>NW_027206073.1:0-640000 GCF_024711535.1 Dipodomys merriami
GAGAAGAAGGAGTAGCAGAAGGAGTAGCAGAAGGAGTAGCAGAAGGAGGAGCAGAAGGAGGAGCAGTAGGAGGAGCAGAAGGAGGAGAAGAAGGAGAAGAAGAAGAAGAAGAAGAAGAAGAAGAAGAAGAAGAAGAAGAAGAAGAAGAAGAAGAAGAAGAAGAAGAAGAAGAAGAAGAAGAAGAAGAAGAAGAAGAAGAAGAAGAAGAAGAAGAAGAAGAAGAAGAAGCAGAAGAAGAAGCAGAAGAAGAAGCAGAAGAAGAAGCATTAGAAGGAGAAGGAGAAGGAGAAGGAGAAGGAGAAGGAGAAGGAGAAGGAGAAGGAGAAGGAGAAGGAGAAGGAGAAGGAGAAGGAGAAGGAGAAGAAGAAGGAGAAGAAGAAGGAGAAGAAGAAGGAGAAGAAGAAGGAGAAGAAGAAGAAGGAGAAGAAGAAGAAGGAGAAGAAGAAGAAGGAGAAGAAGAAGAAGGAGAAGAAGAAGAAGGAGAAGAAGAAGAAGGAGAAGAAGAAGAAGGATAAGTTTTAGAAGAACGAGAAGGAGAAGGAGAAGAACGAGGAGGAGAAGGAGAAGGAGAAGGAGGAGAAGCAGAAGGAGAAGGGGAAGGAGAAGGACAAGGAGAAGGAGAAGGAGAAGAAGGAGAAGGAGATGGAAATGGAGAAGGAGAAGGAGAAGGAGAAGTAGAAGGAGAAGGAGAAGGAGAAGAAGAAGGAGAAGAAGAAGAGGAGGAGGAGGAGGAGGACGAGGACAAGGATGAGGACGAGGACGAGGAGGAAAAGGAACAGATTCATATTTATCCACATTTTATTTAATGAATAATTATGGCAAATAAGAGTTTCAAGTTTCATTTTCATCTTTACAGTAGTTCCTGTTTAGCCTCTGGATATACATTTCAAGTTGACACCTAAAATCAATGAAGTACTTTATAGAGTTCACCCTCAGTATCCAGAATTTCCAAATCTAGGTGTTCAATAAACCAGAAATTTAAAATATTCGGTGAAAAATTTTTTCCCCAAACATTCAATAGAGCAACTATTTAAATACTGTTACATGTATGTTGGTAATATATATAACCTTGACATGATTTAAAGTGTAACTTACTTTGTATGACATACTATGTTATTTTCTATATGGGACTGGAGCCTATGCTGATTTTAGTATACTCAATCAGTTTTGGAAGCAACACTGTAAATACCAAGATGACCATTTTATGCTTTTACCCAGAGAAATACACCTACAATAAAGCTTCAGTTATAAATTGGGTACAGTAAGACAATAATAACAGTAACTAATAAAAATAGAAAAATTGTAACAATATACTTTTTAAAAAATCAAGTAATGTGAAATGGATGTGGAAGTGCATACCTATAATTCCAGGAAACAGAAGCCTAGGAAGGAAAGCAATCAAAGAGATATACAGTGAAACTTTACCTCCAAAAGAACACCCCAAAAGCAAAAAAAAGGTATTATGTGAATGTGGTTTCTTTCAAAATATGAGGTGTTTTTCCATGTAATCTTTTCAGAGCACAGTTCAGCACATGTAAATAACTACAGAAGGGGAAATTACAGTGTAGTTCTTTTGTGAAGAGAAAAATGTGTCTTATTTAAAGGCTTTTTCTGAGCAGAAAAACCATGCACAATTATTTTGCCTTTTTCTGAAACTCTAAGACATTTCTTCCCTCCCAACTAACCAACTTCCCACCTGGGTGCTGGAAAGGACAAGCACTCCCAAATTAGCTTAGCTGTGCCATCAAGTCTTTCCATGGCAACCATGCTTGATAAGAAATGTACTAATTGGGCTGGGAAGGTGGCTCAGTGGTAGAGCGCTTGCCTTGCATGCCTAAGGCCCTGGGTTTGATTCCTCAGCACCACATAAGTAAAAAGAAAAAAGCCAGAAGTGGTGCTGTGGCTCAAGTGGTAGAGCGCTAGCCTTGAGCTGAAGAGCTGAGGGACACTGCCCAGGCCCGGAGTTCAGGCCCCAGGACTGGACCCCCCCACCAAAAAAAGAAAAGAAAAGAAAAGAAATGTACTAATTAACTTGCTAAGGTAATTGTAACCTCTCTGTACGGTATTTTCACAATTAAAAAGAAAAAGCAGAAGTACAAACATGATTTGTAGCCTGTTTCATTCTTCCTATTTTGCTCCCAGATGCCCAGAAGACACTTGTTTGAATACATATTCTGTATTGTCAGGTGTGTGAGATAAATGACTTTCCTTAGAAGAAAATGTGAATTTGCAGATTGAAATTGAGAATGGTAATCAAAATCTTCCATTTTTTTTTTACTAAGGGCCAGAAAACAATGATAATGTGCTTACATGCTGAGAATAAGCAACTTTTGACACCTGTGGTAATGATTCCAATTTTGATGATGTTGTTAAATGTGTCTGACATGTGTTCTGAACCCTAATTCCTGATTTTCTGAGAGCACCAGCTCTTCAGAAACTCTGATTTGTGCTGTGAATATTTACTTCCTGTAAAACGTAGTTGCTTGGATATTTTGATTTTGTGAAAGCTTGGTTAGTTTGATAGTGTTCTCTCAGTTAAATTATAAGCAAGTAAAAATGAATTGAACCTGATTAAGTGAAGTTCTTTTACAGATTTCTCTGATTTAGGAAATCTACATTTTAAGTCATTCTGGATGCCTAACTATGTCTGTGTATGTGGATGAGTCAATAAGAATTGCAGATTTGCCACATTGATTTTGGAGCAAAAATTTATAGCTGGTAACTGGGCAATGATTCAAAAGACAGCTGAGTCTGAAGCCATGAGCCCTCCTGCCTCTGTTCAGCTCCCAATCTGTTCTAAAACACCCCTCACTTCCCATGCAGTGGTTTCTTTTTCTATCCAAAAGGTTTCTGGAGCTTTATCTTTGCTGGCCTCTTAGTATGCCATCATGAGGGAAGTCAAAGCAAGCAAGTCAGATGTGGCAGAGGGATTTTTTGGTCGGTTGTGGGGCCTGAAATCTGGGCCTGGGCATTTTTCCTCAGCCCTTCAGCTCAAGTCTAAAACCACTGATCTAAACAACAGCATATATCAACTAGATTTAACAGACACCTATTGAATATTTCACCCAGCAGCATCAGAATACACATTTTTCTCTGCTGAACATAGAACATTTTCCAAAATAGACCACATTTTAGGTCACAGAGCAATCTTGACCAAATTCAGAACCATTGAAGTTATACCTTACATTTGCTCACATCACAAGGGAATAAAATTAGACCTCAACAGCAAAAACCACCAAAGAAAGTCCTGTAACATATGGAGGCTGAACAATACACTGTTGAATCACCAGTGAGTCAGGGAAGAGATTAGAAAGGAAATTCAAATGTTCACCATATTCAACAAAAATGAGCACACAAATTAACTGCTCCTCTGGGACAGAGCAAAGGCAGTTGACAGAGTTTATAGCTTTGAGTACCTACATCAACTAATTGGAGAGATCTAAAACCAACAACTTAATGAGACATCTGAACCTCCTTGAAAAAGAGCAGCAAGATAAACCCTAATCCAGGAGATGGAATAAATAATTAAAATTAAATCAGAATTAAATGAATTAGGATCCAAGAAAACCATAGAGAGCATCAACAAAACAAAGAGTTAGTTCTTAGAAAAAATTAACAAAATTGACAGACCCTTAGCAAATCTTATCAGAAAAAGAAGAAAACTCACCCAAATAAATAAACTCAGAGATGAGAATGGAAACATCACCAGAGCAATAACCAAGATTAAGAAAAGTAAAAGGGAATACTTATCAAAACTATGCTAATAAGTTTGAGAACTTGGCAGAAATTGACCTTTTCATAGGAAATATCGACATGCCGAAACTAAGAAAGATGAGTTAAAACATTTTAACAGGTCCATATCAAACATTGAGATAGAAACAGCAATAAGAGAAGTCTCATCTAAGAAAAGCCCAGTATCGGAAAGATTTACAGCAGAATTCTACAAGGCCTTCCAAGCAGAGCTCACACCAATAGCCCTTCAATGAAATTGAAAGAGAAAGTGCACTACCGAACTCATTCTAGGAAGACATCATAACCTTCATTCCAATACCAGGCAGGGACTCATCAAAGAAAGAGAACTATAGACCCATTTTTTGATGAACATTGATTCAAAATTCTGAACAAAATTTTGGCCAATTGACTTCAACAATTCATCCAAAAAATCATACACCACGATCGAACAGGATTTATTTCAGGGATGCAATGCTGGATCAATATATGCAAATCAATTAATATAATCCATCACATCAACAAGAGCAAGGATAAGAACACACATGGTTATCTCAAGTGATGCAGAAAAGGCATTTGACAACATTCAACACCCATTGATAATGAAAACTCTGGAAAAATTAGGAATCCAGGGAACATTCCTCAATAGAATAGAGGCTGTATATGACAAACCTACAACCAACACTGTACTTAATGGTGAAAAACTAAAGCCATTTCCTCTTGAATAGGGAATGAGACAAGGACGTCCATTCTCACCACTTCTCTTCAATCTAGTATTAGAATGCCTAGATACAGCAATAAGAAAAGATGCAAACATAAAATGGATCCAAATAGGAACAGATGATGAAAAACTCTCCCTCTTTGCAGATGGCATGATATTGTATTTACAGAATCCCACTGACTCCACTCCCAAATTATTTAAGCTCATTCAAACTTGGGCAAAGTAGCAGGGTATAAATTTAACCCTCAAAATCAATGGCTTTTCTGTATGCCAACAATAAGAAAAGTGTGGCTGAAATCAGGAAAGCAACTCCATTCATAATAGCTCCACAAAAACAAATAAAATATCTAGGAATTAACTTAACCAAAGAAGTGAAGGACCTCTATGATGAAAACTTTAATAATCTGACAAAGGAAATCAAACCAGAACTTAGAAAATGGCAAAAACTCCCATGCTCCTGGATTCGAAGGATCAACAACATGAAAATGGTAATACTTCACAAGGGTATCTACAAATTCAATGCAATACCTAACACTATCCCAAATTCATTCTTCAAGGAGTAGAAGAGACAATCCAAAAATCCATAGGGAACAATAAAAGACCCTGAATAGCATAAAAGATCATTAACAGAAAGGAAAGTGGAGGAATATCAATACAACATTTCAAACTCTGCTAGTAATCAAAACAACTTGGTAATGGCACAAGAAAAGACATCAGGACCAATGGAATAGAATTGAACCTACAGATATATAACCATCTAATCTTCGATGAGGAAGCTAGATGAATGGATCTAAAAAATGTGGTAGAAACCCACAATGGAATTCTATGCTTCTGTCAGAAAGAATGACATTGCCCCATTTGTTAGGAAGTTGAAAGACTTGGAAAAAATTAAGTGAATTAAGCCAGGTCCAAAAATATAGGTCCCATGGTTTCCTTTATTTGCAATAACTAGTATATTTTTGAGACAAGCAGAAAAGGTAAGTTAAGTTCATGTTAGGTGAAATGAACCCCAAGAAAAGTATTGAAATGTTTTTTTCTTTCTTCAATTGTTTCTAACATATTTATAAGACTATTTCTTTGTTGCTTTATATGTCCCTCCGCCATGGTATAACCCCTGCTTCCATTTTATTTGATGTTCGTATAATTTGTGGAGGGAATGGGCAAAAACCAACTTTTAAATAGGCATACATTGGACCCATTGCAACAATGAGCTATACAAATCATTATGTCCAATAAGGAACTTAACTTTTGCCAGGGGCAGAGTGTTGCACGGGTGGAGAGGGGAGATGGGAAGGGATGAGAAAGCGAAACAGGAGGAGGCAACAATGCTTGATAAGAAATGTACTCATTACCTTGCCGATGTATTTGTATCCCCTCTGTATGGTATTTTGCCAAAAAATTTTTAAAAAGTTTGTCAAAATAATGTCAAAAAATTTTTGACAAAATAATCATTAGTGTATCACCTAGAATCTGGATATGGCTAGTAACTCTAGAGGATTTTCTCATAATTTCAGAAATTTTGTAAGCATATAAAATAAGTCAAATGAGTTGGTTTATAACTATAATCCTAGCTACTCTGAAATGGAAGTGTCGATAGTTGCAGTTCAAGGTCAAGCTGGAAAACATACAAGAGACCTCCATCTCAATCAATAAAAGCTGGGTATGCCAGTGTGTGGCTGTCATCCTACCTATTTTGAACATAATACTAGGATGTTCACTATCCATGTAGCCTAGGAATAAAAAAATACAAGATTCTTTCTCAAAAACAATCAAAGCAAAAATTGCTGGATGTGGCATGGTTCAAGTGGTCAGGTGCCTGCCTGGCAAATGCAAGGCTCTGAATTTGAATCCAAGTACTTACCTCAAAAATTAAAGGTAAACCATATGAATTAATTCTCTAAATCACTTCTCAGTGCAATTATCTTATGTATTCTTCAAATAATCTAGTAGTGAAGGCAGAGAATTAATTAAACCAGATCAATATAATAGGTGGAATGAACCCCAAGATAAGTATTTAAATGCTTTTTTTCTTTCTTGCAATTGTTTCTAACATATTTATAAGATTATTTCTTTGTACTGGGAATGCCTAGCTTCTTCATGGCTCACAGGCTGGTGTGCTCATGTGGACCCATTCACCTATTAGGCCTGCTGGGCCCCGAGTTCAGAACCCAGACCCGCCAAAAGATTCATCTTGATGTCAGAAGCAAATCATTGCCCCTGTTTTCCTTTCCTGTGCAAATCCTATGTCTCAGCTAGGATGGAGAATGCATGGGCCACCTGTGGTCATGGGAATAAGTTATTATATATGTCACCTGAGTTATACCTGTCATCATATACTCAAGAAATACACAATATATCCATGAGTAGCATACAAATAAAGACAGTAACTACACTTAATATACGATACAGTACACACACTGATGTGAATTTACATCCCATATTCCAATGATGCATTGAGGACGATTTTGGCCTCCCTGGGGCTCGATATAGTTCCTTGGAACAGCCCAGCTGCTTCTTGGCTCACAGTCTGGTGTGATCACGTGGACCCATTGGGCAGTTGGGCCTCCTAGGCCTTGAGTTCGAATCCCAGCACTGCCAAAAATTCACCCTGATGTGAGAAGCCAGTCGTTGCACCTGTTTTCATGTGCTGTGTAAATTTTGGGTCTCAGCTAGGATAGAGAAGGTATAGGCAACTCTATATTCATGGGAATAGGTTGTCATCCAGTTCACCACAGTTATATCTGTCAACCTAAACTCAAGAAAATACACAATACATCAATGAATAAGACACAAAATAAAGAGAGAATTACTACACCAAACACAAGATGTTGCCCACCCATGTTTGGAAATATAGATCCTTTGTTTAATTATGAATTTATGACAATATTGGCCCCCACCAGGACTCCATCTCAGGTCCCGGGAATGGCCAACCTCCTTAGCGGCTCACAGGCTGGTCTGCTCACCATGACCCATTCACCAATTGGGCCTGCTAGGCCTTGGGTTCAAATTCCAACACTGCCAAAAGATTCATTCTTATGTGAAAACCTTAGGGTTGGATATGTTTTCCTGTTCCATGAATGTCCTGGATCTCATTGAGGATGGAAAATGCTATATAAGCAACTCTATAGCCATGGGAATAGGTTGTCATCCATGTCAGCACAGTTATATCTGTCACCATACTCAATAAAATACACAACACATCCATGAATAAGACAAATAATAAAAAGAATAACTACACTGAATGCAAGATGCATACCACACCTGTAGGTAAAGAGAGATCCTATGTTTTAAAAAGTTGGACTTACTATTTTGTCGACTGTGGGGTTTCAAATCAGGCTCTAAACCAGGCCTGACATTCTAGTCTTCAAGGATGGTGAGCTTCTCCTTCTCCCTCAGTGCAACAGAGCTATCCAAACCTGAGTTCAAATCCCAGCACTAACAAAAGATTCATCCTGATGTCAAAAGCCAGTTGTTGCACACGTTTTCCTCTCCTGTAAAAGTCCTGAGTATCAACTTGGAAGGGGAATTCATAAGCAATCCTATAACCATGGGAACAGGTTGTCATCAATGTCATCCTGTCACCATACTTAGTAAAATACACAATACCTCCATGAAGTAGATACAAAATAAGGAGAAGTTCACCAAACACAAGATGCTGTACACACATGTATGTCAACATAGATCGTATGTTTAAATTATGAACTTATTACTATAGTGGACTGCCCTATCGATCAATATCAGATCCTGGGAAAGGCCTAGCTCATTAGTTGCTCACAGGATAGTGTGATCACCTTGACTTATTGGCCAATTGGTCCTACTCAGCCCTGAGTGAAGATCCCAGCACTACCAACAAGGGGATCGTGGAGTAAGAAGCCAAGTGTAAAACTTGTTTTCCTTTTCTCTGAATATCCTGGGTGACCCTGAGAATCCTGGTATGATGGAGAACATTTCTATAAATCTAGATGCTCTGTGACAAAATGTCGTCAATATAATTAATGAAAGGGGTTTTATCAGAGTACAATGAATGATAAATAAATGAATAAAACAAAAAATACAAGAACAACCACACCAAACATGTATGGATTGAACATCTACAGGCAAGTATAAATCCTATCTTTACAATTTATCTAAATAGTATGTTTCCAGGGCTGGATCTTGAATTCAGGACTAGTGAACAGGCATGAGTTTCTTATCTTCAAGTATGGTGATCTTCCCCTTCATCCACATTGCTCTAGATTTACCCAGATCCTGAGTTAAAATCCAAAGCCTGGAAGAATAAACAGCGTGAATTCCAAGGCAGGGAGCTAAATGTTTATATTTTATTTTTCTCAATACGGCCCTTGAACTCAGGTCATGGCAATTCTGCCTCAGCTTTGATCACCCTACCCTGGGGTGCAGCCACTAGATCTACAGCTCCTCCTGGGATCCTAGACCCCCAGGCCTTGCAGGGAAAGCAATGCACAGAAAAAATATGGCCTTTTTCTGTTTTCTTCCTTTTCATGGTGATCCTCATGCGTCTGAATGACAGTGTTGCAAAGGGTAATTCACCTTTCATTGCTACGAGGCAACATAGGCCCTGATTTTGAATCCCCGTCCTGACACCAACCAATGGCAGGAGATACTAAGAAAATGGTTCCCATACATAAGATTAACAATGGAATGTTGTCAATGTCACGGTTGAATGAATTGATCATAAATGATGCTCCTGTAAAATTAGACAGCTTCATTTCAGGAGGCTGATTGATTTTATTTAATATTTATGAATCATTGAAAGAATATTATTACTTAAAGGAACACAATAATATCAGAACACTGATTTCATTAATAATTTAAGGATGAATACAATTAATTAAATACATTACATTAACTACTACATTAATTACATGGACGGAGTATTGATACCCAGGAATTGGTAAGAATGTAGTGTATATAACTGAATAATGTATAGGCATCTCTGACACTCTATAAAGATATATATATATTTATTAGCATACTTCCATCTGCATGTCAATCTTTTCTTATTTTGGTCACCCCTGGGGCTTGATCTGAGGTCCTGGGAACAGCCTGTCAGTTCAATTTGCCCCAGGATGGCATGCTAACACTCACCCATTCATGAATTGGGCCTTGTAGGCTTGTATGCCTTGAGTTCACATGCCAGCACTCCCAAAAATGAATCGTGGAGTAAGAAGATGACGGTGACACATGTTTTCCTTTTCTGTGAAGGTCCTGGGTGTCAGGTATGAAGTGGAATACATATGCAGATATACATCCTGTGCAATCAATGTAATCAATGTTTTATGTTCCATAATAGTCAATAAAATAACAGGTCAATACATGAATAAAACAAAAAAATAAAATAACTACACTCAATGCAATATAGAGTCAACATATATATATGTATATATATATATATCATATATGTAAATTGTACATGAGTATAATGTTTTCTAGTGGTGGGGATCTATTTCAGGCCCAAGGAGCAGACCTGAATTTCTTGACTTCAAGGAGGCCAGCTTCCCATTCCCACACAGTGCAACAGAGTTACCAAGAGCATGAGTTCCAATCCCAGTCCTGGCAGAAAAATAGCACCTTTGAGCATGTGAGGCCCAATTCTTAGATATTTCATTATGCCTCCATTTTATGAATGTGATTTTTAAATGCTTAATAAAGAATTAATTAAAATCAATCAGTGTCCTATAATATAATTGTGTATAATTTTATCCTAGAATCATTCAAGAACTGCCCATTCAATCATGACATACATCACATTCCATTGGTATGCATATGGATAGGAATGAGTTCCTTAGGATCTCCTGCAATTTGGAGGTGACAGGACCAGGATTCCAACTGTGGGCTCCAGCTCCTGTCACTTCAAACTGGGGATATGGTACTCACCAGTCTGTCTAAGAATATTAGCAAGACCAATGATTAGGCAGGCAGCAGTGGCTCTCAGCAGTCCTCCTTGATACTTACAAGGCTGTGATGGGAGGATCATGGTCAAACTCATCCTAAGCAGGAATGTCCTTGAGTCGCCTGTCCAAATTCAGTGTCAACAAAGCCAGAAGCCCTGGGTCCAGTGTGGAGGGCAAGCCTTGAGCAAAAGCAGCTCACAGACTGTGCCCAGATCCTGAGTTCAAGTTCCAGGTCTGGCAACAAACAGAAAGACACAACAATCTGTGCAGCCATCCTGCTAAAGCAGATCACCCTCTTGTCTCCAAATGAATTGGTCATTGGTTCCTGGGAAAAGAGCTGGGGGAGCTGCTGTCTTCACGACTCCGCCCATGCTGCTTTCATCACAAGATTCTGGCCACACCCCCATTCTTTCATGGTTCTTTCTGACCAATGGGATACAAGAATGGTGGCCACATCCACATTCCATGCTGCCCAGTAGCACCCTGGATTCCCTTTGTTCGTTTACAACACCACCAGCAGTTGAGGAAGGGAGAGGTGGCTGAGTGGTGAGGAAGAGACACAAGCGACTTTGGAGTATAGTAGGAAATTGAGATGCCTGCCCGCACCCCGGGTCCTCCCTTCCTTCTCAAGGTGTGGGATTTCAAACCTCAGCCAATGGTGCACTGCCAGCCCGCCTAAAGCCCTGACCCGGTCTCTGGCCCTGGTTCTCTGCTCTTGGCCCATGTGTTTGCAATGTTGATGCCATTGCTGCTTGACTCACCTGGAGCAACCTCCAGCAGCTTCTCCCAGCAGCACAGGTGAGTGGCTGCCCCCAAGTCACCACTACCCGGGGTCACACACCCCTCTGGGGGCACCATGCCCACCTGCTTGTTTCTTCTCCCTGGCTCTGAGGAGCCACCTTTCTGTCTTGGGCATTTCTGAAACAGAGACTCAATATATGCTCTGGCTGGACTGGATCCAGGTCCTCCTATCTGGGACAGGTATGATCCACCAGGCCTGGTCCTCTGTAGTTGGGATGGTAGATATGTAGCGCCATGCTCAGTTATCGATTTAGATGGATTATCCCAAACTTTTATTCCACAGCAGCCGATTCTTGACCAGAGGTGAAGCTCTGGGTAGGGCCACAACCATCAGACCTCATTCTCCTCATAGGATAGTTTTGAGGAAATAAGGGATTTATACAGAGGGATCCCTGGAGCATTGCTTAGCACAGAGGGAGTGGCCTTCAGAGAATGTTCTCAGCAATTCTGTGAGCAAATGATAGGAAGATACCGGGAAAGGATTCAGGTGGGGCCAGTTAATTGAGCAACAGGTGGGGATTATGAAACAAAACATTTCTCTCTTTCATCCTTACCCTATCCCCATGAGGAAGGGGATGCTTCACTGTGTTGAGTTTTGCAGCTGGGGAAGCCGAGGCACAGAGAAGCCAGGGAAACTACTTATGACTTCAACTTCACTACCATGCTCCCTAGGACAATGGGTGCTATTCAATCCACTTCTGGTAGGTAGTCCAATTCTTGTCAGTTGTGTGGCTTGAAGCCTAGGCATGGGTGCTGTTCCTGAGCTCCTCAGAAAAAGGCTTGTCCTCTACCACTTGAGCCCACAGCACCACTTCTGGTTTTCTGGTGGTTCTTTGGAAATAAGAGACTCATAGACGTTCTTGCCGGGGCTGGCTATGAACCATGATCCTCATATCTCAGCCTCCTCTGTAGTTAGGATTAGAGTTCTGAGCCACCGGCACCCGACTTAATTGTAATTCTGCCTTTTCTCTCTCTCTCTTTCACAAGAACTGGTTGAATGGGTGCTGGAGAAGGGGGCCTAGCATCACTATGTGGCTGGAATCCAAGGTGACCCTCTCATTCTGGAGGTGGGCTGTGGGTCAAGAGCTTTTTCGCTCAGACTTTTGAAAGAGCTCCCTGAGGTAAGCCCCACTGTGCCCTGGCTAGACCGTGAAATTCATTGTCCATCCAGCCTACTGGACTTATTGTATTATATTGCTTTCTACATCATTTTCCAGCACCTGGCTAAACTTATGATAAATAGTTATGGAATGAAAATGTAATGCCTTCTTAAGAAAGTCATTTAGAGCTCTGGGAATGTGGCTTCATGGCACAGTGATTGCCTATCATGCATGAAACCCTGGGTTCAATTCCTCAGTAACACATTAAAAGAAAAACACTGGAAGAGATGTTGTGCCTCAAGTGGTAGAGTGCTAGCCTTGAGAAAAAAAATAGCTCAGGAATAATTACTTACCCTTGAGTTTAAGCCTCTGGACTGGCAAAAACAAAAATTATTAAATGGAAAATAAAGATTGCATGCTTGAAATATATAATTGCTCCTTCCCTACTGACACCTGAAAATAGTCCCTAATTCATGTACTATACTTATGTTAGGATACTGTGTTGAAAAAAGTTTTGTTCATTAAGTCACAGCAATTAATGGCAGGAATGTGCTTAGATGTCAGCTGAAGATTAATTCTGGAAATTCAAGGATTCCAGGATTTTGTGTCATCACTGCTAATCACAAAGTGAAAAGTAGTCTAAGTGTGATTTTGAAATCTTTTTGGTCAGTTTTGGCACCAAAAAGGTAGATGCTAATTAATAGTTGTGAAAGAAAATAAGGAATAACTCCAGATGGAAGGAATAAGCGATAGTAACTAATGTATACCAGAAACTGGTCTAGGGAACCATTTTTGGTTATTGAAGAATTAGTTGTCAACTAGGCTTTTTCTCATTGCCTTTAGCATTTTAAATCTCTTATGCTAGTTCTTAATCACTGTGTGATAAATGTATCTCCTTCTACTTTGTTCTTTCACACCTTATCTCTTTTGTTTTCTAAAAATCTGTCTTTCTATATTTCTCTATTAACATTTACTGATAATAAATACACCTATACAGATGTCACAGGATGCTAATGTAAGGATCCCATAGCTCATGACTCATTAATGTAACAAAATGGAAAAGGAGGACATATTTACTGCTACATCAATTTTTCTGAAAAGCTGCAATGTCATCATTTGGTTAAAATTTCCATTCTTTGTCTACACAGTGTCATTCAGTGCACATAAATGCAAATATGAAATGGGTGCTGGTGGTTTACAACTGTAATCATAGTTACTCAGGAGGTTGAGACCAGAGGATTGTGGTTCAAAGCCAGCCTTGTCAGGAAAGTCCATGAGACCCAATCTTCAATTAACCACCAGAAACCCGGAAGTGGTGCTGTAGCTAAAATGGTAGTGCGCTTAACTTGAACTGAAGACCTTAGGAACAGTGCCCAGGATCAGAGTTCAAGTCCCACAACCAACAAAAAAGTGAAATGTGACTTTAAGTTTCCCCAAAAGGAACGACAAGATAAATAATCTTCCCAAGAAAACAAAATTAATTCCAAAATGATTCAGTGCACCTACTTTTGCAGAGTTATGTTATGGATTCTTTGCTGGACGTATTCTCTAAAAACAAATAGTTTAAGTAGGGTTACAGTTGGACCCATTGCAATAATGAGATGTACAAGTCCTTATGTCGAAAAACGAACTTTACAACTTTGGTGTGGGAGGAGGATGGGGTGTTGGAGAGGGGGAGTATGGGAAGGGATGGGAAAGGGAAACAAAGAAGAGGCAACAATGCTTAATAAGAAATGTACTCGTTATCTTACCCGCGTAATTGTAACTCCTCCCATTCGGTATTTTCACAATAAAATAAAAATAAAAAATGTCAAATTTTACCTTTACAATAAACTTCATCTAATATTTCTTGTTTGAAAAGAGACGTCTATACAATTGATGTCACTTGTTTTTCTTACTATCTTAGTTCGAAGCCAACCCTGGCAGGAGAGTCTGTCAAACTCTTATCTGTAATTACACAGCAAAAAAGCCACAAATGGAGTTTTGGTTCAAGCAGTAGAGTACTAGCTTTGGGAGCAGGTGAGCAGGAAAGAAAAATGCTCAGGGACAGGATCCAGCCTATGAGTTCAAGCCCCATAACCAACACAAACTAAAAAAAAACAAGCAAAAAAAAAACCCTAGATATTTCATTGGACCCTCTTTAAAGGAGTACTGGTCTGAGAAGAGGCTCCTTTTGCTGATCATACTCACTGGATGCTTTATTGGAATCCTTATTGCTCTGGAGAATTTAGGACCAAACTAAAGGAATTGATAACTGACTCCTGCAACAAGAGAATCAACTCAGGGGTGAAATATCCATCCATAAGGCACTTTAAAACTTCCATGTCTTTGTTTTTTTGCAGTAGAATGTTTTTTTTATGGGGGGGGGAACAGTCGTGGTCCTGAACTCTAGGCCAGGGTGCTATCCCTCAGCTCTTCAACTCTACAACTTGAGCCACAGCACCACTTCTGGCTTACTTTTGGCTTATGTGGTGCTGAGGAATCAAACCTGGGCCTCATGCATGCAAGGCAAGCGCTCTTCCACTGAGCCACCTTCCCAGTCCCTGCAGTAGAACATGTTTAAATCCACGTTATTTCCTTTTGTTCAATGCTCGCCTTCAAATGGCACATTATTTCTCTTTGTAATACTCTCAACTAGAAGTTTACAGAGAAGTTATATATGAGTAAAAACACACACGAAAAAGTCAGGGACAGAGTTCCCTTTAAGCCTTGGGATTCTTTCTTGTATAGTAAAAAGGAATGCACAAGTTAACTTGAACTTTTTCAATCCTCTATATTCCATTCCTCTCCTTGGATCAGTTTCCACATCCAGTAAGAGTTACTTTCAGGAACAATCTATGGTGCTGCCTGAGGTATAAAGAATATTTTCTTGCTTCACCGAAATAACACAAGGACAGCCTGACCTGAGGTAACAGGTGTTTTAGAGACAAATTAGTAAAGAGAAAATATGAAATTATATTGCTTATAAATACATTATTCAGGAGTGTATTGAGTTCAATCTTTGGAAGTTCTCTATAAATTAAGGCGAATTTTAAATGGGAAGAAGTTTCTCCAATCTTTTTTTTTTTTTGTGAGTGTATGTGCTGCATATTATTTTCCAAGTGTACATGAGTTAACAGTAAGGAAACAATACCAATAATAGGAGAAAGAGAAGTTTTATGTTTAAGTGTAAGGGTTCGATACACTATAGAAGATTCTACAAATAAGACAACATTGAAACAATAAAGCCAAGTCCAGTATGTAGATTTATGAGAGTGATATACAGAAAGCATTACTCCTACATGGAACACGAAGTATGAGGCCACTCCCCTTCTAAATCACGCTTGCTAATTACACAACTTTGTAGAGAGTAGAATGGAAGCATAATTAAGTTTCCAATGCAAATCAGATATAAGAGCATGAACTTAATTGGAAAAAAAATCCATCCTGAGAGAGCAGGGATTATACTAGCCATGAACTGTTGGATAAGAACACATTTTTTTTTCTTTCCTTTACTTATATATTTTTTGTTGGTGGTGGTCTTGGAACTTGAACTCTGGGCCTGGGAGCTGTCCCTCTGCTATTCAGCTCAAGGCTAATGCTCTATCACTTGAGCCACAGTGCCACTTTCAGTTTTCTTGTAGTTAATTGGAAAAAGAGTCTCTGGGACTTTCCTGCCTGAGCTGGTTTGAACCCCTATCCGAAGATCTCACCACCACCCAGCTTAAGATCACATTTCTAACAGTGTACACTCAGCATATGTAATGTGCATGTTCATCTAACTTTATATGAATTCTTGAGTTAAATATCTATGCTACAGCTTACCCTTTACACTCACAAAATGTTTGTAAGTTGAAACTACGGGAGAAATAAAACTTAAGAATGTAAAGTGGTCTGGGAAGTTCGGTTTTCATGCAGCCTGGTTAGAACAGTCTTTGAGAAACTATCTATAATTAACCATCCAAAAGCTGGATTGGAAGAAGGGCTCAAGTATTGGAATACCAGTCATGAGCAAGATTACTGAATAAGAGCTTGAGGCTTTTGCATACATGCATACAGACATAGACATAATAGAGGCACTTATATTTGCACACACAAATACACAAATGAAGCAAATCTCAGAATAAGTAGAAAAGTTAGAAAACAATAGAAAATATGTCCTGAGTAAGACTAGAATCAAGTGATAATTTTTAATGTTAGAAAGTCCTCAAGTGGACATTCTTCAAAAAAGTTTAAGAATATTACATAGATAGGGACCAGAGATAGTAAGGGGGTCAAGTAATCATTTATTAAAGGCATCAGATCCATGGAGGAATGAATCAGAGAACTCTGCAGGTGCATCTGAAAATGTTCATATCCTGTGTCAAATGTTAGAACATCTTTGAAAAGAGTACATGAACACTCTGAGCTGTCTATTGATTAATATTACTGGAGATTTTCAGAATTGCTATTCTGTATCTAGATTAAATACACCAAGAAATTATGGAGGAGCAATGTGATACAAGTCTAGAATTCTAACACTCAGACTAAGACAGATTAGATAGTGTAATTACACAGTGATACCTTCCCTGGACCAGATAGTATAATTTTGTATTAAGAAAACAAACCAAACAAGAAAAGAATACAAAGTTGGAAATTTGGGCTAATTTTGTCATTATGTTTTGAGAATCAAGTTTCCTATTGAAATGCAACTCATATATAATCCTCAGTTGTATTTTAAATGCTCTAATTACAGAACATTCTTAGATGCAAAATGGCTCATGATTCCCATCCAAAATTTGAAAAAGTAAGTAATCATCATTCTGATAGATTCCAAGGAAAGGATGAAGGATTACAAAAGCTTAAGCTGGAGAAATAGCAAAGTTATTCTAATGTAGGACTTTGTAGATCTTGCTAAATTAGAGTTCAGATTTAAAATAAATATTTTGGTTTTGTTTGTAATTTCGTATTCTAAAGGATACTACCAAATTCTTTTTAAGTAGAGGGTTTAATGGACAAATTTAGAAATGTTTCTTGCATTCTATTTGCCTAGAATATTCTTTCATGAGAGCTATAATTAGATCTCATTTAATAGATAATTCCAACAGTTCATGTATAAAATGATAATGTGAATAATGTAGACAGAGTTGGCAACAAATGGATGAAATTAATTTATAAATTTAGAAAAATGGCAATTTTTTGAGGCTTTGGTATAACAAGGTATGAAGAGAATAATTGTGTGACATCTTCTTTCTTCAACCTGTATGTAACACAGGAAGCATTTTCCTTAATTACCTGCCTCTGTATACAATGAGGAAAATGCTGGATTTGGGGTTTGTTTTATTTTTGTTTTTGTTTTATTGTTTTGTCGTAGGGCTTGAACTCTGGGACTGGACACTGTCTCCGAGCCTGTTTATTCTCAAGGCTCCACCCCACCACTTCAACCTCTGCTCACTTTTGTCCGGCTTTTGCTGAGAAGTTTATTGGAGAAAAGAATCTAGGGAACCTTCCTGCCTGGGTGGTGTAGTAGGAAGACCCCTACTCAGGCAGGCAAGCCTACCTAGTCGTCCCGAGTGACACAGCCCACCTCAACAAAATTGTTATTAAAGAAGCAACTTTATTGAGAAGGTTCCTACACTGACTGGCCAAGGCAGCAGCACAGGCTGGGGAGCTGATACTGCGACCCCCAGCGGCCCACGTGCTTAGGTTTTTAAAGGCAAAAATCACAAGGTGAAGTCTGGTCACTTAGGCGACCAATGAGATTTTCATGCACCCAAAAGATTGCAGTCATACCAGACCACACAAAGGTGGCCAATGAGGTTACACTTTGTCACATAATGGCTGCTTAAACCAGCCTATCACTTTTGGTTTAAATGACTCAAAAATTCAATGGTAAAGCAGAGCTTAAGGTAAACATACACAAAGGAGTTTAGTGGAGTTTAACATAAGCATGTGAAAAAGGCAGAGTTTATACTAAACTCGGGATGCTGCCAGCACACAACCATGAGCTGGATTGCTGGCTATCTGTTTAATGGGTCAGTCCTTAACAGAACAAAGGTGGGTTAAGTTGTTAAGGGGAAGGGCACCTAAACGCATTCTTTTTATTCCAAGAATTGGGCTGGTTGGAGCCAAGGATTTTTTTTTTCTATAATCCCTAAAACAAAAACAAAACCTGTAAAGCAGTTGTCCCAGCTCCAGTCTCCTCTCACGGCCTAGTTCAGTGGGCTTTGCACTGTAATATTCCAACCTTAGAATCCTGATTATGTATGATAGTTTAAAAAGTATAAATATAAATAATATTTGCAAGAATACCAGTGGAGGAAAAATGATGCAACCCAGTTTATTGTGGTATTCTTTCTAGAACACAGAGGGCATCACATTAGCAGAGGTGCAGTGTATTTTCACAATGGAGATTAGCTATTCTTGATGTGAACTAAGGGAATTTTGAGGTGCACCCTACAAGTTGGAAACTGTTGGGCTACGATGACTTTATGACATAAATCTTGTGATTGATGGCCATAGAAATAATAGATTAATCTGAGAAACAACTGTTACTCTTGAAGAATTAATTATAACATGCTTCCTAGTTTTATCCTATACCAGAATGTTGCTCTTTTTCTGTTCACTTCTCAGTCTGTAACACCCCATTGGAAAATGCATCTATTGCAGAATTACATAACATGCAACCAGGTATATTTTTGAATCTCTCAGGTACGGAATGTTCAGAATTTGAAAATGAGTAGTTATTAATCATAGGAATTTTGAAGAACACATACATTCTGTCCTCTTAACAAATTATTTAATTTTAAAAGTTATGGGTTTCCATAGAATTAAACTGTTTTCTGTTTTAGTTAAAACATTTACAAAATTAAGGTAGATATAAGAGATCATTTTCAGCTCTTAGTATATATTAGGTAAAAAGATACACATATAATTAGGTAGTAAGTTATTACTATGACTGTCAGTACAAAATATGTATTTGAACTCTTAAATTGGTTATACTTTTAAGATATACTCATGGATTGATTTTGACCAACTTGACCAAACAGTTATTACTCTCTGCTTATTCCTGTGAAACTCAAGTTGGATATACTCTTTCCGGATTTCTGTTGAAAATAACTTTCTTTGTAAGATCATATCTCTACACACTAAGATAATAAATCCCATATTTCTTAGGTTTGAATATCCCATCAGATTTACTGAAAATCAGTATTGTGGCTATGCTTGTTAGATATATATTTCAAAAAACAAACAAACAAACAAAAAGCATGTGTCACCTCCAGATTCTGGATTCATTTGTAGTTATTTTGTACATACAAAGGTTTCTTCATTAATAGTTTTTTTGTGGGAGTAACTATCACAACTTTAACAAATAAAGCTTTTTGAATATCTTTTCCAATTTAACATCCCAGAGCGAATCTTGCAATTTCTGAAAACCCTTTAAATATTAGTATTATTTTAGTTCATTGACTAAAATGCACATCCATGCTCATTTGCAAGGTAACTCTGTTTTGTCTGAAGTACCAATGAACATTATCAATAAAGTAGAAAGAATTGGAACGTGGGTTAATTCTATCTCTTTCATGGATTTTTCTCCACTCAAATACTCAAGTGTTACAATTATTCCAATTATTTATAATCATAGCTTTTATCTTCAATACACCTAATATTACAGTTTGAATTCAGTGTCCTATGCCCACTAACTGGGTGTTCTTAGCACTTTGTCCTGTGAAGCCCTAAATTATCCTGATTATTTTTTCAGATAGAAACTGGCTTCCTACTTGTCTATTATCTTGGACTCATTCCACTTCATGTTATTCTTCCTGGAATTTAGAATAACAAGTGCATGGCATTATGTACAGATCTTTCTGTCTAGTATGGGCTTTAGCCACTGTCCTCACAACAGTGCACTCCCATGTAGTCAGGATTTTCATAAGCTTTTCATAGCTGATTTTTTTCAAATCTTTCATTTCCTGCAGGTTCTTGAGTACTGAATTAATTAGTCTTTTCTTGGGTTGTTTTGTTTCATTTGAATCTATGTGTTGAGTTGTTCCTCACTTTTCCTTTTGTTTCTTTCCTTCAAGTTCTTACCTAAAGTGCTGAGAAACCAATTCTTCTTTCTCAAGATAATCAGGGTGAACATTATTAATTCCAAAGCAATTTCAGTAACATTTAAACACCATCATACCTATGAATGATATACAAATGCTAAGCGCTGAGAAGGGTGTTTTTACTTTCACAGCAGTCTTTGGCATCACAGACAGATCATGAAATATATGAAGATAATATAACTACAGATGCATGCCAGGAGGAGAAAAACCTATTATTAATTGTTTGACAAAGGCTTCCCTTTTAGTGAAGGAAATATATTGCTTGATGCAGGATTTCACAAAATAATATTGCTAGGAGGAACCTTAACAATCATGTAATACTATAGATTCAGAGTGATGAATTGACTTCCTGAATAATTTACTTTTGGGTCAAATAAAAGCAGGCTTCCAAAAAGCGAGTCAATTTTAGAGAAACATGATGAATTTTATGTAAATAGGTCCTTAGCTGATTTTGTTAATTTATAAACGAATACAGGAAAATAACGTACAGCAAGGTAAAAGAATAAAGAACTTCACATTGAAATACTCATTTGTGTGTGTGTGTGTGTGTGTGTGTGTGTTCATGCCCATGGGAGTATGCAAATGCACATGTGCATGTACTCATGCATGCATTCATCATTCTTGAAGCTTGATAGTCACTAAGAACTATTACTAAGCTTCTGTACCCAAGGATAGTGTTCTTCCACTTCAGCCACTTCTGGTTTTTTAAAGATAATTGCTTGTATTTTCATGATTGGATTGGCTTTGAAAGTAGTCATCAGGTCTCATACTTCCGAGTAGCTAGCTAAGCTTATTCACCCTCTAAGTACCTAGTTAAAATTCTGAATATCCTCTATGCTTTAATTCTCTTTTATTCTTTTCCTGAGGTGATAACAAGCCTAAGTCATATATATGTCTAATTGCTTTAAAAATACTGTTACTGCTTGGCACCAGGCCCTCCCATTGATACTCTTAACTACTTAGCAGGCTTGAGAACAGAACCCAGGCCAAAAGGTTAGTGGAATTCCTTTTCACTCTATAGCTGGGTACATTGGATCATTTCCACCATCCTTCACTATCTAGTTATTAAGATTGGAAGGACTGAGGACCCAGGCCAGTCAAGGTAGCAGGCTAGACAAGTAGGTGTTCATCTCTGATGCCACTGATGATGGGAAGACTGAAAGGACAGATCAGGTGCATGTTCTTGTGGAAAGTAACACCTATCCTAAAATTAACCACTGATATGACACCAGCCTAGCAAGAAAAATATACCCCCAGTTGAAATACTCACAATTTCCCACAACCAAACTAAGTATATACATGAACATTCAAGAACTTAGTACAATCTGTTCTTTGCTCTAATATCTGCTTCATCTGATTATCATATGATGTGACAGAATAGTGTTTCAATTAAACTTATGATAATTTAAAAAGTCCTAGAAAATTCTTTCTCACTTATTAAGTTCAAATGTATGGCATATTGTCTCATTTATTACATATTTGACTACCACTATAAATTAATCTTTTTTGGGGGGGGGTCCGGTTGTGGGGCTTGAACTCTGGCCCTGGGTGCTGTCCCTCAGCTCTTCAGTTCAAGGCTAGCGTTCTACCACCTGAGTCACAGCACCACTTCTGGCTTTTTTCTTTTTGCTTATGTGGTGCTGAGAAATCGAACCCAGGGCCTCAGGCTTGCAAGGCAAGCGCTCTACTACTGAGCCACTTTCCCAGCCCCTTTAAATTATCTTATGATTATTATTAATAGTAATATATTCTGATTTATTACTTTACTTTGTAACAGTTTTTAAACTTTTTGCTTCTCTGCTGAGGTTGAAGTATGTAAATAGTATCATCAAAATATATTCCTTGGGTATTAAGGCAGTTTTTTACAAAGTTTTTAACCAATGGCTTCTAAGAATTCTTAATTGGTATATTATTTGGTTTATTTTTAATTTCAATTTAATTTCATTTTAATGGTGATGTACACAGGGGTTACAGTTACATAAATAAGGTAAAGTAATGAGTACATTTCTTAGGGAAGGAACATTGTTATCTCTTCCATCGATTTTTGTACACTCAAAACAAGCACTACTGGTGCTTTTGCTGTTGCTATTGATCCATGGGTACTTTTGCTTTCTTTGTTAATGCATTTTTATTATAAAATTGATATACAGAAGGTTTATACTTAATTAAGTGTACACTTCATTTTATATTCTAAATTTCAAATTTTGTGCTTAAATGTTTTCTTTTGTTTCTTTAGGATAATTCTTTTTTCAGAGGATTAGTTAATTTATTTTTGCATGATATTTACACATGTAAATTATTCAGACAAATGTTTTGCTTTTATAATATTTAATATGTGATTATTAAAATTTTTCTTAATTTTTATATGATTAATGATTTTAAATAAATTTATTTTTTACACTTACAAATATATTTGTCCAGGTAACAAATACTAACTGTACTTTCAAGAAGCACATACTTGGCTTCATTACTTGGTCACTTTTTGGAAATACTTTTACTTGAATTAAAAAAAAGTTTCAGCTCCGCATGGTGATTTGTGGCATCCATTTTCTAGCTATGGTGGGAACTGTAAATGGTATGTGTAATTTGGGAGTTACTGAAAAACGCTGTGTCCTTATTAGAAAACTATTCAGAGTGAAATGATTAGAGATATAACCATCATTAATGTTATATAGAGCACCTAGCTATCATATTCTAAATCTTGAGTTAAAATACCAGTAACATAAATTTTTTGTCAAAATAAAAGGATACATGTTTTTAAATGTTTATTATTCTAACTTATTGGCAAAGGTTCTCATGTCTTCCATTAATTTTCAGTTTACTTCATCTATTAAAATCCAAGTATATTATGACTATTTTATTTCTACTAAACTTGTAAATAGTACATGCAATATCATGATTTCATATATTAACACACTTTTACTATTTGCGATAATTTCCTCCGTTTAATATAATTATATCAATATTCCAAATGTGTGTATGTGGTGTATATGAGTGTGTTTATGTGGTTTTTGTATGTGTGTGCTTTGTGTGTACTTTGTAATGTTTGGGAGATCACACCATTTCTTTACACATGCTAGGCCAATGTTTTACCACTGAGCTATGCTTCCTAATTATAATCCAAATAGTGTTTTACATAATGACTTTGAAACTTTATTTACTAATATGTTTTTGCAAAATTATAAATGATAAACTGTGATCCATATTCTATCCACTCTAGCAATTTTTATTGTTACTTAGAATATTCCCATTGCCTTTCCACTTCCAAACTCTTGTGTTTGTTATTGATAAAGGTTTTACTTTGCTTCTTTTCTCTCATCGTTCCTTTTCCCTTTAAAGTTTAACTATTCTTTATCTTATTTCTTTGGGAATTAATTATCATATTTCTATTACAAATTCTTAAAATTGTAACAGGTATATACAATGCTTCATTTTCTATTTTATTTTTTCCCATTTTCACTGACTTTTGGTCCAAACTATTAGATGGATTAAAAAGAAACTTGACTCAGGACACTTTATTTTTCTCCTTCTCTTCTCTGAACTCTTTCTGTTTTTTGAAACACAATAGCAATGACATATAGCTCCTACATGGTCCATCATTCCTTCCCCTCTCACTCTCCTCTGTTGTACAACTCAAGTTGTTAACATTCAGATTTATTATGTTACAGCATTATCTATATCTTAACTCATTCCTAAATTAATTTTAGTTGTTTCAAGTATTCTCTAAAGATATTTTTCTATATATAATATCTGGGGTCTTGTTTTGTACAAGGAACAAAATATGAGTGACTATCAAACATCTAGATATCTCTGTAGAATATTGGTTCACCTGCTCAATAAACTCGAATGTAAATTCAAGGAATACAGGTCAATCAGAACAATATTGTAAAATGGTGTAGCTTGAACCTTCATACTAACTTTGAAACTTATTACCATGTTTAGTAGTGAAGACAAAATAGTTCTACTATAAGAGCAGACACATAGAAGAATGTAACAGGTTTGTCAAAAAAATTCTTAGTTTTATGGTCAATAGATTTTGAAATCTATCCTATGACTTTATGAAATAAAAATAGAATCTAAGATGTGTGTTTTTGCACTATTGTCTCTCAAGATTTAAAAAATGATCTTAGACTACTACCTCAATCCTTTTTTGTTTTGTTTTGTATTTTGTCATTCATGGGGCTTGAACTCTGGGCTTAGGTGCTGTCCGTGTGCTTTTCAGCTCAACTTGAGTGCCCTACCGCTTGAGCCACAGCACCAGATCTGGTTTTCTAGTGGTTTATTGGATATAAGATTCTCTGGACGTTCCTGCCCGGGATGGCTTTAAACTGTGATCCTCAGATCTCAGACTCCTCAGTAGCTAGGATTACAGTTATGAGCCTCAGGCACCTGTCCTACCTCCATCCTTATACTAAAATTTAAAATAAAAAAAAGATTGTCAAACTAAATGTGAGATGTGAAAACTTATAAAACATAAATGTAAAAATTCATGACATTGCATCAGTAAAGGTTTCTAAAAATTTGACTTGGAAAGCATTAGTGGCTAAAGAAAAGCAACAATAAACTGGATTATATCAAGTGATAACCTTTCATAATTCAAAGGACACTATAACCAAAGTTAAAACATATACAATTAAAACATATTGAACAGATACAGGTAAGATATTTGTTAATGCTACAGTGTTAATGTTATAATGAGTCTGAATCTTAAGTATTTTTATATCTTCTAATTCTATGTAAATTTTTCCTGAATAGGATAATTCTTTAAAGAACATATGTAAATTAACAGTCAATAGGAGGAGCATATGAAATAAGCTCCTCTTTATTATCTAAGAAAAAAGAAAAAGAAAACTCACTACTATGACCCTAATATAAAAAGATGACACAAAATATAGTAATGCATTTGTGGAGAAATTGATAACCTCTACATAGCAGAATGATTTGTATAATACTGCGATCCTTTTAGCAAGCAAGATTCAAGTGTTCATAAGGTCAAAGAGAATTGTAGATGATCCAGCCATTACACTTCTATGTATGTATTAAAGAGAAGTAAAAAACTTGTTTGGACAGGGAATGTAGTTCATTGACAGTGCACTTGAATAGTATGTGTGAGACCCTGGAAATAATCCCCAAAAACAAATTTTGAAAAGACACACTATAGAGGATGTATGCTGGACAAATTCCTGTAACACAATTTTATATCTACTTTAATGTCTGTTCTAAAATTTACATCATTTCTATTAGAAGAAATGCCAGTTTGTTAAAATTAGGCTTGGAAAACCTATTATTGTACAATTTACTTCCGAAGCACTGAAATGTATACAATAAAAGGAGATTATATATTGCATGTGAATTTCATGTCAGCAAAAAAAGAAAACTATTGTTAAAAATACTTCACACAAATTGCAGAATACCTAAAAAGATGTTTTCAATGTTGGCTAAAATTCTTTGTAAACTACAGTGTTTAAAACAAAGATGTGTTTTCTTTGGAATTTGAGTTTTTTTGGTCTGTTTTTTTTTTGAGTTTATACAGAGATAACTCAATCAAAAATTGCATGTGATAACTGTAATATCTAGGAATTATGCATCACTTATAAGTAATTGATAACCTTTTCTGGAAGAAACTTAGCATAAGAAACTTAGACCCAAATCTATGCATCTGTATTTTATGAAAGTCATATGTTATTTGCTCAAACCAATTGCTTTTCTCTACTTCGCTAGGAAAAATATTATTCTCAAGGTAAGAGCCAAAAGCAGTGAAAAGAAACAAAATACATAATCATCTTCATTTATTTGTGAAAATATCAAATGAAATAAAAAAATTCCACTCAAGCGACTCCAATATTAGTACCTATGAATCTGTTCCTGAATGCCAATATCAATTTAATTTTTTAAATTTTAATTTCTACCAACATATAAAAACTAGAACAAGAAAATAAATATAGTCTGAGAGCAAACCAGCCTTGGACTAATATTCTTAATTGTTTTGAAATTACAAAAGAATTTATACTAAGAAGAAAATGATTTTTTCCTATGGAAATCAATTAAGAATGTTTAGTATTTATTATAACTCAAATACCAAACAAGAGTATTTTATA
This sequence comes from Dipodomys merriami, assembly GCF_024711535.1. Taxonomy (NCBI): domain Eukaryota; kingdom Metazoa; phylum Chordata; class Mammalia; order Rodentia; family Heteromyidae; genus Dipodomys; species Dipodomys merriami. The sequence goes on from NW_027206073.1 coordinate 26,431, forward strand.
TAATCATTACAAATATCATTTTATTACTATAGTAAAATAGAATAAAATACCAGTCCCAATGTATTATCATTATTCTTAATTCCTAATCATTACCCTAAATATCTTAAACAAACTAAATAGTCATGTCTTTAACATAAAAGTAAATATTCTATACTTTTTACTCAACATTTTTCAGGGGCATATATTCATGTTTCTAAGAAATGTTCACAGCAGTTAAAAGGTGCTTTCGTGAAATTAATGTGATATATTTTGTTGTTGTTGTTATTGTTTGCAAGGCCTGTGCATTATCGCTAAGCCCTTTTATGCTCAAAGCCAGCATTCTACAACTTGAGGCACAGAGCTAATTTCCGTTTTTAGTGGTTAATTAGAGATAAGAATCTAACAAGTACTTTTAATTGGGGGGGTCCAGTCGTGGGGCCTGAGCTGTGGCCTGGGCGCTGTCCCTCAGCTCTTCAGCTCAAGACTAGCACACAACTACTTGAGCCACAGCGCCACTTTCAGCTTTTTTCTTTTTGCTTATGTGGTGCTGAGGAATCAAACCCAGGGCCTCATGCATGCAAGGCAAGCGCTCTACCCCTAAGCATTCTTACCAGCCCTAGACTACGTTTTCTAATTATATGAGCTTTTTAAATTGGCACATCTCTAGTGGTAGATTATGAAGTAATGGTTGGTCAAGTGGAGGGTATTTTCAAATGATGACAGGAAGTGACTACTACTAAATATTGGAGTATTTTGAGAAGGCAGTGATGATAAAATGTTCTAGAACTGAAGGTGATGTTCATAGTCCAACACTTAGACATTCTATGAATCATTGTACTTTATCAAAGAATTGCAGATTTCATTTACATTAACCTTAGGATAAATTTTAGAATAGTAGTAGGTGAACCCGAGTGATAATTTAGAATTTAAAATCAGAGAGTTCTGTAATAAATGAGTTTAGTATGTTGATGAATAAGACTATCAATAAAATATTATCTGTAACATATCCTCTGAGTGATGATGTGTGACATTGCTAGCCAGTGAATATTCTACAAAATTATGTAAATTGAGGGATGAAATAGGATTGAGAGGAATGAGGGATAATAAACCTCAAGGTGCATTGCATTATCCATGAAATGTGTCTTAGTAGTGGACTGTTTGCTTTGCATGTATGAAGCACAGGGTCTGATTCCTCAGTACTACATAAACAAAAAGAGCTGGAATTGGCACTGTGACACAAGTCGTAGAGTGCTAGCATGAGGAAAAGAATTGCAAGATATTGCCAAGGCCCTGAGTTCAAGCCCCACGATTAGCCAAAAATAAAAAAGGTGCCTTGTATTAAGCCAGGCACTAGAGGCTCATGCTTGTTTTCCTATACACTCAGGAGGCTCATGATGGAAGTTTGAAGCCAACCCTGGCAGAAAAGTCTGTGAGATTCTTATCTCCAATTAAATGTCAGAAAAATCTGAAATTGCTGCTGTGCCTCAAGTGATAGAGTTCTAGTGTTCATCCAAAGGAGCTCAGGGACAACACCCAGACCCAGAGTTCAAACCTCAGGAGTGAAAAAAGAAAAAAAAAACTCACTTTAAACTATTCATAAACTGCTTTGTCAAACAGCAATTCTCATTTCAACTACTTAAAATTAATTTAAAAATATGATAAGAATAAAATACGAATCATTTTGGGAACAAGACATAGAATTGAAAGGTTGTTTACAGGGGACAAAGTAAATTTTATATCAGGCACTTTGAGTTGAAATTTGTTCTTCAGTCTTCTTACATTTATGAAAGTGATATTACTGCCAGTTATGGATAAATTTCCTTGAGGAACAAATTGTATTCTGCTTTCTTTTCATAGGAAACCATACAGGTGATTTTTTTTGTCTCTTTTTTTTTTTAATTGTGAAAATACCTTACATAGGGGTTACAATTACATGGGCAAGGTAAAGAGTACATTTCTTTTCAAGCATTGTTGCCTCCTCCTTTGTTTTCCTTTCCCAACCCTTCCCATCTCCCTCTCATCCCCCCAGGAAAGTTGTACATTTCAGTTTTGGAAATAAAATCTTGTACATCTCATTGTTCCAATGGGTCCATCTGTATCCCTATTTAAAACAAGCTCTGTTTTCCCTCACCTCCACAAATTATACCAACATCAAATACAGTGAAAACATGGGATATACTGAGGGGGATGGATATACAAAGCAACAAAAAAATCATCTTATAGTTATGTTAGGAACAATCACAAGAAAGAAAAACAATTGAATCCTTATCTTGGGGTTCATTTAGACTAACATCAACTTAACTGACCATTTCTGCTGGTCTCAGACATAAATTAGTTACTGCAAATAAGGGAACCATTGGACTTACATTTCTTTGGGCCGGGCTTACTTCACTTAATTTAATTTTTTCCAAGTCTTTCCACTTCCTAGCAAATGGGGCAATGCCATTCTTTCTGATGGGGGCATAGAATTCCATTTTTTTATATATACCATGTTTCCTTGATACATTCATCTACTGAGGGGCATCTGGGTTGGTTCCATATATTACCTTTGTTAAATAAATCTGCGATAAACATGGTTGTGCTTATAGCTTTGTTTGTGAACATTTGGGTAAATGACCAAAAGTGGGATTGCTGGGTCATAGGTGTGCTCTATGTGGAGTCTTTTGAGGAACCTCCATACTACTTCCCAAAGTGGTTGAACAAGTTTACACTCCCACCAAGAATGCAGCAAGGTTCCCTTCTCTCCACATCCCCTGCCGCATCTGTTCTTATTAGAGTTCTTGATAGCCATTCTAACTGGGTGAGGTGGTATCACAATGTTGTTTTTATTTGCATTTCTTTTATGGCTAGGGAGGTTGAGTATTTCTTCATATGTCTATTGGCCATCCTTCTTTCTTCTTCAGAGAAGTTTCTCTTTAAGACTTTAGCTCGATAGTTTTTGTCCTTCCCCTCCACAAATTATACCAACATCAAATACAGTGAGAGCAGAGGTTATACCATGGGGGAGAGACATTAGTGGTTATATCAAAAAATGAACTTTACAACTTTGGTGGGGGGGGAGTTGGATGGGGTAAAGATTGGGTTGGGGGAGGTAGGAGGACTATGGGAATGGATGGGAAGGGGAAACAAACAGGAGGAAACAATGCTTGAAAGAAAGGTACCGTTATCTTGCCCATGTAATTGTAAATCCTCTGTACGGTATTCTCATAACAAAAAAAAAAAAGAAAGAAAATAATAACCCCCCCAAAAAAGAAATGTACTCATTACCTTGTTCATGTAACTGTAAACCCTCTTTACAGAATTTTCACAATAAAAACCAATTTTAAAAAAAAGAAAAAAAAAGACTAGCTCACTTATTTATTGGGCAGTTGTTTCTTTGAAGATTTGTTGTTGGGGAATTCTATTTTTTTGAGTTCCAAGTATATTTTAGATATGAGACCGTTGTCCATTGTATGGCTATTGAAGATCTCCCAATCCGTGGGCTTTCTCTTGATCTTGCTAGCTAGGTTCTTTGCCATGCAGAAGCTCTGCAATTTCATGCAATCCCATTTGTCCAACATTTATTTGAATTGTTGTGTTTCTGGGTATCTATTAAGAAAATTTCGGCCTGTGCCAAGGAGACCTAGGGTAGCTCATATTCTCTCCTCTAATGTTTTCAGAATTTCTGCTTTGACCCCTAGGTCTTTGAACCATTTGTAGTTGATTCTGCTGCAGGGTGATATATAAGGATCTAGCTTTAGCTGTTTACAAGTAGTTAACCAATTTTGCCACCACCATTTACTGAAGAGGCTGTCTTTCTTCCATTCTAGTTTTTTAGCTCCCTTACTAAGGATTAAGTGCTTATATGTCTGTGAGTTCATTTCTGAGTTTTCATATCTATTCCATTGGTCCTGAGGTCTGTTCTTCTGTCAGTACCAAGCTGTTTTGATTACTATGCCTTTGTAGTAGTGTTTGAAATTTGGTATTTATATTCCTCTTGCAGTGATCTTTCTGTTGAGGATCGTTTTAGTTATTCGAGGTCTTTTATTGTTCCATATGATTTTTGGGATTTCCTTTTCTATTTCGTGGAAGAATAAGTTTGGAATTTTGATAGGTGTCGCATTGAATTTGTATATAGCCTTGGGAGGTATCGCCATTTTCAAGATGTTGATCCTTCCAAACCAGGAGCATGGGAGGTTTTTCCAACTTCCTATATTCTGTTTTGTTGCATTTTTCAGGTTTTTAAAGTTTTCGTCATAAAGATTTTCACTTCTGAGGTTCCGAGAAGATGGCCGAGGAGAAGCTAGAGTCTAAGCAAGCTCTCACATAGAAAGCAGTTTTAGAGTTCCAGGGAAGAGTCCTAAGCCAGAGAATCACATCAAGTGTGCCATCACAGGACAGAGAGTTAGGCCAGAGAGGAGAAACCAAGGCAAGGAGACACATCTGAGCTCTTGCCGGCTGCCGCCATGGCAGCAGCTACAGTGGTGGTGGCGGCCACTGCCATACCTGAGCCACAGAGAGTAGGGGACGAAGGAGCCAGATGCAGTGGGTGAGTGGATTCTACTCAACACCAGCAAGAACTGATAAGGAGCGAATATCTTCATCCTGCAGGTCACAGACCAGAGACGACCCAGGAACCAAGACTCGGCGTAAGCAGAAGCCTGACGTCCTTACTCCTTCTCTGGGAGCAAAGGAGGGAAGGCCACCCCTCCCCACCTCAGCACCGGAGATCTCCATCTTGGATACCGACAAAGCTCAGAGGAGCTGCTAGCTCCAACTCAGGCCTTGGAATAAAACTAGTCATTTAGCAGGTCACAAAAACTTAACGGCGGCATGACCTGACAGACTCAGCTCCACCTAAGGAAAAGTCACCCAGCTCGGGCGCCAGCCCTAGGAGTGGGTTTCTTCACTGGGTAATCAGAGCCAGAGGCTGCCCCTCCCTCTAGCAGTCTTGACAATCAATTGAAAATAAGTAAACAGAAACCCTGAGAATGGCTCCAGGCTGGGCTCTGTGAGTTTTTCACAAACTAGCCCCCCGGAAAAGCTGCTGTCTGTTGAAAGGCCTCAACTCTACCCAGAACCTAGCCCCATCACTGAATCCCCCTCTTTTGTGATACTCAAAGCAGATCTGCCTCCCAATGAACTAGCCTGGGAGGAGGATCGCCAAATCCTGGGTAAAGCAGAGTATTTTTCTGCGTGTTCAAACAAACTGACTTAAGAAACCAACCAAGCCACAGGACTACAAGAGACCAGAGACTCCAACAAGAGGCTGGTTAGGGACACAAGGGAGATACAGAATTTATCCCACCCTTACAAAAAAAATCAAAGTAATTTTTTTCTCTTCTTCTTCTTCTTCTTCTTCTTCTTCTTCTTCTTCTTCTTCTTCTTCTTCTTCTTCTTCTTCTTCTTCTTCTTCTTCTTCTTCTTCTTCTCCTTCTTCTCCTTCTTCTCCTTCTTCTCCTTCTTCTCCTTCTTCTCCTTCTTCTCCTTCTTCTCCTTCTTCTTCTCCTTCTTCTCCTTCTTCTTCTCCTTCTTCTACTTCTTCTCCTTCTTCTTCTTCTTCTTCTTCTTCTTCTTCTTCTTCTTCTTCTTCTTCTTCTTCTTCTTCTTCTTCTTCTTCTTCTTCTTCTTCTTCTTCTTCTTCTTCTTCTTCTTCTTCTTCTTCTTCTTCTTCTTCTTCTTCTTCTTCTTCTTCTTCTTCTTCTTCTTCTTCTTCTTCTTCTTCTTCTTCTTCTTCTTCTTCTTCTTCTTCTTCTTCTTCTTTTTCTTTTTGGTACCTCATATAAAATTTTTTTTCTGTTCTAAAATTTTTTAATCTTTAATTTTTGCCTTTTTAAAAATAAATTGTTTTCCAGATGTTTTTTCCTCTTATAATTGCTATTTTAGGGATATGTGAGTGTGTGTTTTCCTTTTTTTTGTTTTCTTTCTCTTTTTTTTTCTTTTTAAATTATCTTTTTGTTTTTTGTATAGCTCTACTGAACTTCAGGGTTTTTTTCTTCCTTTCTTATCCTTTTCACCTTCTCCTCTCTTTCGTTCTTCTATATGTGACATAATTCTTGTCCTGCACATCCTCAGATAAACACGAAGTTGACTATTAGACCCTATCCCCCATTGTGTACACACTTAATCCACAAATTTATAACTCAATTCAAAACCTCTGAGACATAAATTCCTTAATAGCAGCTCTACCTCTTTATACCTATATAATATTTTAAGCATATTTATTTTTAAGTTTTTCACATCTCATTTATATCCCTCCCCTTTTCTCAATATATTCACGTTGTCTCTAAATAGATTGTTATCTTATCTACATAATATTGTTAATTTTTACTTTTCTATGTTTTCTGGCCAATTTTCTTTTCCCTTTTGCCTTCTTCTTTTTTTCTCTCTCTCTACTTTCATCCTACCCATCCTATTTCCTCCTTTGAGATTAGGACTTATTTAACTCTCCCTGAGACTCCCCACATCAATCTATTCCTATTTTTTACCCACATCTCTCCCTAACCATAATAATTTCTGGTCTTCCAAATTCTTCTTTGAGGTTCATAGTCCATTAATATATAGTTTTTTGATGTTGAATAGATGTATCTGTTGAACTAGATTGTATCTCTAGACTATTGACTATGCATATTCAGACTTTGGTTAATGCTTGCCTTAAGATAGTGTTCTAAGACAAAACTGGTGCTATTTTCATCTCAAATGGGCAGAGTAAGCCCAAAAAACACAAGGAAAATGGCAAATCCGGGTATCTCAATTCCCAATCTTGATAATCAGGGGAGAGAACTGATAATGAATAATCCAGAGGAGAGTTCCCAAATAACTCTACAAACACTGCTGGCAAACATGATAAATGAAAAGATTGAAAGCATACAAAGGACTTTGTACGAACGTGATAGGGAGAGGGAGGAGGCAATCCAAAAGTTTATAGGAATATCATAAGTGTGAGGAAGCTACTCAAAAACTGATACAGAAATTGCATGAGCAGCTTTAGAATACTCAAAGACAAAGGCAGGAATGGCGTGAGCAGGCTGAGAACATTCAAAGAGAACTACAGGAATCCCACGAATGGGAGGAAGCTAATCAAAGAATAATAAAGGAATTGAGTGAGCAGGAAGAGAATACACAAAGATCACTAAGGCATTAATGGAATCCATAAACAAAGAGTTGAAGGAAGTCAGGAAGACCGCAAAGGGAATGCTGAATGGAACTATACAGAAGGAATGGGAATCCAAGGAAACCATAACCAATCAAATAAGTAATTTTAGAATAAACACTGAACACCAAATTAAGGAAGTAAACAAGTTCAGACAAGATCTAAAACAAAGCTTCAACAGAGTTTGAAGCCATGAAACCTGACCAATTAGAAGGAAAAGAGATAAAAAGCAAAGTAGAAAGTTTGATAATAGGTGAGACCATGCAGAGGATTGAATCTCAGGGATTGAAAACAGGCTAGATATTATAGAGAAAGAACAAACACTAATCCAAGACAATTATCTACGAAGAATACTGTACCCAGCTAAACTCTCTTTCATAACTGAAGGCCAAATAAAAATTTTCCATACCAAAAAAAAATTGAAATGATACATCTCCACCAAAACACCCTACAGAAAGTTATTAAAGATGTCCTACACATAGAAAACCAACAGGATCACAATCAAGGCCAAGAAACTACACCCAAACTGAGAATCCAAGAACCATAGGAATAACCCAGTTTTCACAGCCCCCAAGAAGGTGGATAACATGGCAGGAACTCACAAATACCTCTCAGTCCTATCTCTTAACGTTAACGGACTGAACTCTTCAATTAATCGACATAGACTGTCTAGTTGGATGAAAAAACAAAACCCTTTTATCTGCTACCTTCAAGAGTCACATCGTGCCCTTAAAAACAAACACATTTTCAATGTGAAAGGCTGGAACGAAATCTACCAAGCAAACGGCCCCCATAAACAGGCAGGAGTTGCAATCCTAATGTCAGATAAAATAGACTTCAAATTAAAATTCGTGAAAAGAGATAAAGAAGATCGCTACATACTAATTAAGGGATCTCTCCTTCAGGAGGATATTACAATTCTAAATATTTACTCGCCAAACAATGGATCACCCAAATTTGTGCAAGAAACACTATTTCCCCTCAAATCCCATATTGATCCAAAGACATTAATTGTTGGGGATTTTAACACACCACTCTTCCCACTAGATAGATCAACTCGGCAAACACTCAACAGAGAAACTGCAGATCTAAACAGCTGCATAGATCAACTAGATTTAACAGATATATACCGAATATTTCACCCAGCAGCATCAGAATACACGTTCTTCTCAGCAGTACATAGAACATTTTCTAAAATAGACCGCATTTTAGGCCACAAAACAAACTTGTCTAAATTCAGAAGCATTGAAGTTATACCTTGCATTCTCCCTGACCACAAGGTAATAAAATTAGAACTCAACACCAAAAGCAACCAAAGAAAGTCAGGTATCACATGGAAGCTGAACAACACACTGCTGAATCATGAGTGGGTCATGGAAGAGATTAGAAAGGAAATTCAAATGTTCATGCTATTCAACAAAAATGAACACACAAATTACCAGCTCCTCTGGGACACAGCAAAGGTAGTACTCAAAGGCAAGTTTATAGCTCTGAGCTCCTAGATCAACAAATTGGAGAGATCTGAAACCAACAATTTAATGACACATCTAAACCTCCTTGAAAAAGAGCAGCAAGATAAACCCCAATCCAGCAGACAGAAAGAAATAATTAAAATTAAATCAGAATTAAATGAATTAGAATCCAAAAAAACTATAGAACGAATCAACAAAACAAAGAGTTGGTTCTTTGAAAAAATTAACAAAATTGACAGACCCTTAGCAAATCTTATCCGAAACAAAAGAGAGCACACCCAAATAAATAAATTCAGAGTTGAGAATGGAAACATCACCACGGAAACAATCAAGATTCAGAACATTATAAGGGAATATTTCTCAAAACTTTATGCTAATAAGTTTGGGAACTTGTCAGAAATGGACCTTTTCCTAGCAAATATTGACATGCCAAAACTAAACCAAGATGAGTTAAACCAGCTTAACAGGCCCATATCTAGCATTGCAATAGAAACAGCAATAAGAGACCTCCCAGCTAAGAAAAGTCCAGGACCAGATGGTTTTACAGCGGAATTCTTCAAGGCCTTCAAAGCAGAGCTCACACCAATACTCTTCCAACTCTTCAATGAAATTGAAAGAGAAAGTTCACTACCGAACACATACTATGAAGCCATCATAACCCTCATCCCAAAAGCAGGATGGGACTCATCAAATAAAGAGAACTATTGACCCATTTCTTTGATGAATATTGATGAAAAACTTCTCAACAAAACTTGGCCAATCGAGTTCAACAATTCATCCAAAAAATCATACACCACGATCAAACAGGATTCATTTCAGGGATGCAAAGCTGGTTCAATATACGCAAATGAATTAATATTATTCATTACATCAACAGGAGCAAGAATAAGAACCACATGGTTTTCTCAATAGATACAGATCCAACAACCATTTAAGAAGAAGGTTTTGAAAAAATTAGGAATCCATGGAACATTCCTCAATACAATAAAGGCTGTATATGACAAACCTACAGCCAGCATTATACTTCATGGTGAAAAAATAAAGCTATTTCCTCTTAACTCAGGAAGGACAAGGATGTCCACTCTTTCCACTTATCTTCAACCTAGTATTAGAATGCCTAGCTACAGCAATAAGACAAGATGCAGACATAAAGGGGATCCAAATAGGGAAAGAAGAAATAAAACTCTCCCTCTTTGCAGATGACATGATCTTGTATCTAAAGAATCCCACAGACTCCACTTCCAAACTACTCAAGCTGATTCAAAACTTTGGCAAAGTACCAGGGTATAAAATTAACCCCCAAAAACCAATGGCTGTTCTATATGCTAAAAAAGTGAAAAGTGTGGCTGAAATTAGGAATGCAACTCCATTTGTAATAGCGCCACAAAAAAATAAAACACCTAGGAATTAACTTAACCAAAGAAGTGAAGGACGTCTTTGATGAAAACTTTAAAATCTTGAAAAAGGAATTTAAAACAGAACTTAGAAAATGGCAAAACCTCCCATGCTCCTGGATTGAAAAGATTAACATCGTGAAAATGGCAATACTTCCCAAGGCTATCTACAAATTCCATGCGATACCTATCAAAATTCCAGCCTCATTCTTCAAGAAAATAGAAGAGGCATTTCAAAAATTCATATGGAACAATAAAAGACCCTGAATACCAAAAACGCTCATCAACAGAAAGGACACTGCTGGAGGAATATCAATACCAAATTTCAAACTTCACTATAAAGCCATAGTAATCAAAACAGCTTGGTATTGGCATAAGAACAGACCTCAGGACCAATGGAATAGAATTGAAAACCCAGAAATGAACCTACAGACCTATAGCCATCTAATCTTCGATAAGGGAGCTAAAACAATAGCATGGATCAAAGACAGCCTTTTCAATAAATGGTGCTGGCAACATTGGTTAACTACTTGTAAAAAACTAAAGCTAGATCCTTATATATCACCCTGCACCAGAATCAACTCCAAATGGATCAAAGACCTCAAAGTCAAAGCAGATACTCTGAAAACATTACAGGATGGAATAGGAGAAACCCTAGGTCTCCTTGGCTCAGGCTGAAATTTTCTTAATAGAGTCCCAGAAACACAACAAATCAAAGAAAGGTTGGACAAATGGGATTGCATAAAATTGCAGAGCTTCAGCATGGCAAAGGACATAGCTAGCAAGATCAATAGAAAACCCACGGATTGGGAGCATATCTTCACTAGCCATACAACAGACAAGGGTCTCCTATCTAAAATATATTTCAAACAAAAAATTAGATCCCCCAACAACAAATCCTCAAAGAAACAACTGCCCCATAATTAAGTGGGCTAAAGACTTAAAGAGAAAATTCTCTGAAGAAGAAAGAAAGATGGCCAATAGACACATGAAGAAAAGCTCAACATCCCTAGCCATAAAAGAATTGCAAATATAAACAACATTGAGATACCACCTCACTCCAGTAAGAATGGCAAAAATCAAGAACTCTAACAACAGATGCTGGAGTGGATGTGGACAGAAGGGAACCTTACTTCATTGTTGGTGGGAATGTAAACTTGTTCAACCACTTTGGAAAGCAGTATGGAGGTTCCTCAAAAGACTCCACATAGAGCTCCCCTATGACCCAGCAATCCCACTTTTGGGCATTTACCGAAATGTTTACAAACAAGACCACACTAAAGCTACCAGCACAACTATGTTTATTGCAGCATTATTTACCATAGCTAAGATATGAAACCAGCCCAGACACCCCTCAGTAGATCAAGAAAATGTGGTATATATACACAATGGAATTCTATGCCTCCATCAGAAAGAATGACATTGCCCATTTGTTAGGAAATGGAAAAACTTGGAAAAAATTATATTAACTGAATTAAGCCAGGCCCAAAGAAACATAGGTCCCATGGTTTCCCTTATTTGCAATATCTTGTATATGTATGAGACAAGAGGAAAAGGTCAGATAAGGTGATGTTAGGAAAATGATCCCTTAGATATGTATTTTAATGTTTTTTTTCCTTTCATGCATTTTTTTCTAAAGCATTTCTAAGATTATCTCTTTCTTAGCTTTGTATGTCCCTTCCCCACAGTATAACCCCTGCTTTCACTATATTTGATGTCAGTATAACTTGTAGAGGAGATGGGGAAAAACAAGTCGTTTAAGGATACAGTTGGACCTGTTGCAACAATGAGAAGTACAGATTGTCTTGTCGAAAACGAGCTTTATAATGTTGTTGCTGGGGGGAGGGGAAGGCGTGGAGGATTGTGTGGGGGGATGGAGGTCGAGGCTGGGAAGGGATGTGAAGGGTAAACATAGGAGGAGGCTGCAATGCTTGATAAGAAATGTACGCATTAACCTGCCCATGTAATTGTAACCCTTCTGTAGTTTGTGTTCACAAAAAAAAAAAGATTCTTCACTTCTTTTATTAAGTAAATTTCTACGTATTTTATATTTTGTGTGGCTATTTTGAATGCCGTTGCCTTCCTGATTTCACCCACGCTTTACTCAGTGTTGTCATACAGATAAGCCATTGATTATTGAGGATTAATTTTATACCCTGCTTCTTTGCCAAAGTTTTGAATCAGCTTCAGTAATTTGGAAGTGGAGGCTGTGGGATTCTTTAAATATAAAATCATGTCATCTGCAAAGAGTTTTACTGCATCTTTCTCCACTTGGAACCCCTTTGTGTTTCCATCTTGTCTTATTGCAGTAGCTAGGCATTCTTATACTAAGTTGAAAAGAAGTGGAGAGAATGGACATCCTTGACTCATTCCTGAGTTAAGAGGAAATGGCTTTATTTTTCCACCATTAAATATAATTAGGTTTGTCATATACAGCTTTTATTGTGTTGAGTAATGTTTCCTGGATTCCTAATTTTTTCAGACCCATCATCATAAAGGGTTTGGTGGATCTTGTCAAATGCTTTTTCTGCATCTGTTGAGATAACCATGTTGTTCTTATCCTTGCACTTTGTTGATGTGATGAGTTATATTAATTGATTATGTATATTGAACCAGCATTGCATCCCAGAAATGAAAACTGTTAGATTGTGATGTACGATTATTTGGATGAATTTTTGAAGTTCATTGACCAAAATTTTGTGGAGAAGTTTTGCGTCAATATTCATCAGAAAAATGGGTCTATAGTTCTCTTTATTTAATGAGTGCCTGCCTGTTTTTGGAATAAAGGTTCTTATGGCTTCATAGAATAAGTTCTGTAGTGAATTTTCCCTTTCAGTTTCATTGAAGAGTTGGATTATTGGTATGCGCTCTGCTTTGAAGGACTTGTAGAATTCCACTGTAAATCCATCTGGTCTTGGGCTTTCCTTCGATGGGAGGTCTCTTATTGCTGTTTCTATTTCAATACTTGATATGGGCCTGTTAATATGGTTTATCTCATTTTAGTTTATTTTTGGCATGTCCACATTTGCTAGGAAAAGGTCCATTTATGCCAAGTTCTCAAACTTATTAATATAAAGTTTTGAGAAGCATTCCCTTATAATGTTCTGAATCTTGTTGTTTCTGTGGTGATGTTTCCATTCTCATCTCTGAATTTATTTATTTGGGTGTGTTCTCTTCTTGTTCTTATAAGATTTGCTAACGGTCTTTCAGTTTACTTAATTTTTTCGAAGAACCAAATCTTTGTTTTGTGGATTCTTTCTATGGACTTTTTAAAAATGCTAATTCGTTTAATTCCTATTTAATTTTAAGTATTTGTTTCCATCTACTGGACTGGGGTTTATCTTGTTGCTTTTTTTCAAAGAGGTTCAAATATCTCATAAAATTGCTGGTTTCAGATCTCTCCAATTTGTTGATGTAGGAATTCAGAGCTATAAACTTGCCTCTGAGTACTGTCTTTGCTCTGTCCCAGAAGTGCTGGTAATTTGTGTTTTCATTTTTGTTGGTTATCATGAATATTTGAATTTACTTTCTATTCTCTTCCATGACACACTGGTGATTCAACACTATGTTGTTCAGCCTCCATATGTTACAGGACTTTTTTTGGTGGCCTTTGGTGTTGAGTTCTAATTTTATTCCCTTGTGATCTGAGAGAATGCACGGTAAAACTTCAATGTTTTTGAATTTGGACAAGTTTGCTTCATGACCTAAAATGGGGTCTATTTTGGAAACTGTTCGTTGTGAGGCTGAGAAAAATGTGTATACTGATGCTGCTGGGAGAAATATTCGGTAGATGTCTGTTAAATCTAGTTGATCCATGCAGTTGTTTAGATCTGCAGTTTCTCTGTTAAGTTTTGCTGACTTCATCTGTCTTGTGGGTATAGTGGTGACTTAAATTCTTCAACAATTAATGTCTTTGGATATATGTGAGCTTTGAGGGAAAGTAGTGTTTCTTGGATAAATCTGGGTGATCCGTTGTTTGCCAAATAGAGATTTAGAATTGTAATATACTCCTGAAGGGGAGATCCCTTAATTAGTACGTAGCAACCTTCTTTATGTCTTCTCACTAATTGTAATTTGAAGTCTAGTTTATCTGATATTAGGATTGCCACTCAAGCCTCTTTTTGGGGCCATTTGCTTGGTAGAATTTATTCCAGGCTTTCACTTTCAAAATGTGTTTTTTTGTATGAGCAAGTTGTGACTCCTGAAGGCAGCAGATAGAAGGATCTTGTTTTTTAATCCAAACTAAATAGTCTATCACTTAATTGGAGAGTAAGTCCGTTAATGTTGAGTGTTAGTACTGAGAGGTGTTTGGGAGTTCCTGCAATGTTATCCACCGTAGGTGCTGGAGCAACTAGATTCTTCCTATAGTTCTTGGATTCTCAGTTTGGGTGCAGTTTCTTGGTCTTTACTGTGGTCTTGTTGGTTTTCTGTGTAGGACATCGTTTAGTATCTTTCATTGGGCTGGTTTGATGGAGATATATTGTTTCAGGTTTTCTTTGCTATGGAAGGTTTTTATTTTTCCTTCGGTTATGAAGGAGAGCTTAGCTGGGCACAGTATGCTTGATTGATAGTTGTTCGTCTTTAGGACATGGCCTACATCATTCCAGGCTCTTGCTTTAATTGTCTCCGCTGAGAAATCTGAGGTGATGCTAATTGGTTTCCCTTTGTAAGTAGTTGATCTATTCTACTTGACAGCTTTAAGGATTTTTTCCTTGGAATTGATCCTGTGTGGATTATAATGTACTGGTGAGATATCCTGTCCTAGTTGGGTCTATTTGGGGTTCTACAAGTTTCTTGTATCTGAATAGGCCTATCTTTTTGCATGTTTGGGAAGTTCTTTGCTATGATCATGTTAGCCAAATTTCCTAGACCATTAAATTCTGTCTCTGGGGACTGGGAAAGTGGCTCAGTGTTAGAGCTCTGGCCTTGCATGCATGAGGCACTGGTTTTGGTTCCTCAGCACCATATAAGCAAAGAAAAAAAAAAGCCAGAAGTGGTGCTGTGGCTCAAGTGGTAGAGCGCTAGCCTTGAGCTGAAGAGCTGAGGGACATCGCCCAGGCCCACAGTTCAGAAACCCACGACCGGACTAAAAAAAAATTCTGTCTCTAGGTACTCCTCTACACACATTATCCGCAGAGTAGGCCTTCTGAGAGTGTCTTCCAAATGTTGAATAGATCTATCATATTTCTTGGATTTCCCTTGGATAGTTTATATTCTTTCTCTATAATAACCTGGCTGTCCTCAATCCCTCAGATTTGCTCCTCTGCATGGTCTAAACTATTGTCAAGACTTTCTACTTTGTTTTTTATTTCTTTTCCTTCTAATTGGTCAGCTTTGATGGCTTCAAATTCTTTGTTGGAGATTTGTATTAGATCTTGTATGAACTTCTTTACCTCCTTAATTTGGGGTTCAGTGTTTATTCTCAAATCACTTAGTTACCTGGTTATGGTTTCCCTGGACACACATTCTTTCTGTTGGGCTCCATTCAGCATTCCCTTTGTCGTCTCCCTGAATTCTTTCAGTATTCTGTTTATGGATTCCATGAATGCCTCTGTTGATCTTTTTGTATTGTCATCCCGCTCTCCCAAATCCTATATTACACTTTGATTAGCTTCCTCATGTTCATGCAATTCCTGTAGTTCTCTTTGACTGTTCTCAGTCTGCTCACGCAATTCCTTTATTTCTTTTTGACTGTGCTCAACCTGCTCACGCAATTCCTGTATCAATCTTTGAGTAGCTTCCTCACTCTCATGAGATTCCAGTATTAATCTTTGGTTTCCCTCTCTCTCCATATCACACTCACATTGAATCCTTTGCAGGTTTTCAATCTTTTTATTCATCATGTTTACCAGTAATGTTTGTGGAGATTTTTGGGAACTCTCTTCTGGATTATTCATTAACTATGCTGTCAACTAATTTTCATGAGTGGGAATAAGGATACCTGGACTTGCCATTTTCCTTGTGTTTTTCCTGCTTGTTCTGCCTATTTGGTATGAAAGTAACACCAATTTTTTGCTAGAACAAAATTTTAAGGAAAGCATCATCAAACTTTTGTAGTTTCACAGACAAAAGTCAGCAGATAAATCTAGTTCAACAGATACAATCTATTCAACATCAAAAAACTATGGCTTAATGAGCTAAGAACAGCAAAGAAGAATTTGGCAAACCACAAATTATTTATTTTAGTGAGAAATGTGGGCAAAAATTTAAATTTAAAAAGTGAAACACTTAAAAATTATGTGTTTAAAGATGATATTGAGAGGAGAAAAGGATAGGATGAGAGGAAAGGAGGGATAGAAAGGAGACATAAAAAACTATAAAATAAAAAATTTTAAAAGTAGTTACTTGAAAATTATATAGGTATAAAGAGATATAATCCTGCTCTTAAAGAATTTTAGCCTAAGAGGTTGTGAACTGAGTAATAAATTTCTGGATTAAGTATGTACCCAACGGGGTAAATATCTGGGGATGATCAGAATAGCAATTAAGTCTCACAGAAAAGAAAGGGAAAGAAATAAGTACCAGAAGGTCAGAAGAGATTTTTTTTAAAAGCCCCCCCACACACATTTACACTTAAAATAATAATGATGAGAAGAAAAAAATTAATAGAAAATATTATTTAAAAAATTAAAATTAAAGAAAGGTACAAAAAAGAGTTCTTTGATTTTTTTGGGGGGGGAGGGTAGAATGTGACAGTACTCTATTTCCCCTGTGTCCATAACTGGTCTCTTGGTGGAGTCTCTGGTCTGCTTGTGATGTTTGTTTTTCCTGTGGCTTGATTAGTTGCTTAAGTCAGTTTGTTTGAGCAGGCGGAAAATTGCTCGCCATTACCCAGAATTTTGTGATCTTCCTCCCAGGCTAGTTCAGTGGGAGGGAGATCTGCTTTGAGTATCACGAAAGAGGGAGATGGCTGTTTCTTCTAATTTTGAGATGCTGTAATTAGGCTAGATTCTGGGTAGGGTTGAAGCCTTTCAACAAACAGTAGCTTTTCCCTGAGGTGCTAGCTCCTGAGACACACAGAGCCCAGCCTGCAGCCATTCTCAGGGTTTATGTTTACTGAATTTCAATTGATTGTCTCAGCTGCTGTAGGGAGGGGCAGCCTTTGGCTCTGTTTTCCCAGTGAAGAAAGTCACTCCTGCAAGGGCGGGGCTGCTTTGCCTGGGCTGGGTGACTTCTCTTGGGTGGAACTGATCCTGGCAAGTCAGGTTCCTGTTATCTCCTAAATGGGTCTTGTTTTCTTCCAAGGCCTGAGTTGGAGATAGCTTTTCAAATGGGCCTCTGTTAGTATCAAAGTTGGAGATCTCCGGTGGTGGTCTTACCTCCTCAGCTCCCTGAGAAGGAGTGAGGATGTCAGCGTTCTAGTCATGTCAGAGTCTTGGTTCCTGGGCCATTTCTGGTTTGCGATCTGCAGTATGAAGATATCTGCTCCTTGTCAGTTCTTACTGGTATTGAGTAGAATCTGCTGTCCCACTGTGTCTGGCATCTTTGTCCTGGACTCTGTGTTATAGGTATGGCGGCTATGGCAGCTGCCACTGCTGCCACCGCCGCCACAACCGTGGCTACCAGCAAGTGATATGTCTCCTTGCCTGGATTTTCCTTCTCTGGCCAAACTCTCTGTACTGTGATGGGACACTTGGTGTGATTCTGTAGCCTAGGACTGTTCACTGGAACAGTAAAACTGCTTTCTATGTGAGAGCTTGTTTAGCCTCTAGCTTCGCCTCTACTCTCTCCCTCTGAACACATTTTTTGCCTCTTATTGAAGTATATCTGATATTTTAAAGTAGATTTGTCCAAATATAATATTAATTTAATCAATTATTTCATTAGGACAATGTTGGCCAGATTTATTTCCAGTAAATCTTATCCCTTAAAATAAATGAGAACATGCTGTGTCAGTCTCCTATTAATATGACAAAATACTTTATAAAATTAACTTCAAAGCAGGAAAGATTAATCTTGGTTTCTGATTTTATACATTTCAATTTACATTTCTTATCCTCATTGCTTTTGGTTGGTGGTGGTACAGTACACCACATCAGGAACATGTGATGGCGTATGTGTATTCAAGGAAGTGAGGAAGTTAAGAAAAGGAAGAATAGGAGTAGGACAGGGAGAAAGGGGAGGAGGGGAAGGAGAGGCAGAAGGAAAAGTAGAAGGAGACAGAGAAGTAAATGAAGGAAGAGGAAGAAAGGACTTTGATCTTAAATCTTCTTTGATCACAAGTTCTCAGTGACCTAATCTCTATAACTATGCCCACCTGAAAGGTTTCACCTCTTTATGGCAACATAGTGAAACCTAATTATTAATCCCAATCCTTTATTATTTCAGATTTAATTTCTGGGTACATATTTCAATACAATTGTGATAACTTCTGTTCCTAAATATAAGAGATGCTATTTGGCATAGAGGTGGTTTGCTTATACCATTGCTGGAGAGATGAATGAAATATTTTGAGCTCATATACATTTTATTTAGCAGATAAGGAGGCTCCTAGAGGTTTCATTTTGTGACCTTCAAAAATGACTATTTCATCTAACTCATAATGACTTGAATTTTTCATAATTTTATGGCATTTCCATTCAAGTATTTTTCATTGATAGTGAGGTTTTTTACTTCAAGTTGAAGGAAAAATAAATACTATCACGATCATTAATCAGAATTATTCTTTAAAGAGTAGGTATAATATGAATTTCCTACCATTCAAAAATTAGTCATATTCAAGTCTATAGGAATAATTGGATAAGTGATTAAATATCTTGATTTAGTTATCTTATACTGAGGTTGATTCAATTTCTAAAAATCACTGTTGACATAAAATACATCAAATTCAGTGTTTCTCTGAAATGACTTGTTAATCAAACCTCAGAAATACATGACTAGTAACAAAGATATTTATATACTCACAAAATGTATGAATCTACAAAACCTAAAAAAGTTTAGGTTTAAAAGAAGATAAAATCATGTGACCACAATATATAATATTTAATTTAATGAAAAATTGCTTCATTCAGCCTTACAGAGCCTTTTGATTTTAGCTTACATGAGAAATTTGATTAACGATTCCTTTTTTGCTTTTGAATAATAGAATATATCAATTTGTTTAAAGATTCTGTCATTTAAACCTTTGAGTGCATATTTTTTCATAAAAATGAAAAATATTTTTCACAATGCAATTCAGGTTTAATAACAATATCTAAATGTTAATTTGTTAAATTGAGCCTCTAGAATTCAAATAATACAATTTATTTATTATTAGATATATTAAATCTGTGCTAAATATGGATGTCTCAAGCTTGCAATTCTCGCTACTCAATTAGCTGGGGTTCAAGTTCAGCCTTGCCAAGAAAGTTTGTGAGACACATCTCAATTAATCAAACACACACATCACAACACACACATACACACACACACACACACATACACACACACACAAAGCCAGAAATAGAATGGTGACTCAAATGATAGAGCAATACCCTTGAGGAAAAAAACAACAACTAAGAGATAGTTCTTGAGTTAAAATCACAAGAACAACACACACACAAACACACACACACACACGCACACATACAATATTATGTCTAAATGCTTACTTTAGTTTGAAGAAATAAACAATATAATGAAAAGTAATATTTGTTACATATCTTGGAACATTTGAGAAGTTGTTTTCAGTATAATTCGTCTTAAGATATATCATAGGTTATTAAATTTAATATTAATCTAGTTATTCTTTATAATTACTCATAACACCTTAGAGTACAACAGTTGGGATTTTTCTATAGCCATAAAAAATATTCTGAGTAAAAAGAAGAGAGGAATATAGGATGAAAGAAGCAAGAAAGAAGGAAAGGAAGAAAGAAAGAAAGAAAGAAAGAAAGAAAGAAAGAAAGAAAGAAAGAAAGAAAGAAAGAAAGAAAGAAAGAAAGAAAGAAAGAAAGAAAGGAAGGAAGGAAGGAAGGAAGGAAGGAAGGAAGGAAGGAAGGAAGGAAGGAAGAAAGAAAGAAAGAATGAAAGGAAGGAAGGAAGAAAGGAAGTAGAGAAATTGAGAGAGAGGGAGGGATGGAGAGAAGGAAGGAGGAAGCAAAGAAGAAATGAAGGAAGGAAGGGAGGGAGAAAGGATGGGTCAAAACAATTTAATTCATAAAATCTATTTAGCCCAACATAACCTCCATTTAATTAATCCTTTAGTAAAGTCAAGTTTCCAATTTTCACTTCTTTGCATGTTCTCCATGCACGAATGTAACCAACAAATGAAGGATCATAAATATCCAGGTGAATCTGTTTGCATCTGTAGTAATATGTATGCAAATCTTTTTCTCATTTTTTATACATCATCAAATAACATTTGCAAACAATTTACATTTAGTTATAAATATTGTAAAAATTGATGAAACTGAAGGATGTCAATACATTATATAATGTGAATACAATTATTTTTAATGTTATTAATATTAAATTCTTCATGTTATATTAATTATAAAATTTTATTATGCATTTTATCAGATTAATTAGCATCCTCTGATTTTGGTTTCTGTGGGAGTCCTAATAGCTGACTGTAATTAAAATCAAAGGATATCTGTATTTCTTGGCACAAACGAATATTTCTGAAAGCAATTAACTCATCGGAGATTGTTGAAGTAAGTTATCGGGTCCTTTAAATGCAGTATCATTTCATCTGTAAAAAGGGAAAGGTTTACTTCTTCCCTATTTGGATCCCCTTTATGTTTTTCTTTTTATTTACTTATTTATATTTTTATTGTGAGAATACCGTACCGAAGAGTTACAATTACATGGGCAGGATTACATGTACATTTCTTATCAAGCATTGTTGCCTCCTCTTTGTTTCTCCTTACCATACCTTCCCATACTCCCCCCACCCCACCCAAGCTTTACCCCACCCCCCACCAAAGTTGTAAAATTCGTTTTTCGACATAAAGACTTGTACATCTCATTTTGCAATGGGTCCACCTGTATCCCTAGTTAAATGATTTCTTTTTTTCCCTTCCCCTCCACAAATTATAGCAATATCAAATACTGTGAAAGCATGGATTATACCATGGGGGAGGGACATACAAAGCAACAAAGAAATCGTCTTATAAATATGTTAGAAACAATTGCAAGAAAGGAAAAAAATGATTTGAATACTTATGTTATTCTCTTGCCTATTGCTCTTGCTATAAAGTCCACTACTGTATTGAAGAGTAGTAGAGAGAGTGCACATCCTTTTCTCATTCCTGATTTTAATGTCTTCATGCTTCCACCGTTAGGTAAATGCTAATTATCTCTGCCATATACATACTATGTATTATATTGAGGAATGTTCCATGTATTTCTAGCTTCTCAGACCTTTTAATCATAAAGTTGTATTGGAGATTGTTAAAAGCTATTTCTACATCCCTGCAGACAATCATGTGTTTTTTCTTGTCCCTTCTTCTGCTGATGGTTTGTATGATGTTTATTGACAAGAATATTGAATCCAATTGTATCTTAGGATGAATCCTATTTGATGATACAATATAACTTTTTTATTAGTTGCTGAAATTGGTTGGTGAGAATTTTATTAAGAAGTTCTGCATCATTGCTTGTCAAAGAGTTGGGTTCATAGTTTTCTTTTTTTGGTGAGTCCCTATGTGATTTGGCGAAGAGTCTAATTCTAGCTTCATAGAATGTGTTTGATAATTCCATTTCCCTTTCTATTCCATTAAAGACTTAGATCTGTGTATTGTAAGTTCTATGCAGGCCTTAATTTCATTGAGTACATTCATTGAGTCCTAGATTTTTGTTGAATGGAATGTGGTTTATTGACATTTCATTTTCATTTCTTCTTATGTGTTACTCCTTGGTTCAGATTGAGTATAGGAAAGCATCTATTTCTCCAGGATTCTCCAGGAGATAGGCATAAGGTTTTCAAAGTTCTCTCTTATATCATTCTAAATTTTGCTTATATCTGTTGTTTGGTCTCATTTTTGTCTTTAATTTTCTTTATTTGGGTGAGTTCTCTTATTGCTTTGGGTATTTTTTATTATGAAGGAGATATACAGAGGACTGGGTTACAGTTACATAAGTAATGAGTACATTTTTAACAGTGTTTACATTTCCACCAATAGTGCAGTAATGTTCCTTTTTGGCCACATTCTCCACCAGGCCAGTAATGTTCATTTTTGGCCCCATTCCCCACCAGCCCAGCATCTGTTATTATTAATTTTCTTCATAATGGTCCTTCTAACTGGGGTGAAGTGGAATCTCAATGTTGCTTTGATTTGCAATTCTTTTATGGCCAGAAATGTTCCATAATTCTTCATGTGTCCATTGATCATTCATATTTCTTCTTCAGAGAGGTCTCTCTTTAAATCTTAAGCCCCCTTATATTATGAGGGTTGTAGTTCTTTAAGGATTTGTTTTTTGGGGAGGGTTAACTTTTGGGCCTCTAAGAATATTTGAGATATGAGGCCATTGCATGTTGCAGAGCAACTGAAGATCTTCTCCCAATCTGTGTGTTTTCTATCTACATAAGCTCTCTTTTTAGTCAGCTTTGGTAAGGGTTTGTCAAGTCTGTTAATTTATTGAAAAAATCAGGTCTGTTTTGTTGATCTTTGTCTTTATTTAGTTATTTTTGATTTAATTTTTTTATTTGTTTCTGTCTACTTGGCTTTGACCTTTTTCCTTTTTTCAAGGAGCTTGAGGTACATAATTAAAATATTGATTTGAGATTTCCGCAATTGCTTGATGTAGGCATTCAAACCTATAAATTTTCCACTAAGTACTGAATTTAATATGTCCCAGAGGAGCTGACATTTTGTGTGTTCATTTTTGTTTTATTCCAGAAACTTTCAGATTTCCATTCTAATCTCTTCAGTGCCCCACTGGTGATAAAGCAGTGTGTTGTTCACTCTTCATGGGTTTGATCTTTTTTTGCTTTAGCTGTTTAATTCTAGGTTTATTCTGCTGTGGTCTGAAAAGATCCTCCTCTATCGGGGATGGTCGTCCTCTTCGACCGAGCTCGCAGCCTCTGGAGGGACGCAAATGTAGTGGTGAGGGAGGAAGGGGATAACTGCCTACCCAGCCAGATCAGCAGAATCAACCGTGGCGATCAATGGGGTGACAGATGTTGTGGCCAGATCGCCCTCACATCCTCATGTGGTGACTTGAAAAGGCAGCCTTGCAGCAGCACTGAACAACTGGCAAAAAGAAATAAAAAGGAAAGACATCCAATAAAAGTTTGCATAAATTATAACCTATTACACTTTAAAAACAGTTTTACTTTCCTCTTGCCCTATATTTTGGCATGAGGCCCTCTGAATTAGCCAGAAATCTCCAGAATTTCTTCATACACAGTAATACAAATACATATAGCTTCTATTCTTTTTAAGGTTAAGGGTGATTGCATCTAGATCATTCCCATGTTTGATTCATGAAAAAGAAATCCTGAAGTGTATCTGTAAAACACCAAACTCAGGATTTGTTTTGATCTCCTCACTGGAGAAAAAGAATAAAATGACCGAGCAACAGGTATCACCCATATTGTCGTTGTGGTATCTCTCTCTCTGATTAGAAAATAATCCTGCAGATCACTTATGCAAAATATTTTCCAAGAATTCTTGTTGTTATATTGCATTTATCTTCCTCTTCCTGTCTCCCCTCCTGCTCTTTTCCCGAGGGTCCTGTTTCCCTTTTCCTTCTCTCCTCCCCTCGACTTTCTCCCTGTACCTTTTCTTCTTCCTCCTGCTATGCCCTTCCTCCTCTCTTGCCCCTTCTTCTTCCTTTCCTTTCCTCTTTCTCCTACACTTTCACTTTCTTCTATTTCTTCCTTTATGGTCCTGGGGGTTGGGCTCCATGCCTTGTGCTCACTGAGCAGATGCTCTCCTGCTCGCTACAGGCCTCCAGTCTGGACTTCATTTAAATGACACTCTATTTCTGATTTTTTTTAAGTATCAAACCAAGAAAGACTTTTGATTCAGGATGTAATTCATTGTACATATTCTACACAATAAATATGTGCTACTTTATAAATTGTACCTAGTAGGTTTTGATTATGCTTTCGGCTTCACATAAACTCATCAGAAACAATCTGTTTGGAGGCAATCTAATGTGATTCTCCAAAATTAATGAACTGGTTACTTTACATATTGTACAAGCACTTCCATATTGTTCCCAGTTTAATGAATTGTCACTTTGTGGTAGCAGCCACACTAACACTAATCAAGGATTTCTGGGGAGAAGAAGAGTAAGTCCAGACAGGAAAATCCATGAGATCTGTATCGCAAATTAACTACTAAAAAGACAGAAGAAGACCTGTGGCTATGTGGTTTAGTCCCATCTTTGAACAGACTAAGATAACAAAAAGACTCATGCCTGAGTTGAAAACCTGTGGGGGTACACACCACTCCCCCCCACACACACACATATTTCTCAGTTAGAGCAAGTAGAATATCTGTTCTCCCAGTAACATGTTTGAGTTAATATCCTATGTGTTTGGATGTATCATCAACTTACCTAATTTTAATAAATGACACCCTGTTCATTATTATTTAATCCTGGTTACAAGACACATTTTCATGCAAAAAATTGAGTTTGTTTTCAAAATCATGACTTTCTTGGTTTGTAAGAATGAAATAATTGTGCCTTTAATTCATTAGTTCATCAATTAGAAAAATAACCCTAACCCTAGAACCGATTGCCTTTGGTTTCAAAAACCACACAAATACATTAGATTTTATTCCTCCCATTTTTGTTTCTACTCATCTTTCTTAAAGTAGTTTGTAGTTTTATTCAATATCTTGCCATTTTTCTAACCTGAATCCTAACTGGAACATTTAGGCTAACCCTCACATTAATCATACCCTAATCCTAATATTATTATCAGTTTCCTATTTCATATTCATCCTAATTCTAACTTGACTTGTTATTTGAAGAGTTACTTCCAGTATGACCCTAAATTTTCCATTTGCCTAATGCTAAAACTAAGACTAGCTGGAACTGAAACCTAATTTTCTACCTAATGAGAGTCCAATATTAATGTTTAAGAAAAATGCTCTAGTTTTTATTCATTCTATCGAAAACTCCAATTTGCACTATGGAAATGAATTTCAATTTGCCCTAATTCCCAAAAATTTCCTGAGTCTACCTCTAATGTTATCTTCTTCCCTAACCTGAACCATTATGTTATTTCTCCTCAAATTCTCTTATCATTAAAAATACTGTATTATCCGTTGATCTACCTTTCCTAAACTACTGTATCCTAAAACAGTTTCAGATTTACTTACCATCTAGTCCATTACTTAAAGCTAACTCTCAACTTAAACCTGGCTGGAAAACTCTCATTAATCATTACAAGAATGATCACTGAGAAATAAATATAATGATAATGCTCTAGTTACTATTCAGCCTGACATTTTTTGCTTCTATTTGTTAGTGAAAACTCAATTTTATACAAAAAATTCCTATTCATAACACTAATCATAATCAGAACAAAATGCTGACCCTGATCTTAATCCCAATTATATGTCAATACTTATACTCACACAAGTACACTAGTTTTCACTAATCCTAACGATTCAAATAAGCCTTCCAAACATAGGTTTTCAATTTTTTCCCAATATCTTAGTCATTTTCTAACCCTAACTTAATCTTAACTGGAACACTGAGAATAAACATAAGCCTAATTGCAAGTAAATTCTAATATTAGTAGTAATACTCTAGTTGACAGTCACTCTAATTCTTACCAGGCTTATTCTAAAATTTACCTTCAATTTGAGCCCCATTTTTTCCTTCTCTGTAACCCTAAGCATGGCTGGAATCCAAACCATAACCTTGACACTAATGCTATCCCAATTCTAAAATTTATGAAAAATGCTCAATTTGTGTTATTCTAACTAAAATTCCACTTGTAATTCTTGAAATGAATTGCAGGTTTTCCAAAACCCTACAGATTTTCTCACTCTTATCTCTGAACCTATCTTATTCCATAAAAGGAATCATTGTACCCATTGATTTCAAATCCTAATATAATGAAATACATTGTACTTCCATTATCCCAGGATTTCCTGAATTCCTAGAAACTAAAATAAGTTCAAATTTACCTAACATTTTCCCCATTTCTGTATTTTTGTTTTGTTGGTCGTGGGGCCTGATCTCTGGACCTAGAGCCTATCCCTGAATTATAGGCATGGGCATGATCCCGGAGTTCTTCAGCTCAAGGTGTGCACTTTGCCACTTGAGCCAGATCACCACTTTCTGGTTTTCTGGTGCTTAATTGGAGATAAAATTCTCACAGACTTTCCTGCCGATCTGACTTTGAACTCTGATCTTCAGAAATCAGCCTCCTGAATAGCTAGGATAGCAGGCATGAGCCACCAGTTTAATCCATTTCTTTACTCTATCCTCAACCCCCTTTAACCAGAAACCTAATGCTAATCACAATCTGAATTAAAACCAAATGATTAATGTAAGGAAAATTGTCTCTATTTAATCAATCACACATTTTTTTTTTGCTTCTACTTCTTAGTTGAAAACTAAATTTTAGCCTAAAGCCTGTCCTTCCCTAACCCTAACCAGAACTAAAACAGTAACTCACATTAAACCAAATTATATCTGAATGTTTAAAGTAACACTGACACTGGTTTTCATTCATTGTAACTTTGATGTTATTCATTCTTCTTAAAATATGCTGCAGTTTTACACAATATCTTACATTTTTTTCTCATCTTAACACTAACTCTAACTGCAACACCTTGCCTAATCCTAAGCGTACATATAACTGAATTATAATGTTAATAGCAAGCCTCTATTACACATTTATCCTATCTCTTGCTCAGCGTGTAGGTCTAAAATTTAACTGTATTTTGAACCTAAATTATTATTATTATTATTATTATGATGATGATGATGATGATGATGATGATGATGATGATGATGATGATTTTAATTGTGAAAAAACCGTACAGAAGGGTTACAATTACATGGGCAAGGTAATGAGTACATTTTTTATCAAGCATTTTTGCCTCCTCCTTTGTTTCACCTTCCCATCCCTTCTCATCTTGACCCCCCAGCCAAAGTTGTAAAGTTCACTTTTCGACATAATATCTTGTACATCTCATTGTTGCAATGGGGCCACCTGTATCCCTAAAATTATGCAGCAAAATATGTCTAAGAAATATATTTTTCAATAAGATGTTTCAATCCTTAGATAAAGTTCATTTTACTTTAATATAAAGTTATCTCCAAAAATAAATTCTGCAACAAACCTAATGTATGTTTTCTTGCACAAAATGCTGTGATTTCTAGTCTTATTATTCAATTTTAATTATATTTTATTTGTGACATAATCCCTACTTACATTTATTACAAATTTCTGTAATTATACAAATCATGCCTGTACACACTTATTTGCATACTCTAATATTCAACCAAAATTATCTTTTTTCCTGTCTCCCACAGGGAATGATGAGGTGCTGAAGTACATGGAATGGAAATTTGCAATGTGAGGATTGGATCATGAGCAATTTCTACTTGGATGAATAGGAATTCTTGTTTCTACAATACATTCTTACCATTTAATGACACAGAGAAAGCCACAAAATATGAAGTTCATATGAAGGAATTACATTCCTAAAAGATGTGGCAACCCGGCTCAAAAGTTCAGTCTTATCACCAGTTCTTTGTGCTTGCTGGCTGATCTATTTCTCTATCATATGTTTCATGTTGTTAAGTATATTAGTAATTCAGCTGTCAGTACATGGCAGGAGACTCCTAAAATCACAGCTATTGCTGTGTAATATTCCGAAGATTGGAAAAAGATTATATTGATCTCCAGTTCCTCCCTTTGGCCTTTAATATACTAATTAATTGTCAAAACAATCATGTAAGATGTTAGTTTATTTTCCCTTTTTAATTAGAGATTAAGCAAGTGTTTATCACAGTAAAAAGTGTTAGTGCTATCAGAGCTCTGATATGAACACCTTCTCCCTAACAAGTAATGCTCTATGGACTGTAAATATGGAAGCCACAATAAAATTCTCTCTCTCTCTCTCTCTCTCTCTCTCTCTCTCTCTCTCTCTCTCTCTCTCTCTCTCTCTCTCTCTCTCTCTCTCTCTCTCTCTCTCTCTCCCTCTCTCTCTCTCTTATTCTCTCTCTCTAAACACACACACACACACACACACACACACACACACACACACACACACACACACACACACACACCCCACACACAAAGCTGCCACCAAGACAAATGAGATATCAGTTCCATTCTTTTGTAATTGTAGTTGATTAGTGTTTCCTCCATAGGTTTTTCTTTACTTAAGGATCTTGCCTGGACCTGCATCTTTCCCTGAAATCAAGTACATTCAAGTCAAACTCCATGAATTCATACTACTACTCCAAAATACTAAAGTGTATTGGATGTAGAGACCAATAAAACACCCACCTTGTTATTTTAGTAAACATTGACATCATGAAAGTAGAGGAATATTGATCAGGAACTGAGGTAAGAGAACAAGATTATGTGGGAAAATGTAGAATACGGTATGTGTGTTAGAGATACACAATCAACTTCTGTAGACTATTGTATGGAAAACTTGTCATCCTATATTGAAAGCTCTATTTATATAAACAGTTATCCAGTTACTTTGCTTACCTATCACTTCTGATCACAAATCCTCTTATGAATGTTCATAGTAACTTTGAATATATCACAAGATTTGCATGTACTTATAATCTTAAGCAGACAGTCTGATACTACATCTTGCATTCTATGTGACAAACCATTATTTTTTGTTTCTCTATTTGCTGAATAAATGTATTGCTGGAAACAGGATATTGACATGAAATCTGGGTGTAATTTACATTTTGTAAATTTCAAAAATAATATAAACTTTGTATTGACTAATACTTTTTATAAAAATGAGTGATATTCATGAACACAATATTTTGGTGCCTTTAAGTAAATTGAGAATTGATGTGGTAGTTCTTGTGTCTAATTTACTTAACCACTAGATTGTTCATGTATGAACATGTTCATTGGACTTTTTTATTTTTACATATAAAGGAGTCCTCAAGGGTTTGCTTTAAACTGATAATGGGGTTGTGTCTTCCTATTCCAAACTTTATATATATTTCAGTAAAATACTAGAAACACATGACGTTTACCGGAGCAATATAAAAGATGAGAACATATTTCTAAAGTGATTTGATTTATTTATTAAAACACAGAAAAGAGTAAAATAGGTTCCTTGCTTGATACTGAATAAATTTCATATGAATGTAGCTCAAGATGAGACTCAGATAAATTCATATTAATATTACTGAGATTTACATCACAATATAAGCAATATAGGTATTCTATGGATGAAGAACGGAATTAAAAATAGCAGAGGAAAACAATTCAACATGCAGCTATTATGATTTTATAATGCTAATATGAAAGAAATGGAGCTTTTGCTTTTCTGAAGAAGAAAGTTAGGAAGCAATTTCAATGTAAAGCATCAGTTATAATGAGTCTAACGTCTTTTCCTCCAAGATTTCCAAGAGTACTATACTCATCTTCTGAAATGTGAATAAGTAATAATTTTAATTAGCCTTTGTTAATATTATTTTAATTGTGTAGCAAAAAGTTAAAATGTTTGCTCTCACTCCTTCAATATAGTAGCATACCTTTATACTTTACTGTCTCTTCATACAAGCCTGAAATCAGTACTTCAAAGTAACACAAACAGAAAAACAAAAATAACCTGATGCAACAATCACAAATCCTAAATTATGTGAAAAAGACCACAATAAAAATAAATAAATCTGGGCTGGGAAGGTGGATCAGTGTTAGAGCGCTTGCCTTGCTTGTCTGAGGCCCTAGGTTCAATTCCTCAGCACCACATAAGCAAAAAAGAAAAAAAAGGAAGTGGCACTCTGGCTCAAGTGGTAGAGTGCTAGCCTTGAGCTGAAGAGCTGAGGGACAGCACCCTGGCCCAGAGTTCAGGCCCCACGTCTGGACCCCCCCACAAAATAAGATAAATAAATAAATAAATCTGAGAAAGAGAGAAAACAATGACAGAAGAAAAACAGAAGATTACCCTAGCTCTCTCTAATGAAACAGAGATTTAGAGTCCTAGCAGGTACTAAAGGTCTAGAGGGTCACACCAAGTCAGCTATAATTATATATAGATATCCAATTCAAAAGGAGAGTTTATACTGTCTTCAGAGAAAACAAAAATCTATGAATAGTTACCCAGAGAGGTAAGTGACTTCCGTGATTGTGTTGGCCAACATATTCAAAAGCACATCTGCAGTGTGGAAATAGGGCAACATGGAAAAAAGCAGGAACAAAAATGAACATCAGAGAAAGCCATATCCATCTACAGAGACAATTCACCATACCACTGGACAGTGTGAATTGTGGCTGGAACCACAAGTATTAACATCACATCATCTCACCTCTACTAGTTTCTACTCCTACACTTAATGGACTAGACAAAAACCTAATTCCAGAAAAGCAAATCACAACTGAAAACCAACACTTGGCAAATCAACCAAGAACACAGAGAGTCATGTATGAAGATCATAGATTCCACCAAAATAAAGCCTTCAAATGGACAGAACAAATCATGAAAATACAATAAAAATGATGTCAAGGGCTGGGAAGTTGGCTCAGTGGTAGAAGCGCTTGCCTTGCAAGCCTGAGGCCCTGGGTTCGATTCCTCAGCACCACATAAGCAAAAGGAAAAAAGCCGGAAGTGGTGCTGTGGCTCAAGTGGTAGAGCGCTAGCCTTGAGCTGGAGAGCTGAGGGACAGCGCCCAGGCCCAGAGTTCAGGCTCCACGACTGGACCCAAAAAAAAAAAAAATGATGTCAAGGTAGTATAATTCACATAGTAAAGAACCTGGCATTGGAACAGACAAGGACCTTGAAGTTAGTTATCAAAATACATTACAAATACTGCTGAAAAATGTGATTAATGGAAAGATAGAAAACCTCTACAAAGAAAATTGTGAACAAGATGAGACCAACCGGGATTCTACTCAACACCAACAAGAACCGACAAGGAGCGAACATCTTCATCCTGCTGTTTGCAGACCAGAGACGACCCAGGATCCAAGACTCGGCGTGAGTACAAGCCCGACATCCTCACTCCTCAGGGAGCAGAGGAGGGAAGGCCACCCCTCCCCCCCCCAGCACCAGTGATCTCCATCTTGGATACCAACAAAGCTCGGAGGAGCTGCTAGCTCCAGCTCAGGCCTTGGAATAAAATGAGTCATTTAGCATGTCACAAGAACTTAACGGCGAAGTGACCTGCCAGACTCAGCTCCATCCAGGGAAAAGTCACCCAGCTCAGGCGCCAGCCTGGGTAACCAGAGCCAGAGGCTGCCCCTCCCTCTAGCAGCCACCACAATCAATTGAAAAACAGAAACCCGGAGAATGGCTCCAGGCTGGGCGCTGTGAGCTTTATCACTAAATAGCCCCAGGGAAAAGCTACTGTTTGTTGAAAGGCCTCAACTCTACCCAGAACCTAGCCTCATCACCACATCCCCCTCTTTTGTGACTCTCAAAGCAGACCACCCTCCCAGAAAACTAACCTGGGAGGGGGATCTCAAAATCTTGGGTAAAGCAGAGCATTTTTCTGCCTCTTCCAACCAACCGACTTAAGAAACCAATCAAGCCACAGGACCTCAAGCTGACCAGAGACTCCAACAAGAGACTGGTTGCAGACAAAAGGGAGATACAGGATTCTTCCCACTCCTCCCCTCCAAAAAAAAAAAATCAAAAGACTTTTTTCTTTTTTTTTTTTTCTTTTTTTCTTCTTCTTCTTCTTTTCTTTTTTTTTGCTTGTTTTTTGTTTTTTGTTACCATATATATATATATATATATATATATATATATATAAATTTTTTCCCTTTTAAAACTTTTATTAATCTTTAATTTTTGCCTCTTCTGAAAAAATAATTGTTTTCCAGTAGCTTTTTTTTTTCTCATCTTATAATTTTTATTTTAGGAATACGTGAATGAGAGTTTTCCTTTCTTTTCTTGTCTTCTTTCACTTTTTCTTTCTTTATTAATTATCTTTTTGTTTTTTATCTAGCTCTACTGAACTTCTGATCTTTTCTTCTCCCGTTCCCATCCTTAAAGCTTTTCACATCTCCTCTATGTCCCTCCCCTTCTCTGAACATATTCACATTCCTCTCTAAATAGACGGTCTTTTAACCTCTATAATAACATTAATTTTTACGTTTCTATTCTTTTTCTGGTCTCTCTTTATTCCCCTTTCCGTCTCTTCTTTTTCTCTCTCACTCTACTTGCATCCTACCCAACTCATTTCCTGCATTGTGATTAGGACATAGTTAACTCTCCCTGTGCCTCCCCACACCAATCTATTCCTATTTTTTACCCACATCTCTCCCTAATCCTAATAATTTCTGGTTTTCCAAATTCTTTTCTGCGGTTCGAAGTCCTTTAACATATAGTCGTTTGATGTTGAATAGATGTATCTGTTGAACTAGATTGTATCTGTAGACTATTGACTGTACAAATGCAAACTTTGGTTGATGGTTGCCTTAAGATAGTGTTCTAGCACAAAACTGGTGCAATCTTTATCTCAAATGGGCCGAGTAAGCCGGAAAAACACAAGAAAAATGGCAAATTCGGGTATCTCAATTCCCAACCTTGATAATCAGGGATTAGAACAGATAAAGAATAATCCAGAGGAGAGTTCCCAAATAGCTCTACAAACACTAAAGCAAACATGATAAATGAGAAGTTTGACAATGTACAAAGGACTCTGTATGAGCGTGATAGGGAGAGAGAGGAGGCATCCCAGAAGTTTATACAGGAATATCATAAGCGTGAGGAAGCTTGTCAAAAACTGATACAGGATTTGCGTGAACAACTTGAGAATACCCAAAGAGAAAGGGAGGATTGGCGTGAGCAGGCAGAGAACACTCAAAGAGAACTGCAGGAATCCCACAGAAGGGAGGAAACTAATCAAAGAGTAATTCACGAATTAAGAGACCAGGTAGAGAATACACAAAGATCACTAAAGGCATTCATGGAATCCATTAACAAAGAGCTGAAGGAAGTCAGGGAGACCACAAAGGGAATGCTGAATGGAACCCAACAGAAGGAATGGGAGTCCAAAGAAACCATAACCAATCAACTAAGTGATTTGAGAACAAACACTGAACACCAAATTAAGGAAGTAAAGAAATTCATACAAGACCTAAAACAGAGCTTCAACAAAGAAATTGAAGCCATCAAAGCTGACCAATTAGAAGGAAAAGAGATAAAAAACAAAGTAGAGAGTCTTGACAGCAGGTTAGACCATGCAGAAGATCGAATCTCAGGGATTGAAGACAGCCTAGATATTATAGAGAAAGAACATACAACCATCCAAGACAAGTCCAAGAAATATGATAGGTCTATCCAACACCTGGAAGACACCATCAGAAGGCCCAATCTAAGGATAATGGGTGTAGAGGAGCACCTAGAAACAGAAGTTAATGGTCTAGGAAATTTGTTTAACAGGATCCTAGCAGAGAACTTCCCAAACATACAAAAAGATAGGCCTATTCAGATACAAGAAGCTTTTAGAACCCCAAATAGACCAGACCAGAATAGGACATCCCACCGTCACATTATAATCCACACAGGATCAACCCAGACCAAGGAAAAGATCCTTAAAGCTGTCAAGGAGAAAAGGTTAATCACCTATAAAGGGAAACCAATTAGAATTACCTCAGATTTCTCAGCAGAGACAATCAAAGCAAGAAGAGCCTGGAATGACGTATGCCATGCCCTAAAAACAAACAACTATCAACCAAGAATACTGTACCCAGCTAAACTCTCCTTCATAACTGAAGGCCAAATAAAAACTTTCCATAGCAAAGAAAAATTGAAACAATACATCTCCACCAAACCAGCCCTGCAAAAGATTCTTAAAGATGTCCTACACATAGAAAACCAACAAGAACGCAACAAAGGCCAAGAAACTGCACCCAAACTGAGAATCCAAGAACCTTAGGAAGAACCCAGTTTTCACAGCCCCCAAGAAGGTGGATAAAATGCAGGAACCCCCAAATATCTCTCAGTCCTATCTCTTAACGTTAACGGACTGAACTCTCCAATTAAGCGACATAGACTATCTAGTTGGATTAAAAAACAACACCCTTCTATCTGCTGCCTGCAGGAGTCACATCTTGCCCGTAAAAACAAACATATTTTCAAGGTTAAAGGCTGGAACAAAATCTACCAAGCAAACGGCCCTCATAAACAGGCGGGAGTTGCAATCCTAATATCAGATAAAATAGACTTCAAACTAAAATTCGTGAGAAGAGATAAAGAAGGACGCTACATACTAATTAAAGGATCTCTCCTTCAGGAGGATATTACAATTCTAAATATCTATTCGCCAAACAATGGAGCACCCAAATTTATCAAAGAAACACTACTTTCCCTCAAATCCCATATAGATCCAAAGACATTAATTGTTGGGGATTTTAACACACCACTCTCCCCACTAGATAGATCAACTGGGCAAAAACTCAACAGAGAAACCGCAGATCTAAACAGCTGCATAGATCAACTAGACTTAACAGACATTTACCGAACATTTCACCCAGCAGCAACAGAATACACCTTCTTCTCAGCAGCACATGGAACGTTTTCTAAAATAGACCACATTTTAGGCCACAAAGCAAACTTGTCTAAATTCAGAAACATTGAAGTTATACCTTGCATTCTCTTTGACCACAAGGGAATAAAATTAGATCTCAACACCAAAAGCCACCAAAGAAAGTCCAGTATCACATGGAGGCTGAACAACACACTGCTGAATCATGAGTGGGTCATGGAAGAGATTACAAAGGAAATTCAAATGTTCATGCTATTCAACAAAAATGAACACACAAATTACCAGCTCCTCTGGGACACAGCAAAGGCAGTACTCAGAGGCAAGTTTATAGCTCTGAGCTCCTACATCAACAAATTGGAGAGATCAGAAACTAACAATTTAATGACACATCTAAACCTCCTTGAAAAAGAGCAGCAAGATAAACCCCAATCCAGTAGACGGAAAGAAATAATCAAAATTAAATCAGAATTAAATGAATTAGAATCCAAAAAAACTATAGGAAGAATCAACAAAACAAAGAGTTGGTTCTTCGAAAACTTAACAAAATTGACAGACCCTTAGCAAACCTTATCAGAAAAAGGAGAGAACACACCCAAATTAATAAACTCAGAGATGAGAATGGAAACATCACCACGGAAACAACCAAGATTCAGAAAATTATAAGGGAATACTTCTCAAAACTTTATGCTAATAAGTTTGAGAACTTGACAGAAATGGACCTTTTCCTAGCAAATATTGACATGCCAAAACTAAACCAAGATGAGTTAAACCAGCTTAACAGGCCCATATCAAGCATTGAAATAGAAACAGCAATAAGAGACCTCCCAGCTAAGAAAAGTCCAGGACCAGATGGTTTTACAGCAGAATTTTACAAGGCCTTCAAAGCAGAGCTCACACCAATACTCCTCCAACTCTTCAATGAAATTGAAAGAGAAAGCTCACTACCGAACACATTCTATGAAGCCATCATAACCCTCATCCCAAAACCAGGCAGGGACTCATCAAAGAAAGAGAACTACAGACCCATTTCTTTGATGAACATTGATGCAAAATTTCTCAACAAAATTTTGGCCAATCGACTTCAACAATTCATCCAAAAAATCATACACCATGATCAAACAGGATTCATTTCAGGGATGCAAAGCTGGTTCAATATACGCAAATCAATTAATATTATTCATCACATCAACAGGAGCAAGAATAAGAACCACATGGTTATCTCAATAGATGCAGAAAAAGCATTTGACAAGATCCAACATCCCTTTAAGATGAAGGTTCTGGAAAAATTAGGAATCCATGGAACATTCCTCAATACAATAAAGGCTGTATATGACAAACCTACAGCCAGTATTATACTCAATGGTGAAAAACTAAAGCCATTTCCTCTTAACTCAGGAACAAGACAAGGATGCCCACTCTCTCCACTTCTCTTCAATCTTGTATTAGAATGCCTAGCTACAGCAATAAGACAAGATGCAGACATAAAGGGGATCCAAATAGGGAAAGAAGAAATAAAACTCTCCCTCTTTGCAGATGACATGATCTTGTATTTAAAGAATCCCATAGACTCCACTCCCAAATTACTCAAGCTGATTCAAAACTTTGGCAAAGTAGCAGGTTATAAAATTAACCCCCAAAAATCAATGGCTTTTCTATATGCCAACAATGAGAAAAGTGTGGCTGAAATTAGGAAAGCAACTCCATTTGTAATAGCCCCACAAAAAATAAAATACGTAGGAATTAACTTAACCAAAGAAGTGAAGGACCTCTATGATGAAAACTTTAAAATCTTGAAAAAGGAAATCAACACAGAACTTAAAAAATGGCAAAACCTCCCATGCTCCTGGATTGGCAAGATTAACATCGTGAAAATGGCAATACTTCCCAAGGCTATCTACAAATTCAACGCGATACCTATCAAAATTCCACCCTCATTCTTCAAGGAAATAGAGGAGGCAATCCAAAAATTCATATGGAACAATAAAAGACCCCGAATAGCAAAAACGCTCCTCAACAGAAAGAACACTGCTGGAGGAATACCAATACCAAATTTCTAACTCTACTATAAAGCCATAGTAATCAAAACAGCTTGGTATTGGCATAAGAACAGACCTCAGGACCAATGGAATAGAATTGAAAACCCAGAAATGAACCTACAGACCTATAGCCATCTAATCTTCGATAAGGAAGCTAAAACAATAGAATGGAAGAAAGACAGCCTCTTCAGTAAATGGTGCTGGCAAAATTGGTTAACTACATGTATTAAACTAAAGCTAGATCCTTATATATCACCCTGCACCAGAATCAACTCCAAATGGATCAAAGACCTTGGAGTCAAAGCAGACACTCTGAAACCATTACAGGATGGAATCGGAGAAACCCTAGGTCTCCTTGGCTCAGGTCGAAATTTTCTGAATAGAGACCCGGAAGCACAACAAATCAAAGAAAGGTTGGACAAATGGGATTGCATAAGATTGCAGAGCTTCTGCAGGGCAAATGACATAGCTGGCAAGATCAATAGAAAGCCCACTGATTGGGAGAAGATCTTTACTAGCCATACAACGGACAAGGGTCTCATATCTAAAATATACTTGGAACTCAAAAAATTAAACCACCCAACAACAAATCCTCAAAGAAATAACTGCCCAATAAATAAGTGGGCGAAAGACTTAAAGAGAAGCTTCTCTGAAGAAGAAAGAAGGATGGCCAATAGACACATGAAGAAATGTTCAACATCCCTAGCCATAAAAGAAATGCAAATCAAAACAACATTGAGATATCACCTCACTCCAGTTAGAACAGCAAAAATCAAGAACTCTAACAACAACAGATGCTGGAGGGGATGTGGACAGAAAGGAACCTTACTTCATTGTTGGTGGGAATGTAAACTTGTTCAACCACTTTGGAAAGCAGTATGGAGGTTCCTCAAAAGACTTCACATAGATCTCCCCTATGATCCAGCAATCCCACTTTTGGGCATTTACCCAAATGTTTACAAACAAGACCACACTAAAGCTACCAGCACAACTATGTTTATTGCAGCATTATTTACCATAGCTAAGACATGAAACCAACCCAGATGCCCCTCAGTAGATGAATATATCAAGAAAATGTGGTATATATACACAATGGAATTCTATGCCTCCATCAGAAAGAATGACATTTCCCCATTTGTTAGGAAATGGAAAGGTTTGGAAAAAATTATATTAAGTGAAGTAAGCCAGGCCCAAAGAAGCATAGGTCCCATGGTTTCCCTTATTTGCAATATCTAGTATAGGTATGAGTCAAGCGGAAAAGGTCAGATAATGTGATGTTAGGAAAATGAACCCTTAAATATGTATTTTAATGTTTTCGTTTCTTTCATGCATGTGTTTCTAACGCATTTATAAGATTATTTCTTTGTTGCTTTGTATGTCCCTCCCCCACAGGGTAACCCCCGCTTTCACTATATTTGATGTCAGTATAACATGTGGAGGAGATGGGGACAAACAAGTCATTTAAGGATTCAGGTGGACCTGTTGCAACACTGAGAAGTACAAAATGTCATGTCAAAACCAGCTTTACAATGTCGGTGTGGGGGGGGAGGGGGGTATAATTGGGTGGGGGGAGGGGGGTAATATTGGGTGGGGGGAGGGGGGTAAAATTGGGTGGGGGGAGGGGGGAGGCCGGGAAGGGAAGTGAAGGGTAAACAAAGGAGGAGGCTGCAATGCTTGGTAAGAAAAGTATGCATTATCCTGCCCATGTAATTGTAGCCCCTCTGTACAGTATTTTCCCAAATAAAATAAAATACAATTAAAAAAAAAAGAATATTCACTAAAAGACAAATTTTACTGCAATAAATTGGTAAAAAGATCAAAAAAAAAAAGAATGTACAGAATGTAAGCGATCAAGAAAGTAACATAATCCCATGGGATACATAAAACTTTTAGAATGCGAGAGACAAAGATTTGAATTCCACCTCTGATCTATCACTTGCTCAATTCTCTCATATATAAGGTCGAAATAGTACATATCTTGCACAGAATGAACTAGGTAACACTTTTTAAAGTGTCTAATACTTAAAAACACATACTATTGCCTTAAATAGCATTATTACTCACTGATGAAGAGACCATAAAGGGTTTAATAGGCAAGTGAAACTCAAACCAAGTCTTAGAAAATGGGTTGAGAAAGGCATGGCAGGGAGAATGTTGTCATAAAATTTAATATATGTCCTATAAAGTTAAGGAAATCGAGGGGAAAGGTGGGGTTGAGAAGGAAACGGGAGAATGATGAAAGTAGTGACACTGCTATAGATGCATTGTATTCATAAACTGCTTTGTTGAATGGCAACTCTTTAGTATAACTACTTAATGATAATAAAATTTTAATTTTAGAAAAAAAAAAAGATGAGACCAACCAAAGATTAGCAAATTAATTCATGGAGACTACAAACAGAACGATAAATCAATTCTGAGAAGGCAAGGGAGTCCAAGAAAAAATAGATGCCTATTTAAAAGATATAAGAGAAGACACAGAAAACAACCCTTGATACTCCCCCACCCAAAGAAAATACGTGCAGAAAGTCCATATAGGACATAAAACAATGCTTTAATAAAGAGAAAGAACCCCTAAAAATGACCAATTAGAAGATGGGGAAATCAAAAACAAAGTAGAAAATCTCCATAGCAAATAGATGACATAGAAAGTAAAATCAGGGTCAAAGACAGAATAGGACTAATAGGAAAGAGGAGATAATC
This sequence comes from Dipodomys merriami, assembly GCF_024711535.1. Taxonomy (NCBI): domain Eukaryota; kingdom Metazoa; phylum Chordata; class Mammalia; order Rodentia; family Heteromyidae; genus Dipodomys; species Dipodomys merriami. The sequence continues at coordinate 65,750 of NW_027206073.1, forward strand.
ATTTAGAACAAATCCAAGAAATAAGAAATGATCTTGCAGAACTTCAAGACTCAGAAGATCAAATTTCGGGGAGATAGGTATCAAGGAAGAGAAGAGCAGGAAGCTAAATTGATGGGAAACAAATTACAGAATTCTAGCAGAGAACATGCCAAACATCCAAAGAGATAGGCTCATTCAGAGAAGAGAAGCCTTTAGAACACCTAACAGAGAATTCTAGAACTGAAAAATCCACCACCCCATCGTAATCCATTAGAGGATCATTATGGATCAAGGAAAGGATTCTTACAGCTGCCAGAGCGAAAAGACTGATTATTTATAAAGGATATACAGTCAGAATAAATACAGATTTCTTAGTTGATATGATAAAAAGGAGAGCCTGACATGATATATGACGAACATTAAAGGTAAACATCTACCAATTCATCCCAAGCCAAACACTCCTTTACATTTAAAGGATATATAAACATATTTCATGACAAAGAAAAATTGAAACAACCTATATCCAGCAAATCAGCTAGATAGAAGTTAATCAAATATATCAAGGAGAACAGGAACTGGTTATATAAAATGCTCCCTACCAGAGAACAAGGTAAATATATTAACAGAAGATGAGGAACAGCTCCTAACAGCAGGGGTATAACATAGCAGGGCTTATCAGATATTTCTGTCTTAACTCTCAATATGAATGGATTTAAATTTCCAAATAGAAGACATAGATTAGATAGTAGTATCAAAAAAAAAAACAAGAGACACCTTTTATTGACAAAAACAAACACGTACTCAAACTAAAAGGATAGAAGGAAAATTTTCAAGCAAATGGACACCATAAACAGGCCACAGTAGGATTACTAACATAAGGTAAAATAGAATTCAAATTAAAATTTGTAGGAAGAGACATTACATATTGATAAAGGCAAGTCTCAATTAGGAGATATAGCTAGTCTAAATATCAATGACCTGAATCCTGGAGCATTCCACTTCATCAACCAAATTCTACTTAACCAAAAAAGACATCTCAATACATCATTCCCATCTATGGATTGGTTATCCAGGAAAAACTCAACTAAGAAACTGCAGATCTAAATAACTTCATTGACCACCTAGCCCTAACAGACATCTACAGAATATACATTCAGCGTCAGAATATACATTCTTCACATCAGCTCATGGAAGATTCTCTGAAACAGAACATATCCTATGTCACACAGAAATTCTGTCCAAATTGAAAGAAAAATTATTTGAATTCCCATAGCTTGTCAGACCATAACAGAATAAACTTAGGATTAAACAGCTAAAACAAAAAAATGTCAAACCCATGAACAAAAAGATGCTGAATGACCAGTGCAACACTGAGGGATTAGAATGGAAATCTGAACTTTTCTAGAATTTATCAAAAAAACACACCAAGTACCAGCTCCTCGGGTATTTGTAGTAATTACAGGAGGATATATAGCTCAGAGTGCCTACATCAATAATTGAGGAAATCTCAAATTAATATTTTAATTATGTATCTCAAGCTCCTTGAAAACAGGAAGAAGCCCAAAACCCAAAGCAGTAGACAGAAATAAAAAAAAATCAGAAATAACTAAATATGGTCAAAATAAAACATAGAAAGAATCAACAAATCAGAGTTGGTTTTTTAAATAAATAGACTTGACAGATCCATACCAAATCTGACTAAGAAGAGAATTTATATAGATAGATAAAAAGCACGAAGGTTGGGAGAAGAACTTTAGTTGCTCTGCAATGCACAATTGCCTCAAATCTCAAATATATTTAGAGACGCAAAAGTTAACCCACCCAAAAAAAATTCTCAAAGAAACAACAACCCTCTTAATAAGTGCGCTAAAGAGAGACCTCTCTGAAGAAGAAATATGCATGGTGAAGAGACACATGATGCAATATGCAAAAATTCTGATCATAAAAGAAATGCAAATCAAAGCAACATTGACATTCCACCTCACCCTAGTCAGAATAACCATTATGAAGAAAATTAATAATAACAGATGCTGGCCTGGTGGAGATGTGGCCAAAAAGAAACATTACTACACTATAGGTGGAAATGTAAACTTGTTCAAATACTCTGTAATGAAGTACAGAGGTTCCTCAATAGAGCTCCCGTATCACCCAGCAATGATGGCTCAAGAAAATGTCATATATATTCACAATCAAACTCTATGCTTCTGTCAGAATGAATGACATTGACCCATTAGTAAGGAAATAGAATCACTTGGAAAACGTAAGTCAAACAAGCCAGACCCAAAGAATCATAGGCTAGAGGTTTGCAATCTTTTGGAAAAACTAGAATAGGTCTAGGATATTCACAATAGATCAATAGCAACGTGCATTTCACCATATAAAATGAAGCTTATTGAAATTAGCTCCAAGAAATGGATACAAGATGATTGAATAGTGAACTGTGTTTACTTATTTCTATTTAGTTTTTACCCTTTGGTTTATTCCCTGTAGTCGTTTGTTTTTATTTCTGTACCATTTGTCTTATACATAAATTAATGTGATTTGGGGAAGGGAAGGGAAATCACAGAAATGGTCAGACAAAGATTAACCAAAGCAACAGTAATATGCACTAGACACTATGTTAGAAATGACTTCATAACTTTGGGGTGTAGGATGTCACGGCTGGGGGAAGGAGGAAAAAATGAGGAAGGGGTAACGTTATTTAAAAATGTACTCATTACTTATGTAACTGTAACCCACCCCTCAGTATATCACAGTCATGATATAAAATCCAAAAACAAAATAAGAGAATTCACCCAAATAGAGAAAATTAGAGACAAAAATGAGACAACATAACAGATACAAGCAAAATTAAGAATGCTATAAGAGAGTACTTTGAAAACCTTATGTCAATCCCCCGGAGAATCCTGGAGAAATTGATGCTTTCCTATACTCGATCTGAACCAAGAAGTAACACATAAGAAGTAATGAAAATGACATGTCAATAAACAACTTCCCACTTCAGAAAAATCTAGGACTCAATGAATTTATCATGAAACTAAGGCCTGCAAAGAACTTACAATAACTCAGATCTACTCTTCAATGGAATAGAAAGAGAAATGGAATTTTCAAAACACATTCTTTGAGGCTAGAATTAGACTCCTCCAAATCACATAGGAACTCCTAAGAAAGAGAACTATGAAGCCAAATCTTTGATAAACATTGATGCAGAACTCATTATTAGCACCTAAATCAAGGACTGTTACATCAAAACAAATGAGACCCTCTTTTGGAATAATTGTTTTCTCTTTTTATTACAAATCTTTGCTTGATTATTTCCTAATGTGATATTGGACCTCCTAATAGGGTGATGACATTTTCGTTCTCTTCAGCTTTCTCCCACATGTGGTCAAATATTTAAGAATTCAAAGATGTCCATTGCTAATTTATTAAGCTAACCTCTAAGGAAATGTGCATTTCTGGAATTTGGTCAGCTGTCTTGTTCTTACATGCACAGGAGTTCTTTGATTTATTTGTTCTACAAGGAATTATACTTTCTAATCTTTGTGTGATCAATTTTAGTCTCTCTGATCAGTCTTTCTGACCCTCTCTCTGGAGTCTCATTTCAGTCTGCCTCATAAAAAATATATTATTTATCAACAAAATGACTCTCAGCCTCTGTTTTTTCCCTGACCTCGTGTAGACTGTGATAGCAGCCCTGATAGCGGCCAGTGCTTACTGGAGTTTTTTGTTTGTTTGTTAGTTTGTGTGAGGTTTTTTTTTTTTTTTTGTATTAGAGGTCTAGGACTACTATTCAAGGTAGTAGCTTCTCTGGATCCCAGTGATCCCCTGACCTAGATTCAACAGCTTTTTCTCCTAAAGATACAAAGGACAGATGACTAAATTCCTGTTTTAATTTTCTAAAAATGAGGAAATTTGGCATACTTGCAAAGCCATCAATAATCCTCTGTACCCACTTACAGAAATATTCTATCAAGATGGCTTTTCAAGGTTGACTGTAAAAAATTTTTTATTTCCAAGTCACCACCATAAAGCAGATCATATTCCTCGGAGCAGACTTTTGGAAGGAAGGTTACCCTTCCTTCCTTCTCTTATAATACATCAAACCATAATATTCTGCAGTTGTTTCCAGCCTGGAGCACATTTTCCCAAAAATATTTTGTAGTGTAAAAGAGGAACAACTATCAAAATAAAGGTGAAAATACTTGTCTACTACAGACTGATTTATCTTGCTTATATATGTTGTTATTTTCATTACTTCAAACACAGGGATAAATTATATTGGGATTACACAAGTGGCAAAGGATTAATGGAATAAACATTCAGTTTACTTTCATATATCCAATATAATACACTTAACCCCTTAAGGAAAATTAAATCCAATTGTAGAAATAATGTCAGAAATATAAAATAAGCCTCAATATAAATAATCTGGCACACATATACCACCATCTACTCAGAAATTCAGTATCTGTATAAATACTTATTTGGTACAAGATAATAAAAATTTGATTAATGAATATGACTTCTAAGTATCATTCTAAATACTCCTCATATATATAATTGTATATAATTCTTAGATGTCACCTAGACAGGAATTTAACATGCATGTAGAAATCAAATTTCCACAACTTACGTGAGATTAGAGGAGTCATACCCTTCTGTATTGTGTGGTGTGAATTTTACCACAGTGTTGAACCTTTCCACGTAATACCAAGAGTCATGCGCAATAATTTATTATTTGATGTTAAGATGAGTGCTGAGTGTAGGATACACTTTGTATTAATACATTAATTCACACAAATGAAACGATGATGATATTTGTTTAAATTCTAATATTTCTCAATTTTACAATTCATGAAATATATTATTAAAATTAGTTTCACTTTTTCATTTCTATGAAAGCAGAAATTAAAATTATCTATTAAACATTCAATATTAAGATATCAATAATATACTATTATTAAAATGATATACTATTAAAATGTGATTTGAATTATAGTTCTAACGAATTGTAATGTAAACAACATTTAATAGAATTATTGGTAATATTTTTAAACTTACCAGCTTGTTATTGTTTCCTAATTGTGTCATTTTTATTCTTGGTCCAAGTCATCTATTCACCTTATTTGTTTAGTTTTCTATTTTATCTCTATTGGTTTGCTGATTATGCATTTTGTTTTTTCTTTTTAATGACTGACATGAGGATGAAAATCTGTATCTTAGCTTATTACTTCTGATGTTAAAGTCAAATTGCTGCTCTCCACAGCTGTTCTACACTTCTTTGTATAGTATAGAATTTCCCCTAATCCCATCGACTGTATTGCTGCTCTCATATATTTTATTTTATTTTTATTTAAATTTTATAGTCAAGGTAACGTACAGAAGGTTTATAGTTACATAAGTAAGCTAATGAATTCATTTCTTTTCTAACTTGTTACCCCTTCATCCATTTTTCTCCCTCTTCCCTCCCAATGCAACTTCCAAGATCATTTCCAACATATTCTTTTGTGAGTATCACTGTTGCATAGGTTCCCTCTTTGTCCTTTGTCTCACCATTTTGTTTTTTTTCATTTCCTTTCCCCAGTTCACATCAACATATTTACAATACCCAGGGTATCAAAATCAAAAACAGTGACTAAAGAGGATACACCTTAGGTGGGGAAAACACAAAATGATAAAAATAAATCACCTAGTACATTAAGAACAACAACAACAAAGAACATATCTTGGAGTTCATTTCACTTAAAATCACCTTATACGGTCATATGTACATAGCTATTGAACTATTCTGCTCATCTACTAAGATTATCCTTGATGTACACAATAATGCTCCCCTATTACCCAGTAATCCCACTTCTGGGCATTTAACCAAGTGACCACAAACAAGGCCACACTAAAGCTACGAACGCAATTATGTTTATCACAGTAATATTTTCCATAGCTAAGATATGGCATCTAATTTGAATTTCCCTTTCTTTATCAGAGGGTAATCAACTTGAATGTTATCCACCTATACAATATTTTCACAATATACTTGTCATTATTTTGAAAAAAACATATTTTAGTATTTTCTCATAGTAAAACAGAAAATAGTTTAATTCAATTGAAAGTTCTAACTTTCAAAACTGAATAATTGTTAACAGGACAGAATATATGTGTTCTTCAAAATTCCTGTAACTACTAATTATTCATTTTCAAATTTTGAACATTTCTTTCAAGAGACATTCAAAACAGTACCTTTTTGCATGTTATTTAATTCTGCAATAGATAGTTTCCAATGAGGTGTTACATATTGATAAGTCAACAGAAAATATTAGAGGATAAAACTATGAAGTATTTATAAAAATTAATTCCTCAAAACTAAACATTTGTTCATCAGAGTAAGCTATTATTTCTATGACCATCAATCCTAAGCTTTTATGCCATAAAGTTATCCCACCCCAATAGTTTCCAACTTGTAAGGTGCACCTGAAAATTCCCTTAATTCACATCATGAATATCTTATGACTATTGTGAAAAAATTCTACGCTTCTGCTAATATGATGCACTTCCTATTGTGGAAAGAACACTACACTAAACTTTGCTGTAACATTCCCCCATCCACCGCCAGTGATATTCTTCAAATCAAAACACTTGCAAATATTATTTATATTTATACTTTTTTACCTATCATAGATATTCAGGAGGCTAAGATCTGAAGATTATGGTTCAAAGCCCATTCAGGCAGGAAGGTTCCTTAGATTCTTATCTCCATAATCTTCTCAGGAAAAGAGAGACTCAAGTTGCTCTGAGGTTGAGGTGGTATAGCACGAGCCTTGAGCACAAACAGCCTCAGAGAGAGTGGCCTGACACACAGTTCAAGTTCTAGGACAAACCAAAATAAAATAAAATAAAATAAAAACAAGCCCCAACTCTAGCATTTTTCTCATTGTATGCAGAGGCACATAATTTAAGAAATTGCTTAATGTGTTAGGAATAGATAGAAGAACCAAGAAGTCACACATTTACTCTCTTCATACCATGTTACACCAAAGCCTCAAAAATTGTTTTTTCTAAATGTATAAATAATATCATCCATTTGTTGGCAACTCTGTCTAGGTTATTCACATTATTTTATACATGAATCTTGGAATTATCTATTAACTAAGTTCTAATTATACCTTGCTTGAAAGAATATTTTAGGAAAATAGAATGTCAGAATCATTCGTGAATTTGTCAATTAAACCCTCTACTTAAAAAGAATTTTGTAGTATCCTATAGAATATGAAATTACTAACAAAAACGAAATATTTATTTTAAATCTAAATTCTAATTTAGCAAGCTCTACAAAATCTTACAGTAGATGAACTTTGCAATTTTTCCAGGCTTAAACTTTTGTAATCTGTTATCATTTCTTTGGAATCCAACAGAATGATGCTTACTTTTTCAAATTTTTGGTTAAAATCATAAGCTGTTTTCCATCTAGGAATGTTATGTAATGCAGAGAGCATTAAAAACCCAACTGAGTATTATTTTTAAGAATTTTTATTTTTTTCATATCTCCTTTCTATCCCTCCCCTTCTCTCATCCTATTCTTTTCTTCTCTCAATATCATCTCTAAACTTACATAATTTTTACGGGTTTTACTTATAAATTTAAATTTTTGTTTTTTCATTTTCCTTGTTTTTTAAAAATCTCTCTCCTATCATTCTGTCCAATCCATTTCCCTCTCTGAGATTAGGACTTGGTTAAATTCACTCTTCCTTTACCTCCCCAAATCTCTCTACTCCTATTTTTCCCATTTTTCCTAAACCTAATAATTTCTGGTTTGCCAAATTATTGTTTGCTTTTCTCATCCAATTAATCCATAGATGTTTGATGTTGAACAGATTGTATCTGTTGAATTAGATTGTATCTACAGCAACTATAGGACTTTGGTTGATCCTTGCCTTAAAATAGTGTTCTAACACAAGACTGGTGACTTGCATTTCAATAGGAAACTTGACTTCTCAAAACATAATGACAAAATTAGCCCAAACATCCAACTTTGTATGCCTTTCTTGTTGTTTGGTAAGTTTCATTGAGACAAAATTATACTACCTGGTCCAGGGAAGGTATCACTATGTAATTCCACTTTCTTACCACCTGTTTTAGTCTGAATGCTAGAATTCCAGGCTTTTTATCACATTGCCCTGCCATAATTTGTTGGTTTATTTAATCTAGAAACAGACTAGCAATTCTGAAATTCTCCAATGATCTTATCCACTAGACTGATTGCTCAGACTGTTTATGTACAATTTTTAAAGATGTTCTAACATTTGACACAGGATATGAACACTTTCAGATGCACCTGCAGGGGTCTCTGGTTCATTCCTCCATGGATCTGATCCATTCAATCATGATTACTTAACTCTCTTACTAGCTCTGTTCCCTACTATGTAATACTCTGAAACATTTTTGAAGAATGTTCATTTAATTTAGTCTTATTCGGGACATACTTTTATTGTTTTCTAACTTTTCTACATATTCTTAGAGTTGTTTCATTTGTGTATTTGTGTGTGCACCTATAACTGCCTCTGTGTGTATGTGTATGTCTGTATGTATGTATGCAAAAGCCTCAAGCTCTTATTCAGCAATCTTGATCATGACTGATATTCCATCTCTTGATCCGTTCTTCCAAAGCAGTTTTGGATGGTTAATTATAGATAGTGTCTCAAACACTGTTCTGACCAGGCTGGATGCAAACTGAACTTCCCAGACGCCTTTACCTCCTTAAGTTTTATTATTTCCAGCATTATCAACTTTAAAACCAGATATATTTTTATGAGTGTGAAGTCGAAGCTCTAGCCCAGATTTTTAACTCAAGAATTCATATAAAATCAGGTGAACATACACACTACATATCCTGAGTATATATTGTTAGAAATGTGAGCTTAAGCTATGTGCCGTTGTCTCATGCCTATAATCTTAGCTACTCAGGAGGTTATGATCTGAGGATAGCAGTTCAAATCCAGCATGAGTAGGAAAGATTCTGAGGCATTTATCTCCAATTAAACACCAGAAAACTGGAAGTGGTGCTGTGGCTCAAGTGGTAGGCCACTAGCCTTAGGCTGAAGAGTGGAAAGACATCGCCTAGGCCCAGAATTCAAGACCCCCCCATGAAAAATCACAACCAAACAGTAATCTCTAGAGAGTATGAATATGACCTATCAAAATTTTAAGCAGTTAATGAAGGGCAGTCTTGGGAAAAGTAAACAAAGCTGTTCAAAGAGGGCAGTTTGGGGTAGGGGAAAATTTAGGACAGATTAAGTACATTGTCAAAGTTTATAAATCACCTACATCTACTGCAAATATTTTCATCTGCGAGTGCTCTTTGTCTGAACTGGACACTCCAGTCATGAGGCACACTTGATAGCTTGTGAAGATAGAATGGAAGAAACAAGATCAAGAACGCATTACTCTACTGTAGAGAAAACATTTCTCTATGTTTTCTCTCATCTGTCTTCATTACTCTTTTTTCATACTTTTAATAAACTCAAGTGATTTTGAATTATATCTTTCCTTCTTTGTTCTGGCAAAGTAATTGTTCAAAATATTTCACTAAATTTTATTTCCCATTATTTTCTATCATACTGTTTACTTGTCCAAGTGAGTCCATTAAACTTCCCCTTTGCAGTTGGTTGCCACAAAAACTCAAAATCTATGTTAATGAGGATAAGCTGTAATGCAAAACTTTGTCTCCAAAAAACCAGTCCAAGAACCTTTAATCACAAATATTTAGCTATAATGTTTTTCTTTTACCTTGAAAATCTTCTCGTGTCTAAAGTGCCCTCAAAAATAAATACTCTACCTTGAGAGCATTGGCACCCACCCCTGGGTATCTAGACAGGGAACAGACCTAAGAAAGGAGACCTCTAGTTTCAAAGGTGAATCATTTGGGGTTGAGGAACACCAGAGAACTCTTCATTTGTTTGTTTAGCTTTACTTGATAATGTAACCGAGTTCTTGAACGGCAGTAGATTAGAATAAATTTAGGGCATTTAATATTTAAAAAAAACAAAAATAAATAAATACTCCACCACTTTTTGCTTCAATCACTTCTGACCTCAAAGATATATTTTGCTAACAAGATGCTTAGAACAAACCGAAGAATACTCCACTTTTATCTTCTCTCTTAAGACTCTCCTTAGATACCATATCGAGAACAGTGAAGTTATTCTTTGCAGAATTATTTCAATAGATTATTTTTCTCATGGTCTTGCATTTGCTCAACAAGATGTATGGAGAAGAATAGAATTAAATCACCCATTCTGTGGATTACAGTGTCTGTTACAAAGGCAATACTTCTATGTCCTAGGTCTCTGTTCTCCTCTTAGCTCTTGACGGATTTCCAATTGATCACAGCTTCTTGGCTTCAGGTCTAGTAAAGCTGAAGGACTATAAGGTCTCCCCCACTGCTATATCTTCATGGTTTCTAATCTTTTTTTTTTTTTTTGTAGGTCGTGGGCTTGAACTCTGGACCTGAGTGCTGTCCCTCAACGGTTCAGCTCAAGGCAAGTGCTCTACCACTTGAGCTACAGCGCCACTTCCTATCTTCATGGTTTCTCTTTCAAAACTCTTTTATTTGGATGTGGAATCTATTTTCATGTCTTCAATTTGTTCTGCAATACACTGAGCCAAATAGACTCTGTAAAATCACTTTAGGTAGCAAAAACATTAAGACAATCTATATCAAAAAGTTTTGGCCTTCCTCCACTGCAGAAGCCAATACGCTTAGCTAGGGCTTCTAAGAATGCGTTTTCTTACCTTTTCACTTTTCTCAATTCTTTTCTGATCCCAAAAGTTTTTGGCTTATGTTATAAGAGAAGTCTTCATTATCTCATGTTAATAAAGATATTATATTTTTGAGCTACTTAGAAATGTGAAATCATTGGTTTGACGTATCCAATCAGATTTTTTTCTGTGTTTCACTGCTTCACGTGGAAAGACATTGTGGAAAATATTACAAACAGAAAAGTGTAAACCCAATACCTTCTTTCATTGTGCAAGACACTCTCTCCCTAAATAATTTGAACCAAATAATCTTTTTCAGAAAATTACTGTTTGGTATTTAAAGTCAATTCACAAATTTTCATTTCTTATTTTTTTAAAAACGTTGAGGTTAAATTCCACTACAACCTTGTTTTCACAAAGTAAGAGTATTTTTCCTGGTTAAGGACAATTCTCAAGGGAACCTACATGATTTACAGCAAGGTTTGTGAGGTTTGTTGGTTTGGTGTGAAAAAGAGCCATCTTCACCCACAATGCTCCCTCTCAGCTAAGTCTCTATGAATTTCTTTACATGAAAGCCTATTTTCCTAGGTAATTTTAAATTTTCTTAATAGGCTAAGTTGTTAGAAAGTTTGAACAATTAAAATTTACCTGTCATAAATTTTAAACTTTTTTGAAATTCCTTTATCAGAATCGCGAATTTACAATTCTAATTCCACCTTTAACATAAAAACAGTAAATATGTTTTTTCCTGATATACTGTCCATGAAACTATTATTTTCCAGTGGCTTTGTTATGCATGTATATGATCATATGAGCGGATGCTGAGCAAAATGAACTCCAAGATATGAAAACAGAGATATTTATTTGCAGATGTTGTTTCTAATGTACAATATGATTTCTATTTTCTTTGGGATTTTCCTCTATGGTTTATCTCCTGGTGTATTTGATTTTGGTACCCTGTGTATTGTGCATACATTTACATTAATTAGGAAGGGAACAGGAACAACAAAATGACGATACAGAGGACAAAGGGCAAACCAATGCAATAGGAATACACACAAGACAATAAGTTGGAAATGTACATTACAACTTGTGAGGGGTTTTGGGATGAAGGAAAACTGAGAAAAATGAGAGAGGGGGGTAACAAGTTTGAAATGTTGTTTATTCACTAGCTTACAATTGCTGGAACCCCACTGCACATCAATTTGACATTAAAATTAAATTTAAAAAATAAGCTGCATGAAATAAAATTTCACTGTATTGGTATAGTAAATATTATTCTTTATATAGTAACTTTTTAAAAATCAGTACTGTTTGGCATCTAATTTGAATTAATTACCCATTTTTAATCAAAGGGCCATCAATTTGAATGTTGTCCAACTAGTTAATATTTTCACAATATACTTGCCAATATTTTGAAAAAGAATAAATTTAGTACTTTCTCATACTAAAACAGAAAACACTTTAATTCTACGGAAACCCAGAACTTTTAAATGTAAGTAAGTTTTTAAGAGGACAGAATATATGTGTTCCTCAAAATTCCTATGACTAAAACTACTTATTTTGAAATAATGAACATTCCATACCTGAGAGATTCAAAATAGTACTTGTTTGCATGTTATGAATTTCTTCAATAGATGCATTTTCCAATGGGGTGTTATAGATAGAGAAGTGAACAGAAAAATAGCCACATTCTGGTATAATATAAAACTATGAAACATCAGTTAAAATTAATACTTCAAGAGTAAGCAATTGTTTATCAGATTAAGCTATTATTTCTATGACCATCAATCCCAAGGTTTATGCAAAAAAGTCATCCTAGACCAACAGTTTCCAACTTGTAGGGTGCACCTCAAAATTCCCTTAATTCACATCACGAATAGCTTATATCTCCATTGTGAAAAAATACTACACCTCTGCTAATGTGATGCCCTCCGTGTTCTGGAAAAAGCATCACAATAAAATGGGTTGCATCATCATTTTTCCTCCACTGGTATTCTTGCAAATATTATTTATATTTATACTTTTTTAATTATCATAGATAAACAGGATGCTAATATCAGAAGGTTACATTTCAAACCCCACCCAGGCAGGAAGGTTCCCTAGATTCTTATCTCCAATAAACTTCTCAACAAAAGCCAGACACGAGTGGTACTGAGGTTGAAGTGGTAGGGCACGAGCCTTGAGAATAAACAGCCTCAGAGACAGTGTCGAGTCCCAGAGTTCAACCTCTAGGACAAACCAATAAAACAAAAGCAAAAGCAAAACAAACCCCAAACCTAGCATTTTTCTCATTTTATATAGAGACACGTAATTAAGGAAATTGCTTCCTGTGTTACATACAGGTAGAAGAAAGAAGAATTCACACAATTATTCTCTTCATAAAATGATATATCAAAGCCTCAAAAAATTTCTCTTTTTCTAAATTTATAAATTAATATCATCCATTGTTGGCAACTCTGTCTACATTATTCACATTATCGTTTCATACATGAACTGTTTGAAATATCTATTAACAGAGTTCTAATTATAACTCTCTTGAAAGTATATTCTAGGCAAATAGAATGCAAGAAACATTTGTAAATTTGTCAATTAAACACGCTACTTAAAAAGAATTTTGTAGTATCCTATAGAATATGAAATTACAAACAAAACCAAAATATATATTTTAAATCTAAACTTTAATTTAGCAAGATCTATAAAGTCCTACATTAGATGAACTTTACTATTCCTCCAAGCTTAAGCTGTTGTAATCCTTCATCCTTTCCTTGGAATCTAACAGAATGAAGATTACTTACTTTTTCAAATTTTGGATGGGAATCATGAGCCATTTTGCATCTAGAAATGTTCTGTGATGAAGAGAGCATTTACAAGCACAACTGAGGATTATATATGAGTTGCATTTCAATAGGAAACAACTTCTCAAAACATAATGACAAAATTAGCCCAAACTTCTAACTGCGTATTCCTTTCTTGTTTGGGTTCTTTTATTAAGACAAAATTATACTACCTGGTCCAGGGAAGGTATCACTATGTAATTACAGTTTCTAATCTCCAGTCAGTCTGAATGCTAGAATTCTAGGCTTGTATCACATTGACCCGCCATAGCTTCTTGGTTTATTTAATCTAGATACAGACTAGCAATTCTGAACTTCTCCAGTGATATCATCCACTAGACTGCTCAGACTGTTCTTGTACTATTTTAAAAGATGTTCTAACATTTCACAGAGGATATGATCATTTTCAGATACACCTGTGGGGTTTCTGATTCATTCCTCCATGGATCCGATCCCATTCATAATGATTACTTGACTCTCTTACTATCTCTGGTCCCTATCTATGTAATATTCTTAAACTTTTTTGAAGAAACTTCAATTGAGGACTTTCTAACATTAAAAATTATCACTTGATTCTAGTCTTACTGAGGACATATTATATATTGTTTCCTAACTTTTCTACATATTCTGAGAATTGCTTCATTTTTGTATTTGTGTGTGCACATATAAGTGCCTCTGTGTTTATGTGTATGTTTGTATATATGTATGCAAAAGCCTCAAGCTCTTATTCAGCCATCTTGCTCATGACTGGTATTCCATCACTTGAGCCATTCTTCTAATACAGCTTTTGGCTGGCTAATTATAAATAGTGTCTCAAAGACTATTCTGTTCAGGCTGGATACTAACCTGAGCTGAATAGCAGAGGGACAGCGCCCAGGACAAGAGTTCAAGTGTCAAGACCACCACCAACGAAAAATATATAAGTAAAGGAAAGAAAAAAATGTGATCTTATTCACCACTTCATGGCTAGTATAATCCCTGCTCTCTCAAGATGGACTTTTTTTTCCAGTTAAGTCCATGCTCTTATATCTGACTTGCATTGTAAACAGAATTATTCTTCCATTCTACTTGCTACAAATTTGCATGGTTAACAAGCGTGATTTAGAAAGAGAGTGGCATTATACTTCGTGTTCAACGTAGGAGTAATGCTTTCCCTATATCACTCTTATAAATCTACATACTGGACTTGGCTTTATTGTTTCAATGTTGTCTTATTTGCAGAGTCTTCTATAGTGTATTGAACCATTATACTTAAACACAGAACTTCTCTTTCTCCTATTCCTGTTGTTTCTCCTTCTGTTAACTTATGTACACTTGGGAAATAATGTGCAGCACATACACTCATAAAAAATGATCTGAGAACCTTCTTCCCATTTAAAATTTGCCTTAATTTACAGAGCATTTACAAAGTTTGAACTTAATATACTCATGGATAATGTTTTATAAGCAATGTAAATGGTATTTTCTCTTTACTAAGTTGTCTCTGAAACACGTGTTACCTCAGGTCCAATGGTGTCCTTATGTTATTTCGGTGAAGCTAGAAAACATTCATTATACCTCAAGCAGCACCATTGATTGTTCCTGGAAGTAACTGTTACTGCATGTGGAAACTGATCCTAGGAGAGGAATGAACACAGAGGATTGACAAAGTTCAAGTTAATTTATGTTTTCCTTTTTACTGTATAAGAAAAGGACAAAGATGGTGAAAAGGCAGTAGGGAAACACCAAAGCTCTCCCCAACCAAAAAGAGAGTTCCAGTTCCAATGCTTAATCTCCCCAAGAGACCGACAACAACAAAAGGCGAACACTCAGAGACAAACAGGAGATGGAAAATAACAAAAAAGAAAGAGAGGAAAAGAAGAATTTCAGAACAGAGAAGAGCAAAGACCCCTCCTCCAATATTCACTGGCCACATGGCAGCGTGCCAAGCCGTGGTCAGCAGGCGGGGTGTGGACTGCCGAGTCCCAGAGACACAGGGGGCTGGCTACAGATCACCCCCGCAGAAGCCGCCTGAGGTACCAGTTTACAGACCTGCTGATCACCACAAATAGAGAAACCTACCAGCCGGGAGTCTCCATGATCCCACCCCCACCCCTCACTCTCCATCCAAGCAGAGAGGTTCCATCCCTCCACAGCCACCCGGCACAGGAAGTGCAACAAAGGAAGGTGTCTTCAGATAGCACAGAAGCCACCTGAGGTACCAGTGTCAGACCTGCCGATTGTGACGACCCGGTTAGGGCCGCCCGGGTCCCAGAGACACAGAGGGCTGCCTGCTGATCACTCATGCAGAAGCTGCCTGAGGTACTGGTGTAAGACACGCCGATTGGGAAAACCTGGCAGGGACTGCCAGGGTCTCAGAGACACAGGGAGCTGCATGCAGATAACTCACGCAGAAGCTGCCTGAGTGTGGACACTATGGACCCGACAGCTTCGACAGAGGCAGAGACAGAAGAAAATTCCACAGAGCCACCACCACCCAGCCAAGCTCGCAACCATCCCCACTGAACTCGCCTTGCAACTGCAACTGACAACCTACACCACACAGAAACAACTAGCTCCAGGGTGAATACCCCACAGGAGACAGTGTATCCCTCAAGGGAGACCAGAGCTGGAGGGAATCCCAGACCCTGACCCAGACTCCCTACCCCAAAACCCGAACCACAGGACCCACTAAAACTAGGAACAGTTCAAGAGCTCCACCGGCTCTTGGAGCACACTCTGCTGGCCAGGCTAGAGCAAAGCACCCCAGGAAGGGAGCTTAAACACCCAAGCCAGGAACAGCGACCCTGGGTCAAGACAACCAACAATAGAAGAAATTTAAACTGTGTACCCCAGACTGCATAATCTACATGGTATACACAGCAGCACAGGCCTAACTGGCGTGCCCCAGGCAGGGAGCCAAAACCAGGCCTGGCAATCCAGTGCCTGAACAACATAACCAATTCCTCCCAACTGAGCATATGCCTCAGCAGAGGGATGAAAAACAGGGAACTGCACCCCTTGGGAAGCAAACCTGTGACAACAAAAGACCTGGAGGCTCAGGACAAGAGAAGCCCAAACTCCACCAAAACCCAACCCATATACTCTAGGCTGGGATTGGGCAACACAGGCCACCAGCACCTGATAGTAGGCAGGAGCTCAGGCTGGTAAGGTGGCTCAGCAGTAGAGTGATAGTCTTGGGTGCATGAGGCCCTGGATCTGATTCCTCAGCATCACATGAGCAGAAAGGGTCAGAAGTGTTGCTGTGGCTCAAATGGTAGGGTGCCAGCCTTGAGCTGAAGAGTTGAAGAGCTAAAGGACAGCACCCAAACCTAGAGTTCAAGCCCACAACCGGCCCCCCAAAAAACCAACCAACTAAACAAACAAAAACATCAGGAGCCCATAGCCGACTCCAGCATCTGGGAGAATGCATCCAGAGCATCCGATCTTGCCAAGAGCACCTGTAGGAGCAAACACGAGCAGTCTAGGGTGCTCAACCCTTCAAAATATGGGAATTGCCTGGGATCTACAGCAGAGAGCCGAGAATCCTATGTAGGACAGACCAGCAGCTGGAGGTAGGCCCCCAACAGAACCCAGATCAGGCACAGACTCTCTCTACCAATACAGAATCAGCAACCAAGCAAAGACAGACACACCAAAACAAAATTGCAGATTAGTCTCCAATAATCCCTGAACCCCCATGAGAAAATCACAGAGAAAAATTACAAGGTTTATCACTACCCAGGATAGCAAGCTATCCTCAATAGCCAGCAGCCATGCAGGGGAGAGCACCAGTGGGAGCAAAACAGGAATGGAAGACAAAAACTACATCCAAGGGTTGCTGGAGGCAATAACTCAAGAAATAAAGCGAGAAATAGAACAGAAGTTGAAAGAACACAAGAATGAGCTATCAAAAGAGATACAAGATATCAAACAGGAGATGCATGCAAAAATAGAGGCTGCACAAACCTCAGTAAGAAGTGAGATAAATGCCAAATTAGAGGTAGTACATACCTCATTAAGAACTGAGATCAATAGTTTGAGAACCAACATCGAATCCATAAAGGAATCCATTTCCTCCATGTACAATAGAAGCCACGGTCAACAGAGTGAACGAAATGGAATATAGAGTGTCAGATACAGAAGACAGAATACACCACCTGGACCAAAAAGTGACAGATATGTAAAAATCACTCAAATGAAGCCAAAGGGAAATTCAAGAGAAAGAAGATAATACCAAGAAATTTAACCTTCATATAATTGGAGTGGACGAAGGTGAGGAATTTCAGAGCAAGGGAATGCAACACCTATTCAACAAGATAATCGGTGAAAAATTCCCCCAACTCAAAAAAGAACATCTTACCTACATAACAGAAGCATATAGAACACCCAACAAGCAAGATCCCAGGAGAAAAATTTCTAGACACATTATAGTAAAAATGATAGATCTGAATAATAAAGAAACAATCTTGCATGCAGCAAAAATGAAGAAGGAGCTATACAACAATGGGAAAAAATTAGAATCACTGCAGATCTCTCCACACAAACACTGAATGCAAGATAGGCCTGGGAAAGTACCATATGAGCCCTGAGAGCCAATAACTGCCAACCCATACTGATATACCCAGCAAAGCTAGCATTCAAAACCGATGGAGAACGGAAAATTTTTAATAGCAAAGAAAAACTAAATGAATACATAAACATTAAGCCAGCATTACAAAGAATACTAAGAGAGGGGACACAACCTGAAGAAAGCAACAAGGAACTGGGACCTGCACCCAGACAGGCATTAATCAAAGTCTGACTGAGCAAGCACAGGCAGAAGGGAAAGAAGAAAAACTCAGGAAAACAGGGAATGACAGGGACAACAATGCATCTCTTTACACTTTCTCTTAATATTAATGGGCTTAATTAGCCAATCAAAAGAAAAAGAACTGCAGACTGGATCAGAAAACATGACCCATCCATCTTTTGTCTTCAGGAGACCCAACTCTCAGCCAAACATACAAACATATTCAAAGTAAAGGGTTGGAAAAGGATCTACCAATCAAATGCCCCCAGTAAGAAAGCACGTGTAGCTATCCTGATATATGACAAAATAAACTTTTCATTAAAATCAATACAGAAAGACAAGGACGGACACTACATATTAATACAGGGAACAATCCAAGAGTAAGTATTACCATCATCAACTTATATGCCCCAAATATTGATGCACCCAGATATGTTAAACAAACGCTCTCAAACTTACAGAATAAAATAGATCCCAATACGATAATACTAGGAGACTTTAACACAACACTCTCACCAAAGGACAGGTCTACCAACCAGAGGATTGGCAAAGAAGCTACTGAATTAAGTGTGGCCATATTTCAAATGAAATTAACTGACATCTACTGAGTATTTCACCCTAAAACAACACAGTACACATTCTTCTCAGCAGCTCATGGAACTTTCTCCAAAGTAGACCATATCATTGTTCATGCAAGGAACTTAAGCAAATACAAAGGGATCTACATAATCCCCTGTATCCTATCTGACCACAGTGGAATCAAGCTAGTTCTCAATAACAAAGCAAACTGCAGAAATTTCTCTAGTACATGGAAATTGAACAGCACCCTCCTTAGCAATGCCTGGGTAACAGAAGAGATCAGAGTAGAAATAAAACATTTCCTACAACTCAATGAAAACGAAAACACTTCACAAAGAAACTTATGGTACACAGCAAAAGCAGTCCTGAGGGACAAATTTATTGCCCTCAGTGCCCACATCAAGAGAATGGAGACAGAGCAAGTAAATAATCTCATGTTACAATTAAAACAGCTAGAAAAACAAGAAAAAATGGAACCTAAATTTAATATATAGAGCCAGATAACCAAATTAAGAGCATAGATTAACCAATTAGAATATCAGAAAATGATAACCAAAATTAACCAAACAAAAAGCTTGTTCTTTGAAAAAATAAACAAAATTGATGGCCCATTGGCAAAATTAATTAAAAAAAGAAGAGAGGAAACCCATATTAACAGGATTAGGGATGCCACGGGAAAAAATCACAATACGTAACCAAGATATCCAAACAATCCTAACGGACTACTTTCAAAAGTTATAATCTCTAAAGGAAGAAAACCTGGCAGGAATGGATGCATTTTTAGAGAAATACAAGTTGTCCAAACTGAGCAAAGAATAAATAAACCAATATCCTACAACAAGATACAGGAAGCTATCAAAATCTTCCAACAAAATAAGCCCAGGACCAGATGGATTCAAAGCAGAATTCTATAAGTCCTTTAAAGAAGAACTAATACCCATATTCCTCAAGCTCTTCAGAGAAACAGAGAAGGAGGGAGCTGGCCCAAACTCATCCCCAAACAAGGCAAAGACCCAACCAAAGGAGAATTACAGGCCAATTTCCTTGATGAACACAGATGCAAAGATCCTTAACAAGATTCTACCTAACAGAATCCAGAAACACATAAAAACATCATACATTATGACCAGGTAGGCTTCATCCCAGAGTTGCAGGGATGGTTTAACATACGTAAGTCAATAAATATAATCCAACACATCAACAGAGCTAAGGTAAAGAATAAGATGATTATTGCCACAGATGCAGAAAAGGCCTTTGATAAAATTCCACATTCATTCATGCTAAAAGCTTTGGAGAAAATAGGAATAGAAGAAACATTTCTTAAAACAATAAAAGCCATTCATGACAGAACAATAACCAATATTATACTTAAAGGGGAAAAGCTACAACCAATTCTCCTGAAATCAGGAAGAAGGCAAGGATGCCCACTGTCTCCACTCCTCTTCAATATAGTCCTGGAACCCTCAGCCAGGGCTATAAGGCAAGAAGAAGACATTAAAGGGATCCCCATAGGGAAAGAAGAAGTTAAACTATCCCTTTTTGCAGACGACATGATATTATACCTTCAGGATCCCAAAAACTCCATCCCCAAACTCTTAGAAATTATAAATCACTTCAGCAAAGTAGCAGGATAAAAAATAAACCCACAAAAGTCAGTTGCCTTCCTGTACACTGACAATGTATAAGAAGAGAGGGAAATAAAGGGAGCAATCCCATTAACAATAACCTCCCCCAAAATAAAATATTTAGGAATTAACCTAACCAAAGATGTAAAAGAACTATTTAATGAAAACTATAAAAAGTTAAAGAAAAAAATTGCAGGATACATTAGGAAATGTAAAGACCTCCCATGCTGTTGGATAGGCAGACAATATAGTGAAAATGGCAATACTGCCCAAATTAATATACAAATTCAATGCAATTCCTATTAAAATCCCAATGATGTACATCTCTGAAATAAAAAAAAACAGTACAGAAATTCATATGGAACCACAAAATACCTAGAATAGCCAAAACAATTCTAGGGAATAAAGACAACATGGGAGGGATGTTTATGCCGCAATTCAAACTCTACTATAGAGCCATAATAACAAAGACAGCATGGTACTGGCACCAAAACAGACACAAAGACCAACAGAATAGAATAGAAGATCCAGAAATAAATCCACACGCCTACAGTCACCTGACATTTGGCAAAGGAACCAAAGAAATACAATGGAAGAAACACAGCCTCTTCAACCATTGGTGCTGGGAAAACTGGGTGGCCAAATGCAGAAAACTAAAAGTGGACCCCAGCCTATCACCATGCACCAACATCAACTCAAAATGGAGTAAAGACCTTAACATTAAACCTGAATCTCTGAAACCTCTGCAGGACAGAGTAGGAGAGACACTTGAACTAATAGACACAGGAAGGAACTTCCTGAAAAGAATCCCAGGGACACAACAAGTTGGAGAGAGATTCGACAAATGGGACTACCTTAAAATAAAAAGCTTCTGCACAGCTAAATCTATTGCAACCAAGCTAGAAGGACAAGCAACTAAATGGGAAAAAATATTTACCAGCAATATATCAGACAGGGGTTAACATCCAGTATATACTGGGAACTCAAGAAACTAATCCCACCCAAGCCTAACAAACCAATTACTAAATGGGCAAGGGAACTAAAAAGAGACTTCTCAGATGAAGAAATAAAAATGGCAAAGAAACACATGAGGAAATGTTCATCATCCCCGGTGGTGAAGGAAATGCAAATAAAGACAACTCTGAGATACCACCTTACTCCAGTCAGAATGTCTCACATCCACAAATCAGCCAACAACAAATGCTGGAGAGGATGTGGAGAAAGAGGAACCCTATTACACTGCTTGTGAGAATGTACACTTATAAAACCAGTTTGGAAAGCAATCTGGCTGGTCCTTAGAAAACTAAAATTGGACCTCCCTTATGACCCAGTCATACCACTTCTAGGCATCTACCCTGAACAAAGGAACCAATATACAAGGACACGTGCACCTCCATGTTCATTGCAGCACTGTTCTCAATAGCTAGGATATGGAAACAAACCAGATGCCCCACTACAGATGAATGGATCCAAAAATTGTGGTATCTAAAAACAATGAAATATTATGCAGCCGTTAGAAATGACAAAATAATGGCATTTGGAGGGAAATGGATGGAGCTAGAAGGAATCATGTTGAGCGAGGTAAGCCAAGAGCAAAGAGACAAATGGTACATGGTCTCCCTTATAAGTGAATGCTAAATCCCAAATGTTAGGTGATACAAAAAAATTAACAGGACTTAAGGAACAAAGAACTTCCACTCACCTGGTCAAACCACTACTAAATATCCCCATGCTGCTGATCACATGTATAGTGTATATGTGTACACCATTATATGTTATAGACTGTGATAGACAATTTTCTCCAGGAAGGTTAGAATGAACTTGTGACTTTAAATGAGCATCATTATTTCACAATACTGTGAAATTTGGGAAATTATGTAATCACTTAACCACAATTAAAAGAAAAAGAACCTCAGGGAAGGTAGGGATTGAAGGGATGGTAGGGGGAAACAATGGAGGGGGTAACAATACTCAATAGGAAGTGTACTCATTACCTTGCTCATGTAACTGTACCCCTCTCTAAAGTATCTTTACAATAAAAAATAAAAAAAGAAAAGAATCCGAAGGCTTGAAGGAAACTGTCCCTGACTTTTTCGAGTGTGTTTTTACTCATACATAACTTTTCTGTAAACTTCTAGTTGAGAATATTACAGAAAGAAATAATTTGCCGGGAAGTTCCGGGAAGATGGCGGAGGAGAAGTTGGAGGCTAAACAAGCTCTCACATAGAAAGCAGATTTAGAGTTCCAGTGAACAGTCCTAAGCCAGAGAATCACACCAAGTGTGCCATCACAGGACAGAGAGTTAGGCCAGAGAGGGAAAATCCAGGCAAGGAGACAGATGGGAGCACTTACGAGGAGATGCCACTGCTGCCGAAGCTGTGGCAGCGGCGGCCGTACCCACCATACCTCAGAGAGAGTCTGGGAGATGGAGCCAGAAAGAACTGACAAGGAGCAGACATCTTCATCCTGTAGTTCACAGACCAGAGATGACCCAGGAACCAAGACTCGGCATGAGTATAAGCCTAACGTCCTCACTCCTTCTCAGGGAGCAGAGGAGGGAAGGCCACCCCTCATCCCCCAGTACCGGAGATCTCCCTCTTGAATAGTGACAAAGCTCAGTGGAGCTGCTAGCTCCAACTCAGGCATTGGAAGAAAACTAGAGTTATTTAGCAGGTCACAAGAACCTAAAGTGACCTGCCAGACTCAGCTCGACCCAAGGAAAAATCACTCAGCTCAGGCGCCAGCCCCAGGAATGGCTTTCTTCACTGGGTAATCAGAGCCAGAGGCTGCCCCTCCCTTTAGCAGCCTTGACAATCAAGTGAAATTTAGTAAACTTGAGAGTGGCTCCCTGCTGGGCTCTGTGAGTTTCTCACAAACTAACCCCTGGGAAAAGCTACTGTTTGCTGAAAGGCCTCAACACCAGCCAGAAGCTAGCCTCATCACAGCATCTCCAAACTTCAGGAAAAGCCATCTCCCTCTTTTGTGACACTCAAAGCAGATCTCCCTATCATTGAACTAGCCTGGGAAGAGGATCACAAAATCCTGGGTTAAGCACAGCATTTATCCATCTGTTCAAACAAACTGACATAAGAAACCAACCAAGCGAAAGGAAATTCAAACACCACAAGCAGACCAGAAAATAAAACAAGAGGCTGGTTATGGACACAAGGGGGATACAGGATTTTTCCCACCCCTCCCAAAAAAAATCAAAAAAACTTTTTTTTAATTTTTTGCACTTTTTATAAAAAAGTTTTTCCTACTTCATAGCAGAGCTAACACCAATACTCGTCCAACTCTTCAACTAAATTGAAAGAGAAATTTCACTACTGAACATATTTTATGAAGCCATCATAACCCTTATCCGAAAACCAGGCAGGGACTCATCAAAGAAAGAAAACTATGAACCCATTTCTTTGATGAACACTGATGCAAAACTTCTCAACAAAATTTTCGACAATTAACACAATGATCAAACAGGATTCATTTCAGGGATGTAAAGCTGGTTCTATATATGCAAATCAATTAATATTATTCATCACATCAACAGGAGCAAAGATAAGAACCACATGTTTATCTCAATAGATGCAGAAAAAGCATTCGACAAGATCCAACACCCCTTTATGATGAAGGTTCTGGAAAAATTAGGAATCCATGGAACATTCCTCAATACAATAAAGGCTGTATATGACAAACCTACAGCCAGCATTATACTCAATGGTGAAAAACTAAAGCCATTTCCTCTTAACTCAGGAACAAGACAAGGATGCCCACTCTCTCCACTTCTCTTCAATCTAGTATTAGAATGCCTAGCTACAGCAATAAGACAAGATGCAGACATGAAGGGGATCCAAATAGGGAAAGAAGAAATAAAACTCTCCCTCTTTGCAGATGACATGATCTTGTATTTAAAGAATCCCATAGACTCCACTCCCACATTACTCAAGCTGATTCAAAACTTTGGCAAAGAAGCAAGGTATAAAATTAAACCCGCCAAATCAATGACTCTTCTGCATGCCAACAATGAGAAAAGTGGGGCTGAAATTAGGAAAGCAACTCCATTTGTAATAACCGCGCAAAAATAAGATACCTAGGAATTAACATAACCAAAGAAGTGAAGGACCTCTATGATGAAAACTTTAAAAACTTGAAAAAGGAAATCAAAACAGAACTTAGAAAATGGCAAAACCTCCCATGCTCCTGGATTGGAAAGATTAACATCGTGAAAATGGCAATACTTCTCAAGGCTATCTACAAATTCAATGCGATACCTATCAAAATTCCAACCTCATTCTCCAAGGAAATAGAAGAGTGAATCCAAAAATTCATATGGAACAATAAAAGACCCAGAATAGCAAAAACGCTCATCAACAGAAAGAACACTGCTGGAGGAATATCAATACCAAATTTCAATCTCCATTATAAAGCCATAGTAATCAAAACAACTTGGTACTGGCACAAGAACAGACCTCAGGACCAATGGAAAAGAAATGAAAACCCAGACATCAACCTACAGACCTATAGTCATCTAATATTTGATAAGGAAGCTAAAAAAATAGAATGGAAGAAAGACAGCCTCTTCAGGAAGTGGTGCTGGCAAAATTGGTTAACTACTTATAGAAAATTAATGCTAGATCCTTATATATCATCCTGCATCAGAATCAACTCCAAATGGATGAAAGACCTCATAGTCAAAGCAGACACTCTGAAAGCATTACAGGATGGAATAGGAGAAAACCTAGGTCTCCTTGGCCCAGGCCCAAATTTTCTTAATAGAGACCCGGAAACACAACAAATCAAAGAAAGGTTGGACAAATGGGATTGCTTGAAGTTGCAGAGCTTCTGCATGGCAAAGGACATAGCTAGCAAGATCAGTAGAAAGCCCACAGATTGGGAGAAGATCTTCACTAGCCATAAAACGGACAAGGGTCTCATATTCAAAATATACTTGGAACTCAAAAAATTAAATCTGCCAACAACAAATCCTCAAAGAAACAACTGCCCTATAAATAATTGGGCGAAAGACTTAAAGAGAAACTTCTCTGAAGAAGAAAGATGGATGGCCAACAGACACATGAAGAAATTCTCAACCTCCTTAGCCATAAAAGTAATGCAAATCAAAACATTAAGATACCACCTCACCTCAGTTAGAATAGCAAAAATCAAGAACTCTAATAATAACATGCTGGAGTGGATGTGGCCAGATGGGAAACTTACTTCATTGTTGGTGGGAGTGTAAACTTATTCAACCACTTTGGAAAGTAGTGTGGAGGTTCCTCAAAAGACTCCACATAGAGCTCCCCTATGACCCATCAATCTCACTTTTGGGCATTTACCCAAATATTTACAAACAAGACCTCACTAAAGCTACCAGCACAACTATGTTTATTGCAGCATTATTTACCATAGCTAAGATATGGAACCAACCCAGATGCCCTTCAGTCGATGAATGGATCAAGAAGATGTTCAATATATACACAATGGAATTCTATGCCTCCATCAGAAAGAATGACATTGCCCCATTTGTTAGGAAATGGAAAGACTTGGAAACAATTATATTAAGTGAAGAAAGCCAAGCCCAAAGAAACATATGTCCCATGGTTTCCCTTATTTGTAAAATCTAGTATATGTATGAGTCAAGCAGAAAAGTTCAGATAAGGTAATGTTAGGAAAATGAACCCTAAGATATGTATTTAAATGTTATTTTTTTCTTTCATGCATTTGTTTCTAATGCATTCATAAGATTATTTCTTTGTAGCTTTTTATGTCCCTCCCCCACATTATAAATCCTGCTTTCACTGTATTTAATGTAGGTATAATTTGTGGAGGGGAAAGGGGAAAAATTCGTTTAAATAAGGATACAGGTGGACCCATTGCAACACTGAGAAATACAAATTGTCACGTCGAAAACGAAGTTTACAACTTTGGTTGGAGTGGGAGGATTAGGTGGGGAGTGGGGGGAGGCTGGGAAGTGATGAGAAGGGGAAACATATCAAAGGAGGAGGCTACAATGCTTGATAAGAAATGTACTCACTATCTTCCCCATGTAATTTTAACCCCTCTGTTCATTATTTTCACAATAAAAAATAAAAAAAGAAATAATGTGCCATTTGAAGGGGAGCATAAAACAAAAGGAAATAACTTTGTTTTAAACATGTTCTAGTCTAGGGACTAGGAACGTGGCTCAGTGATCGAGCACTTGCCTTGCATGCATGAGGCCCGGGTTGGATTCTTTAGCGCCACATAAGCAAATATAAGCCAGAAATGGTGCTATTGCTCAATTGTTAGTGGGCTAGCCTTGAGTTGAAGAGCTGAGTTACAGCGCCCCGGCCCAGAATTCAGGCCCATGACTGAACTCCCCCCCCCCCAAATAAAAAAAACTTCTACTGCAAAGAAACAAAGCCATGGAGGTTTTAAAGTCTTATCGATGTATATTTCACCCCTGAGATGATTCCCTTGTTGCAGGTGTCAGTTATCAATTTCTTTAATTTAGTCCTGAGTTCTCCAGAGCAAGAAGCATTCCAAAGAAGCATTCAGTGATTATGATCAGGAAAAGGAGCCTCATCTCAGATCAGTACTCCTTTAAGGAGGGTTCCAATGAAATATCTGGGTTTTTTTTATTTGCTTGTTTGTTAAGTTTGTGTTGGTTCTGGGGCTTGAACCCAGATGCTGGACCCTGTCCCTGAACAGTTTTCTTTCCTGCCCACCAGACCCAAATCTAGTATTCTACTTCTTGAACCAAAACTCCACTTCTGTCTTTTTTTGCTGTGTAATTACAGATAAGACTTTGACAGACTCTCTTGCCAGGGTTGGCTTTGAAGTAAGATAATAAGAAAGCTAAGTGACATCAACTGTATAGACTTCTCTTTTCAAACATGAAATATTAGGTGAAGTTTATTTTAAAGCTAATATTAGACAATTTTTTTTCTTTTTTATTGTGAGAATACCGTTCAGAAGTGTTACAATTACATTGGCAACATAACAAGTACATTTCTATTCAAGCATTGTTTCCTCCTCTTTGTTTCCCCATCCCATCACTTCCCGTACTACCCCCCTCCCCACTCCCGGTCTTCCCCCCCGCCAACACACCAAAGTTGTAAATTTCTTCTTTCGACGTTACGACTTGTACATCTCATTGTTGCAATGGGTCCACCTGTATCCCTAGTTAAATGATTTATTATTAGAGAATATGTCCAGCAAATAATCCATCACATTACCCAGCAAAATTAGTTCTACTGAATCATTTTGGAATTATTTGTATTGCTTGGGAGGATTATTGATCTTTTCGTTTCTTTTGGGGAAACTTAAAGTCATGTTTCACCTTTTTTATTGGTTGTGGGACTTGAACTCTGATCCTGGGTGCTGACCCTAAGCTCTTCAGTTCAACTTGAAGGTACTACCACTTTAGTTACATTACCACTTCTGGGTTTCTGGTGGTAAACTGAAGATTAGGGTCTCATGGACTTTCCAGAGCAGGCTGACTTTGAACCACAATCCTCTGGTCTCAGCCTCCTGAGTGGCTAGGATTACAGGTGCAAACAACCAGCACCTGGCTCATATTTGCATTTATGTGCACTGAATAACACTGTGTTGACAAAGAATGGAAATTTTAACCAAATGATGACATTGCAGCTTTTCAGAAAAATTGAGATAGCAATAAATATGTCCTTCATTTCCATTTTCTTACATTAATGACTCATGAGCTCTGGGACCCTTATATTAGCATCCTCTGACATCTGTATAGGTGAAGTTAGTATCAGGAAATGTTCATAGAGAAATATAGAAAGACTGTGATTTTTAGAAAGCAAAGGAGATCATCTATGAAAGAACAGCATAGAAGGAGATACATTTATCACACAGAGATTAATAACTAGCCTAAGAAATTTAGAATACTAAAGACAATGAGGAAAAGCTTAGTTGACAACAAGTTCTTCAATAACCAAAAATAGTTCTCTAGAACAGTTTCTGGTATACCTTATTTACTATCATTTATTCTTTACATCTGCAGTTATTCTTTATCTTCTGTCACAACACTTAATTAGCTTCTGCCTTTATGGTGCCATAGCTGACCAAAAGTTTCAAAATCACACATAGACTACCCTATTCTTTGTGATTAGCAGTGACGACACAAAATCCTGGAATTGTTGAATTTCCAGAATTAATCTTAACCTGACATCTAAGCACATTCCTGGCATTAATAGCTATGACTTAATGAACAAAACTTTTTTCAACACAGTATAAGTACATGAATTAGGGACTATTGTCAAGTGTCAGTATGGAAGGAGCAATTATATATTACAAGTATGGGTTCTTTATTTTGCATTTACTAACTAAATGTTTTTGTTTTGTTTTGTTTTGTTTTTGTTTTGCCAGTCCAGAGGCTTAAACTCAGGGGTAGGGAATTATTCCTCAGTTTTTTTCTTTTTTTCTTTTTTTTTTTTTGCTCAAAGCTAGCACTCTATCACTTGAGGCACAGCACCACTTCCAGAATTTTTCTTTTTATGTGTTTACTGAGGAATTGAACCCAGGGTTTCATGCATGATAGGCAATCACTGTACTATGAAGCCACATTCCAGGAGCCCTAAATGACTTTCTTAAGATGGCATTACATTTTTATTCAGTAAATATGTATCATAATTATGGCCAGGTGCTAGAAATGATGGTGAAAGCAATACAATACAATAAGTCCAGTGAGGCTGGATGGACAATGAAGAACTGTCATGGTCTAGCCAAGGCACAGAGGGGCTTATCTCATGGAGCTGTTTCAACAGGCTGAGCAAGACAGCACCTCACCTACTGCCCACCTCCAGAATGAGAGGGCCACCTTGGGTTCTAGCCACATGGGGATGCCGAACCCCCTCTTCTAGCACCCATTCAACCAGTTCATGTGAAAGAGGGAGAGAAAAAAGTCACAATTACAATTAAGAAGTTTGCTGGTGGCTTAGAACTCTAATCCTAACTACACAGGAGGCTGAGATACGAAGATCATGGTTCATAGCTGCCCCGGCAGGAAAGTCTATGAGACTCTTGTATCCAAAGAACTACCAGAAAACCGGAAATGGTGCTGTGGGATCAAGTGGTAGAGTGCTAGCCTTTTGCTGAGGAGCTCAGGAACAGTGCCCAGACCGAGATTTCAAGCCCCACGACTGACAACAAGTGGACTTCCTACCACCAGAAGTCTACTGAATAACAATCATTGTCTTAGGGAGCATGGTAGTGAAGTCAGGCTGAGCTTCCTGTGAAGTTGAAGTCATAAGTACGTCACCTGGCTTCTTTGTGCCTCCGTTTCCCTAAGCTGCAAAACTCCACAGAATGAAGGATCCCCTTCCATATGGGGATAGGGTAATGATGAAAGAGAGCCACGTTTTGTTTCATAATCCCACATTTGTTGCACGATTAATAGAAGGCCCCATCTGAGCCCTTTCCGGGTATCTTCTTGTCATTTGCTCACAGAACTGCAGAGAACCTTATCTGAAGGCTGCTCCCTATGTGCCTAGCCATTTTCCAGAGATCCCTCTGCATAAATCCCTTGTTTCCTAACAACTATCCTGTGAGGAAAATGAGGTCTGATGGTTGCAGCCCTACCCAGAGCTTCACCTATGGTCAATAATCGGCTGCTGTGGACTAAAAGTTGGGGATAAGCCATCTAAATTGAAGACTGAGCATGTTGCTACATGTCTACCATCCCAACTACAGATGACCAGGCCTGGAGGAGCATACCTGTCACAGATAGGAGGACCTCGATCCAGCCCAGCCAGAGCATATATTAAGTCTTTGTTTCAGAAATGTCCAAGACAGAAAGTTGGCTCCTCAGAGCCAGGGAGAGGAAACAAGCAGGGGTCATGGTGCCCCCAGAGGGGGTTCTGACCTCCGTCGGGGTGGTTTGGGGGCAGCCACTCACCTGTGCTGCTGGGAGAAGCTGCTGGAGGCTGCTCCAGGTGGGGCCTGCAGTGATGGCAGTGGTATGTGGACAAATGGGCCCAAAGTAGAGAACCAGGTCCAGGGATCAGGCTGGGGCTTTAATCGGGCTGGCAGCGCAACATTGCCTGATATTTGATACCTCAAAACTTGGGAAAAGGGGAAAGCGGCTGGGGCACAGGCAGGCTTCTCAATTTCCTACTATACTCTGAAGTCTCCTTGAGCTTCTTCCTCACCACTCAAACACTTCACCTTCCTCAACTGCTGGTGGTGGTGTAAACTAACAGTGGGAATCCTGGTGCTACTAGGCAGCATGGAATATGGGTGTGGCCACCATTCTTGTATCCCATTGGTCAGAAAGAACCATGAAAGAATGGGGGTGTGGCCGGAATCCTGTGATGCAAGCAGCATGGGCAGAGTCAAGAAATTATCATCTCCCCAGCCCTTTTCCC
Organism: Dipodomys merriami; assembly: GCF_024711535.1. NCBI lineage: Eukaryota > Metazoa > Chordata > Mammalia > Rodentia > Heteromyidae > Dipodomys > Dipodomys merriami. Next base: position 96,663 of record NW_027206073.1, read on the forward strand.
AGGGAAGAATGTCAATTCAGTTGGAGACAAGAGGGTGACCAGCTTTAACCGGATGGCTGCACAGATTATTGTGCATGTCTGTTTGTTGTCAGTCCTGGACCTTGAACTCAGGATCTGGGCACAGTGTGTGAGCTACTTTTGCTCAAGCCTGGCCCTCAAAACTGGAGCCACAGCACTTCTGGCTTTGTTGTCAAAAAGTTGGAAAGGGGTCTCAAGGATTTTCCTGCCTAGGATGACATCAACCATGATCCTCCAATCACAGCCTTGTAAGTATCAAGGAGGACTGCTGAGAGCCACTGGTTCCTGCTTAATCATTGGTCTTGCTGATGTTCTTGGACAAACAGGTTAGTTCCCTATCCTTGGGTTTAAGTGGTGGGAGCTGTAGCCCACAGTTCGAATCCTGGTCCTCCCACCTCCAAATGGCAGGAGATCCAAAAAACTTACTCTTATCCATATGATTACCAGTGGAATGTGATGTGTGCCATCATTGAATGAGCAGTTCTTGAATGATTCCAGTATAAAATTATACACAATTATAGGACACTGATCTATGTTAGTTAATATTTTATTGAGCATTTAAACAATCACATTAATAAAACGGAGGCATAATGAAATAACTAAGAAGATGCCATTTTTCTGCCAGGAGTGGTTTTGGAACTCATGGTCTTGGTAACTCTGATGCACTATGTGGGAAGGGAAAGCTGGTTTCCTTGACGTCAAGAAATTCAAGTCTGTTCCTTAGGTCTGAAATAGACCCCCACCACTAGAAAACATCCTATTCATGTACAATTTACATATATTATTTATATTTGTAAGCATATATTGACTATATTTCATTCAGTGAAGTTATTTAATTTTTTGTTTTATTCATGCATTGCATTAAACATTTATTTTATTGACTATTATGTCACATAAAACATTGATTACATGCGTCTGGGAAGGTAGCTTAGTGGTAGAGTGCTTGCCTTGAATGCATGAGGCACTGGGTTCGATTCCTCATAGGCAAAATGAAAAAAGGCAGAAGTGGCGCTCTGGCTCAAGTGGTAGAGTGCTAGCCTTGAGCTGAAGACCTGAGGGACAGAGCCCAGGCCCAGAATTCAGGCCCCACGATCAGACCCCCTCCCAAAAAAAGAATTTATTATATTAATTACATAGGACATATGTCTGCATATGTATTCCACTTCATACCTGACACCCAGGATTTTCACAGAAAACCAAAACATGTGTCACCATCAGCCTCTTTCCCCACAATTCATTTTTTGGCAGTGCTGGCATCTGAACTGATGGCCTACAAGCCTACAAGGCCCAATTAATGAATGGGTGAGTGTCAGCACTCCATCCTTGGGCAAATTGAGCTGACAGGCTGTTCCCAGGACCTGATATCAAGCCCCAGGCGTTAACAAAAAAATAACATTCATATGCAGTTGGCAGTACGTTAATAAAGATATATCTTTATCAAGTGTAAGATATATCTATATATTATTCAGTTATATAGATTACATTCCTACCAATTCCTGGGTTTTAATTATGCATCCATGTAATTAATATTATTGTTTTCATCCTTAATGAAATCAGTGTCCTGAAATTATTGTGTTCCTGTAAGTAATAATATTCTTTTAATGCTTCATAAATATTACATAAAGTCTATCAGCCTCCTGAAATGATGCTGTCTAATTTTATAGGATCATCATTCACGATCAACTCATACAACCGTGGCATTGAAAACATTCCATTGTTATTCCTATGGATGGGGGACCATTTTCTTAATATCACCTGCCATTGGTTGGAGTCAAGACGGGGACTTGAAATCAGGGACTATGTTGCCACATGGGCCTGTGGCCTCCACAATAGTCTGGCAGCATTCCGCAATGCAAAATGAAGTACCCTTTGCAACAGTGTCATTCAGACCCATGAGGGTCACCGTGCAAAGGAAGAAAGCATAAAAAGGCCACATTTTTTCTGTGCATTGCTTTCCATGCAAGGCCTGGGGGTCTAGGATCCCAGGAGCAGCTCTAGGTCTAGTGCCTGCACCCCAACCTATGGTGATCGAAGCTGAGCAGAGTTGCTACAACCTGAGTTCAAGCCCCATATTGAGAAAAGTAAAAATTTTTTAAAAAGCTCCTTGGCTTGCAATTCGTGCCGTTTACTCTTCTATGCTTTGGACTTGAACTCAGGATGTGGGTAAATCTGCAGCAATGTGGATGAAGGGGAAGATCACCGTACTTGAAGATAAGAAAGTCAGGCATGTTCACTAGTCCTGAATTCAAGCACAAGCCCTGGAAAACATACTAATTATATACATTGTAAAGATAGGATTTATACTTACCTCTAGATGTTCAGTCCATAGATGTTTGATGTGGTTGTTCCTTGTATTTTTTGTTTTATTCATTTATTTACCATTGATTGTACTATGATGAAAACCATTCTGTTTATTTCATTGATGACATCCTATCACAGAGCGTCTAGATTTGTAGAAATGTTCTCCACCATGCCAGGATTCTCAGGATCACCCAGGATATTCAGAAAAAAGGAAAACAAGTTTCACACTTGGCTTCTTACTCCACGATCCACTTGTTGGTAGTGCTGGGATCTGAACTCAGGGCCTAGTAGGACTAATTGGCCAATAAGTCAAGGTGATCACACTATCCTGTGAGCAACTAAGGAGCTAAGCCAGTCCCAGGATCTGACATTGATCCCCAAAGTGGTCCACTATAGTCATAAATTCATAATTTAAACATACAATCTATATTGACATACATCTGTCAACAGCATATTGTGTTTAGTGAACTTCTCCTTATTTTGTATCTACATCATGGAGGTATTGTGTATTTTACTAAGTATGGTGACAGGTATAACTGTGCTGACATGGATGACGAAAGGTTCCCATGGTTATAGGGTTGTCTATGAATTCTCCTTCCTAGTTGATACTCAGGACTTTCAAAGGAGAAGAAAACGTGTGCAACAACTGGCTTCTGACATCAGGATGAATCTTTTGTCAGTGCTAGGATTTGAACTCAGGTGTGGGTAGCTCTGTTGCACTGTTGGTGAAGTTGAAGCTCACCATCCTTGAAAACTAGAATGTCAGACCTGCTCCAGGGCCTGATTTGAAGCCCAGCACTGGACAAAATTACAAGCCCACCTTTTTAAAACATAGGACCTCTCTTTACCTACAGGTGTGGTATGCATCTTGCATTCAGTGTAATTATTCTTTTTATTTTGTGTCTTATTTATTGATGTATTGTGCATTTTATTGAGTATGGTGACAGATATAACTGTGCTGACATGGATGACAACCTATTCCCATGGCTATAGAGTTGCCTATATAGCATTTTCCATCCTCAATGACACCCAGGACATGCACAGAACACGAAAACCCGTGCAACCCTAGGCTTTTCACATCAGAATGAATCTTTTGGCAGTGCTGGAATTTGAACTCAAGGCCTTGCAGGCTCAATTGGTTAATGGGTCATGGTAAGCACACCAGCCTGTGAGCCTCTAAGGAGCTAGGCCATTCCCGGGACCTGAGATTGATCCCTGGTGGGGGCCAATATAGTCATAAATTCATAATTAAACAGAGGATCTATATTTCCAAACATGGGTGGGTGGCATCTTGCGTTTGGTGTAGTCATTCTCTTTATTTTGTGTCTTATTCACTGATGTATTGTGTATGTTCTTAAGTATAGGTTGACAGATATAACTGTGGTGAACTGGATGACAACCTATTCCCATTAGAGTTGCCTATACCTTCTCCATCTAGCAGAGACCCAGAATTTGTGCAACACAGGAAAACAGGTGTAACAACTGTCTTCTCACATCAGGGTGAATTTTTGGCAGTGTTGGGACTCAAACTCGGGGCTTAAGAGGCCCAACTTCACAGTGGGCCCACGTGATCACACCAGACTGTGAGCCAGTAAGGAAGCTGGGATGTTCCCAGGAACTGAGATCGAGCCCTAGAGAGGCCAAAATAGTCCTCAATGCATCATTGAAATATGGGATATATATTCACAGTCGTATGTGGACTGCATCATGCATTGAGTGTACTTATTGTCTTTATTTTGTAAGCTATTCATGAATGTATTTTGTATTTTCTTGCGTATATGATGACAGGTATAACTGGGCTAATATGTATAACAACTTATTCCCATGACCACAGGGTGGCTCATGCATTCGCCATCCTAGCAGGGACCCAGTACTTGCACAGGAAATGAAACAGGTGCAACGATTGGCTTCTGGCATCAAGATGAATCTTTTGGCAGGTCTGGGATCTGAACTCAGGCCTAGCAGGCACCATTGGTGAATGGTTCCACATGAGCAGATAAGCCTGTTAGCAACGAAGGAGCTACGCCTTCCCAGTACCTTCCCAGTACCTTCCCAGTACCTGAGTTTGAGCCCCCCTGGGGGGAGAGTGGTGAGCACAATAGTCACCCATCCATAAGCTGAAAGTAGTATGCAAATAAGTAGATAGAGTAGGATTGATGGTGACCTGTGATGGAATCCAATCGGTGTGACTACTGATTCTTGGATCTTTCCTGATGCCTCCATTTCATGACTGTGATTATTATTGTCACGCTTCATCAACTCTCCTTTACAAATAACCTATACCCCATGAGTCTTGCCTATCATTTCCTACTTGCATCATGCACAAATTACTCATTCAAGGATGAGATAGATTGCATTCCATGACTCTTCCTAGGTCCAGAAATGAGTATCTCCGGATCTCCCGCCATTCCCTCTTCAAAAGGGGGCTGAATTCAAGCCTCATGCCTGGAAAAGATACTCCTTATATATATTTTAACGATGGGATTTATACTTCCATACAGATGTTCAGTCCATATTGTGTTTGGTGTGGTTATTCATTTTATTTCTTGTTTTATTCATTTATTTACCATTTATTTTATTGACTCTGATGACATCTATACCATTTATTACATTGTTTACATCCTATCACATAAAATACAGATTTTAGATATGTTCTCTATCATGTCTGGCAGTGTGAGGATCTGAACTCGTTGTCTAGCAGGCCCAATTCATGAATGGGTGAGTTTCAGCATGGCAGCCTCTAGACAATGAAGCTGTCAGGTGTTTGCCCAGCACTGAGATCAACCCCAAGGTTTGGCCAAAACAGCAATACATGGATAGGCAGACGGTGGTATACAAATAAATATATATTGGTAAAGAGTGCCAGAGCCGTCTATCTATGATTGAATGACAACTACTACGTTCCTACCAATTCTTAGGTATTTATTATCCCACCATTGAAGGAATATTATCCTTTTCCTGCTTAATAACATTAAGGCCAATCAGCATTCTAGGATTATTGAATCCAATTTTAGACAAGACCGATGCATGAACTCCTCTTTTAATCAGTATTCCTATGCATAGGAATGAGTCTCTTGTGATCTCCTGCCATTGGTATCAGGACTGGGATTTGAACCCAGGGTATATGTTGACAGGTTGGCCTATGGCTTCACTGATAGCCCACCAGCCATCAGCAAGGGTAGGTCAGGTCCACCTTGCAGCCATGTCATTCTGACCCAGGATGGTTACCGTCCAAAGAAAAAATTCATAAATCCCCAGCACTCTACAGCTTGCCACTTTTTGTGCTTTCCAGGTTTTTTTTCTACCTGCAAGAACTCTGGGCCTAGGATCTCAGGGTCGGCTATGGGAGATCCAAGCTGAGGCAGAGTTTAAACGAACTGAGTTCAAGCCCCATGGTTGTAAAAAAAAAAAAAAAGAATAAAGAAAAAACATTATTTAAGTAAATTAAAAAAAATAAAGCTCCCTGGTTTGGAATTTCTGCCAGATTTCTTTCCTAGCCTGGGATTTGAACTCAGGGTCTTGGTAAACTTGTAGCAATGTGAGGGAAGAGTTGCTACAGGTTGAGGTCAAAACCAACCAAAAATGAAAAACTAAGTCACTGACCTCGGCAGGCGGAGGTAGTTGTGGAGATGGGAGGCAAGGGATGGTAGGCAGAAAAAAAAGGAGCAGTCAACAATGCTCAATTGGAAACGTACTCATTACCTTGCTCCTGTAACTATAACCCCTCTGTAAAACATTTTTGCAATAAAAAAGTACAAAAAAGAGAAACAATATAGTTCTCAGAGAAGCACTTTAGAGGTAAGGAAAGTATGTCTGAATAGCTGTACAAAATTCTACACTGCTTTTTAAAAAATGTTCAGTATGGAACTGAGTAAACATGATTGCTTCCATTAAAAAAAGTAAGTCACTATTGAAACTGGGGCCAGTATTTCTGCCATTGCTAGGATTTGAACTCACCATCCAGGTAACTCTTACACCATGGGTGAAGGCGAAGCTCACTGTCTTTGAGGAAAAGAAATTCAGGCTAGGGTTCCCAGGGCCTGAATGAAGGCCCTGCAATTGAAAAGATATTTCTATACATGTGTAATATTTGATATACACTTATGTATGTTAATTTCATATTATGATTTTATTATTGATTTTGTATTTTATTTTTCTTTGATTCATTAATTGATTATTGTATTTAGCATATTATTCACATAATATTTATTACATTTTGCACAGCTATAATAAAATTCTATACAACAATTTAGGACATTGACTCATTTTTCATTAATATTTTATTAAGTGTTGAAACATAATACATAATTAAATGGATGCATTGGTCACAGTTTTCACATGTTTAGAGACTCTACCAAGTATGAGCTTTTTCCAATCTTTGGACTTCTTCCTATTGGGATTTCTTTAGATGATTTATAGTTAGAAACCTTTTCCTGAGGATAGGCAAGTGAGAGGTAAAACTGAAAGGATGGAGCTAGAAATGTGGCTTAGTGGTAATTAGCTCGCTTAGCATGCATGTATGCCAGGGTTTGAATCCTCAGTGCCACATACTCAGAAAAAGGTAGAAACTGTGGAGTGGCTCAAGTGGCTAGCCTTGAGATAAAGGAACTCAGAGACAGTACCTAGGCCCTAAGACCAAGCCCCAGGACTGTCCAAAACCATAGACCAGATGCCAGTGTCTTACACATGGAACTCTAGCTTCTCAGGAGGCTGAGAGGTGAAGATCACAGTTCAAAGACAGCTTAGCCAAGGAAAGCCTGTTAGACTCCTATCTCCAGTGAACCACCCAAAGATCCCATGTGGTGCTACTACTCAAGTGGTAGAGTGTTCAGCTTGACCTGAGGGGCTAAGGGACAGTGCCCAGGCTTGAGTTCAAGACACACTATTGGGAAAAAAGTGAGGGTTAATCCAGGTACTTTTCCTATTTGCTAATTATGAGATCATTCTTTGGAAAATGAACACTGATGTATACCAGAATTGGAGTCAGAGCTTAAGGTTCAAGTGTAACACATCCATATGTCCAGCCTCTCAGAGTCTAGCATTGTAATCTTGTGTCCAACAGGGTTCTGAAAGGTCCAATGTTGAAAGGCTTAATATGCTCCCCAAGCCCATTGTGATAGCAGATGACTTGTACTGTCAAGGTCATTACAGCTCTGAGTCAGGCAGAGCACCAGTAGTTCAGGCCTGTCACCCTAGCTCAGGAGACTGAGGTTTGAGGATCACAAGGTGAAGCCAGCCAGGGCAGGAAACTCTATGAAACTCTGACTTCCACTTCTGAAAGGTCAGATGTTCAAGAGCTTCCTTTGTTTCCCTTGGTGATGAGAAGTACTTGCACTCTAAATGTTCTTAGAATTCTTGAGCTATAGAAGCAGGAAAGAAATATTGACCCACCTTGGGTTCACATGAAATTCTCAGGCTCCAAACCCTAGCCCCGTTAGCAGAAAGAACTCCAGTGTAACACTGTAATTGAAGGACAGAAAACAGTTTCAAAACCAGGCTAGGTTGAGAGACCAGGCCTACAGTATTGGGAGGCAGAATGTACACATTCAACAGATAAGTGAGCAGTAAAACCACTTCATATATTCCAGGAAATGCCAGCAATGGGAGGAAACCTAAAACACTTGTTAGAGTTACACCAGGGTCAGGCTTTTCTCAGCCTCTTCAAACAATGACTAATTAACATTCTTCCCACAAGTGAAGGGAGAATCAGGCTATCTTAGGTTACCAATAGAGCCAGTTTAGTCTGGGAGAGGGGAGGAACAGAGTAGAAAAACCCTGCTCTCTGGTCTTAGGGAGTGGGTTTTTGACTATCCATCTGTGAGATTTGAAGGCCCTCCTTCTACCTCTGCCAGTCCTTTCTCCTTCCTTCATTCTCCACATAATTACTTCAAATCCCCAGACCAACTAGAGTAAGGGTGGTTTCTCTTCTTTCTCCAAGCATCTGAGTTAGAACCTGGCTCTGCCCAATTGGCTCTAGTTCCCTTGGCCGCCTGAGAAGTGGGAAAGAGAGAGACTTCTTGCTCTCTGGTTGTGTGAAGGCAATGCTGGTGTCCTGTCACACTGCAGAAGGCCTAATGACTGGGAATTGTTCCCTTCTTTCCTTCTGAAATCCAAGACTAGATTCATCTATCATCTTCCTATCTATCTATCTATCTATCTATCTATCTATCTATCTATCTATCTATCTATCTATCTATCTATCTATCTATCTATCTTTCTATCTATCCTATGTCTGTCTATCTATCTACCTACCTACCATTCTACCTAGGTATCTCTTTGCCAGTTCTTGGGTTGAACTCAAGGCCTGGGCACAGTCTGTAGCACTCTACTACTTGAGTCACAGCCCCAATTGTGGCTTGTTCTGTGTATGTGCTACCGAGGAATCATACCCAGGGCTTCTTGCATGCTAGGCAAGCACTCTTTCAGTAATCCACATTCCCAGCTCCCTCATCTTTTCCTTAATGGTAGTTTTTTAGGAAAGTATGTTGCCATTTTACCTCCCCAAGTTTAATTTTCTGAATACTGGATACTTCTATGAAAACTGGTCTTCTTTTCCCCTGCCAAGTTTGTTATGGTTCCTGCATTGGCCTCATAACAAAATGTAAATAAAGGCTCCTGAGAGCGTCAGTGTATCATATAAGGACACAGGCCTGGAACCCTGGAAGAGTAAAACCATGTGCCTGAAATGAAGAGAATGATGCAGTATATGAAAGGAGCATATCTGAAATATAAATCAGTAAATAAATGGAGAAGCACTGCATAAGGTCTGTTTGCATTCAGGGAGGTAATATACAGACATAAGTAGGTAGGGCACTGATACATAAAATTGGCCTTCTCTTTTTGAAAATTTTTTGTGGACATCCCAGGGCTTAACCTCAGGGCCCAATGCATTCCTCAGCTGTTTTTCCCAAAGCTGAGGCTTTATCACTGCCACAGCTCCACTTTCAGCCATCTGGTCATTAATTGGACATAAGCGCCTCCCAGGCTTTCCTGCCTGGTTTGGCTTGTGTCTCCTTCTCGGCTTTCTCTCTCAAAGCTGGAACTCTGGCCTCTGGACCACTGTTCCACTTCTGGTTTTCTGGTTGTTTCTTTGAGATAAGAGTTTCACATAATTCTTGCTCAGGCTGAATTTGAACGGTGATCTCCCAAACAGGATTCAAGCAGCTTTCCTCAGGGATACACCAAGGAGTCCGTCCACACAAACCCTTAGGCTAAATCTCAAGAGGCACTAGAGAAAAAGAGATACATGAAGATGCTTCTAGTGGGTTCTAGATACTTAAGGTTGTAGACACACAACACTCATAATTACTAGATATTTTATAGACAAAAGGAGTAATGCAGACAGTATGAGGATCGCTCCAGCTTTTGGTCTTATCATCTTGAGACAGCAAATTCACTGCAGCTCAATGCTAAGTGACAGAATTGACATGTCCTGTGGACATTTGCTCCCAAATCCTGTGACACTCATTTGTCACTTTTGGCTTCAAACATGTGACCCAGAGGAGAAGATGAGGAGAGAAAATCTTTCCCAGGTAAAGCAGTTCTAAAGAACATTGGGTAGTTAATTTATAAATTCAAACCATTGGAATGGCCCTGCTAAGAAGTCAGATTGTCCAGATTAAAAATGAAGAAGAAAAGAAAGAAGGTGCCAGTGGCTTCTCACTGTAATCCCAGCTCCTCAGAGGGTGAGATGTAGAGAATCTGAATTTGATTCCAGCCAGATTAAGAAAGTCCATGACACTTATTTCTAAGAGATCACAGAAAAACCCAGAAGTGGGGATGTGACTCAAGAGTAATGCATTACCCTTGAGCAAAATGAGCTCAGGGACAAGTTCTAGGCTCATAGCTCCACCACAAGACTTGCCCCCTCAAAAAGAGCCTGTACTTCCATGTCTTTGGGTATGTATGGATGTATTCCTATAGGTAAAACTCCAGAGTAGCTATGATGAATGGCACCAAACTAGGTAATGTATATTCAATAAAATGATTTCACAACAGAGACTGTTTTCATGATAGTGCATGTTCCGGGGCTCCCCTCACCGTTCCCAGTTTAACCTGAGGGTTTCTCTGCATCCCAGGCCTGCTGGAAGAAGTGTCTCTCATTGTCTGGACAGGCAAACAAAAGGCCTCAGTCCTGTACAACTGTTTAGCAAACAACTCCGTCCGGGTCAGATAGTGAGGATGAGTGTGGGTGGGCTCTGAAGTTCAGTAGAAATAGGTCTCTTTGTACCCTAAACTATTTCCCCAGTGCTCTGGTTTGACAGGAAGCCTTCATATGTGCCACCTTCTGTGACAGGCCACGTCCTGTGCACTTATCCTGGTTTTGTGAGACTATATTCCAGTGTTCAGATACAGTGCTCAGTATAATTCAAGAGTCCTTCTGGAGGACAAGTAGGGCATTGAACCTAATGAAAGATTTCATTGCCTATGATGATGGGCTTATGATTCCTCTCCTAGGTTTCAGGAAGCTTTGGAAATCCAAGCACATATCAGGTATCACAAAGCTTCCTGTCATCTAGGGCTGGTGAACCTCATCAGGTTTTGAAACATTTGACCTCTCCTAGTTGGGCCCTGGGTGTCTAGGTTTTGGGGTTGAACACAGGGCCTGGGTGCTGACCATGAGCTCAGTGCAGAAGCCTGGTGCTTTACCATTTTGTGTAACAGCATCACTTCTTGTCTGTGTATATGTGAGTGTGTGTGTGTGTGTGTGTGTGTGTGTGTGTGTGTGTGCACGCACAAGTGGGAGAGGGCACATAGGCACATACACGATTCTTGGTGGTTGAACTCAGGACCTGAGCACTGTACCTAGTTTCTCTTTTTTAAGTATAGTCCTCTCCTACTTGAGCCACAGAGCCACTTCAGGCCTTTTTTTATGGTTGTGGTCCTGAGAAATCAAACCCACGTTTCATATTTGCAAAGCACTCTAACATTCCCAGCCCTCTACTTCAAGTTTGTTTGTTTCTGTCTTTTTTATTGTTGTAGAAGATGATGTCTGGGTCTGGGTGCTGTCCTTGAGCTCTTCAGCTCAAGTCTTGTGCTCTACCACTTGAGCCAAATGCCACTTCAGCTTTTCTGGTGGTCCATTGGAGCTAAGTGTCTCAAGGACTTTCCTGCTCATGCTGGCTTTGAACCATGATCCTCAGATCTCATCCTCCTGAATAGCGTGGATGACAGACATGAGTGACAAGCACCTAGCTTCCACTTCAGGTTTCTTAGTAGTGAATTGGAGATAATAGGCTCATGAGACCTTTTGTGTATGGGATAGTTTGGAACCTAGGTCCTCAGATCTCAGCTTCCTGAGAAAGCAGGATGAGAGACCTCCGCTATAGACCCCTAGAACTATTGCCTCTCCATGTAATTAATATTATTGTTTTCATCCTTAATGAATTATTAATTAAATCAACCACAGTTCCGAAACTACTGCATCCATGTAATAAATACTATTCTTTGAATATGTCAAACATATTCATTAAAATCCATTTGCCTCCTAAAATCACTCTATTTATATAGTAGTATTTAGAAACAACTTATTCAACCTTGCCATTCATAATCTTCCGTCGGTATTCCTATGAATAGGAAGGAGATTCTTAGGATTTCCCACCTTTGGAAGGGGTCACGACCGGGCTTCAAACATAGGACCTATGTTGCCATGTTGGCCTATGGCTTCCTTGGTAGTCCGCCAGCCTTCAGCAATGCCAGGTTACCAACATTTTTCAGCAGTGTTATTCAGACATGATGGATACCTTGCAAGCAAACAAATGTAAAACCGGCAGCCATTTGCAAGTTGCCAGTTTTTTTTGTTCTATGTCGCATTAATTATTGATTTTCTTGTCAGACTTTGGGGCCCAGGAACCCAGGTTCGGCTGTGGGTCCAGTGGCTACACCCCAGCCTAGAGTAATCAAAGCTGAGGCAGAATTGCCACAACATGAGTTCAAGCCCTGTGCTTGACAAAATAAAAATACCTACAAACATACATCCATACATCCATACATCCATACATCTATCCATCCATCCATCCATCCATCCATACATACATACATACATACATACATACATACATACATACATACATACATACATTAAAAATATTTTAAAAATTATGAGGCTCCTTGGCTTGGAATTCACACCATTTTTTCTGCCAGGCCTGGGAATTGAACTCAGTGTCTGGGTAAATCTGCAGCACTGTGAGGGATGGGGAAGATCACCCTTCTGGAAGACAAGAAATTCAGGCTTGTTCCTAGGGCCTGAATTCAAGTCCTAGCACTCGAAAAATTAATATTCGTATATATTTTAAATACAAGATTTATATTTACCTACATATATTTACTGCATATTGCGGTTAGTGTATTAATTTTATTTTGTGTTTTAATTATTTCTTATGTACTTTAGTGAGTATGACTACACTTATAACATTTTTTTGCATCCTATTACATAAGACATAGATGTGCCTATGTATTCTACATCATTCCTGAGTCCCAGAAATTTCACAGATAAGGAAAACAAGTGGGACAATTGGCTCTCCGCCAGGATTAAGTTTTTGGCAGTTTTGTGACTTAAACTCAGTCCCTAGCAGGCCCACTTCATGAATGGGTAAATGTTAGCACACCAGTCTGATGCAAGAGAAGTTGGCGGGCAAATTTGAGGACCTGAGATCAAGCCCTAGGAATGGCCAATATAAAAACAGATAGATGTTTAGATTGCAGTGTGTGTGTGTGTATGTGTATGTGTATTTACAAATGTGTATGCATCTATAAATGTATACAGAGAGAGACAGATAGACATTTATGCAGACTCTAATGTATAACCCTATATAAAGGATGATCCCTTTATCTTATTTCTATATATTATATTACTACCAATTATTTAGTATAAAATTATGCCTCCATTAATCAATTATAGAAGAAGACTTATAAAGTATTAATCAATGACCTATATTTATTGAATACAATCTTAAACTGTAATGACTAGCTAATTAGTAATTCAGTTAATACATTTCAAACATTCTATTAGTGTTCCTATATATAGGAATAAGTTTCCTAGGATCTTCAGCCATGTGTAGGTGGCAGTCCCAGGATTGAAATCCCAGGATTGAACTCAGAGCCTAGGTGTCTAGGTTGGGCTCAGGCTTCACTGAGAGCCCTAAGCCTTCATCAATGCAAGCTCACTTACAATTATCAAGCTAAGTCATTGAGGACCAGGAGGGTCACAGTGCTAAGGAAACAAAGGTAAAACTGTTATGTAAAACTTCCTGATTTTTCCTCCTACATTTTTGTTTGCTTGTTGTATTTTTGCCAGCGCTGAGAGTTGAACTCGGGTCTTAGAATCCCTGGATTATCTGTGGGTGTAAATGTTGCACCCCAGCCTAGGGTAATCATGGTTTAAGACACAATAAAATGCTTCCTTGAGCAAAAGGAGCTCAGTGAAAATGTCTAGGCTCACAGTTCAAGTCTCAGTACGTGCCACAAAAAAAGAGCCAGTAACTCCATATGTCTGTGTATGTATGCCTGTATTTATATCAGTGAACATCACAGTCTCTATGAAGAAATGTAGCCAGCTAGGAAATTTGCTTTGAATAGAATGATTTCATAGTACAGCGAGTGCTTTCAAGACAGTGCATGTTCTGGGGCTCCCCTTATTGTTCCCAGTGTAGCCTGAGGGGTTCTCCATACCCCAGCTGCTGAAGGAAGTCTGCTTCATTGTTGGAACAGGCAGACAAAAAGCCTGACTCCTGTACTGCTGTGTAACAAACAATTCATCCAGGCCAATTATTGAGGATGTGTACGGACAGGCTCTGAAGGTCAGGAGAAAAAGGCCTCTTTATACCCCAAGCTATCTCTCTCCCCAGTGCTCTGTTTTTTTTTGTTTTTGATTTTGTTTTTTGGTCGGTAATGGGGCTTGAACTCTGGGCTTGGGCACTGTCCCTGCACTCTTCAGCTCAAGGCGAGCGCTCTACCACTGGAGCTGCAGAGCCACTTTCGGTTTTCTAGTGGTTTATTGGAGATAGGAGTCTCATAGTCTTTCCTGCCCAAACTGGTTTTGAACCGTGATCCTCAGATCTCAGCCTCCTGAGTAGCTAGGATTAGAAGCGTGAGCCACCAGCGCCAACCCCAGTGCTCTGATTTGACAAGAAGCCTTCATTTGTGCAACTTCAATGGCAGGCCAAGTTCCTGCACTCATCCTATCATTGTAAGATTGTGTTTCAGTGTTAAACCAAACTGCTAAAATTAATTCAAGAGTCCTTCTGGCAGATAATTAGGGATCTGAACCTAATGAAATGATTCATTATTGGCAATGGTACCTCCGTGTGTGTGTGTGTGTGTGTGTGTGTGTGTGTGTGTGTGTGTGTGTGTGTGTGTGTGTGTGCTTGAACTCAGGACCTAACCACTGTACCTGAGTTTCTCCTGTCCAAGGACAGCACTCTACCACTTGATTAACACAGCCACTTCAGCCTTTTTTTCCTAAGGATGTGGATCAAACCCAGGGTTTCACACATGTAAAGCAGTTTACCCCTAAGAAACAATCGCAGCTCTCCACTACAAGTTTCTTTTTTTTTCTTGTAAGTTGGAGGAGTTCAAATCTGGGCCTGGGTGTTGTCTCTGAGCTCTTCAGCTCATGTCTAGTGCACTGCAACTTGAGCTACAGCATCTCTTTAGGTTTTCTGATGGTTTATTGGATATAACCATCTCAAGGAATTTCCTCCCCAGGCTGGCTTTTGTCCGTGATCTGGGATAATTTTTTTTAACTCCATAATTTAGTGACTTTAATTTCGAGAGCAGAAATTAACAAACTTTTTGAAAATGTCATTAGAATATTTTAAAATCACTTTCAAAAGTATTTTTAAAAGGTACTTTAAATGTCCTTGGATAGAGATGTGCTCATTTCCAGATACAAACATCTCTCTGGCATCATTACATCAAGACTAAAGGAGCATCAGAGCCACGCAACCACCAAGGGGAAAAGGTACCAAGATCCTCAGCTTCCTGAGCAGGCAGGATGATAGATCTCAGCTAAAGAGACCTAAGCCGTGACACTTTGCTGCAAGGGGGTACTTGGCTCCACATAGTAGAACGTTAGCCATGAACCCAAGAAGAAAGCCAACACCTAGGCTCTGAGTTCAAGGTTCATGATATAGAAAACTAAACCAAAACAATTGTCTATAGGAGACAAGGCAATAGAGCTCAGTATATACATAAATTTGGCCCTGCTTTGGGGACATATCTGAGCCTCGACTTTCTCATCTGCACAATCATCTTACTTATGTAGATCTTATAAGGACCAGATGAAAGAATACAACTCGTGAAGGACTCAGCACATAGTACCCTGTGAATGACTCAGCACACAATACCCCATGAACGACCCAGTACCCCGTGAAGGACTCAACACCCAACACCCCAGGACGGACTCATAACATGGCTGTATCCCACAAACTGTCATTAGAATTAGGGTACTTATCACCATTCTTTCAGATACAGATCACAAACTGCACAAGTATTCACATCTAACAGTTTAGAGGAGTCTTTTTTTGTGGGGAGGGCCATCAGCCTAGGAGATTTCACTCATAGGTTGGAGGTACTGTCCTAAGACCTTTTCCTCAAGGCTAGAGCTCTACCACTTTGAGGCACAGCTCAGAGTCTAGCAGATTTCCTGGCAGGGCTGAGTTTTCAACCCACCAGAGTCTGATCTCACCCTCTGAGCAGCTAGGGGTGAGCCAGCAGTGTCTGGTTCCATGATGCTGGGTTGCAGCTGTTGACCTCTGTCTAAGTCAATTTAGATGACAGCCATCAGCTTCAGACTACCAGCTTGATCTTTGAGGAGGTATTTGAAATCATGGCCTTCTATTCTTGCAGTTAGAACATTCTAACTTGTTTCTGGTGCCAGTCCTGGGCCTTGAATATGGGCCTGGACACAGTCCCTAAGCTTTCATGCTCAAAGCACTACTTCTGGCTTTTTCTGTGCATATGATAGTGTGGAATCGAACCCAGGGCTTCATACATACTAGGCGAGCACTCTACTACTGAGCCCCAGGAATGACAAGTGTAGAAATATATATAGATATAGATATAGATAGATAGATAGATAGATTGTTACATACATATATAAGCATATATGTATGTATGTATATATGTATGTATGTATGTATGTATATATGTATGTATAAAACAAGACAGAGATGTCTGTATATTATTTAATTATATATATGATATTACTACCAATTATTGATAAATTATCCCTTAATTTATTTAAGTATTATGGTTGAATACATAACAAAGTATTAATTGTAAATTAGTCAATGTACTATAATTATTGTGTATAATTTTATCATGTAATCATACACTAGTAATGTAATTGTTACTTTACAACATTCCATTCATATGGATGTATATTGGAATACTTTTCTTAGGATCTCCCGCCGTTGATAGGTGGCAGTCCTGGGATTCGCACGCTGGGCCTAGGTTGCTGGTTTTGGCTACGGCTTCCCTGATAACCCACCAAAGTTCAACAGTGCAAGGTCATGTACACTTTACGGCCCCTGATATTTAGACCCAGGATGGTTGTAAAGGAAAAAGCAATGTAAAACTGCTTTCTGGAACTTCCCAGTTTTATCCTTCTCCTTTTTTTCCCGGCACTATATTTTTTCTTTTTTTTCTGTTTGGGGCCAGAACTCTGGGTCTGGGTGCTGTTCCCCAACTCTTCAGCTCAAGGCTATTGCTCTATCACTTGAGCCATAACACTGCTTCCTGCTTTTTTCTGCTTATGTGGTGCTGAGGAATCGAAACCAGGGTCTTATGCATGCAAGGCAAGCAATCTATAACTGAGCCACCTTCCCAGCACTTCTCCATTTTTTTTTGCCAGTCCCAAGATTTGAACTTGGGTCCTAGGATCTCAGGAAGGACTGTGGGTCCAGATGCTGCACCCCAGCCCAGGATGATCAAAGCTGAGGCAGAGTTGCCCGAGCTGAGCTCAAGCCCTAATCCTGGCCAAAAGAAATTAAGGCCCTTGTTGGAATTTTGATCATTTTTCTGGCAGGCCTGTGATTTGAATTCAGAGTCTAGGTAAATCTGTGGCACTGTGGGGGAAGAGGAAGCTCACCATCATTGAAGACAAGAATTTCAGCCCAGTTTCCAGTGCCCAAATTCAAGCTCCAGCACTGATAAAAATAATATTCATATATGAGATATATTTACATACATGGGGTTACTCCATATGACATTTATTACCCTTATGTTTTATTTTAGTTTATTACATATATACCATTTATTATATTTATTACATATCATCACATGGATATATTTGCATGTGGATTATACATCATACTAAGACCCAGGACTTTCACAGAGAAGGAAAAAAAGTATGTGTCAAAATTTGCTTCTTACTCCACATATAATATTTTGGCCATGTTGGTATTTGAACTCACAGCCCATAATGCCGAACTTGTGAACGGGTCAGTTGTAGAACAAAAGCCTTTGGCAAACTGAGCTACCAGCCAGTTCTGAGACCCTGGGAACAAGCCATAATTGTGACTTATCTATATAGATATAGATATAGATGTAGGTATAGATATAGATGGTTAGATAACTGGTTAGATAGATGTGTAGTTTGCAATATATATAAGAGAGAGACAATAAGAGGATATTAAATTATATATATTGTGAATTATTATTAAATTATGCCTCCACTTAATGAAGTATCATGGTTGAATATTTATTAAAGCATTAATGTAAAAGTAGTCAGTATTCTTTAATTGGGATAATCATACTACGGTGCTAGAATGGAAGACATAATCCACTACTTTTTTATATATCCATATGAATGGAATGTTGTAAAGTAACAATTACATTAGTAGTGTATGATTACATTATAAAATTTTACACAATAATTATAGTACAATGACTAATTTGCAATTAATACTTTGTTATGTATTCAACCATAATACTTAAAGTAAGGGATAATTTATCAACAATTGTTAGTAATGTATATATAATTAAATAATATACATGAACTAACTACAAATTTAATTGTTATTTTTATAACATTCCATTAAGCATTCACATGAATAGGAAAGCTTTTCTCAAGATCTCCCTCCATGTGTAGGTGGGAGTCCTGGCATTTGAACTCCAGGTCTGGGTAGTTTACGTCGAAATGCAAACCATTAGAATGACACTGTGAAGATTTCATTTTGTCACAATGAAAAAAAAGAACAAGAAGAAAAGAAAGCCAGGTGTCAAAGGTTCCTGCCTGTAATCCTAGTTCTTCAGGAGTCTGAGCGGTAGAGAATGCCCGTTTGAATTCAGCCAGGACAGGAAAGTCTACAGCACTCTAACTTCTGAGGGATCACAGGAATAAAAGATCGCCATGAATGGGGTTGTGAATAAAGGGCAGAGGGCTACCTTTGAGCAAAATGAGCTCAGAGACAGCTTAGGCTCCTAATACAACCCCCGGACCTGCCAAAAAATAAACACACACACAAGTAACTCCATGTCTCCCCTTGTATGTATGCATGCATTTCTATCTGTGAATGTCCAGAGTCCCTATGATGAAAGGCACACAGCTAGGAAATTTGCTTTAAATAGAATGATTTCATAGCACAGAGAGTGTTTACAAGACAGTGCATGTTCCGGGACTCTCCTCACTGTTTCCAGAGTAGCCTGAGGTTTTCTCCACACCCCAGGCTGCTGGAGAAAATCTGCTTCATTGTTGGAACAGGCAGACAAAAAGCCTCACTCCTGTACAGCTGTGTAACAAACAACTCCATCCAGGACAATTAATGAGGAGGAGTGTGGGCAGGCTCTGAAGGCTAGGAGAAAAATTCCTCTTTGTACCCCAAGCTATCACTCTCCCCAGTATTTCATTTTGACAGAAAGCCTTCATTTGTGCCACCTCCCGTGGCAGGCCAAGTTCCCTGTACTTATCGTGTGTTTGTTATACTATGTTCCAGTGTTGAAATAACCTACTACAATTAATTCAACGGTCCTTCTGACAGAAAATAAGGGAGCTGAACCTAATACAATGATTCATTATTGGCAACAGTGCCTTCCTAGATTTCTGCAAGCTTGCTAAATCCAACCATATGTCTAATATCACAATGCTTCCAAGCTCATCAGGTTTTGAAACCTTTGACCTCTCCTAAATGGGCCCTGGGTGGCTGGGTTTTGGGGTTGAACACGGGGCCTGGGTGCTGACCATGAGCTCAGAATTTTACCATTTGGTATCACAGCTTCAATTCTGGTATCTGTGTGTGTGTGTGTGTGTGTGTGTGTGTGTGTGTGTGTGTGTGTGTGTGTGTGTGTGTGTGTATGTGTGTGTGTGTGCATGTGTGTGTGTGCAAACACTTGTCCTGGAGCTTGAACTCAGGACCTGAACACTGTACCTGAGTTACTCCTGTGCAAGGATAGCACTCTACCAATTGAGCCACACAGCTACTTCAAGCTTTTTTCTAGTGATGTTTTACTAAGGAATCAAACCCAAGGATTCATACCTGCAAAGCACTCTACCCCTAAGACACATCCCAGAACTGCACTTCAAGTTTCTTTCTTTCTTTTCTTGAAAGTTGGAGGAATTGAAGTCTAGGCCTGGGAGCTATCCTTGAGCTCTTCATTTAAAGCCAAGCAGCCTATCACTTGAGCTACAGCACACCTGCAGGATTTTGGTAGTTCACTGAAGAGAAGCCTCTCAAGGAATTTCCTCCCAGCCTGGCTTTGGACTGTGATCCTCAGCTCTCAGGCTCTTGAGTGGCTAGGATGACAGGTGCAAGTCACCAGCGTCCAGCTTCCACTTCAAATTTCTAAGTGGTGAATAGGAGACAATAGACTTATGGGACCTTTTGTGTCTGGGAGAGTTTGGAATGGAGATCATCATATCTAAGCTTCCTGAGTAGGAAGGATGACAAACCTCAGCTACAGATACCTAGACTGTAACACTCTGTTGCAAGGAGGTTCTTGGCTCCACGTGGTAAGGTGCTAGCCATGAGCCCAACAGGGAATGGTCAGTGGCTAGGCCCTGAGTTCTAGGTTAATGACTGAGAAAAATAAACCAAAACAATTATCTGATGGAGACAACTCACTAGAGTTCGGTACATACATAATTTTGGCCCTGACATGGGGACATATCTGAGCCTCAAGTTTCTCATCTACACAATCATCTTACTTGTGGAGCTCTTATAAGAAACAGATGAAAAAATGCACCCTGTGAAGGACTCAGCCCACAGCACCTCCTGAAGGACTCATCACATAGCTCTATCCCACACACTGTCATTAGAATTAGGGTGTTTTCATCAGTATTATCATTCTTTGAGAAACACATCCCAAGCCACACAAAGTTCACATCTAATGATTTAGAGGGGTGGCTTTTTGGGGGGGAGGTGGAGTCAGACACAGGGATTGCACTGGAAGGTTAGGGGTACTGTCCTAAGATAGTTAGCTCAAGGTTAGAGCTCTATCACTTTGAGCCACAGCTCAGAGTTTTGCAGACCTCCTGCCAGGGTGGGTTTTAAACCCACCAGTGTCAGATCTTAGCCTCCAAGTATATTGGATGACAGGGGTGAGCAAGCCAGCAGCATCTGGTTCTGTGGAGCTGGGTTGCAGCAGTTTACCTCTGACTAATTCAGGTTAGATGGCAGCTGTCAGCACCAGACTCAAGGCTTGCTCTGTGATGAGGTATTTGCAGTGCTATCCTTATGTAGTTGCAGTCAGAACATTCCATATTTTATTGGTACCATTCCTGTGTCTTGAATAAGAGACTAGACACAGTCCCTCAGCTTTCATGCTCAAAGCTAGTGCTCGGCTACTTGAGCAACAGTACAACTTCTGGATTTCTGTGTGCACATGGTAGTGAGGAATCCAGGGCTTTGTACATACTAGGCGAGCATTCTACAACTGAGCCCTAGGAGTGACAAGTGTATAAACAGATAAATGTGTAGATTCGTAGATAGACAGACAGACAGACAGACAGACAGACAGACAGACAGACAGATAGATGGATAGATAGATAGATAGATAGATAGATAGATAGATAGATAGATAGATAGATAGATAGATATAGATGCATAAAACAAGAAAGAGATGTCTGTATACTATGAAATTGCATATACAATATTACTCACCATTATTGGCAATTAAATTATTCCTTCCTTTTCAAAGTATCATGATTGAATACATAATAAAGTACTAATTGAAAATTGTTGTGTATAATTTTATAATATAATCATGCACTACTAATTTAATTGTTACATTTATAGCATTCCATTTGTATGGATTTATACCAATTATTAGTTATTAAATTATGCCTCCATGTAATACTTAGAAAAGCGTTAATTAAAAATTAGTCAATATCCTTCCATTAGGGGAATCATAGCATGGATCTAGAATGGAAGATATTAATCCAATAATTTTTGTGTGGCATGAATTAGAATAGAATAGAATCATGAATTAACTGAAAATTTATTTATTACTTGTATAACATTCCATTATCATTCACATGAATAGGAATGAGTCTGTTAGAATCTCCTTCCATTTGTGGGTGGCAGTCCTAGCATTCGAACTCCAGGCCTGGGTAGTTTACTTCGGATGCAAACCATTGGATTGACACCGTGAAGATTTCAGATTGTTACAATTACAAAAAAGAACAATAAGGAGAAACGAAACCCAGGAGCCAGGGGCTTTTGCCTGTAATACTAGCTCCTCAGGAGGCTGAGATGTAGAGAATGCCAATTTGAATTCAGCCAGGGCAGGAAAGCCCGCCACACTCTAATTTCTAAGAGATCACAGGAAAGGAAAACATGAATGGGGCTGTGGCTTAAGGGCAGAGTACTACACATGAGCAAAAGGAGCTCAGGGACAGGGCCTAAGCTCATAGTACAAACCCAGAACTGCCCCCTCCCCCCTAAAAGGAGGCAATAATTCCATGTTTCTGTGTATGGATGATGATGGATGGATGATGGATATTCAGCAGGTTGCCCATGCCCAGCCCCCCAACCTGGGCAAGCATGGAAAAGCCCTCAGAGAGTACTAAGTCTGAGCCAGCAGCTTGAACAAAGCATCCTTCTCTGCCATTTAATAACTGAAGTCTTATGTTCTGGCTGAGGTGTCCCATCGGGATACATAGCACACAGTCACTGCCTCCAAGGAGACCACAGTTCCTACATTGTAGGAGTTTTCGAAGGTTCTGGCTCCAAATTCTCTATCCCTCTGCAGGATGTGAGCCTAGACCTCTGGGGCCTGGTGGCTATCACTAATTAATCATTCCTCATTGCTAAGTCATAGGCTCGTCCCAAATCTTGGCAAAAATATGAAATAGTAAGCTATTTCTATACCAAAAGAGGTATGCCAATAAATCCCACTCTCATAGAAGTGGGATTTGGGCTGCGAATATGGCTTAGTGGTAGCGTGCTTACCTAGTATGCACTAAGTCCTGGGTTCAATTCCTCAGTACCACAGAAAGAGAAAAAGCCAAAAGTGGCACTGTGGCTTAATTGATAGAGTGCTAGCCTTGAGTAAATAAGCTCAGGAACCTGCACAGAACCTGAGTTCAAGCCCCAAGACTGTCAAAAAAATGAGCCTGGTGAGACATATTTTTTCTGGGACTCAGAGGAGGGCCGAGGATATAGGTAAGCAGTAGGGTAGAGGGCAGGTGCTGGTGGCTCACCCCTGTAAGCTACTCAGGAGGCTGAGATCTGAGAATCCCCATTGCAAGCAGGAAAGTCTATATGAGACACTATTCTCCAATTAAAAACCCAAAAAGCCAGAAGTAGAACTGTGGTTCAAGTAGTAGAAGGCTAGACTTGATCATAAAAGCTCAGGGATAGGATAGCATCCAGGCCATGAATTCAAACCCCAGGAATGGTACACACACACACACACACACACACACACACACACACACACACACACACACACACACACACACACACACACACACACACACACACACACACTCACACACACCATGATAGAGCATTTGCCAGTCAGCCTGCACAAGTTCCATTTCTAGCAACTCAATATTTAAAAAGAGGAAGAAGGGAAGGAAACACTTGCTCCAGGAGGTGATATAACCAGGGCCAAAAACCACAGGACTTCTAAGATGTGGACAGAGAGCCTCAGGCAGAAGTACAGCATGGGCAAAGGTCCTGAGGAATGCTGTAGAGCAGGTGTTATGGGTAGAATGAAGGTTCTGTTACTACAGAAAAGTCTGGCAGGACGTTCAATCCTGGGTCAATGTTTGTACTTGCGTCACAGGGCAGAGGATGGGGTCCCAGAATTAGGCCCAGGGGGAAGATCAACTTGATTTTTCACCATGGACCCCAGCCATTTCCTGTGGCTAGAAGCCTATTTTTTAGAGCTCCTGACCCTTAGACCTCCTTTGCATGGAGGAGTCAGGGAAAACGCAGGGAAGGACCCTTGCTTAAGAAAAGGTTCTAGCCCAATGCCAGCAATAGCTCAACCCCTGTAAATCCTAGCTACTTAGGAAACTGAAATCAGAGATCATGGGTCAAGCCAGCTCAGGGGAGGAAAGCTAGTGAAACTCTTCTTCCTGATTAACTACCAAGAGCCAGAAGTGGAGCTGTGGGTCAAGTGGCAGAGTGCTAACTTTGAGGGAAAAAGTTAAGAGACCAGAGCCCAGACTCTGAGTTAAAGCCCCAGTACTGGCACGAAAAAATAAAGAAAAGCTTTCAGGAGCTCCTAGTACAGTGTGGTGAAAGGCCAGATCAGCCGGGCACTGGTGACTTACGCCTGTCTTCCTAGCTCCTCAGGAGGCTGAGATGTGAGGATTGCGGTTCCAAGCCAGCCCAGGGAAGAAAGTCTTGGAGACTCTGACCTCCAAGGAACCTCCAGAAAACCAGAAGGGCTCTGTAGCTCAAGTGGTAAGCTGAAGAGCTGGGGGACAGCGTCCAGGCCCAGAGTTCAAGCCCATGACCAACCCTTGGTCTGCTTGGACCTCGCTCTGTGGCTCTAGGCAGAGTACTTTCCAGTGGGCCCCTGAGGGTCTCCCAATGTCTAGGTGTCGTACAAGTCTTGGGAGCAGTCTGTTTGGAGGCCATTGCCTACAGAGCTGGCCACACTACCAGAGAAGGGTAGAGTCTTGGGGCATGGAGAACATCAGAATGGCATGTCATGGGTGCAATGTGGATCTGAGCAGTAGTAAATCCATGTCTCAGACCATGGTTCTGGGCCAGGAGGGGCAAGAGCTGCAACATGTCACACCAGGTAATGCCTGCTCTTGGCCTAGGGTGGAACAGATCTGCTCTGGCATCAGCACACAGGGTGAGCAAGAGTCAGCTTAGCCATGGTCACTTCCCTCAATTGAACTCTAGAGGATTATGGCAAGGGGCCGCATGTCCCCCATCTGGCCACCAGGTAGCAGGAGTCTCCCTCTATAGGCATTGTCCCTGCGAGTTGTGTTTACTCTTGCTTCACTGGGGCCACCATCATGCTTCAAAGCCACCCTGGACAGGAAAGTCCTTGAGACTCTTACCTACAATTAACCATCAAAAAGCAAGTGGGGCTGTGGCTCAAGTGGCAGAGCACTAGCCTTGAGCAAGAAAACTCAGGAATAGAGCCTAGGCCCTGAATTCACACACACACACACAAACACACACACACACACACGCACGCACGCACGCACGCACGCACGCACACACACACACACACACACACCACATGCATGCAAAATAAGAGATTTTGACACTGCCATCTTTGGATATTCTCTACCTTTTCACAACTAAGCCTGATGGCTGTTGGCCATCAGGTGTTTGATGCATCCAACACCATCTGGCATCTTTAATTTTGGGGAACAGGATGGCTAGAAGGTCAGTCTTCCCCATCCCAGCTCCTTGATTGGGTCATGGTCTATCCAGGCCCTTTTTGGCTCCTTTTACAGACTTGCCAAGATGCCTTCAAAAGGCATCACATGCTGGGCACTGGTGGCTCATATCTGTCATCTGAGATACTCAGGAAGCTGAGATCTGGAGGATCATGGTGCCAAGACTGCCTGGGCAGGAAAGTATGTGAGACTCTTATCCTCAATGAATCATCAGAAAACAAGAAGAGTCCCTGTGGCTCAAGTGATAGAGTGCCAGCCTTGAGAAAAAGACCTCAGGGACAGCACTCAGGGACAACAACAACAAGGAGAGGCATTGCATGTTGGCTTTGGGATTGGCATGGGCCAAATATAATTGGAATTTTCAACTGCTCCAAGACAAAGCAGTACCTCCTTTAGTACCATGCTTCTCCATCTTTTCTCACACTCTGGCCTTGGCCCTACTTTGGGTCAGCATGGATTTGGCTTGATGGGAGGGCTCCAAGGAGGAAGATCCCAGAGCAATTGCCCCAGCTGCTTCCCCTGCTCACCCTGCTGCTTTTGTCCTTTGCCATAGACCTTCTTCCTGGAATCTATGCATGAGGTCATCACCGACACCATTGTGGCGGGGCAGTCAGAGGTGGAAGTTGGTCTGGGACTAGGAGCTGCTACCCTGTGTGTGGGCTAAGGACAAATCTGATCTTTATTTCATCCTGAGTTTGAAGTGATAGGGAGACAGTGTAGACTCCACATTGAATCAGGTAATATTGGAGTCTAGAAGACCACTTGTGTGGGGTAGGCTGTGGGGCTCAGGGCACTATTCTTCTTGGTACTCCTCTCTCAGGACTCCCTCTCCCTCTCTCATCCCTAAATGGTAGAAGAGAAACTTCAACTAAGGAGGTCAAAGAGACAGGGGAGTATTTCTCTGTGAACCATACTTGTGCTTCATATTCATCCTAGCCTCTCCTTCCTATTTATCTGAGGAATGGCCATATGGATTTGGGAGGGGGGAGAATCATCCTAGCTGAGAATGTGGCTCAGTGGTAGAGTGGTCGCCTAGCATGCCTGACACCCTGGGTTCAATTCCACACAGAAAAAGCTGAAAGGGGAGGTGGGGCTCAATGGGTAGAGTGCCAGCTTTGATAAAAAAAAAAAGAGCTCAGGGAAAGTAGCTAGGCCCTGAGTTCAAGCCCCAGGACTGGGAGAACAAATCTTTGTTGTAGGCTTTTCTTCCCCTTGAAAACAATTTATTGTTTGGGATAAGCATAACATGGGTCTCTTCCCTGGCCACCAATGGGCCATTAGATGTCCCTTGAATTGGGGCTGCTTCCCGGCAGCCTCTGCCCTACCTGACCTGAAGTATACCCTTCCCATCTCACAGCAGATGGAGGCCTGAGAGAAGGCCACCTGGCCACCCACTTCTGGTGGCTGCCTTGGCTTTTTAGAGTCAGTATTTCTCATAGCGAGTCATCATCCACATCAGTCTACGGAAGAATAGGAGGGAGTGCTCCTTGCCCAAGTGCATGAGCTCTAGGCTGCTCTGGGTGTGGGTCATCTGCTGTAGAACGTGCTCTGTGGGGGAGTCATCTACGAGGTAGTGAACCCCGACCACTACTCTGGCAGTGTCCAAGTTGTCTTAAAGTTGCAATTCTTCAAAACCTTTGTGCTCCTCACTCATTTCACCCACCCTGGAGCCTGAGGCATCTGGAGCAGTGGGGGGGAGGGCTCAGCCTGTGCTGGCATCTGGAGCCCACTGTCCACTCCTTCCCCTGCGAGGAGTAACAGCAGCTCCTGCAGCTCTTTCTTCTTCTCCATCTTCTCCTGTGTGAGCCGGCACACACGCTTGGCTTTCTCTTGACACAGCTCATCCAGGACGAACATTTGCTCCTTACATGCCACAAGGGACTCCTTGACATTTGTGGATGTGTGCTGCCAACAACTTGCTGCATTGATTGTGGAGCTCATCCGCGAGACTATGGATGTCCACTTCATCATACAAGTCGAGGACGAGGCAGATTTTCTTCTCGGACACCCACGTGTCCCAATTCCCATCCCCAAGCCGGCTGTGGTGGCAGCTCACGGGGCGGGGGTGCCTGTGCCTCCAGCTCTGTCAGACACTGAGCTGCAGGATTGGCCATGCAACTGCACTGGGGTCACTGCTACTGCAGCAGGAGTTTCCTCCTGTGGATCTCAGCCTCTGAGAGCACTTGCAGAGCCACAGCCTTGTAGGTCTGGGGCATGTCTCCATCCTCTGCGATGCTCACTTTGTGGAGGAGTCACCTCCTCAACTATTGCTTCTCCAGGGCCCACAACTTCCCCTCCCCAGTGAAAGCCAGGCTCAGCTGGGCCTGCAGGTGCTCCTCCTGTGGTCTGGTCACTTCTAGGAACTTGGGAGTATCCTGCCACTTTGGGGGCACCACGTGCTTCCCCCAGTTGGTCGGGCCTGCACTTGCTTCAGCTGCTCTAGCAGCTGGCTCTGCCTCTGCAAGTGCTGCTGCAGGGCCTCCTTCTTGGAGTTCAGCTGCTCATTGGAGGCAATGTATTGCTCACAGGTGGCTCTGAGCTCCAGAATGCTGGTGAGCTCCTCCTTCTCATAGCTCACCTTGTGGAGAGCATCCCTCAGCAGGGCCTGCTCTATCTATGGGTCACACACACATGCGCATCGTGGGGTCTCGGGGATCTACTGCCAATCCTTGGCCTTCTCATCCAGTCTCCATATTTGCTCCCGCTGCTCCACATTCTGGAGCCCGAGCCTCTGGTTTTCCTGGACCTGGATGTGAAGTTGTTCCTCCAGGTTTTTCAACTCCATCTGCATGCAGTAGGCCTGGGCCTGCAACTGCCACTCGGCCTGAGATGGTCCTGTGGAGGGCCGAGGCTCTGCCTGCATCCTTCTCAGTTGCTCCAGCTCATTCTCTAAGGCTAGCACCTGCCTCGCCCTTTGCTCCTTCTCCTCTGACAGTTGGTTCAACTGCTTGGTCAGCCACTGAGCCTCCTCCTTCCATGTGGACCTCTCAATGCTCAGGCTCTCCATCAAGGTGTCTCTTTCCAGAATTGCTGAAGTCACCATCCAGCTCAGGTTTTCCAGTAGTCTCTTTACCTCACGCCCCACCAGCACTTGTTGAAACTTGCAGATTCTGTTTTTCCTGTTGCTCTTCTTTGTCCAGATCGCTTCCAGCTTCTCCTGCAACTCTGTGTTCAATTGCTCCAGGTCATTGAAGCTTCTGGTCTTTTCCTTGAGTTGAAATGTCACATCATTCAGCTGTATGAAGAACATTTCTGTCTCCTTCTGTGCAGCAGCGACTGCTATCTCCAGCTCCAACACTTTACACCCTGTGGCCTGCAGGTGGCTGGTGAGAGCTTCTTGCTCCATTTCTCTGTCGTTGGCCTCCTGCTTCACTAGCCCAGTGCAAATTGTAAATTGCTTTCTGCTAAAACCAAACTCTGTATGGGTGGCTTTTGGATGTCTAGCTCTGTTTTTGGTACTTCGTGCACCTGGGCTATCTTGTCCCTCTGTTTCTCCCGTCGATCCTGCAGGTCAGTCTTTTCCAGCTTCAGTGGTTGGATCTTGGCACAGCATACCTGGTTTCTTCTTTTGCTGTGGTCCAGGGCAGGCACCATCTAAAGATCCTTGGTGCTATAGGGACCCTTGACACTCTGGACCCTGGTGACTATGACTGTGTCCAAAGGCAAGGGAGTCCCGCAGTCAGCATCACCTTTGGCTGGACCCTCTGGTGAATCACCTTCCCTACTGGTGTTTGTCTTGAAGACCCCCCCTTTTTTCGTGTTCTTTGTTTTCTTGAATGTTGCAGGTCTGATGGGAGAATTCTTCTGCCGGTATTCTGTTTTCTTGCCCACAGCTCTCATGGATTCTTGTTTCAGACATCTGAGCTCTGGTATGGGAAAGATGGGCTGACCACGTTCCTAGGCTCTGGGAAATCCTCTATTCTCCCACTCACTGACTAGGACGTCAATTTCGACTCTGCTCCAAAGTGGACTAGAGTTCTTGCTCACCACTCAGTAACCTCTACCTTCCTCAACTGCTAGTGGTGGTGTCAACCAACAGAGGGAATCCTGGTGCTGGACAGCATGGAATGTGGGCGTGGCCACAATTGTTGTATCCCCTTGCTCAGAAAGAACCATGAAAGCATGGGGGTGTGGTGCGAATCTTGTGATGCAGGCAAAATGGATGGAGTCAAGATGACAGCAGCTCCCCCAGCCCTTTTCCCAGGGAACTCTGTCCAATTCAGTTGAGGACAAGAGGGTGATCTGGGGACAAGAGGATGGCTGCAGAGATTGTTGTGTATGTCTGTTTGTTGCCAGTCCCAGATCTTGAACTCAGGATCTGTGCAGTCTGTGAACTGCTTTTGATCAAGGCTAGCCCTCTACCACTGGAGCCACATGGCTCTACTTCTGGCTTTGTTGGCACTGAAGTTGGACAGGGGTCTCAAGGACTTTCTTGCCTAAAGTGACTTTGAACATGATCCTCCTATCACAGCCTTGTAAGCATCAATGAGGACTGCTGAGAGCCAATGGTGCCTGCCTAATCATTGGTATTTCTGTTCTTGGACAGACCAGTGAGTTCCCTATCCTTGGGATTAAGTGGTGGGAGCTGGAGCCCACAGTTGGAATCCTGGTCCTGCCACATGCAAATGGAAAGACATCCTTAGAAACTCATTCTTATCTATATGAATACCAGTGGAATGTGATGTATGTTATGATTGAATGGACAGTTCTTAAATAATTCTAGGATAAAATTATACACAACTATATTAGAGAACACTGATCGATTTTAATCAATACTTTATGAAGCATTTAAACAATCACATTCATTAACTGGAGGCATAATGAAATACATAAGAATTGGGTGTCACATGGTATAAAGGTGCCATTTTTTCTGCCGGGACTGGGATCGGAACTCATGGTCTGGGTAACTCTGTTGCAATGTTTGGAAAGGGGAAGCTAGCCTTCTTGAAGTCAAGAAATTCATGTCTGTTCCTTAGGTCTGAAATCGATCCCCAGCACTACAATACATCCTATTTGTGTACATTTTAAATATATAATTTATATTTACATTCATAGGTTGATTCCATATTGCGTTCAATGTAGTTATTCATTTTATTTTTTGTTTGATTCATGTATTTGTGGGGCACATGGGCAAAAAAAGATGGCGGTGAGAGGAAGTTGAGAGGTCACAGCCGGAGTTGTTTACCTTAAAATCTGATTGGATAAAGCTTAGGTGCATGATAGGATGTGACCTTTTCAGTGATTGGTTGGTTCCTTTCCTTCCCCTTCCATGCCACCCAGTTTTTCCCTTTAAAAGATGCTTTCTGTGTGGTAATGAATGAGTTCTTGCTTGACTTGACTCCCCGCTTTGTCTGAATGTCTCCAGGGCTAAGGGGAGGGGGAACCAGCGAGCAAGTTCACTTCTATTTCCTCGGACCCCATCCGTCTTTCTTAGGGCGGACAAAGATCCGACATATATTGACTATTTAATTGACTAATACGGCACATAGAACATAGATTACATTGATTAAATAGGATATAGGTCTGCATATGTATTCCACTTATATCTGACACCTCGGAGTTTCACAGAAAAGGAAAACGTGTCACCATCAGTTTCTTACTCCATGATTCATTGTTTGGGCGTGCTGGCATCTGAACTGATGGCCTACAGGGACAAATTCATGAAAGGGTGTGTGTCAGCATGCCATCCTGGGGCAAATTGAGCTGATAGGCAGTTCCTAAGATCTGAGATCGAGAACAAGGGGTTGACAAAACACGTACAGATTGACATGCAGATTGTAGTATGCTAATAAATATATATCTTTATGGAGTACCAGAGATGTCTATCCATTGTTCATTTCTATAGACTACATTCCTACAAATTCTTGGGTATTTATTATGTCTCCAGGTAATTTATGTTATCATTTTCATCTTTAATTAACTATTAAGTAAATCAGTGTCCTGAAATTATTGTGTCATTGTGAGAAATAATATTCTTTTAATTCTTCATATGATATTAAATAAAATCAACCAACCGGCTGAAATCACGATGTCTAATTGTATACAAGTATCATTCATGAGCATCTCATTCAACTGTGACATTGATAACATTCCATGGTTATTCCTGTGGATAGGAACGAGCCTCTTAGGATTTCCCACCATCCAGAAGTGGCATGACTGGTATTCGAAATGTAGGCCCCTGTTGCTGGGTGGTACTATGGCTTCTCCAATGGCCTGCAATTAAAAAATCATATTTAGCTCCCTAGTTTGCAATTCATGCCATTTTTTCTGCCAGGCCTGGGATTTGAACTCAAGGTCTGGGCAAATATGCAACACCGTGAGGGAAGGGAATCTGACCATGCTTGAAGACAAGAAAGGCAGGCCTGTTCCCTAGGCCTGAATTCAAGCCTCAGCCTGGAAAACATACTCCTTATATCCATTTTAAAGATAAGATTTATACTTCCATACAGATATTCCATATTTTGTTGGGTGTGGTTATTCATTTTATTTCTTGTTTTATTCATTTATTTACCATTTATTTTATTGACTCTGATGACCCCTCTTACATTTATTACATTGTTTACATCTTATTTCACAGCACCCAGATTTGTCTATATGTTCTCCATCATGCCTGACACCGAGGAATTTCCCAGAAAAGGAAAACATGTGTCATACTTGGCTTCTTACTCCAAGATTAAATTTTTGGCAGTGCTGGGATATAATCTCAGGGATTAGCAAGCCCAATTCATGAATGGATGAGTGTGACCACGGCAGCCTCTAATCAATGAAGCTGTCAGGTGGTTCCCAGGTGCTGAGAACCAGTCCCAGGTTTGGCCAAAACAGTGATACATGGACAGGCAGAGGGTGGTATACAAATAAATATGTATTGGTAAAGAGCACCAGAGCCATCTATCTATGATTGAAGGACACTTATTATGTTCCTACCAACTCTTAGGCATTTATTAGACCACCATTTAAGGAATATTATTCTTTCCATGAATAATAATCTATTAATTAAGATCAATCAGTGTCCTAGGATTATTGCTTCCAATTTTAGACTAG
This sequence comes from Dipodomys merriami, assembly GCF_024711535.1. Lineage (NCBI taxonomy): Eukaryota > Metazoa > Chordata > Mammalia > Rodentia > Heteromyidae > Dipodomys > Dipodomys merriami. The sequence continues at coordinate 128,839 of NW_027206073.1, forward strand.
ACCAAAGCATGAACTACCCTCAATTGGTATTCCTATGCATAAGAATGAGTCTTTTGTGGTCTCCTGCCATTGGTAGGTGTCAGGACCGGGATTTGAACCCAGGGCCAATGTTGACAGGTTGGCCTATGGATTCCCTGATAGCACACCAGCATTCAGATATGGCAGGTCAGGTTCACTTTGCAGCCATGTCATTCAGACCCAGGATGGTCACCTTGCAAATAAAAAAATGTAAAACACCCAGGCCTTTGCAGCTTGACACTTTTTATGCTATGTTACTTATTTTTCTTCTTGCAAGCCCTCTGGACCTAGGATCCCTGGATTTTCTATGGGTCCAAGGGTGTACCCCACCCTAGAGCAATTGAAGCTGAGGCAGAGTTGCCACTACCTGAGCTCAAGCCCCATGTCGGCAAAATAAAGAATAATAAAAAAATGATTTAAATTAAAAAAGAAACAAAGATCCCTGGTTTGGAATTTCTACCAGTTTTCTTTCCTAGCCTGGGATTTGAACTCAGGGTCTTGGTAAATATGTAGCAATATGAGGGAAAGTGCAGAGTTGCCACAACTTGAGTTCAAACCCCATACAAATCCAAAAATAAAAATTAAGTCACTGAGCTCAGCAGGGGGAGTATTTGTGAAATGGGAGGGAAGGGATGGTAGGGGGAAAACAAAGGAGGAGGCAACAATGCTCAATAGGAAATGTACTCATTACCATGCTCATTTAACTGTAACCTGTCTGTACAACATTTTTACAACAAAAAAATGAAGAAAAGTAGTGCTCAAAAGAAACATTTTGGGGGTAAGAGAAAGATGTCTGAATAGATGTACAAAATGTTAAACTGCTTTTTTCAAAAATGTTCAGTATGTCACTGAATAAACATAACTGCTTCCATTAAAAAATTTGTCACTATCTTGGAACTTGAGCCAGTATTTCCATCACTGCTGGGATTTTATCTCACCATCCAGGTAACTCTTTTGCACCATGGGTGAAGACAAAGCTTACTGTCCTTGAGGAAAAGAAATTCAGGCTAGAGTTACAAGGGTCTTAATGAAGGCTCTGCAATGGAAAAAAATATTTCTATATATGGGTAATATATGACATATATTTTCATATGTATGTGTATTACATATTATGATTTTTATTATTGATTTTTGTAATTATTTTATTTTTTACTTGATTCATTTATTTATTGTATATATTGTATTTAGTATTATTACACACATAATATTTAGTACATTTTGTACATCCATTATAAATTTATACACAATAATTTAAGACATTGATTCTTTTTTCATTAATATTTTGTTGTGTTGAAACATGATACATAATTAAATGGAAGCATTTGTAACAGTCTTCACATGTTTAGAGTCTCTCCCAAGTATGAGCTTTGTGTTCTTTATCTTTGGAACCTTCAAAAAGGAATTTCTTTAGATGATTTTTACTCAGAAGTCTTTTCTTGGGGATAGGCAAGTTGAGGGATAAAATTGTAAGTGTGGGGCTAGAAATGTGGCTTAGTGGTAGAGAGCTGGCTCAGGATGCATGAATGCTAGGGTTTGAATCCTCAGTGCCACATAATCAGAGTGGCTCAAGTAGCACAGCCTTAGGCTTGAGAAAAAGGAGCTCAGAAACAGTACCCAGGGCCTAAGATCAAACGTCTGGACTTTCAAAAACAATAGGCCAGATGCCTGTGGCTCACAACTGGAACCATAACTTCTCAGGAGGCTGAGATCTGAAGACCACAGTTCAAAGACAGCCTAGGCAAGGAAAACCTGTTAGGCTCTTATCTCCAATGAACCACAAAAAGACCACATCTGGTGTTGTGGGACAAGTGGTAGAGAGTTCGCCTTGAGCTGGAGGGCTCAGGGACAGTGCCCAGCCTTGAGTTTGAGACACAGAAGTGGAAAAAAGTGAGGGTTAAGCGAAGTACTTTTGTTATTTGCTAGTTAGGATAATATTCTCTGGAAAATGAATGCTCATGTACACCAGAATTGGAGTCAGAGCTCAAGGTTCAAGTGTAGCCCATCTATATACATAGCCTCTCAGACTCTAGCATTATAACCTTGTGTCCTACTTGGTTCTGAAAGGTTCATTGTTGAAAGGCTTAATATGCTGCCCAAGCCCTTTGTGATAAGCAGTTGACTTGTAATGCCAATGTAATTATATTTCTGAATCTAGCAGAGCACCAGTAGCTAACGCCTGTCACCCTAGCTCAGGATGCTCAAGTCTGAGGATCACAGGGTGAAGCCAGTCAAGTTAGGAAAGTCTGAACCTCTGAATTCCACTTCTGAAAGGTCAGATGTTCAAGAGCTTCCTGTGTTTCCATTGGTGATGAGACGTTACCCGTACGCTAAAGGTTCTTAGACTTCTTGAGCTATAGAAGCAGGAAAGAAATATTATTAACCCATCCTTGGTTCAAATGAAGTTCTCAGCATCCAAGTACTAGTCCTGTTTGCAGGAAGTACTCCAATGTAACAATATTTGAATGCAGAAAACAGTTGCAAAAGCCAGGCTAGGTGAAGAGAAAAAGGCATGCAGGGTTAGGAGGCAGAATGTACACACTCAACATTCCAGGCATGGCCAGCAATGAGGGGAAACATGAAATTGAAATATTTGTCAGAGTCACACAAGGGTCAGGCTTTTCTCAGCCTCTTCAAACAATGCCAGTCCATCTCCTTCCTTCATTCTCCACTTCATTAATGCAAATCCTCCATCTAAGGAGAGGCAAGGCCTTTTCTCTTCTGTCTCCAAGCACCTCAGTTAGAACTTGGCTCTGCCCTCTTGACTCTGGGGCCCTTGGCTACCTAAGAAGTTGAAAGAGACAGTCTTCCTGATCTCTGTTTGTGTGAAGGCCATGTTGGTGTCCTGGCAGACTGCAGAAGGCCTAATGATTGGAAAGTCTTCCTTACTTGCCTCCTGACATCCAAGTCCAGATTCATCTATCATATTTCTATCTATCTATCTATCTATCTATCTATCTATCTATCTATCTATCTATCTATCTATCTATCTATCTATCTATCTATCTATCTATCTATCTATCTATCTATCTATCTATCTATCTATCTATCTATCTATCTATCTATCTACTTACCTACCTACCTACCTAAGTAGCTATTTCTTTGCCAGTTGTTGGGTTGAATGCAAGGCCTGGCACTGTCTCTAGCACACTACCACTTGAGCCACAACACCAATTCTGGTTTTTTTCTTGAATGTGCTACTGAGGAATTGAACCCAGGGCTTCTTGCATGCTAGGCAAGCATTCTCCCACAAATCCACATTCCCAGCCCCTTCTTCTTTTTCTTAATGTTAGTTTTTACATAAGTATGCTACCATTTTACGTCTCCAAGTTTAATTTTCAGAATACCGGTTACTTCTAAGAAAACTGATCTTCTCTTCCCCTGCCTGGTTTGTGATTCTTCCTGCGTAGGCCTCAAAAAAATGTAAATAAAGGTTGTTGAGGGTGACCTGCTTTAAGTGGATGGCTGCACAAATTGTTGGGTATGTCTGTTTGTTGCCAATGCTGGACCTTGAACTCAGGATCTGGGCACAGTCCGTGAGCTGTTACTACTTAAGGATAGCCCTCTAACACCGGAGCCATATGGCTATACTTCTGGCTTTGTTGGTCCTGAAGTTGGACAGGGCTCTCAAGGACTTTCCTCCCTAGGGTGACTTCAACCATGATCCTCCTATCACAGCCTTTTAAGTATCAAAGAGGATTGCTGAGTGCCACTGCTGCCTGCCTAATCATTGGTCTTGCTGATGTTCTTGGACAGACAAGTGAGTTCCCAATCCTCGGTTTGAAGTGGTGGGAGCTGAAGCCCACAGTTCGAATCCTGGTCCTGGCACCTCCAAATGGCAGGAGATCCTAAGAAACTCATTCCTATACATATGAAAACCAAATGAATTTGATGTATGTCTTGATTGAATGGGCAGTTCATGAATGATTCTAGGATAAAATTATCCACAATTATATTATAGTACACTGATGTATTTTAATTAAAACTTCATGAAGCAATTAAACAATCACATTCACTAACGAGACATAATACCTAAGAATTGGGCATCACATAATAAAGAGATGCCATTTTTTCTGCCAGGATATTTTTTAGTTAATTGTTGTATTGCGTTTTCTGAATGTAGTTTGGTATATGAAAGTAGGATATATTAAAGCTGACCAGAAAATCAATTATTCAGTTTTTATCAGAAATGTTTATAGCGAAATTTAGAGATAAATCCAAACTATATATATTTGAAGACAATGCTTGGTTAGTTCTCTTCTCAAATTCCCCATTCCCTTCATGAGAATAATACACATTGTAAGGTAATGCTTAGAATGTTTTGGTGAAGCAGGTTGACTTTATACCAGTGAGTTACTCTATCTGCATTTGTTTACTTTATATCCAGAAAAGCTAAACTCTTACTTTATCGTTTTCCTTAGGCTTTATACTCAGATTTAATCTCTGATGGGTGACAAATAAAGATATAAACATTTTTTAACAGTGGCCAGATTTAGGCTGAGGAGTCTCGGTACAATGATACTCATGCAGATAGGCCTTATAAGTCATGGGACCCTGATATCAAAATGATAACCAATGCTTACTGGTGTCAAGCTTATGAGATTTTGTGTATTATATAGTGGTTATTTGAATGTTTTTGAATCAACATAATTTCATGGGTTAGGAACTGAAGTGAGACATTTTACTCAGAACAAAATTTAAGGAGGCATCCAAAATTAGTTACCAAGATATACATCGTGTAACACAATGTTTTGAAAATGCAAACTAAAGGAAATAATTTATGAAAAACATCAACATATACAATAAATACAGAATCACTATGACAGATTTTTCTTTTACCCCAGTTGCAATACGGCTTACATGATGACTTTTCTGGTGATAAGTTTAGTTAGGTCTTGATATTTAGTTAGAGAATTTATGTTCTTTCATATATTCATTTGTCAGATCAAAGAGGAAATGAATTCCATGCCAGAGTCAACATCCATAATAATGTTACAGATGTATCCTGCTACTTTGCCAAAGTTTCAAATCCGCTCGAAAAACTTGGTTCCTTTTTTGGATCTAAATAAATAGGTATACAATTTTGTCAGTACTAGAAATATTTTGAACACCATTTGTTAAAATATTATTTTCCAGAAACTCCTCTCTTTTCATGAGATTTTTAATTTCATTTATGTCATGTGTTGATGTTTTCCCTTACATAAGCCACATTCAGTCTTCTACAAAGTGTAATTTGGAGTAGTTTAAAATTATGGACACTCATGTACATTGCTCAGATTCTATTATTTGCATATTTTTTCTTGTTATACCAGTAGGCATTAGTTCTCAGAATGGATGCTATTGGACTTATTCATTACATTTCTGAATTTTTTACAGACGTTATGATTCTGTTATTTTATTGTGTTAAATATGTGCAGATCTCACTCCGCATACAATCACATTTGTTTTAAACAATTTGATCTATTCAAAGGAATTACTATATTAGGTTCATCTAGAAGAGTTTAATTACAAATTAACACAACTGTATTTATGAGACACAGTTATCTTTACGGCTCTACTCCAAGTTAATACGTATTTGAGGTTTTGTGCTTAAAAAAATGCGCAAAACATGTTTTTGTCCCTGGGGGAGTTCTACTTTGTTGGTTGTTTTTCCAGTTGTAGTGACTTCAACATATGTGCGCATTTTATTTCAATTGTTTTATGTCAATGATTTGTTTCATATAACAGAAATTGCAAAAAGAATCAGTGATTTAGAACTTCTCCAAAAAGAATTTTATGAGAGACACTTGAAATTGTGTGACATCTTGGAATGGGCAGGTCTTCATAATGGAGGTAGTAGCAGAATAACAGACATTGTTTGATGTGATTTTAATTCTTCCTCCTCTTGCCTCACTATTTCCAATGGTATTATATTACTTCAAAGTCTTTAGTGGAAAGAAAGTATTTTCATCTGTTTAAACCCAGAATTTTTGGTTTAATTGGGACACATTACACATTAATATTTCATTTTAACTCAAAAATCTTTCCTTCATTTAAAATCAAAGATGTGAATTTATAACGCTAAAGTAGCAACTACTAATTTATACGAAATGGTCCAAATTATTTTCACTTCACATTATATGTAATATAGAGGGTAATAATAATAATGAGTAATAGAGTATGTAACAATTGACTTTGGGGAAAGTAAATTACTGTGGATTTTTGTGAGATACTGAGTAATAATAAAACTTATATTTGAATCTATTAAAAAATTACAAGTTACATCTAAAAATAACTTATAGTTATAAACTAAGGCTGAAAATATAATACTGTTTATTAGAAAAAGCCAGAAGTTTTCATAAGTTTGCTTTTTAAAAATTGTCTTGAATCTGGGCTTTGGTGGCTCATGCCTGTAATCCTAACTTCCCAAAAGTCTGAGATGTGAGGATAGTGGTTCAAAGCCAGACTAGGCAGAAAAGTCTGTGAAACTTTTATCTCCAATATATCTCTTGAAAACTAGAAACAGCACTGTGGCTCAAATGGTACAGTGCTATCTGTGAGCTGAAGAGCTGAGGGACAGTGCCCAGGCCCAGCATTCAAGCCCCAGGACAGACATAAAAATTGGCATGGATTTTTACTTTGTTATTTCATGATTTTTTAATGTAAACATACAGAGGGTTTTAAAATTACATGAAGAAAGTAATGAGTATATTTCTTTTTTTCATTTTATTTTATTTTATTTTTGTGAACATAATGTACAGAGGGGTTACAATTACATGGGCAGGATAATGCGTATATTTCTTATCAAGCATTGCAGCCTCCTCCTTTGTTTATCCTTCACATCCCTTCCCAGCCTACCCCCCCCCACCTAATCTTCCCCCCTCCTCCCCCTCACCAACGTTGTAAAGCTCATTTTCGACATGACAACTTGTACTTCTCATTGTTGCAACAGGTCCACCTGAATCCTTAAACGACTTGTTTGTCCCCATCTCCTCCACAAGTTATACTGACATCAAATATTGTGAAAGCAGGGGTTATACTGTGGGGTAGGGACATACAAAGCAACAAAGAAATAATCTTATAAATGCGTTAGAAACAAATGCATGAAAGAAAAAAAAACATTAAAATACATATCTAAGGGTTCCTTTTCCTAACATCACTTTATCTGACCTTTTCTGCTTGACTCATACATATACTAGATATTGCAAATAAGGAGAAACCATGGGACCTATGTTTCTTTGGGCCTGGCTTACTTCATTTAATAGGATTTTTTCCAATTTTTTTCCATTTCCTAACAAATGGGGCAATGTCATTCTTTCTGATGGAGGCATAGAATTCCATTGTGTATATATACCACATTTTCTTGATCCATTCATCTACTAAGGGGCATCTAGGTTGGTTCCATATCTTAGCTATGGGAAATAATGCTGTAATAAACATAGTTGTAATGGTAGCTTTAGTGTGCTCTTGTTTGATCAAGCATTATTGCCTCCTCCCTTGTTTCCCCTTTCCAACCCATCCCATCTCCCTTTATGCCCCCCGCAAACCACACCCCCCTGCCAAAGTTGTAAATTTCAATTTTCCACATATAGTATTGTACATGTCATTGTTGCAATGGGTCCACCTGTATCCCAAGTTGATTTTCTGTTCCCCTCCTCAAATTATACCAACATCAAATACAGTGAAAATAGAGGTTAAACCATGGGGGAGGGACAGACAAAGCAACAAAGAAATCATCTTGTAAATATGCTAGAAACAATAGCAAGAAAGGAAAACCATTTGAGTCCTTAGCTTGGTGTTCATTTCACATAACATCAACTTGTCTGACAGTTTGTGTTTATCTCCGACATATACTAGTTATTGCAAATAAAGGAAACCATGGAACCTATGTTTCTTTGGGCATGGATTACTTCACTTAATATAATTTTTTCCATGGCTTTCCATTTCCTAACAAACGGTTCAATGCCATTTTTTCTGATGAAGGCATAGAATTCCTTTGTGTATATATATACCATATTTTATTGATCCATTCATCTATTGAGTGGCATCTGGGTTGGTTCCATATCTGAGCTATGTTAAATAATGCTGCAATAAACATACTTATGCTGGTAGATTTAGTATGGTCCTTTTTGTGATCATTTGTATAAAAGCTCAAAAGTGGGATTGCTATGTCATAGGGGAACTCTATGTGGAGGAACTCTTTTGAGGAAGCTCCACACTACTTTCCAACGTGGTTATACAAGATTACAGTCCCACCAACATCCCATCCAGCTTCTGTTATATTACATTATAGCCATTCTAACTGGGGTAAGGTGGTATTTCAGTGTAGTTTAGATTTGCATTTCTTTTATTGCTAGGGAGGTTGAGCATTTTTTCATGTGTCTATTGGCCATCCTTCTTTGCTATTCAGAGAGGTTTCTTTTTAGTCTTTAGCCCACTTATTTATTGGGCAGTTGTTTCTTTGAGGATTTGTTGTTGGGGGATTTAATTTTTTTGAGTTTCAGGTATATTTTAGATAGGAGACCCATGTCTGTTGTATGGATAGTGAAGATCTTCTTCCAATCCATGGGCTTACTATTGATCTTGCTAGTTTTGTCCTTTGCCATGCAGAAGCTCTGCAATTTCATACAATTACATTTGTCCAACCTTTTTTTGATTTGTTGTGTTTCTGGTATCTATTAAGAAAATTTTGGCCTGTGCCAAGGAGACATAGTTTACCTCCTAGTTTGTCCTGCTGTGTTTTCATGGTGTCTGCTTTGACTCCGAGGTCTTTCATTCATTTGGAGTTGATTCTTGTGCAGTGTGATATATATATATATGGATCTAGCTTTAGTTTTCTACAAGTGATTAACCAATTTTGTCAGCACCATATACTGAAGAGGCTGTCTTTCTTCCATTCTATTATTTTAGCTCCCTTATCGAAGATTAGGTGGCTATAGGTCTGTTGGGTCATTTCTAGCTTTTCAATTCTATTCCATTATTCCTGAGGTCTGTTCTTGTGCCAATACCTAGCTCTTTTGATTACTATGGCTTTGTAGTAGAGTTTGAAATTTGGTATTGATATTCCTGCAGCACTGTTCTTTTTGTTAAGGATCATTTTTGCTATCCGGGGTCTTTTATTGTTCCATATGAATTTTTAGATTGCCTCTTCTATTTTCTTGAGGAATGTGTTTGTAATATTGATAAGTATTGCATTGAATTTTTAGATACCCTAGGGAAGTATTGTCATTTTCACGATGTTGATTCTTCCAATCCACGAGCATGGGAAGTTTTTCCACTTTGTAAGTTCCATTTTGATTTCCTTTTTCAGGCTTTTAAAGTTTTCATCATAAAGATCCTTCACTTCTTTGATTAATTCCTATGTATTTTATTTTTAGTGGGGCAATAATGAATGGAGTTGCTTTCCTGATTTCAGCCATGCTTTTCTCATTGTTGGCATACAGAAAAGCCATTCATTTTTGAGAGTTAATTTTTCCCCTGCTACTTTGCCAACCTTTTGAATCAGCATGAATAATTTGAGAGTTGAGTAGGTGGGATTATTTAAACACAACATCATGTCATCTGCAAATAGGGAGAGTTTTATATCATCTTTCCCTATTTGGATTCCTTTTATGTTTGCATCCTGTCTTATTGCTGTAACTAGGCATTCTAATAGTAAATTGAAGGAAAGTGGAGAGATTGGACATCCTTGTGTTGTTCCTGAGTTAAGAGGAAATGGCATTATTTTTCCACCATTAAGTATAATGATGTCTGTAAGTTTGTCATATACAGGCTTTATTGTGTTGAGGAATGTTCCCTGGATTCATAGATTTTCCAGAGCCTTCATCATAAAGGGGTGTTGGATGTTGTCAAAGGCTTTTTCTGCATCTATTGAGATAACCATGTTCTTATTCTTGCTCTTGTTGATGTGACGAATTATATTAATTTATTTGCAAATATTGAACCAGATTTACATCCCGGAAATAAATCCTATATGATTTTTTGGAGGAATTGTCAAAGGGGATTGGCCAAAAATTGTTGAGAAGTTTTTCATCAATGTTCATCAAAGAAATGGGTCTATAATTCTTTCTTTGTTGAGTCCCCGCTTGTTTTGGGGATGAAGGTTATGATGGCTTCATAGAATGAATTTGGTAGAGTTGGAGGAGTATTGGTGTGAGCTCTGCTTTGAAGGCCTTGTAAAGTTCTGCTGTAAATCCATCTGGTCCTAGGCTTTTCTGAGATGGGAGGTCTCTTATTGCTGTTACTATTGCTATGCTTGATACGGGCATGTTAAGTTGATTTAACTCATCTTGGTTGAGTTTTGGCACGGAAACTCAATGGCATGGAAACGGCTAGGAAAAGGTCCATTTCTGCCAGGTTCTTAAACTTATTAGCATAAATGTTTGAGAAGTATTCCCTTATAATGTTCTGAATCTTGGTTGCTTCTCATTCCCATTCTCATCTCTGAGTTTGTTTATTTGTTATGTTCTCTTCTTTTTGAAACTATTTGCTAAGAGTATGTCAATTTTTTATTTTTTTCAAAGAACCAAATCTTTGTTTTGTTGATTCTTTTGATGGTAATTTTGGGTTCTAATTCATTTAATTCTGATGTAATTTTAATTATTTCTTTCCATCTACTTGATTGGGGTTTATCTTGCTGCTCTTTTTCAAGGAGGTTCAGATGTCTCTAATTTGTTGTTGTAGGACCTCAGAGCTATAAAATTGCCTCTGACTACTGCCTTTACTGTGTCCCAGAGAAGCTAGTAATTTGTGTGTTCATTATTTTTGAATATCATGAACATTTGCATTTCCTTTCTAATCTCTTCCATGACCCACTGGTGATTCAACAGTTGTTCAGCCTCCATGTTGTACAGGACTTTCTTTGTTGGCTTTCGGTGTTGAGTTCTAATTTTATTCCCTTGGATGCTGTTTCTTGGCTCTTACTGTGCTCTTGATGGTTTTCTATTTGTAGGATAACTTTAATGTCTTTTATAGGGCTGGATTGGTGGAGATATACTGTTTTGATTTTTCTTTGCTATGGACAGTTTTTATTTAACCTTTGGGTATGAAGCAGAGTTTAGCTGGATTCGGTATTCTTGATTGATAATTTTTTGTCTTTACTGCATGGCATCTCCCATTCCAGGCTCTTCTTGCTTTAATCGTCTCTGCTAAAATTCTGGGGTGATTCTAATTGGTTTGTGTTTATAGGTGATTTTTCTTTTCTCCTTTAGAAATTTAAGGATCCTTTCCTTGGTCTGAATTGATCTTGTGCAGATTATAATGTGACTGGCAGGATATCCTGCTCTGGTCTGGTCGATGTGGGGTTCTTATATCTGAATAGCCTACCTTTTTGCATGTTTGGGAAGTTATCTGCTAGGATTCTGTTAAATAAATTTCCTAGACCATTAACTTCTTTCTCTAGGTGCTCCTCTACACCCATTATCCTCCGATAATGTTTTCTGATGGTGTCTTCCAAGTGTTGAATAGATCTATCATAATTCTTGGATTTGTCTTGGATATTTGTATGTTCTTTCTCTATAATATCTAGGCTGTCTGAAATCCCCGAGATTCAATCTTCTGCATGGCCTAACTTACTGTCAAGACTTTCTACTTTGTTTTTTCTTTCTTTTACTTCTAATTGGTCAGCTCGGATGGCTTCAAATTCTTTGTTGGAGCTTTGTTTTAGATTTTGTATGAACTTTACTTCCTTAATTTGATATTCAGTGTTTATTCTCAAATCACTTAGTTGACTGGTCATGGTTTCCCTAGACACCCATTCTTTCTTTCGGGATCCATTCAGCATTCCATTTGTGGTCTACCTGAATTGTTTCAGCTGTCTATATATGGAATAGATGAATGTGTCTATTGATCTTTGTCTATTCTCATCCCGCTCTCTCAATCCTTATATTACTCTTTGATTATTTTTGTCACTTTCACGCAATTCCTGTAATTCTCTAGACTGTACTCAGCCTGCTCACACATTTCCTGTATTTCTCTTTTACTCTTCTCAACATTCTTATGCAATTCCTGCATTAAACTTTACGTAGCTTTCTAAATTAAATCCCCCAACAACAAATCCTCAAAGAAACAACTGCCCTATAAATAAGTGGGCTAATGACTTAAAGAGAAACTTCTCTGAAGAAGAAAGAAGGATGGCCAATAGACACATGAAGAAATACTCAACATCCCTAGCCATAAAAGAAATGCAAATCAAAACAACATTGAGATACCACCTCACCCCAGGTAGAATGGCAAAAATCAAGAACTCTAATAACAACAGATGCTGGAGGGAATGTGGACAGAAGGGAACCTTACTGCATTGTTGGTGGGAATGTAAACTTGTTCAACCATTTTGGAAAGTAGTATGGAGGTTCCTCAAAAGACTTCACCTAGAGCTCCCATATGACCCAGCAATCCCACTTTTGGGCATTTACCCAAATGTTTACAAACAAGACCACACTAAAGCTACCAGCACAACTATGTTTATTGCAGCATATTCACCATAGCTAAGATCTGGAACCAACCCAGATGCCCCTCAGTAGATGAATGGATCAAGAAAATGTGTTATATATACACAATGTAATTCTGTGCCTCCATCAGAAAGAATGGCATTGCCCCATTTGTCAGGAAATGGAAAGACTTGGAAAAAATTATATTAAGTGAAAAAAGGCAAGCCCAAAGTAACATAGGTCCCATGATTTCCCTTATTTGCAATATCTAGTATATGTATGAGTCAAGCAGTAAAGTTCAGATACGGTGATGTTAGGAAAATGAACTCTAAGGTATGTATTTTAAATACTTTCTTTCTTTCATGCATTTGTTTCTAACACAATTAGAAGATTATTTCTTTGTTGCTTTCTATGTCCCTCCCAAACACAATAACCCCTGCTTTCACTCTATTTGATGTCGCTATAATTTGTCAAGGGGAAGGGGAAAAAATCATTTAAATAAGGATACAGGTGGACCTGTTGCAACAATGAGAAGTACAAGTTGTCATGTCGAAAACAAACTTTACAACTTGGGGGAGGCAGGATTGGGTGCAGGGAGGGGAGGATGGGAAGGGATGGGAAGGGTAAACAAAGGAGGAGGCTACAATGCTTGATTAGAAATGTACTCACTGTCTTGCCCATGTAATTGTAACCCCACTGTACAGTATTTTCACAAAAAAATTAAAAGCCTAAAAAAAATCTTTACGTAGCTTCCTAATGCTCACAAGATTTCTGTATTAATTTTTGGTTTGACTCCTCTCACTCCTTAGCATGCTCACAATGAGTCCTTTGCAAGTTTTCAATCATTTTATTCACCATGTTTACCAGTAGTGTTTGCACATCTTTTTGGGAACTCCTCTGGATTATTCATTAACTATTCTGTCACCTGATTATCATGAGTGGGAGGTCAGATACCTGAACTTGCCTTTTTCTTGTGCTTTTCGGCTTGTTCTGCCCATTTGGTATGAAAGAAACACCAGTTTTGTACTAGAATACTATTTTAAGGCAAGCATTCAACCTGTAGTTGCATAATCAAAATGGCTGCAGATACAATCTAGTTCAACAGATACAATCTATTCAACATCAAATAACTATGTATTAATGGGCTACAAACAGCAAAAAAGGATTTGGCAAACCAGAAATTATTAGCTTTAGGAAGAAATGTAGGGACAAATAGGACAAGAGGGATGTGGAGAGGTAAAAGGAGAGTAAATTTAACCCAGTCCTAATCTCAGAGAGTGAAATGGATTGGACAGAATGATAGGAGAGAAATTAAAAAATAAATAAGTAAATTGGAAAAACAAAAATCAAATTTAAGAAGTGAAACACTTAAATATTATGTAAGTTTAAATAAATGATATCGAGAGAAGAACAGGATAGGATGAGAGGAGAGAAGGGATAGAAAGGAAACATGAAAATTAAAAAAAATTAAATTAGTTATTTGATAATTATGTAGGTATAAAGAGATAATACTGCTCTTAAAGAAGTTAAGCCTAAGAAGTTGTGAATTGAGTAATAAATTTCTGGATTAAGTATGTATACAATGTGTGATAAGGTCTAATAATTGATGACAGTTATATGTCTGGGGATGAGCAAAACAGTAATTAAGTCATGCAAAAAAAAAGAAAGAGAAAAAATGAAAACAATAAAAAGGACCAAAAGGTCAAAAGAGATTAAACACACACACATACACACACACATACACACACACATACACCAAAAATAAAAATTATGAGAAAAAAAATCAACAGAAAAATAAAAATTATGAGAAAAAAAGATCAACAGAAAACACTTTAAAAATAAAAGCTTAAGAAAATTTCAAAAAAGAGTTCCTTGATTTTATGTTTTGTATGTGTGTGTGGAGGGGGTGAATGGGAAGACATGTATCTCCCCTGTGTCCATAACCAGTTTCTTGGTGGAGTCTCTGATCTGCTTGTGATGTTTGGTTTTCCTATGGCTTGATTGGTTTCTTGTCTGTTTGGGCAGACAGAAACTGCTCTGTGTTAGGCATGATTTTGTGATCCTCTTCCCAGGCTCGTTCAGTGGGAGAGAGATCTGTTTTGACTATCACAAAAGAGAGAGATGACTGTTTCCTCTAGTATGGAGATGCTGTGATGAGGCTAGGTTCTGGGAAGGGTTGAGGCCTTTCAGCAAATAGTAGCTTTTCCCTGAGGAGCTAGCACCTAAGACACACACAGAGCCTAGGTTGGATCCTTTCTTGGGGTTTATGTTTGCTGAATTTCAATTGTTTGTCTAGGCCACTGTAGGGAGTGGCAGCCTCTGGCTGACATCATAAACCTATTGTGACATATTGTGTCATTATAAACCTATTGTGACCTCATCACCAACTACTTATACCATCAAAATATTATTATAACTTGATACTGTGATGTCATATTGCCATTGTAATATCACTGTCCCATTGGGTTTTTCAAACCTATTATGACTTTATAACATTTTACAAAACTCGTGGCCTTTGAGACTATTAACTTGTGAACTTGTATACTTATGATGCATAAAACACAAGACAATCCAATGAGGCACATTGAAAACTTTATTTACACTAGGGCCTGCATTTACCTTGTCCTGGGCTATACACTCTGTGACAGGCCAGCCCAACCACCAAATCTCAGGCGTCCAATGGGCAGCCCCGCACATAATTAATTGGTTTGCAAACCACAAACCCCCCAAATTATCATTGCCATGCTCCAAAATTCATTAGGTAAGCCTTTTTCCTTTTCTCTTTCCCCCTCCTTCTTTATAGATCTTTCCTTCATTTCCCTTTTTTCCTTCCATCACTCCCTTCTTCTCTTTAGGCCTCTCCACTATCCATAGGCCTCCACTTCTCTGGCCTGGTAGCCCATCGGCATCCTTCCCCTCCTGCTCTCCCTCAAATTCCTCTTCTCCCACGACTTTTCCCTCCTGATATCTCACCACTTCCTTCCTTCCAGGTCTTCCCTTGATTTTCTTCAATTCCATTGCTCTGACCATGCAGCCTATATATAGGTTGAACCCCTACCTCACTCAAGTGATTCTCCTGCCTGACAGTATTGAACCATCGCTTCACAAACTGCTTGTTCCCGAATCACTTCTTCACAGCTCATCATGTGAGGATGACATCCTACCCCCTCCAACAGCATGCCCTGCCCACTTGGGTGGCATGTCCCATGCACTCCAGTGGGCTAGGTCATGGGGCCACATTGATTAGTGGGCCCTGCTCATTATTAGGAACATGCTGTTTTATACATCAACCACTGGTTTTCATATCCAATCAATTCCTTGATTCCTTCTTACCAAATCATAAAGATTCCCTTCTCTCCTCCCAATGAACAGGCTTTCAATGTAAATTTAATAGAAAATAAGTAAGTTATAGAAACACGCTAGTTAGCACTAATTAACAATTAGTAAGTCTTATTCTTAAGGGATTCTCTGTCTCTGAACAGTCCATCTTGCAGCCTTCTCTTTATATTGGTCCACTACCTATTCCACTTGAGACTGATGGATCCAATGCTGTTTTTCCTGCTAATTTAATAGCTGACAGTGAAGATAGCACCACAAAGTAAGATCCTTGCCACTTCGGTTCCAATTTAGGACCAAGACGCATTTTCACCCACACCAGCGGTCCAGGCAAGAAAGATTGGGTGGAGTTTCTTTTTTTTGTCTTTTTTTCAACTCCATTTCTTAGTTTATTTCACTTACCTGGATTCTAGTTTTTGAATTTATTTCTGAAGTGAGACTTGCTATAGAATAAATTACTCTCCCCAAAGAAATTTTCCTTCCAACTGGATTTAATTTCTTAATTGATATTTGAAATTTTTATTTTCATCCTGTTTATTTTAAACACATTTTATTATTATTATCTCTAAGTAGTTGTACAAAGAAGTTTCCATTCTACAAAACAGTACACGAATACAAGGTGTCTGACAACATTGTCACACATCCCTCGTAACCTTTCCCTTCTCGCACCGTTTTTGTAAAAATTGAGATAGGTGATTACATATACTTCGCTTTATTTTGGAATTGTGATAATTAGTTAAAGTCACAAACACATTTTAACTTTGACAAGGCAAATTATTGTTATCATGGTCTAAAGTTTGTTCATTCTATGAGCTTTGACAATCCATATTATTTTTCTCACCTCAGGTGATGTTTATACTTTTTCCTTTTGCTTAATGTAGGCTATTCCCTCTTTCTCTGTTTCCCTCTCATTCCTCCTTTCCCATCACTGTGTTTGGGTTGCTTAGTTATTTTTCTTCTATGTCCAGTGCAGCTCATGGGCCCCTTTGTTGTATGTTGTTCCATTTCCCACTTATTGTGTTCCTCATCCTGGCTTCCCTCCATTGCATGCATATTTCTACCATCTACATGGTCAAGAACATGGAGTCATTAATGGTGATACAACAAAATGAGTGGCTGTCCTTTGTTTCTCGAGTCCTGTTTACTTTGTCATACCTTCTTGCATTTTGGCTTTAGCATCCACATATCAGGTAGACCCTGTGCCGTTTGTGTCGTTGTTATTGGCTTACCTCACTCAAATAATTTGGTCTAGTTCTATCCATTTCCCTGCACATACCATCATTTTGTGCTTTCTAATGACTTCATGGTATTCCATTATATATAGGTTCCACATTTTTTGGATCCACTAATCAGTTGTGGCTTATCTGGGTTTTTTCCAAATCTTGGCTATTGTAAACAGTGCTGCAGCAATCATAGAGGTGTGTATGTCAATGCACACTGGATCCTGTTGTTCAGAGTAGATGCTTAGTAGTGGTATGGCCAGTTCATAGGACAGGTCAATATTTAGGTTTTGTAAGTACCTCCAGACTGCTTTCCAAAGTGGTGTTATTAGTATACATTCCCACTAGCAATGTAGTAATGTTTCTTTCTTTGTATTTCTTCCAGCATTTGTCATTCGTTGAATTTAGGATGTGGGCCATTCTGATTGGGGTAAGGTGGTATCTCAGAGTTGTTTTATTTGCATTTCCCTTACAGCCAGGGATGATGAACATTTCCTCATGTCTTTCTTTGCCGTTTTTATCTCTTCTTCTAAGAAGTCTCTCTTTAGCTCCCTTGGCCATTTCAAGATTGGTTTGTTAGGTTTGTGAAGGGTTAGTTTCTTGAGTTCACCATATGTAATGGATATTAGACCCTTGTCTGATATATTGCTGGTAAATAGTTTTTCCCATTTCTTCCCATTTCCTGGTAATCTCTATGATTCCTTTTTTAGGCTTTTATAGTTTTCATGAAATAGACCCTTTACATCTTTGGTTAGGTTAATTCCTAGATACTTTTTTTTTTTGAGGTTATTGTGAATGGAGTTGTTTCCTTGATTTCCCTTTCTACTTGTACATTGTTGACATACAGAAAGGCGACTGATTTTTGTGGGTTAATTTTGTATCCTGCTACTTTGTCAAATTGGTTTATAAGCTCTAAGAGTTTGGGGATGGAGCTTTAGGGATCGTTATTTTATAAAATATTGCCATCTACAAAAAGAGATAGTTGACCTTCTTTCTGTCCTATGTGGATCCCTTTAATGTCTTTTTCTTGCCTTATTGCTCTGGCTAAGAATTCCAGAACTATATTGAAGAGGAGTGGAGAGAGTGGGCATCCTTGACTTGTTCTTGTTTTTAGGGGAATTGGTAGTAGTTTTTCCCAATTAAGTATAATATTGGTCTTTGATCTTCCATGTAAGGCTTTTATTATCTTATGAAATGTTCCTTCTATTCATATTTTTTAGAGCTTTAACATTGGTTCTTGTCCTTGGATCTGTTGATGTGATGGATTACATTTATTGACTTACATATGTTAAACCATCCCTGCATCTCTGGGATGAAGCCTACTTGGTCATAATGTATGATTTTTTTATATATTTCTGGATTCTGTTGGCTACAATTTTATTGAGCAACTGTCTTAATCAAAGAGATTGGTATGTATTTATTTTGTTGGGTCTTTGCCTGGTTTGGGGATGAATGTGTTATTGGCTTCTTAGAATGAGTTTGGGATTACTCCCTCTCTTTCTATTTCTCTGAAGAGCTTGAGGGTAGTGGGTATTAGTTCCTCTTTAAAGGCCTTTTACAATTCTGTGGTGAATCCATCAGATACTGGGCTTTTCTTGTTGGTTTCTGATTATTTCTACTATCTCATTGTATGTTATAGAAATGTTTAATTGATTTATTTCTTCTTAGTTCTGTTTAGGCAATTTGTATTTCTTTGTTTCTCAGGCAGGACAATAATTTAATTTATTGACTGCTGCCCACATCATGCATGGTGGAGACACATGGCTGAAAAAGAAGGGGGGCGACCCACCTCTGGGCCCGGACTTATCTAAGCTAGGGACAGGAACAGATGTGGCCAGGTGGGGAAAAGGTGTGGCCACACTGGATCTGAATGTGACTTCATGGTCTGGGACCCTCCTAAGGTCAGATGGGACTCTGGTGACCAGAAGTGGCCCAGGATGTGACCTAGCAGGAGGGGAAGGTTACTGCTTCTAGGTCTGCCAGTTACCTATGTAACAGATATTGGGTGGAAACTTAGCCAAGAAGTGGGGAGGTGTCACTGTTCAAACCTTACATTCCAGCCTTTTGATAATTATGAAAAAGGTCGAAGATTCTCTCCAACTACTTCCTCTTTGCAAGGGGTGTCAACAGTAGGTGTAAAAGGCTGAGCTGTGATCCCCTCTGGGAGAAGGCAGCAGGCAACAGCTGTCACTTGGTCAATGAGTCCTTAGATGAAGTCTGGAGGAGGCAAGTCTCTTGGACGAAGTATGCCAATGTCTCATGAGGCATTGAGGGACTGAAAAAAATACAAGAGAGAAAATAAATGGCAAGAGGAAAGACTTGGGGCTGGAAATGTTGGTAGAAATGTCCCTAGCTACTTCTGACAACCGGCGACTAGGTAGAGAAGAAGTCAAGTGACAAAGGCAAGAAGATAAATTCCTGTCCATTTGAAAGGTAGAGAGATGTGGACATTAGATGGGCAGTCTTCTTTCTTCTCTTGTCCTCCTGGCTCTGATTTGTCTTGACAGGGGAGGCACAAAATGGCTGATGTGATATCATCTCCTCTTACTCCTTTTCACGTTCACTTGTTCCCCAGACTGGCTGAGTCTAAGTGCTCATTGCTGGGATGGTTTGTTCCAGTTGGTATTCAAGGAGGTTTGAACTCAAGGCCTGGGCACTGCCCCTGAGCACTTCTACTGAAGTCTAGCACTCTCCATTTTGAGTTATAGAAACACTTGCAGTGTTTTCTGGTTAGAGATGAGAGGCTCGAGCCATGCTTCCAGACTGGCTCTTTGCAGGTTAGTTGCGAGATTGATTCTTAGGGATTTTTCAGCCCAGGCTGGCTTTGAGTTGCAATCTTTGCCACAAAAGGCCTTTGTTATTTCCCATTATAGCAACAAGGAGATCAAATAGAATAAGTAGAGCTTACCTGGTCCTTATCAAGAACTGACCAACAAATATTCTGCAATGACAAAATTGTTAGATGGGAGAATCTTAGCACACATATACTAATATGCTTGCTTTGCATGCATGAGGCCCTGGGTTCTATTCCTCAGGACCACATAAGCAAAAAGAAAACAGCCAGAAATGGCCCTGTGGCTCAAGTGGTAGAGCACTAGCCTTGAGCTCAAGAGTTGAGGGACAGCGCTTAGGCCCAGAGTTCAGGCCCCACAACCGGACTCCCCCCCAAAAAAAGAGTCATGTAGTCAGTTCTAGATTACACAACACAAAACCCAAAAGGCAAAACTCAAAACCTAAATTTTTTGACAACAGTGTTTAGACATCTTTGCTAACATAGCACATCAGATGGTTGGGCCTCAGTTACCAGAGTCTGTGAAAAGAGCAACTTGTTAGCAGGACACATTTGAATAGATGGATGGAGGAGAATTAAGCTTGGTGGAAGGGTCAGGATTGGAGGGGGCCAAAAGCTTAACCCACCATTTGGCCAAGATGATGAACTCAAGATGGCAAATTTCTTAAACAATGCAAAGAAAGCCTGAACAAAAAATCAAGCCTAGTTTGCTTAGCCTTTTAGAGGGAATCTAGAGGGGATTCCTTGAACCTAGCCTATGTCACACTCTTCAGGGCCCAATACAAATAATTGTAGAAAAGAAAGGGAGAGATATAGAAAGTTGGACATGAATAGCAGAGAGCAAAGAGAGCCTGATTTTAAGCAGACTTCTGACCATTGCAGAGGCAAAAATTGTCTAAATCAGACAACAACATAAAAATATTAGGTGCTCTCCTACCCAAGGAGCACAAGAGGCATTTCAGAGGTGTTTCACAGCTCAGGCATGACTTGCAGCACCTCATTAAATGTGTAGGATAGATAGTCTGGTGAGTGAAGGAGAGATGATGAGGCAGAAGCAGTGTCGCGACTTCTCCCATAGCCCACTAGAGATTAATGGCCATGCCCCCCAAACCAAGTATCCTCGGCTTCGGAAGTGACCAGCCTTTCGGTTAAAGGCCATAGGAGCTCTCTGGTGTGGTGCCACATCTGAACAGAGATTGAGCAACATAGAGCAATAGAGAGTAGTTTCACTCACCAGAGTAGAGAAGTGGTGTGGACATGGATGTGAAGGCCAGCAATGGTATTGGTGAAAAGTCTCGCGTGGTGTCTCAAGACAGTTTGGTTCACAGAAAAGGGGTGGTTAGGAAATTCTAACATTTCCAAATCAAAAACCGTATCCACGTCATGGCCCCATATGTAAGATATATTAAAAAGCTAGGTTTCATTCGGTAGCCTATGAAGAGAATGCCACATACTATTAAGGTAGGAAAAGACGTTTATTTATCGAACTGCTGCCACCACCGTACATGGTAGAGAAACATGGCTGAAAAGGAAAGGGGAGATAGCAATTTCTATTTCTGTATATCCATCTCTGCTAGGTTTTCCTTTCTTTGTGAGTAGAGTCTGGAATTATTTCTTCATGTCCTTGATGTTTGTTGTAATTTTCCCTGTGGTATCTCTAATATTATTGAAATGGGCCTCCTCTCTTATTTTGTTAGTTACTCTTGCCAGTGGTCCATCAGGTTTATTGATTTTTTTCTTAAACACAGCTTTTTTAAATTAATTTTATTTATAATTTTCCCAGTCTCTATCTCATTAATTTGAGCTCTTATTTCGATTATCTCTGTCTGCCGAGCAACTTTAGGTTCAATTTTTTCTTGTTTCTCTAGCAGTTTTGGTTACTTCATAAGATTGTTTACTTGGTCTCTATTTTCTTGATATGTGCACTGAGAACAATAAATTTGCCCCTCAGGACTGCTTTCGCTGGGTCACATAGATTTCTTTGTGATGTTTATTCATTTTCATTGAATTGTGGGAACTTTTTAATTTCTTCTTTAATTTCTACTGTAACCCATTTATTGTTCAACTGAGTGCTGTTTAATTTCCATGTGTTTAAGGTTTTCCTACTTTATGCCTTGTTATTGAGAATTAGTTTGATTTCACTATGGTCAGATTGAATACAGGGTATTATGTTGATCCTCTTGTATTTGCTTAAATTCCTTGTGATCTATTGTAGAAAATGTTAGGGGTTTGGCAAGAGTAAGACCCTGCTGGTGTGAATGTCTGTAATTCTAGCTACTCAGGAGGCTCAGATATGTGTATTCAGGTTCAAAGCCAGCCCAGGTAGGAAAGTTCATGAGCTTTTTCTGGGGATGTTCAGCACCAAACCCTGCCTCATGTCTGGGTTTGTTCACCAAATTTGCCACCATGGGCTGGGCTAGGCTGCTTATGCAAGCCAGTATGGAGAGGCCCTCCACCCCACCAGGAGTGAGGTGTTAACCAGGGCTGTTGCCTCAGGCTGGGCTGGGCTGCTTATGTGGGCCAGTATGGAGAGGCACAAAGCGACATGGGTCTGGAGTTGTTCACTGCAACTGTCCCTGCCCCAGCTACCGCTGCAGCCCTTGGCTTGTCTGGGCTGTTCCTGTGAGCTAGAGCTAAGAAGCATTGTGCCCAGAGTCTGAGTGCTTTGCCACTACTGCCAGCTGCTGCTGCTGCTCCAGGTTAGGCTAGGTTGTTTACAGCAGCAGGACAGAGGTGCAACGCTGTGAGTATAGCGTCGTTTGCCACTGCTGACAGCTGCTGCTGCTCCAGACTGGGTGGTGCTGCTTGCACCAGCCAGGAAGATGCGCCATGCCAGGGAGGTTGAGGGGAGTCTTCATGCCAGCTCTGCCTTCTGAGATTTGTTTCTATTCTCTGGGTTGGCACCAGCAAGTGAGAGTCTTCTGGATGTCTTGGAATGCTTGTGGATATGTGGTCCTCTGAGGGTCCAGAGCCAGGCCACTTAAGCAGCCTGGTAAGAAGCTCCACCACTTAAGCTGCTCAGCGTGGAGCCCCATCACCAACAAGGGGTGGCTGAAGGTTATTTCCACTTTACTGTTTGTGTAGGTTTTTCCCTTTTCTTTTTTTTCACTTATTGTACCTCTCTGAGTAATCCCTTTTTTTGGTGGGTCACTTGGAAAAACTGAGCATTCAAATTCAAACTGTATTTGGTTGGGGAGACCTGTGGTGTTTACCTGCTGTTCCATCACCATCTTGGCCTCTGCCCTTCAGGTGGAGTTTTTCTTAGTTGGAGGGTGGGCCTTAGTTACCAAAGGATAGGTACATAAAAGAATATGTTGTAAAGCCTGCAGATTGTAGTTAGACATTTCTGTTAATATAGCCTTCCCAAATTTAGGAACCAAAGGGTTTGGTCTACCCTAAAGTATTTCAAAGGGATTAAATCCTTACCATAAGGGCTACATCTTGCTCGAAGGAGAGCAAAGTGGAGGAGGCTCACCTAGCCATGGACAGTCTCTGTATTTAAGTTAGTCTGTGTATTTAATTTAATTTAAATAAATTAAATTCTTTCAAATGCTTTGAACTCTGAGTTCTATAAATGGATTGTAACTTCCAATTTATTCCTAGTGCGTCAGTTAATAATTGAGAACTTGGACCATGAATGCAGGGCCATCTTTGTACACCACAAATAAGGGTAAGCCAAATCAAGAAATTATTACATGCCTCACCTCAGCCTGAAAAACTGTCCACTATTACTAACAGATACGAATACCCATACTTTCCAGGCTTTACCTCTGTGAAGTCCACTTTCCCAAATTCACCATCTGAGGTTCCTAACATATGAATTCTTTCCATATGTTCCAGCTTTTCAGCATTTACCTGTTTGGAAATTACATACACCTATTACAAAGGATTGTCAGCCTGAGGCCCCACTGGTTTTTGAACAGTTTTACCAGTTGTCTGGAGCAATTTACCAGGGTGCAAATATCTACACATAAACTGAAAGAAAGCTTGAACCTGTTTACATTTTTCACAAGTCCAGTGTCAACATTTGCCCACATATTACGACTGTTTTTGTTTCTTCCCTTAATCTTAACAACTAGTAACTCTAGAGACCCCACTCGTTTTAGAGTGGTCTCCCAAGCTACCTGATCAGCTCAAATGTTTTCCTGTATCTTATGGTCTCTAGGTTCTTTAACTCCTGTATAGTACTCTGAACCTTGGATACTTCTTCCATTTTATTCTCCTTTTCTCTCAACCTTGCTTTCATGATCCCACTCTCCTTCTCAATGAGCTCCTTAACCTACAAGTGTTTTCGAGGGTCACAGGAGAGTTCCTTTGGCCAACTGCTGTTCCTTCTCACAACACCTTTGCTTGCTCTACAGCTCCTCCCTTAAGTTCACAAAGGTGCTACTGAGAGGTATTTTTTCCACCTCTTCCTGTACCATTGGGACAAGATGTTTCTGCATTACATTTATGGTAAAGATCTCAGCAGTCTTTTCGGGCTTTTACTCTATTAGTTTCCCTTTCTAGTTTTTGACTTCAGTGTATTTTTGCGACAGATCTTTCAATTGTTTGTTTAGCTCTTCTGTTTTTCTTCCTAATGCTCTTTCCTTTTGCCTGGAATTCTCTATCAGAGCATGTGATCCTATAACTCTTTCTGAAGAGTAACAATCTCTTTCTTGAGCCTGATATTTTCCTGTTCACTTTTCTTGGCCTCATCTTCTATGACACAGCCCTTCCTCGTCTTCTCTGCTAGCTACTTTTCCCCTCTTTCTCTGTTGCTTTGAATTTCTGGTGACACTCTTCAAAGCTTATAATAGACATGTGTCGCGACCACCTCGACCAGCAAGGAAGACACAACCTGGGATTCTTCTCAATGCGGTTTATTCAGGACCTTGCTACAAGCTTCTCTCCCTCTTCTCTTCTTCCCACTTCTTCCCGCTTCTCTCCCCCCCCCCCCCCCCCCCCCGCACCCGCGCTCCAGTTATAAGCCTCCTGGATGGCCAATCATGAAGCGCCACGTGGCATATACCGATAGGGTCGCAAACACAGAAGCAAACTAGGAGCCAAGTCATAGCCATATAAGGAGTTGTTTTTACAGAGAGCATTCGTCACCGGGAAGATGGAAGGCGGGAGCCAGCACCATCTTTGGTCGCAGCCGCGCCATGCGGTCGCACCATCTTTGTTGCCACGCCTTACGGCCACGCCATCTTTGGTCACGGCTCCTGCAGCTCTCCACAGCTCCCCATTTTTTGTTTTATTAAGCAACAGGTAAGATGAGCGGCTGGGCCTCTGTCTAAAACTTTAATGAGAGGACCTTGCACTGGTCTTTGCCTGAGGGGCGCCTTCCCCAGTGATGACCAGGCCCGTCCATTGCCTTTTTTGCAGAGGTGGGATCTTGGGCATTAACACACTTGCAACCCAACATGCTCTTCTTGGGCTCACGTCAGGGAGTGATTCCCAAGTGCAGTGCGTTTGCCTCGCACCCTGTGCTATTCCTTTAACGTGGCAAGCCACGCGTAGGGGGACTGTCCGGCCTCAATGGCAGTGAAGGCCTGGAGTACCTTAGCCATACTCC
This sequence comes from Dipodomys merriami, assembly GCF_024711535.1. NCBI lineage: Eukaryota > Metazoa > Chordata > Mammalia > Rodentia > Heteromyidae > Dipodomys > Dipodomys merriami. The sequence continues at coordinate 154,165 of NW_027206073.1, forward strand.
TGCGTTGCGAGCTCCTAATCCGGCATATGCACCACAGGCACAGCAAGATCACCAATGCCAGGATACCAATAAGGGAGCCCATTCCCGCCCACTCCTTCAAATGATCCACAGCTGTCAAAATCCAGGAGGAAACATCTTGTAACAGGGCATCATCCATCCGGGTAGAGTTTATCGCGACAATGGCCGATCTTAGCTGCAACATCAATTGGTCAAATTCCCCCGTCTAGTTGCCTAAAAGATAACTTGACAGTTGTTTAGACAAATTTGCTGCTTTGGTATAGTTATAATACTGAATAGCAGTAATACAAAGCCCTTGATATTTTTGAACACATCCCAGCTGAGCCAACTGCCACATGATATCAACCTGCTCCTGCACAAGGTCAACCCTTTGATTTAACCACATCAGTCCTCCTTTTAATTGTGCATTGGCTGCTTGTTGTAAATCCAGAGCTCTTGCTGTAGTAGCCGATAAGTTATTTAAAGTCTGAGCCGTCTGCACAGTATGTGACATGGCGACAGCGGCAGCCATCGCACCCGCAGCAGCCACAACTATAGCAGTTACAATGGCCGCAGTGATGCCAAAATCTCTCTTATGCCTACACAAGGTTATAGCTTGAGAAGCATCTACTGGCACAGGCACCCAAAGTGGGATGTGTGCAACTATAGCTAACGGATACTGAGAACTCCAGCAGGTAGCATAATAGCAGGTTTCATTAGTGCAAGCACATACATCATCTGAGCATACAGAGGTGTTGTTAATTAGCAAAAACACAAAAGGGGAAACCACACACACGGGTGTAGGCTGATTGCTAAATACCGTATAATTCTTACTAAAATGACAATTGGCACCCACAGTACGGGCAGTCCAGAGGCCCGTGAGCACGTCCTTCCACAAAGCCGATCCTAAGGCTGAAGGAGTGGAACAATTATGCCTATCCGCTGCTGAGCGACCAGCGTTATCCAAATTCAAAAAATTTAGGGTGACTCAGTAGATGAATGGATCAAGAAAATGTGGTATATATACACAATGGAATTCTATGCCTCCATCAGAAAGAATGACATTGCCCCATTTGTTAGGAAATGGAAAAAAATTGGAAAAAATCCTATTAAATGAAGTAAGCCAGGCCCAAAGAAGCATAGGTCCCATGGTTTCCCTTATTTGCAATATCTAGTACAGGTATGAGTCAAGCGGAAAAGGTCAGATAATGTGATGTTAGGAAAATGAACCCTTAAATATGTATTTTAATGTTTTCGTTTCTTTCATGCATGTGTTTCTAACGCATTTATAAGATTATTTCTTTGTTGCTTTGCATGTCCCTCCCCCACAGTGTAACCCCCGCTTTCACTATATTTGATGTCAGTATAACATGTGGAGGAGATGGGGACAAACAAGTCGTTTAAGGATTCAGGTGGACATGTTGCAACAATGAGAAGTACAAAATGTCATGTCAAAACCAGCTTTACAATGTCGGTGTGGGGGGGGAGGGGTGTATAATTGGGTGGGGGGAGGGGGGAGGCTGGGTAGGGAGGTGAAGGGTAAACAAAGGAGGAAGCTGCAATGCTTGGTAAGAAATGTATGCATTATCCTGCCCATGTAATTGTAGCCCCTCTGTACAGTATGTTCTCAAATAAAATAAAATAAAATTAAAAAAAAAAAAATTTAGGGTGAAAAGTGTCATGGCTATTCTTTGTCTTGCTGTGGCCATCAGGGGTCTAGCTCCTCCTTTTTGTTTTATTAACATTTCCTTGATAGAACGATGAACTCTTTCCACAATTCCTTCTCCTTGAGTGTTATAGGGCAGTCCATGCACCAGGGTAACACCCATTTGAGTGCAAAAGGAAACAAAGCGCTGCCCAGTATAGGTCGGACCATTATCACTTTTTAGCTTTTTTGGCATTCCCCAGGCCGCCCATGCTTCCAGGCAGTGAGATATTACATCAGTAGCCTTTTCCCCTGACAGTAGGGTGGCAAGTATAACACCCGAAAAGGTGTCAACAGAAATATGTAGATATTTTAAGCGGCCAAATTCTGGTACATGACTTACATCCATTTGCCATACTTGTAAGGGTCTTAAACCACGTGGATTAACTCCAAACGTAGGGGGCTTATGGTAAATAATACATCGGGGACACTCCTTTACCACTTGACGTGCATCCGCTCTAGAAAGGGAAAAGCGGCTTTGTAAAGTCCTGGCGTTTACATGAAATTTGGCATGAAAATCTTTTGCTAAGTCAACAGAAGAAGCATGGAGCGCCCATTCAGCACTAGTGTGTGCATCAGCCAGGGCATTACCCTTTGTCAGTTGTCCTGGGAGGCTCGTATGTGCTCGAATACGCATTGGAAAAAAGGGTTCCTTGTGTTGCCATATAAGGGATTGTAGCAAGGTAAAGGGAGCTAGAACAGAACTGGTAGCCTTTATTGTACCAACCGCTTCCAATATATTTAAAGCATTTAGTACATAGGCTGAATCTGATATTAAATTAAAGGGACAGGGGAAAGCTTTAAATACTTCAATTACAATCATCAACTCAACAATCTGTGGGTTACCAGGGACAAATTTATGCTGCACGGGGTCTTGGTGGCCTGCGACGTATACCCCGCAACCCGTTTTGGAACCATCCGTAAAAATATTTATAGCCCCTCCAATAGGCTTTTGGGCAGTTACCTTTGGAAAAATCACTGGATGTTCCTTTACAAATCTCAGTAGGGGGTCTTTGGGCAAATGATTATCAATATCTCCTGGAAACATGCATCTCAAAATGGACCAATTATCAATAGTGGTACATAAGGTCTGAACTTGGTAGGCATTGTAGGGAGTGCGGATAAATTCCAAAAAATTGTAAACTCTGTTGAACTCCTTGCAGAGCTAAGCCCGCTACAGCCTCAGGGTAATACTCCAGCGCCTTTCCGGGGGAAACATGAGAGTGTAACCACATCAAAGGCCCCTCTTGCCAAAGTACCCCAGTTGGTTGGGTCTCAGTGGGAAGAATGCATAAATCAAAGTGTTGGCCATCTTGTAGCCTGTTTAAACAGGCGGCACTTAAAGCCTCCTCCACCCTTTTAAGAGCAAATCGGGAGCTCTCAGTCAGGTCTCCTGGGGAGTTTAAATCTATATCTCCTTTTAACATATCAAATAAGGGTTTTAATTCATAATTTGGCAATTTCAAATACCCCCTTATCCAATTAATATCCCCCAACAATTTTTGAAAATCATTTAAAGTCTTTAAGTTATCTTTTCTCAGGGTCAATTTTTGGGGCATGATCGAACTGGGATGTATCTCAGCTCCCAGGTACTCCACCACTCTGCCTGTTTGTATTTTTTCTGGTGCTGGATAAAGACCCTGTTCCCTTAAGGCAAAAACCAATCCTGCATAGGCCTTTTGTAACCCAGCTTCTTCCTTATGAGCTATCAAAATGTCATCCATATAATGGACCACCCTGAGTTTAGGATGCCGTTCTTTAACAGGAGCTATAGCCCTGCCGACAAACAGCTGACACATAGTGGGGCTGTTGGCCATACCCTGAGGCAGCACGACCCACTCATATCTTTGGTCAGGTTCTTCCTGGTTACAGGAGGGCACAGTAAAGGCAAAATGCTCACAATCAGCGGAATGCAAGGGGATATAAAAGAAACAATCTTTTATATCTATTACCATAATAGGCCAATGGGCAGGGAGTGCGGAAAGCAAAGGTAACCCTCTTTGTACAGGGCCCATAATTTGCATTTGTGCGTTTATGGCACGCAAACCATGAAGTAATCACCATTTACCCAACTTTGTTATCACAAATATTGGAGTATTCCATGGTGAAACTGAGGGTCTCACATGGCCCAGGGCTACTTGTTCTTTGACCAGTTTACGAGCGGCTAAAAGCTTTTCGGAGGATAGAGGCCACTGAGCTACCCATACCGGTTCCTCCGTCTTCCAGGTAATGGGAACTTGATTTTCAGCGGCCCCTATGAAAAACCCAGCCCATGTCTATCAAGTTTTTGGTGGACATCAATAGGCTCTTTACAGCCTTGCAAGTTTTTTCCCAGTCCTTGCCCTGGGCAGTAGCCCATTTGTAACATCATTTCCTTTCAGGTAGGAGAATATTCATTACTAAGGCAAAACCCCATCTCTTTTAGTAAATCTCGACCCCACAGGGAGACAGGCAATTCTAAAACATAAGGCTGGATGTTTCCAGAGTGTCCCTCTCCATCCTTCCAGTTAAGGGGTCTTGCACTTATGTCAGGGGCTTTGGCATAGCCCAACCCTCTCAGGGTTTGTTCTGAGGCCTGTAATGGCCACCCTCTCGGCCAATCCTTTTTGGCAATAATGCTACGATCAGCCCCTGTGTCTAACAGTCCTATAATCCTTTTCCTTCAATCTCCAGCTCAAGGGTGGGTCTCTGGTCTAAATCCAGGGCTAGGTACACTGACTCAATTCTGGAGGAGCCAAAACCCTTTTTACCTCTCTCAGACTGTATGGCAGGAAATTTTTCATGTAGGCTAGGCAGGAGTAACAATGGGGCAATTCTGTCTCCAGGGGAAATTGCTACAATACCTTTTGGGGCTTCTACCATGATTTTAACTATACCTGTATAATCTGGGTCAATAACTCCTGGGTGAATTTTAAGCCCTCTAAGTGTAACGGAAGACCGGCCAAGTAGTAACCCCACTGTGCCCTGTTCTAGAGGACCTTGAAAATCTGACTCTATTAACTGAACGCCCATTAGTGGGGTTAGTACGAGTCTGGTGGTAACGCGGATGTACAGTCCTGCCGAGCCTGTAGTGGCTCTCTGTGGTTCTTGGGAAATTTCCTCATTTGGGCTCTCCATTGCCCCATACATTTGCGGGCCCTGGGGATGGGGGCCCTTCTGCCCATTTTTTGGCTGCATGATGGGGCCCAAGGGCTGTCCGTTAACATCTTTGACTGATCTACATTCATTGGCCCAATGCTTTCCTTTCTTACATCTGGGGCACAGCCCTGGCTGTTTACCCGTTGTAACTCCTCCAGCCCTTCCGGTTCCTTTTCTCTCTGGGCAATCTCTCTTAAAATGACCAGCCTTACCACACTTAAAACATACTCCAGATGTCACTCCAGAGCCCCACGGCCTATTTGAATACTGGAGTACAGCGGCAGCAAGGCCTGCATTAGTTAGAGGTCCTCCCAGCTCCCTGCACACTTTCATCCATGCCTCCAACCCTCTATGCTTATACGGGGTAATGGCGGCTTTGCATTCTTTGGTGCATTGCTCATAGACTAATTGTTTTATAAGAGGCATAGCCATGTCAGGATCCCCAAAAATTCTGCCTGCTGCTTCCACCATTCTGGCCACAAAATCTGAAAAAGGCTCCGTAGCCCCCTGCAGGATCTTGGTGAGATTGCCGCTAACTTCCCCCTTATTTGGTAGTGATTTCCACGGCTTAATGCAAACATCATTTATCTGTTGACACACTTCAGGGGAATATCCTATCTGAGCATTAGCAAAGCGACCTTGTCCTAAGAGCATGTCTCTGTCCCAAACCTGACGTCCGTTCGCTTGATTTATGGCTGCCTGTTCATTACAAAATTCTAGCATAAATGCCCTCCAATCCAAGTATTGGCCTGGACTCAAACACGCCCATGCTAGGCTTGCCCAATCAGAGGGGGTCATGCAATATCTCTTTATAGCTTCCACTTGAGCTACAGTAAAAGAGCCTGTAAGCCCATACGTCCGAACAGACTCAGCCAGGGACTTAATTACTTTAAATTCTAGAGGCTCATGGAATCTCTGTTGATTATTGTCTTGAAAAACTGGGAAGGCGAGTTCTGCTCCAGCAGTTCGCCAAGTGTCTGGGCAAAACGTGTGCCCATTGGCTCCATGTTGATATGGAGGAGGAGCTAAAGGGGTCTGACCGGAAGTTCTTTCTACGTCCTCATTAAGTGCAGGTTGGCTTAGCTTACGTTCCCCTTGTTTTATACGGCTCCTTTTCATCTGTTGAATAAGTGCTCTCACTTCTTCCTCGTCTAACTCACTGGAACTCGCTCTTTCAGATTTTAGCTCGGACAGATCTGGGTATAGTCGCCCCCTTTTTCCCTGTTCACTCTCTCCCTTTTCACTGATTGCCTTCTCTGACCTCTCCTCCTGTAACTGCTCCAGTGCTGGCTGTCCATTTTCTATAATCTCACAGCAGATCTGATCCTCCAGGCAGCCACTAATCAATCTCCAAATGGGGCAGACTCCTGCCTTTAATGTGCCCTGTTCATAGGCAAAGTCCAACTCCCTCCCTAATTTATCCCATGAGGCTATTGTAAGGCTTCCGGACACTATGAACCAAGAAGCTACAATGTTGCATTTTTCAAGGAACCTCTGTAAAGTACCCTTCTTTAACTTTAGTCCTTTTGAGCGTAGTAGCTCTTCCAGGGCCAGAAAAATTGGATGTGACGTCGCGGAGCACATCTCAGTTATTAAAAATTTTATTTTTTGTTACTTTCACTTTAGGCCTGTATTTTATTTCTTCCCGGGTTTCGCCTCTCTCTTTTATCTACAGAGAAGAGCCCCGTATTATGCCCGCTTTAATCGCGGATTCCCACTTCACCTGGGAACTTACCCCCGCTCTTGTCGAGGATTCCCCCTTTTCCTGGGAACTTACCGGTGCACCACCCTGACAACAGAGAGAACTGAATTCCCAGTATGGGCCACCAGCTGTCGCGACCACCTCGACCAGCAAGGAAGACGCGACCCGGGATTCTTCTCAATGCGGTTTAATCAGGACCTTGCTACAAGCTTCTCTCCCGCTTCTCTTCTTCCCTCTTCTTCCCACTTCTCTCTCCCTCCCCCTCCCCCCCCCACCCGCGCTCCTGTTATAAGCCTCCTGGATGGCCAATCACAAAGCACCACATGGCATATACCGATAGGGTCGCAAACACAGAAGCAAACTAGGAGCCAAGTCATAGCCATATTAGGAGTTGTTTTTACAGAGAACACTCGTCACCGGGAAGACGGAAGGCGGGAGCCAGCGCCATCTTTGGTCACAGCCGCGCCATTTTTGCGGCCGCGCCTTACGACTGTGCCGTCTTTGGTCGCGGCTCCCGCAGCTCTCCACAGACATGTACTTCACCCTAATACATTCTTATATCAGGTCTGGCTCCATTTTCATGGCCACAATTTCTTAATGCAACATCAGTATCTCTTCTTGGCCTCATTTGTTGTTAGCAAGGATGACAACATTGCTGTCTTGTGCTTCTGTCGCCCTCTGACCTGTGGTCCCCTAATTTGCCTCATGCTCACCCAGGCTAATGTACTTGAATTTCATTTTATTCTGTGTTTTCTAGGTTCCTTTTGCGGATTTTCTTCTCATTTTTGACTCTCACAAGAATATATCTTCAAATCTTTTCTTCACGTCAAATTATTCTCCCTGTTTTCTCCAGTGTCCAGTGCTTTTAAACACTTGGTGGGTTTGGACTGGCACATATTGGAGATTCAGTCTTTTATAAGCCTGTATTTTGAGGTAGAAGTGTGTGAATTTTTCTTTGCCTCATTTCTTCTTAAGTTCAGAGGGCTGATTTTTAAATTGAACACAATTGGAATTCAGAGCCCCAAGCTCCTTTTCATGTTACTCCAGAGATATGAACACATTTTCCACTTCCTTCCTTCCAGGACTTTTCTCTTTTTCTCTTTCCTTCTCTTGCTCTGAACAAGTAGCCTGTAAAAAATCTGTACCCATTCCCCACTCCATCTGCCTAACAGTTTTCAACTGTCACATCAGAAACTGCCCAAAGCCCAATCACTTCTTAATAGCTCAATAGGTGGGGATTAATGCAACAGCCCCTCCCACAGAATGCCCCACCTTCTTTGGTGGCATACTTAGTCCTCTCCAGCTGGCCAGGAGATAGTGCCTGGCTGATTATCAGACCCTATAGATTATCATGGCCCTGATGATTATTACAGTATCCTCCTTGTGAATTAGTTGCAATTGAAATTGGAAATTTGATTGTGATATTACAAACTTGTTATGACATCACAAACCCATTTTGACATCATCATAACACAACATCACAAACCCATTGTGACAATATTGTCATTGTGACACCATGATTCCATTGTGACATCTCAAATCAATTATGATCACTTAGCTCCTTTGAAAAATCACATGCCTTTTTCAACATTATAGTCCTTTTGTGTACCCATATTCTTGTTGTTAACCAATGACAATTGAGATCAGACATGCCATTATAACATCAAAAAGTGTTTGTGACATCCTCAACAGTGTGACATCACATTTTCATTATGAGAGCTTCACCAAACTCAATGACATAATCGCATTATGACAAGAATTCTCATTGTGACATCAAAGACACATTGTGAATGCCTATTCTGTGATTTCATTGTATTTCAAATGTGGCATGAGAGTTGATATCAGAAACGCATGTTTGTGCCTACACAATCATTTTGACATCATAATCACTTTGTGATATAGCAGTGCCAATGTGATACCACTAACACAATGTGACATCACAAAACTCTCCTGTCCTCATAACTTTTGTGACATGCTAACATTGTGATATCTTAGACCTTTTTGCCCTCATAATTTGTTTCAAGCTCATATTTCATGTATGACGAGATACCAGAAATCCACTAACATTATGACCATGTGACATCACGCTGACAGATGTCATGATCATCCTGTCATGTGACATCACAAAAGGTTTTGATGTCACAATTAGTTGGTGATGCCATACAGGTAAGGGGTCACAATAGGTCTATGATGCCACAATTTGTTGGTGATATCCAAATGGCATAAAGGATCTCATTTGTCATGAAATCACAGAGACTATGAGTTCAGAAACGGACTGGGGTATCTTCAAAGGCATGTGTTGTCAGATGTGTGATGAAGTCCTAGGAGGAATATGATATCACAGTGTGACACAATGTGCATGATATCTGTCAGTATGATGTCACAATTGTCATGATGTCACAGTGGATTTCTGATATCACATATCATAACAAATATTATATGACTGAAAACAGATTACGAGCTCATAAAAGGCCTAAGAAATCACAATTGCAGCACGTCAGAAGACTTATGAGGACAGGGCAGGTTTGTGATGTCAGTGTGTTAATGATATCACCATAGCACTGTGATGTCACAAAGTGATTGTGATGCCATATATTTATGAGATCATAATGGTTTTTTCATATCAACTCACATGCCACATTTGAAATAGAATGAACTAAGAGAATAGGCATTTACAATGTGTCTATAACATCGCAATGACAATATAATGTCATAATGCTATAAGGTCATTATAAATTGGTGATATTGCAAGGATATAATGGTGTCATAATGAATATTTGTTGTCTTATTTGTGATGGGGTCACAAATGGTGATGTTACAATGGCATATATGAATTCCATTGTCATGTGTTCACAATGAGGATATGGGCATACAAAGGGACTGTGATGTCACAAATGCCATGTGTGTTTTCAAAGGTACTTAAGGTCATGATAGCTTTATGATAAACTGTTGTGATGAGGTCACCAAAGGTTTTTGATGACATAATAATTTTGTAATATCTCAAACACAGGTCCAATGTCAATTGCTAGTATTTCACAATGTGCGTACAAGTTCACAGAAGGATCTTGAAGTCCTAATGGACATGAATTTTTTTTAAGTTATGAGGTCATATTAGGTTTGTGAATACACAATGGGACAGATATCATCATGGCAATGTCAACTCACTACATCATGTCAAAATATTGTGTTGTTGTCACAATTGGTGATGAGGTCACAAAAGATTAGTGATGTCACAATTTGTTGTGCATGTCACAATGACATGATGGTTCCCATTGTCTTTAACTTACAATAAGTATAGGATTTTACAAAGGGACTGTGGTTTCTCCAAAAGTATGTGTTGTCACAAATATATTGAAATCCTAAAAGGTTTATGATGCTAAAATTTGACACAATGGTTATGAAATCTGGCAGTGTGATAGCACCATGGTCATGATGTCACTGGGAATTTGTGATATCAAGTGTCATATGTGAAATCTAATGAGGTCGACAACAGATTATGAGGACAAAAAAGCCAAAGGTATTAGAATTGCAGCATGTCACAAAAGTTATGATGCCAGGATAGGTTTGTGATGTCACAGTGTGTTAGAGATATCACAATGGAAGAGTGATGTACAAAGGGATTTTGATGTCACAATGGTTAGGAGTTCTTGATTTGCTTATGATATCAACCTACAGGCCACATTTTAAATAGAATGAAATAACAGAAAAGGCATTCATAATGTGTCTATGATGTCACATGATATGGTGAAGTTATAAAGCTATCATATCATTTTAGTTTTGTGATTTCACAAGGAGTAGATGGTGTCAAAATGACAATGTGATGTCACAATTGTGATAAACTCACAAACTGTTTTTGATATTAAAATGTCATGTCTGATTCTCAATTGTCAATATTTCACAGTGGGGATTTGAGTACACAAATGAAATGTGATGTCACAAAGCTATGTATTTTTTCAAAATGTATAAGAGGTCATAATAGATTTGGGATATAACAATGTGATCCTGGTGTTAATAATATCAATGTGATATCACAATGGGTTTGTGATATCACAGTGGTGATGAGGTCACAATGGGTTAGTTATGTCATGAGTTTTTAATATCACAATTATTTGTCCAATTTCAATTGCTCCAACTTCACCATGAGGACACTGTAATAACCATCAGTGCTCGTATAATCCACGGGAACAGATAGTCATCATGACCTCTTGGTATGGACCACCATAGAGAGGGGTGTATGCCGCTGAAAGGGGCAGGACATGCTGTTGAAGGTGATAGGATGTCAAGTCCCACATGGTGAGCTGCCAAGAAGTGATTGGGCATGGACATTTGGGAAGTGATGATTGAAAACTGTTATGTAGGAAACATATTGCAGTAGGGGTAGGGTACGGCCTAAATATAGGCTGCAGGTTCAGAGCAAAAGAAGGTGACAGAAAAAGCGGAAAGGCCTAGAAGGAAAGAAGTGATGAGACTGCAGGAGGATAAAGAGCTGGCAGGAAAGGAAATTGAGGGAGAGCAGGAGCTGAAGGATGGCACCTGACCACCTGGATAGGGCAGGGCAGGCCTGTCAAGAGTAGAACAGCCTGAAGAGAAGAAGGGATTAGTGGAAGGAAAAAAATAAGACCTGAAATGTCGGACAGGTCTGTAGTGAAGAAGGATGAGGAGATAAGAAAAAGCCGTGTCCTTTGAAATGTGGAGCTTTGGAGATCATTAGTTTTGGGGTTGGTTGTTTGAAGACAAAGTTAACAAATGCCTGGGCTGCTCTGTGGAGTTCTGAGTGTTCATGGTTGAGGCTGCATGTAGCTCTGGGCATCCAGCCAAGGTCAAGGTAGTCGCTTGTTATAAAATTTAGGAGGACAAGACAGATTTGTGATGCAACATTGCATTAATCATATCATAATGTCAATATGAGGTCACAAAGGGTTTGTAATGTCACAATGGTGATGTGGTCAAAATGGGTTTCTGAAATCAAACTATATGCCACATTTGAGATAGAATGAAATCACAGAATAGGCAATCACATTGTCTCAAGGACATCACAACGAATATGTGATGTCATAATGCTATGATGTCATTGTCATTTAGGGATATCACAATGGGCTGATTGTATCCTAACAACAATGTGATCTCACTCTGGAGATGATGTCATAAAGCGTTTGTAATGGTACAATGGCATGTTTGATGTCATTTGTCCTTTTTCAAAGGTGCTAAGAGGTCACAACAGATTTGGGATATCACAAGGTGATCGTGATATCACTGTGGAAATGTGATGTCACAATTGGTTTGTGATGTCACAGTGCTGATAAAGGCACACATGTATAGAGATGTCACAATGAATTTGTAATATCACCATTACATATCTAATTTCATTCTACTAGATCACAATGAAGATACGTGTTTACATAAGGAGCTAGAGCCATGGATTTTGTAAAATATTATGCAGAAATAAGAGATTGGTGAAAATGCAATGGGACAGAGATATCCCACTAGCAATGTGATGTTACCATTACATGGGACAGTATTGTTTTGAAGTCACAAATAATTGGTAATGCCATACAGCTGATGAGGTCACATAGATTTGTGATTTCACAATGGGATGTTGATGTCAAAATCTCATGCCAGGTCTCCAATTAACAATAAATATATAAGTTCACAAGGCATAATGTATCCAAAGGCATATGTTGGCACAAGTGCAACGAGTATTAACAGGTTTGTGATGTCACAATGTGAGTCAGTGGTCATGACATCTGGCAGTGTGGTGTCACATTGGTCATGATGTCACAGTGGATTTCTGATATCACATGTCATACCTGAAGTATTATGAGTTAAACAATTTATGAGCTTATAGAGGCCAGAGATCACACTGGCAGCATGTAAAAATATTTATGAGGTAGGAGAGACAGTGGGTTTGTGATATCATAATGGCAATGTAGTGTCATCGAGGTATTGTGATGCCATAGTGGTTATGTGTTCACAATCTATTTCTGATGTCAACACACCTGTCACATTTGAAATAGAATGAAATCACAGAATAGACATTCCATTGTATCTGTGACATCACAATGACCATGTGATGTCATAATTCTATGATGTCATTGTTGCTTTATGATGTCACAATGGGATGATGTTGTCATAATGACAATGTGATGTTACAGTGGTGATGATGTCACAAAGGTTTTGAGATGTTAAAATGGCATGTCTGATCTCAATTGTCATTAGCTCAAAATGAGGATTTGGGTACACAAAGGTCCTGTGATGACACAAAGGCCATGCTTTCTTTCAAAGCTTCTGAAGTCATATTAAGATTGGGATGTCACAATGTGAGCATGGTGACACAATGGCAATGTGATATCACAATGAGTTTGTGATGTCACCACGGTGATCAGGTCACAATGGTTTAGTGATGTCTCATCAAGTAATATAACAATGACATAAAATTTCAATTTCTTCTAATTCACTATGAGGAAACTATCATAACCAGTGAGGCCAGAATTATCTGTGGGAGCTCATAATCATTGTAAATTCTTGGCCTGGCCCACCGGAGAGTGAGGGGAATACCGCTAAAGGTGGTGGTGTCAAGCCTCATATGGTGAGCTGTCAAGAAGTAATTGAACATTGGGCAGTTTGGGAAGTGACGGTTGAAAACTGTTAGGCAGACGACACATTGGTGTGAGGAGGGGTACAACCTATATATAATTTGCATTTTCAGAGCATTAGAAGGGGACATAAAAATGAGAGCTACCCAGATGGAAGAAAGTGGTGAGACAGCAGGAAGGGAAAAACTTGAGAAGAGAGGAAGTTGAGGGAGAGCAGAAGGTTGGCAAGTGGTCACTGGGGCAGAGGAGGGCAGGCCTGTGGAGACTGGAGAGGCCTGAAGGAAGTGGTGGAAGGGAAATAGGGAAAGACCAGGAAGGAAGGACAAGTCTGTAGCGAAGTAGGGAGGAATGGAAAAGTAAAAAGCCTTGCTCATTGAGGTTTGGAGTTTTGGAGATCATAATTTTTTGACTGGTGGTTTGCAGACCAATTAAGAAAGGGTGGGGCTGCCCATTGAAGTTCTGAGGTTTGGTGGTCAAGGCTGCTCTTGCACCTGGGTATCCAGTCCAGGATAAGGTAACCACAGTCCGCTTTCTAGTGTAAATTGGATTATTATACTAAATGTGACTTGATGGTTTGTCTCTTTGCCTTAGAAGTTATAAGTACACGAGTTCACAGAAAGAGCTTGAAGTCTCAAAGGCCATGAATTTTCTAAGATGTGATGTGACCATATAGTTTTGTAAAAACACAATGGGACAGTGATATCACAATGGCAATACCACAATATCATGTCAAAATAATGCTTTCATACCACAATTAGTTGTCGATGCCATTCTTGTGATGAGGTCACAATAAGTTTGTGATGTCACAAAGGGTTCATGATGTCAGAGTGGCATGGCAGATCTCAATTGTCATTAATTGGCAATGAATATATGATTTCAAAAAGGGACTGTAATGTCTCCAAAGGCATTTGTTGTCACAAATGTGATGCCGTTCTAACAGGTTTGTGATGTCACAATGTAACACAATACTCATGATAGCTGGCAGTATGATGTCCCAGGGGATTTCTGATATCACATGTCATACCAGAAATATGAGATTTAAAACAGATTATGAGCTCACAAAGGGCTTAACATATGACAATGGCAGCATGTCACAAAACTTATAAGGACTGGTTTGTGATGGCACAGCAGATTAATGATGTCACAAAAGATTGTGATATCACAATGGTTATATGGTCAAAATGGGATTCTGAAATAGAATAAATTCACAGAATAAGCCTTCACACTGTTATGACTATGATGTAACAATGTCATTGTGATTTATCATGCTATGATGCCATTGTTGTTTGGTGATGTCACAACGAGCTGAATGTGTCATAATGACAATTTGATGTCACTGCTTATTTATGATGTTACAGTGGTTATGAGTTCAAATTATGTTTCTGATGTCAACACACATGTCAAATTTGAAAAAAGAATGAAAAAGCCTGGAGCCAGTGGCTCATGACTGTAATCCAAGCTACTCAGGAGGCTGAGATCTAAGGATTGCACTTCAAAGCCACTTTAGGCAAGAAAGTCCATGAGACTATCTCCAATAAAAACCATTAGAAAACCAGAAGTGGTGCTGTGACTGAAGTGATAGATTGCTTGCCTTGAGCTGAAGAGCAGGGACAGAACCCAAGCCCAGAGATCAAGCTCGATGACAGACAAAAAAAATTAAAAACAGGCATTCACAATCTCTCTATAACATCACAATGACAATGTGATCTCATAATGCTATCTTGTCGTAGTTTTGTGATGTCAAAAGTAGTTGGTCCTGTCATAATGAGAATGTTATGCCACACTGGTGATGTCACGAAGAGTTCATGATGTTACAATGGCATGTCTTATATCAATTGTCAGTTCATAATCATGGTATAGTTACACAAAGGGACTGTAATGTCACAAAGGCCATGTGTTTTATCAAAGGTGCTAAGAGGTCCAAACAGGTTTGGGATGTCACAATGTGATAGTGATATCAAGTGGCAATGAAAGCTCACAATGGGTTTGTGATGTCACATTGGTGATGAAATCAACGTTTTGTGAAGTCACATATCATACTCACATGTCCAATTTCAGTTGCTACTATTTCACAATGAGGATATGAGTTCACAGAAGAAGACTGAAATATAAAAGGCCATGAATTTTCTAAAATGCTATGAAGACATACTAGGTTTTTGAAAAAACATTGGAACAGTGATATCGCTATGGCAATGGGATGTGGCAATATGATGATTTAATAAAGTTTTGTTGCCACAATTGGTGATGCCATACTGGTGATAGTTTACAAGAGGTGTGTGATATCACAATGGGTTGGTGATATCAAAATGACACATGTGATCTCAATTGTCAACTCAAAATGAGGATATGGGCTCACAAAGGGACTGTGATGTCTCCAAAGTCATGCGTTGTCTCAAAAATGATGAAATCCTAACAGGTGTGTGTTGTCAGAATATGACAAAATGCTCAGAACATCTATCAGTGTGATGTCACCATGATCGAGATGTCACACTGCATTCGGGTATCACATTTCATACCTGGATTGGGTATGAGAGGATTGGAATTTCACAGTGGGTTAGTGATATCACTATGGACATATGGGGTCACAAAAGGATTGTGCTACCACAATGGCTATTAGATCACAATGTGTTTCTACTATAATAGGTTTGTGCTGTCACAATTGGTTGGAAATGTCACAATGGCATGCCGATTCTCAAATAACTTTAATTCACAATGAAGATATGAGTTCACAAAAGGACTGTGTTGTCTCCAAAGTCATGTGTTGAGGCAAATGTGATGAAGTCTTAACACATTTGTGAGTTCACAATGTGACTCCATGGTCTTGATGTCTATCAATGTGATGTCACAATGTTCATATTGTCAGAGTCAAAACAGAATATAAGCGTACTAAAGGCCTAAAATATCCTAATGGCAGCATATCACACGTTATGACTAACAGTTCATGGTCCTTGGAGCTTAAGATTCTTTCTTTGAAATTGTATCCTCATTTTGAACTAGTAGAAATTGAAATTGGACATGTCATTGTAATAATACAAACTCATAGTGACATCACAAACGCATTGTGACCTCATCATCACTGTGACATCACAAACTCATTGTGACATCACATTATTGTTGTGCCTTCACAATCACATTGTGACATCACAAAGCAATAATGAACTCTTAGCACCTTTAAAATACACATGACCTCTGTGTCATCACAGACCCTTTGAGTACCCATATCTTCATTGTGAACTAATGAAAATTGTGATCACACATAGCATTGTAGCGTCACAAATACTTTGTACAATAATTATGACTGTGAAATCACATTGTCATCATGACACCATCATCTCATTGTGATACACAAAACCGCAATGACACAATACCATTTTTTTCTCTTTTTTTCTTCCGTACATTTTTTATTGTATGTGTACTGTACAGAGGGATTACAGTTACATGAGTAAGGTAATGAGTACATATCCTATCAAACATCGCTGCCTTGACATCACCTTGTCACTTTAATGTCATAGACCCATTGTGAATGCCTATACTTTGATTTCATTCTATTTCAAATGTGCCATGTGGGTTGATATCAGGAAACCATTGTGAACTCATAACCTTTGTGACATCAAAATCTCTTTGTCACAACACTTTGCATTTGTTATATCATTAATCCACTGTGACATCAAATACCTCTCCTGTCCTCATAACTTTTGTGAAATGCCATTGTGATATCTTAGGCCCTTTGTGAGTTGAAAATCTGTGTTCGACTTCATATTTCAAATATGACATGAGATATCTAAAATCCAATGTAACATCATGATAACACACCCCTGGACATCATAACCATTGTGTCACTTTGTGACATCTCAGACCTGTTAGTTCTTCACTATCTTGACTGCATATATTTTGGTGACATCAGAATCCCTTCCCAAACTCCTCATATACTCATGGTGAGTTAGTGATAATTGAGATCCCACATGCCATTGTGACATCACCAACCCCTTGGTACATCTCAAATCTATTATGACCCCCTCATCAGTATGACATTACCAATTGTGACATCAAAAATTATTATAACATGATGTTGAGACATCACATTGTCATTATGAAATCACTGTTCCATTGGGTTTTCACATAGTATGACCACATATTATGAAGCTCCTTCTATCACCCGGTATCCTCATATTGAATTATGAGTAATTGAAATTGGATGTATCATTCTGATATTACAAACTGTGACATCACTAAACCATTTTGACCTCATCACCATTGTAACATCAAAAACTCAATGGGACATCTAATTTTCATTGTGACATTATGGATCACATTGTGCCCTTTGAAACCTATTATGACCTCTTACCACCTTTGAAAACACACATGGCCTCTGTGGCATCACAGAACATTTTTGTATCCATATCCTCATGGGGAACTGACAACTGACATCAGACATATCATTTAAACATAAAAAAATCCTTTCTGACATTATCATAATTATGACATCATGTTGCCATTATGACACCATCAGCTCATTTTGACATGTAAAACTACAATGACATCATAGCATTGTAACATCTCATTGTCATTCTGATATCATAGACATGTTGTGTTTGCCTATTATGTTATTTGATTGTATTTCTAATGTGGCATGTCAGTTGATATCAGAAACCCATTGTAAGTTCATGACCATTGTGATATCATGGTGCTTTAGTAGCATCATATTGCTATTGTGATGTCACAGTGCCAAATTGATGTCACAAAGGGATTCTGATGTGACAATGGTTATGACATCACAATGAGTTTCTGATATCAACCCACATGCCACATTTCAAATACAATGAAATAACAGATTTGGCATTCATAATGTGAATATGATGTCACAATGACATAATGGCAAATGCTATAATGTCATTCTCATTTTGTGTTGTCACCATAAGCCAAAATGTGATAACAATATGGTGTCACAATGATTATGACATCACACAGGGTTTATAATGTTACAATGGTTATGAGGTCACAATATGTTTCTGATATCAACTGATATGCCACATTTGAAATAGAATGAAATAACAGGATATACATTCACAATGTATCTATGACAGTAAAATGGCAATGCGATGTCATAATCCTATGATGTCACTGTAGCTTGGTGATGTCACAATGAGCTGATGATATCATAACGACAGTTTCATGATGTCACAAAGGGTTTGTGAGGTCACAATGGCATGTCAGGTCTTAACTGCCATTAGTTTATAATGAGGATATGAGAATGAAGTCACAATGACATACACAAATGAACTGTGATGACACAAAGGCCATGTTTTTTTGTCAAAAGTGCTAAGGATCCTAACAGGTTTCATTTGTCAAAGTGTTAATGATATAAAAATTCGTAAGTGATGTCAAACTAGTTTGTAATATCACACTTTATTTCAAATTTCAATTGCTACAAGTTCACAATTATACAAGTTCAGAGAAGGAGCTTGATGTCCCAAAGATCGTGCATTTTCTAAGATGTTATGAGGTCATAATAAGTTTGTGAAAGCATGATGGTACAGTAATATCACAATTGCAATATGATGTCAAATTATAAAGTCATAAGAATGTTGTTATAATCACAATTAGTTGGTGATGCCATAATAGTGATGAGTTCAAAATCGTTTTATGATGTCGCAGTATAGACTGATGATGTGACAATGGCATTTGACACCTCAATTGTCAATAGCTCACAATGAGTATATGAGTTTAGAATGGGATTGTGAGGATTCCAAAGGCATTTGTTGGCACAAATGTGATGAAGTTGAATAGATTTGTGATGTGACAATGTGACACAATTGTCATTACATCTAGCAGTGTGATGTCACAATACTCAAGATGTCACAGTACATTATTAATATTTTATGTCATACCTGAAATAATATGAGGTCAAAAATAGAACGAGCTCTCAATGGGCCTAACATAACACACTGGCAACATGTCAAAACTTACGAGGACAGGACATGTTTGAGTTGTCACATTTGTTTAGAGATATCACAATGGCAAAGTTTTGTCACAAAGGGATTGTGATGTCACAATGGTTATGAAGTCAAAATGTGTTTTTTATAGGAAACCACATGCCACATTTGAAATATAATGACATCACATAATAGGCATTCATAATGTAAATATGATGTCACAATGAAAATGTGATGTCATAATGGTATGATATCATTATAGATTTGGGATATCATAATGACCTGATGTCATAATGACAATGTGATGTCACACCTGTGATTATATTGTAAATGTTTTGTGATCTCACAATGGCATATCTGATCTCAACTGACACTTCACAATGAAGATATAGATACACAAAGGGATTGTGGTGTCACAAAGGCCATGTGTTTTTTCAAAAGTGCTAAAGATGTTATAATGGGTTTGGGAGGTCTCAGGGTGATTGTAATGTCACAACAGCAATGTGATATCACAATGGCTTTGTGATGTCACATTGGTGAGGAGGTCACAATGGACAGGACAGCTTTGTGATGTCACAACAGATTAATGATATCACAATGGCACAGTGATATCACAAAAGGATTTTCATGTCACAATGGATTTCTGATATCCACCAATATTGCTTCCTTGAACTAGAATGAAATCACAAAATAGGCATTCACAATATGTCTATAATTTCACTATGACATGCTGTCATAATTCTATGATATTTAAGCTTGGTGATGTCAAAATGACATGTCTAATTTTATTGGTCATTAGATTACCATGAGGATCCCAAAGGTTGTTATGTGCTGAGTCCTTCAAAAGGTGCATTGTGCTGAGTCCATTACACAGGTTTCTTTGTGCTATTTTTTAAAACTATGCTGTGTGCTGTCATCCAAAAAGGTGCTATTTTCTGAGTCCTTGTGAGGTAGGTATCCCTGAAAATTACACACACACACACACACACACACACACACACACACACACACACACACACACACACACACATACACACACTAACAGAGGGTAACCGTGCACCTGTTTAGTGTGTGAGGTGGATAGAGAATAGTCTCTCCCAGCTGTTGGACTGAGGGAGGGGTTCGTTGCCATGGGCAGCTGCTGGGGTTCGGAAGAAGCCCTGAGCTGAGGTGAGGCTGCTTCTTCCATGGCCTGTTAGCCTTAGGGAGTCAGGGCACCACAAGGTCAGGGATGGGGGGTGTGGTCGAGTGGGGAGGAGGCGTGACTGAGGAGAGGACAGGACGTGGCCGAGGGGGCACATATCTGCTGCAGCCAGGGGCACATGGGGGCTGGCTCAATTGTGCAGCGTGGGTGGGGCGGCCCGGGAGAGAAGTGGGGGTCAGAGAGAGACAGCAGACAGAAGAGCAGGCACAAGCACCAGGGGAGGCGGCATCAATGTCTGGCTTCTGCTGCTGTAGGATCACGGGTCTGGGCTAGGAGCACAGAGCACACAAAGCCAGCACAGCAGGCACATCCCTCCCACAGGCCATTGGAGGCTCAGAGGCCAAGTAGGCATTGAGTCTGAGATTCCAGTGCAAGGAGCTCAGATAGGCCTAAGGCGGGCTCAGTCCTGCCACCTTCCTGCCCCTGTCCTGGCCCCCTTTCCTGCTCTGCCCGTGGCATTACGTTTCAAACATGGGCTGCTGGCTCGGACGTGAGCACCTCTCAGAGTCATCCAGTGATATGCCCCAGGCCAGCTTGTGGCCCTGATCATGTACTGACCCCCATCCACTGCTCTGGGCCTGAGCATCTGCCATGATGCTGCCATTGCTGCCCACTACACCCAGAATGGCAGCCTATAGCATCTCCCAGCAGCCCACATGAGTGGCCGTCCCAGGGACCCGCACCTTGTGACCTCTCCAAATCCCCTCTTCCCCACCCCAACCCAGACTCGCGACTCCCACTTCCGTTCTCACATCCTAACCTTGCCTCACCAGTGCCAAGGGCCAGCCCTGGCTCTGCCACAAATGCTCCCCAGGAGTGGGGGGTGGGGGAGTTGGTGTCGACCCAAGGATCCCACCCCTATCACTAGTGTCAGTGTCCAAGGAAATGGGGAGATGCAGGGTTGGGTGAGAAGGTGGCATCACCAAGCCCCTGGCGTGGAGCAGTGGGAACCACACAACCCCACATGTTCACCCTTCCTCTCCTAGGTGGGAATTTTGTGGCTTTATAAAGAGGTGGGGAGCAGCAACTCCACACCTGCCTTCTCGGGTCTTTTCCTTTTTTCTGGGGGTGGGGGCGGTGTTGGATGCAGAAGATAGAGACCCTTTGCTGTGTGAGTTCTTGTCCTCTGTTCTCAGTCATCCTCTCATCTGAGGAGGGTATCAGAAAATCCTACTAGGGAGGTGAGAGCACTGGGGGTCAGATGAAAGGTGAATATCTGGAGGTACACACTCTCTCTGACACCCATACACCTGGCCTGTCCCCCCCCCCCGCCCTATGCCAGCTGTCAACAGTACTCACAGGTTGGTCACATTTCCCAGCTCTTCCAGCATCTGCTGGTGCTCCTGGTCCATCTGTTCTCCTTGTCCCTCCAAGAATCCACCCAGTTGCCCAGAAGCATCTAGGCTGGAAGTAGGGAATGTGTCCATGTTTGTAGTCTTTAGAACCTCATCCATTTCCTCAACACCATGCTCACCCCAGCTTAGACACCCATTTGGGGACCCATGACCCCCTGCTTGTTTTCAGTTCTTGCTATGAGGAGCCACCTGTCTGGGGATTTAATGCTGGTTGTTCCCAAGGGGAGGAGTTTGGCCCTGGAGAAGGCAAGAGGCAGGGTGGTGCTGTGCCATTACACTGGTGCTCCCCTTGGGTGGGAACCCTTGCTTCTGAAAAGGAAATGGGGAATGGGAACCTGCATGCTCCAGCTGTACATTGTCCCAGATGAGTAACCAACAAACTTAAGAGAGGCACTACTCTGAGTCTGTGTGTGTGTATGTGTGTGTGTGTGTGTGTGTGTGTGTATGAGAGAGAGAGAGAGAGAGAGAGAGAGAGAGAGAGAGAGAGAGAGAGAGAGAGAGAGAGAGAGAGAGAGAGAGAGAGAGAGAGAGAAAAGAGAGAGAGAGAGAGAGAGAGAGAGAGAGAGAGAGAGAGAGAGAGAGAGAGAGAGAGAGAGAGAGAGAGAGAGAGAGAGATCATCTTTCTCCTTGTACAGCCTGATTGTGCTCAGGTGAGTGATCATTTGACAAATTGCAGGTACTGCATGGAAGACACTTCTGTGTCACTGTTCTGGATTTGTGTGTGTGTGTGTGTCACCATGTCTAAAAACAGCAAAAGCCTTTTATTTCTCTGTGTGTATGTATTTGTTGTTGTTCTTTTTTCATCAGTACCAAGTATGAGCCCAGCCACAATTTTTGTTTTCTCCTTCACAGTTTCATGGATCCTTTATGAAGATTTCAGTAGACATTCCTTTCCTCCCCTTTCCACCTCACTTTTCCCCTTTTCCTGTAACCCACAATAGCTGCTGGGCCTGCGTGGCCCTCCCCTAGGAGACCTGTGTGAACTCAAGTGGACACCTGTCCTTCTATCCCAGGCCAGAAGTTTGGTGAGGCAAGAGTGTCCACAGCCACACTCTTCCAGACAGACACTCTGCTCTCAGTGTATAGTTGGAGCTAATTCAAGGGTTGGGAATGTGTCTGCCAAACATAATTAGGGAAGGAGATGGGAGAAAGGATAGGGCAGGGGCTGTGAAGCTATGAGGTTTTGGGGGCTGGCGTACAGTGTGACATGGAAGATGTTTCACCATGACCGAGGATGAGAGGGGATCCTTACCTAGAGCGTTTATGGCCTCTGTGGACATCCAGGCCCAGGGCTCCGGGGCCCCACTGGTGGCATGGTTTCTCTCCCGGGGCAGTGCACCAGTGGTCAATCCTCCCTGGAGTCCTGCAGACTCCAATCTGTGTCCTATCTGGGATGTTTCAAGCTGGACACTGGTAGGCAAGTCCATTCCCCCTGCTGGAGCCCACTTGGTATCAGGATATGGCAATTAGATAGGGATTGATGAATCCCAGTTTCCATAACCTGCTGTAGGCTGTCTGAAAGCAAAAGGGGACCACTGATTTTGGAACACTTTAAGTTTGATTGGGACAATTTAAATGCTACATTTTCCAGGTTTTTTTTTAATTTAAGCTGGCAATTTCCACTAATGCCTTGGATGGACGTTTTCAGCTGCCAAACAATGACGTTCAAAGCGTCACAGGCAGAGTTCCCAGGCCAGATTATTTCTTGCTTTGAACCTTGTGCCTTGACTAAGCCTTTCTCTGGCAGCTGCTGAATCTCCTCCTGTTCTCTCTAGGGTGACCACCTCAGTCGGGGACGTCCTGGGGAGCAGAGATTGTGACCTTGACATCCTCAGCCTGCAGCTGTGAGCAGAAACGATTCCCAGTAACTGCACTGGATTATGGCAGACTCCGAAATCCCAGGCTGCCTCAAAGATCCTTTGTCTGCACCATGAAATTGGGCGTGGGATGTGGTAGACCATCCTGGCTGGTCCCAGGGGGAGGAGAGGAGGCCTCTTGAGCCAGTCATTAAGCTCATGGCAAACTCGTTCATACCTGAGTGGCGAATTGATTGCCACAGAGCTGGTCAGCCGCTGGACAGAGATCTTTGAGAAGATAGGCATCCTAGAGGCCCTGGAATCCAGTGAGTACATCATAGCTCACATCCTAGGAGTCAAAACAGTTAAGTGTGGTGCCACCAGGAGGGCATGAAGAGGGAAGAGAGAGAACTGTGGGACAGCTTCATCAGGCTTCATCAGAGGAATAATTACAGGGGATACATACCTGAATCAGATGGGACTTTTCTGTAGTATTGTCATAGACAGATGCTCATTTATTTATCCAACAAACCTATACAGTGTGCACCATGCTCTGGGAGGTCTTAGACAATGAAAGGTTTCAGGACTGTTTCCACAGAACATGAAGAAAACTTGGTTTGAGCTGGATGCTGGTGCTTCTAGCCTGTCATCCTAGTTACTTAGGAAGCTGAGATCCAAGGATGGAGGCTTTTGGCCCGGGCAGGAAAGCCTGTAAGACTCTTGTCTTCAATTAACTACCAAAAACAAAACAACAGAAGTTGTATGGCTCAAGCAATAGACTGCTAGCCTTGAGTAAAAAGTCTCAGGGATAGCACTTAAGCTCCGAGTTCAAGGCCCATGACTGACACAAAGAAAGGAAAGACACACAGAGAGAGAGAGAAACAGAGAGAGAGAGAGAGAGATAGACAGAGACAGAGATAGACAGAGAGAGAGAGAGGAGGGAAGGACAGAGGGAGAAAAAGAGGAAAGGAAGGAAGAAGGGAGAACATGCAAGACTTGTTTTGGAGTCCCTGGATCAAGGGAGCCAACCATTCACAATCCCTGTGGGGACAGTTTCAGAGATTAAAGCCAGTATGTTGGATCAAGCCACTGACCCCTGAGCAAGTTCATGACATCCAAGAGCTGTGTACTCAACCGAGTGCAGAGGAAAGCAGCCTCAGTAAACCCTAGGGATCAGGGTGGGTTACTAGGTTTAATCATCCCTGGCCCCAACGAGTTTATTTTCTGGTCAGATAAGAAGAAAGTGTCCAAGGGCTAGGGAGGTATTGGGGAGATGGAGTGTGAAGGGTGGGGGCAAGTGATAATTAGGATGATGAAGAGGGAGGATGATTCCAGGTCAGGGGTGTCAGGATATTTTAGCTATGATTTCACCTGACAACCTAGACTACCAGTGATCGAGCCTTTGATCCAGCCACAATACTATTAAAAGTCCTGGCACCTTGGTATCACCGTTGACGACCTGGCTGTCATTCACTGCAGGATGCCTGTGCAGTTCATCCTTGGCGTCTGGGACTTTCGAGTGCTCAATTGGGCTCAATCTGAAGATGACACCCCTGGTGTTTATTCCTCCATGAGAGACAGAGGTAAGCATGCCACTGGCACAGGGCAGCCTGGGAATGAGGGCGGGAGTTGGGACCCATGTTGCTCTGAGACTTCATCTAGAAGGTGTTAGGGCCCTGTGACTTCCATTCTCAGTGGCAGAAGGAGGTCTCTTTCATGACTCAGTCTTTAATCTAGATGGCAGATTTGGGATTCCGAGAGGGCAGGCTGAAGGTGAGGCAGGGCTAGGTAGAGACTGGTGGGAAAACCAGAGGCACTGGGCTCTGAGCAGGGTTGCTTTTTTCGATAATACTCAAACACAGGAACATTCCTGGGATAGATTAGCCATTTTCACCTTCCCAAGAGAGAGGGACCTAGAGCTCCCCAGTCTCAGTCCCTTGACCAAGAAACCCTGTGGTTCCCATATCATGTGTTTGGATAACTAGATCTCACTTTACTGTCCAGTGTTGAGGCAGAATTCTGAGAGGTCTTGAGTCTTTGATAATTTCAGGGGATCCTCAGTATGAGATTGTACTTGAACGTCCTAATTTGGTGCATGGTCAGGCCCATCTAAGACTGCCATGGTGTAGGACAAATTATCTAGAGAATCCTAGCAGGGTGGGAGAGTTCTGAGAGTCTTGATTATTATGTGTGAGTTTTGAGCACCCGTGTGCCCACCTGCTTCCCTTTCTTGGGTGGATTTTGCTAGGAAATGCTTAAAATTAGGGGGTGTTTTGTCTTTTATGCTCAAAGATAGGACTCTAACCTTTGAACCAGAGCTTTACTTCTAGCTCTTTTGGGTTTAATTGGAGATAAAGAGTTCTCATGGACTTGTTGCAAAGGGTGGTATCCAACTGCAGTCCTCAGATCTTAATTTCCTAAGGGGATAAGATGACAATCATGGAAAATTATCTTTGGCCAAGTGCCAGTAGCTCATGACTGTCATCCTCGGTACTCAGGAAGTGAGATCTGAGGATCACAGTTCAAAGCCAGCCTGGGTAGGAAAGACTCTGAGACTCTTATCTCCAACAAACCATCACAAAACCAGAAGGGGTGCTGTGGATCAAGCCTTGAGCTGAAGAGCTCAGGGACAGCACCCAGGCCCAGAGTTCAAGCCACACAACCAAAAAAAAGAAAGAAAGTAAAACATCTTTGCCTGCAAAAATGTGGAGGTGTGTGTGTGTGTGGGTGCTGTGGAGACCAGGTGCTGGCCTCACTTTACAGACATTTCTAAGAACTCCCCAAGTTTTCCCCAGTTTGAAGCCACAGTAGGATGGGCGGTGCCTTACCAAGAACTCAAGAGGACGAGGCCTTTGGCAGGCAGTGAGTGGGTAAATGGGTGAAGAGATCGGAGTGTTGTGCCTGTATTCTCTCCATTGAAGGATGGGTTTGAATGCTGAGTGTCAAAGTTTGAAGTCAAGGGCTGCAAGAAGTTCGTGTCCTGACAAATTGAGTTTCCTCTGGGAATGTGAACGTGGCTAAAGCAGGGTGCTGCTGGTGGCTCACAACTGTCATCCTAGCTACTCATAAAGCTGAGATGTAAAGACCACAGTTCAAGGCCAGCTTGGTGATACTTCATATCCAATGAACCATCAGAAAACAGGAACTGGCTTTGTGGCTCAAGTGGTAGAGTGATCATCTTCAGCTGAAGAGCTGAAAGTCAGTGCCCTGGCCCAGAGTTCAAACCCCATGACCAGCAATAAACAGAGGTGGCTGTGTTTTCAACATAGCAGTGTGTATGGTAGGAAATTCCATGCTGGGTTATGAGACATTCCAGATATGTTAGAGGCTCAGTCTTGTGTCTACAGTTGGACTGAGTACGATAGTGCCATCTTCTCACTAGTCAGATTTGATCCGAATGGAGGGAGTTCGTGGTTCTGTTCTCAGGAACAGCTGAGGCCTTGG
This sequence comes from Dipodomys merriami, assembly GCF_024711535.1. NCBI lineage: Eukaryota > Metazoa > Chordata > Mammalia > Rodentia > Heteromyidae > Dipodomys > Dipodomys merriami. The sequence goes on from NW_027206073.1 coordinate 181,032, forward strand.
AATGTCCGTGTGTGTGTATGTGTGTGTGTGTGTGTGTGTGTGTGTGTGTGTGTGTGTGTGTCTGTTTACGTGTCTGTGTGTCTGTGTGTGTGTGTGTAATTTTCCCTCATCCTTCTCTGCCCCCTTCTTAGGTTCCTGTCCTCCTCTTTCTGACTTCAGATGGTGCCCTTCCTCCACACCGACCTTGCCTTTAGCTCCCTATCAGCATCTACAATGAGTCGAAAATTGCCAGTGGCCTGTGTTCCATATTTTCTCTGGGGCACAAGTCTGGCTGTCCAAATATTTGGCCGCCTCCAGCAGATTCTGGTACAGCAGTGCCAGTTGGCATAGGTCTCTCATGCCTCAGATGGAGGGCCTCAGTCATATGATGTCCTGTCCTTTTCCTCAGCTGGGCCTCTGACATCCCTCTCAACAGGCTGGCAGTGGAGTGGGGAATGGGGGTTTGCTGGTGGGTCTGGCCAACTCAAGCTTGACAGCTGACTGAAGGCCACCCGAGCAAGGAGGATCCAGGGCTACATGGGAGGTGAGACCAAGGTGGCTTGGAAATATTGGTCGGTGTCTAGGAAATGTACATGTACTTTATCACAGGAAAGTCTATCTTCTGGCCCCAGCTGGGCCTTCTAGACAATTTCGGATGCCCAGAATACAGAGGCACAGACTTTAGATTCCAGGGCCAGGGAGCTGGGAGATGAGAGAATCAATGTTCTGGGGTATTAGTCTTGACCTGGCTATGCCCCTCCCCTCTTGTGTATGTTCACTTCTTAACCCAGTGTTGGCCACACACTGGCCACATGTGGCAGTACTGTGGAAGTGGCGGAAGTGGAGGTGAGATCTAGGATGACCAAAATCTGGATTTATGGCCTGCGGGGCTGGCAAAGTGTGTCTTAAAAAAATCTTTGAGCTGTAACTCTGGGCCTAGGCACTGTCCCTGAGCTTCCTTTGCTCAAAGCTAGCATTCTACCACTTGAAACACAGCTGAACTTTCATCTTTTTTAGTAGTTTAGTGGACATAAGTGTCTCACGGACTTTCCTGCCTGGGCTGGCTTCAAGCTGCCATCCTAAGAGCTCAGTAGCTAGAATTGCTGGCACCTGCTAATGATGTTAGTCTGTGTGTGTGTGTGTGTGTGTGTGTGTGTGTGTGTGTGTGTGTGTGTGTGTGTGTGTGTGTGTGTGTTTACCGGGACAAGAACTCAGAGCCTAGATGTTATCCTTTAGCTTGTTTACACTAGGTTCCTGCGGTACCACTTGAACTACAGTAGCTCAACTTCCCAGCTTTTTGGTGATTCATTGGAGGTAAGATACTGCCCAGGATAGCTTTGAATCTTGATTGATCCTCAGGTCTCAGTCTTGAGTAGCTAGGATGACAGGCTTGATCCACCTTCGCCCAGCTGATAATGGCCTTTCTCCACATTGGATTTCGAGCTTCTCAAATCTTCTTTATTTTTTCTGTGCCTATACTGGGGCTTGAATTCAGGGTCTAAGCTCTGGTCTCTTAATATTTTCCCTCAAGGCTGGTACTCTACCAATTGAGCCACAGCTCCATTTCTGGCTTTTGGTGGTTCATTGGTAAGAAGAGTCTCACTAACTTTCTTCCCCTGAGCTGGCTTTGAACCACGATCTCTGATTTCAATCTCTTGAGCAGCTAGGATTTACAAGGGTTGAGTTACTGGTGGCACTGGGTAGAAGCTTTTCTTAAGCAAGTGTTCGTCCCTGCGTTTGCCCTGACTCCTCCATGCAAAGGAGGCCTTAGGGTCAAGGGCTGTGAAAAATAGGCTTTCAGCCACAGGAAATGGCTGGGGTCCATGGTGAAAAATCAAGCTAATCTTCCCCTGGGCCCCATTCTGGACCCTACCCTCTGCCCTACCTGTGACTCAAGTACAAACCTTGACCCAGCCTTGAGTGTTCAGCCATACTTGCCTGAAGACACAGAGCCTTCATTCCCCCCACACCACCTGCTCTACACCACACCTCAGGACCTTTGCCAATGCTGTGTACCTTCTGCCTGAGGCTCTCTGTCCTGTTCCTCATCTTAGAACTCCTGTGGAATTTTGGCACTAATTATATCACCTCCTGGAGCAAGCCCTTCCTTCCATTCTCCCTCTTTTTAAAAAATATTGAGTTCCTAGAGATGGAACTTGGTAGACTGACTGGCAAATGCTCTATATTGGTGTGTGTGTGTGTGTGTGTGTGTTGTGTGTGTGTGTGTGTGTGTGTGTGTGTGTGTGTGTGTGTGTGTGTGTGTGTGTGTGTGCCATTCCTGGGGTTGAAATTCATGGCCTGGATGCTATTCCTGAGTTTTTATGCTCAAGGCTAGCACTCTACTACTTGGAACACAGCTCTACTTCTGGCTTTTGGGGTGTTTAATTGGAGAAAAGATTCTCATATAGACTTTCCTGCCTGCACTGTCTTGCAATCATAATCCTCAGATTTCAGCCTCCAGAGTAGCAAAGAGTATAGGGGTGAGCCATCAGCACCTGCCATCTCCCTCTTACCTATAACCTCGGCCCTCCTCTGAGTCCCAGAAGAGTATGTCTCACCATGCTCACATTTTTTTGCTAATCTTGGGCTTGAACTAAGGGTCTGGGATTAAGCCACAGTGCCACTTTTGGCTTTTTCTGTTTATGTAGTACTGAGGAATCGAACCTCGAGCTTCATGCTCTCTAGGTAAGCACTTTACCATTAAGCCACATTCACAGCCCAAGGCTCACTTATAACAGGATCTAGAAGGGTGGGATTTCAGCACAGAAATCGCTGGCCATTTTATATCTTTGCCAGGATTTGGAACCAGCCTGAGACTCGGCAATGAGGAATGGTGAATGAGTGATAGCCACCAGGCCTCAGAGATCTAGGCTCACATCCTACAGAGGGATAGGAAATATGGAGCCAGAACCTTCCACAACTCATACAGCCTAGCAACTGTGGTCTCCCTGGAGGTAGTGGCTGGCTGCTAGATGTCCCAATGAAATACCTCAGCCAGAATGTAATGCATCTGTTGCATACACCAGCCCAGGCAAGCCTTCGGGGTTTCACTTATTAAATGCCAGAGAAGGATGCTTTGTTCAAGCTACTGGCTCATACTTAGTACTCTCTGAGGGCTTTTCCCAGCTTGCCCAGGTTAGGGGTCTGGGCATGGGCAGCCTGCTGAAAGCCCATCGTCCATACATCTACACACAGAGACATGGAGTTACTGAATTCTTTTATTTCTTTGGCAGGTCCGAGGTTGAAATAGGAGACTAAGCCCTATCCCTGATCTCCTTTTGCTCAAGGGTAGAGCTCTGCCCTTGAGGTACAGGACCAACCCATGGGCATATTTTCCTGTGATCTCTTAGAATTAAGTGTCTAGGACTTTCCTGCCCTGGCTGAATTCAAATTGGCATTCTCTACACCTCAGCCTCCTGAGGAGCTAGCATTAAATACAGGAGCCACTGACACCTGACTTTCTTTTCTTCTTGTTCTTTTTAAAATCATGACAATCTGAAATCTTCATAGTGTTATTCCAATTGTTTACATTTGAAATAAATTATCTAGGCCTGGAGTTAGAATGCCAGGACTGCCACTCACAAATGGAGGGAGATCCTGACAAACTCATTCCTATTTATGTGAATGCTAATGGAATATTATCAAAGTAATCAAAGTAATAATTAAATTTGCAGTTAATTCATGATTCTATTTTAGAATGCCACAGAAAAATTATTGAACTTAAATCTTCCATTCTAGCACCATGGTATGATTCCTCTAATGGAAGGATATTGATGAATTTTTAATTAATGCTTTCATAAGTATTCAGCCATTATATTTCATTAAATGGAGAAATAACTTAAACTAATAATTGGTAACTATATATATATATATATATATATATATATAATTTAATGATATCCTCTATATATTGGGCACTATTGTGGTTTGATCACAGGTCCTCAGAATTTCCTGGCAGCTCAGTTTTCCAGAGGATGGTGAGCCAAGACTTTGACCCCATGTATGGATTGGGCATTCTAGGCCATGAGTTGAAATCACAGCATTGCCAAAAATTTATTCATGGAGTAAGAAGCCACTTTTGACACATTTTTTTTCCTGAAAAATATCCTGGGTTTCAGTATGATATATAATCTATATGCAAATATATCCTGTGGGATAGGATGTAATAAATGAAATGTTATGTGTGTAATAATACTAAAGAAATAAGTGTAATAAACGTCATACTCACTAAACCCATACATGTAAATAAATCTCATATATGAATATTATTATTTCAGTTTGAGGCTTCTATTCAGGCCCTGGGAACTGGTCTAAAATTTCTTGTCTTCAAGAACGGTGATCTTCCCCTTCAACCACAGTGCCACAGAGTTATCCAGACCCTGAGTTCAAATCCCAGGCCTGCCAGAAAAGTTGTGCAAATTTAAAACCAGGGCTTTTTATCCTTTGGCTAAGCACAGGGCTTAAACTCAGGTCTTGGCATCTCTGCCACAGTTGACCCTTGGTTCCTGGGACCCAAGTTCAAATCTTGGGGTTGGCAAAAAATAAAAAGGAGAAGGATAAAACAGAGAAGTTCAATAACATGGTTTTACATTTTTTCCCCTTTGCATTCTGACAATCCTGGGCTTAAATTAAAAGGCCCAGAAAGTGTACATGATCTTGCGTTTGGCTGGCTATTAGGGAAGCCATAACCGAAACTTCAACTTAGGCCTGGAGGTCGAATACTGGGACTTCCACTAATGATTGTTGGGAGATTCTAAGAAATGCATGCCAATATACATCCATACAAATGGAATATTATAAAAGTAACCATTAAATTAGTAGTGTATGAGTATACTATAACATTATACACAATAATTATACTACTTTGACTAATTTTCAATTAATACCTTGTTATATATTCAACCATGATACTTAAAACTTGAAGGAATAATTTATTTGTCAATAATTACTAGTAATATATGTAATTTCATAATATACGGACAACTTTCTCTTATTTTATACATATGTATACATATATATATATATACATATATATGTCAATCTACATATTTATTTGTTTATACACTTGTCATTCCTGGGGCTCAGTTGTATAGTGATGGCTTGTACATACAAAGCCCTGGACTCGATTCTCCACTACCACATGCATATAAAAATTCGGAAGTTGTGCTGTCACTCAAGCACTCGAGCACTGGCTTTGAGTGCAAAACCGTAGGGACTGTGTCTAGACTCTTACTCAAGACCCAGGACTGGCACCAAAATATGATTGAATGTTGTGAATGCGACTCTATAAGTATAGGACTTCAAATACCTTATCACAGAGCAAGCCATGAATCTGGTGCTGACAGCTGCCATCTAACCTGACTTAGCCAGAGGAATGCCACTGCAAGCCAGCTCCACAGAACCACATGCTGCTGCCTCGCTCACCCCTGTCATCAAGATATTCGGGGGCTGAGATCTCACACTGATGGGTTTAAAACCCAGCCCTGGCAGGATGTCTGTGAAATTCTGTGCTGTGGCTCAAGCAAAAGTTCTTAGGACAGTACCCTCAACATTTTAGTGCAATCCCTATGGCTGACTCCCTCCCCCCCAAAAAAACCCCCACCAATCTCAATCATTAGATGTGAACTTTGTGCAGTTTGTGATGTGTTTCTGAAAAAATGGTGATACTGATGAAAGCACCCAATACTAATGACATCTTGTGGGATACAGCTATGTGATGAGTTCTTCCTGAGGTGCTGGGTCCTTCGTGTGGTGCTGTGTGCTGAGTCCTGCTCAGGATGCTATGTGCTGAGTCCTTCACAGGGTGCAGTGTTCTGAGTCCTGCATTGGGTGCTGGGTTATGAGTCTCACTGGATGCTGTGTGCTGAATACTGTAAAGAGTGTAATGTGTTTTGTCCTTCAAAGGACACATTCTTTCATCTTGCCCTTGTAATAGCTCCACAACTTGGATGATTAGGCAGACAAGAATATTGAGGCTCAGATATGTCCCCATGGCAGGGACAAAATTATGTATTACTGAAGACTAGTGAGTTGTCTACTGCGGACGATTGTTTTGTTTTGTTTTTTTCTCAGTCATGAACCTTGAACTCAGGGTCTAGGCGCTGATCCTTACCTCTTGGACTCATGGCCAGCACTCCACCACGTGTAGCCAAGGACCCTCTTGCAGCAGAGTGCCACAGCCTAGGGTTGTATAGCCAAGGTCTGTCATCCTGGCTTCTCAGGAAGCTGAGACCAGAGTATCTGGGTTCCAAACTATCCCAGACACAAAAGGTCCCATGAGACTATTATCTCCAATTCATCACTAAGAAACGTGAAGTGGAAGCTGGGTGCTTGTGGCTCATGCTGATCATCCTAGCTACTCAGTAGGATGAGATCTGAGGATCATGGTTCAAAGCTAGCCTGGGCAGGAAAGTCCGTGAGACACTTAGCTCCAATGAACCACCAGAAAACCGGTGGCTCAAGTGGTAGAGCACAAGATTAGAGCTGAATTGCTCAGGGACAGCACCCAGAACCAGACTTCAACTCATACAACTGACAACAACAAAAAAGACATAAGCCTATTAACAAACCTGAAGTAGAGGGCTGAGAATGTACCTTAGGGGTAGAGTGCTTTGCATATATGAAACCCTAGGCTTGAATACTCTGGACCAAATCACTAGGAAAAAGCCTGAAATGGCTTTGTGTTTCAAGTAAGAGAGGGCAATCCTTGTACAAGAGAAACTAGATACAGTGCTCATGTCCTGTGTTCAAGCTCCAGGACTAGTGTATGCACATACACACTCCCACGTGTGTTCGCTTACTGACACACAAACACACACAGAAACTAGAAGTGAAGCTGTGACACAAAATGGGAAGGCAGTAGACTTCTGCTCTGAGATCATGGTCAGCACCCACGCCCTGGGTTTAACCACAAAACTTAGCCTCTCAGGGCCCAACTAGGAGAGGTCAAAGGTTTCAAAACCTGATGAGCTTCACCAGCCCTAGATGACAGGAAATTTTGTGATATCTGAGATGTTCTTGGATTTCCAAAGCTTCCGGAAAGCTAGGAGAGGCATCATAGGCCCATCATCGCAGGTTATGAAACATTTAATTAGGTTAAGTGCCCTAGTTGTTTGCCAGAAGGACTCCTGAATTATATTGAGCCCTGTATCTGAACATCAGAATATAGTCTCACAAAGGCAGAATAAGTGCACAGAACTTGGCCTTCCATGGGAGGTGGCATAAATGAAGGCTTCCTGTCAAAATAGAGCACTGGGGAGAGAGATCGTTTGACTTTCAGAGCCTTCCCACACTCTTCCTCACTAAGTGGCCCAGATAGAGTTGCTTGTTACACAGCTATACAGGATTGAGGACTTTTGTCTGCCTGTCCAGACAATGAGAAAGACTTCTTCCAGCAGGACTGGGATGCAGAGCAACCTTCAGGCTATACTGGGAGCAGTGAGTGGAGCCCTTGAACATGCAATGTCATAAAAGCATCCTCTGTGTTATGAACTCATAGTTTTGAATACAAATTTCCTCGCTTGGTGCCATTCATCATAGCTACTCTTACTCTGGAGATTCACCTGTAGGAATACATCCATACATAGACAAAGACGTGGAGATACAGGCTCTTTTTGAGGGGGCAGGTCCTGGGGTTGAACTATGAGCCTGTGCGCTGTCCCTGAGCTCCTTTTACTCAAGGGTAGTGCATTAAGCTCGAGTCAAAGCCCACTTCTGGATTTTTCTGTGATCTCTTAGAAATAACAGTGTCAAGGACTTTCTTACACTGGCTGGATTCAAATTCAGATTCTTTACATCTCAGCCTCCTGAGGAACTGGGATTACAGTCAGCAGCCACTGATACCATCTTTCTTTTCTTAATTTTTTTTTAAAATCTGGACAATCTGACTTCTTAGCGGGTCATTCCAATGGTTTGAACTTATAAGAGACTACCCAATGTTCTTTATAGCTGCTTTCTCAGAGAAGGATTTTCTCTCCTCATCTTCCACTCTGGTCACAGGTTGGAAGCCAAAAGTGAGAAATGAGTGTCACAGGATTGAGGAGTAAATGTCCACAGGACATGCCAGTTCTGTTACTTAGCATTGAGCTGCAGTGAATTTACTGTCTCAGGATGAGAGGACCAAAAGCTGGAACGATCATCATACTGTCTGCATTGCTCCTTTTGCCTATAAAATGTTCTAATAATTATGAGTGCTGTGTGTCTCCAACCTTAACTATCTAGGACACACTACAAGTATCTGCACGTTTCTATTTTTATCTAGTACCTCCTGAGACTTAGATTAAAGTTTTTTGTGGAGTGGCTCCTTGGTAAATCCCTGAGGAAAGCTGCTTGAATCCTCTTCAGGAGATCGCCTTACAAAGCCAGCCCAAGCAGGAAGTCTGTGAAACTCTTATTGCCAATAAACCACCAGAAAACCAGAAGTGGAGTAGTGGCCTAGAAGATAGAGCTCCAGTTTTGGGAGAGAAAGCCTAGCAGGAAACACAGGCCAGACCAGGCAGGACAGTCTCGGAGTTGCTTATGTCCAATTAACGACCAGTTGGCTGGAAGTAGAGCTATGGCAGTATTAGAAGCTCAGCCTTGAGCAAAACAGCTGAGGAACACATTGCACCCTGAGTTTAAGCACTGAGATGTCCAAAAAATAAAATTCAAAAAGAGAAGGCCAAGTTTATGTATCAGTGCCCTACTTTCTTACTTGTGTATGTTAATTCTTTGAGTGCAAACAGACTGTAAGCAAAGCTTTTGCTTTCATATACTGATTGATTTTTCAGATATGCTTGTTACGCCTACTGCATCATTCTCTTTATTTCAGCCCCATTGCTTTGCTCTTCCAGGATTCCAGGCCTCTGTCCTTATAGAATGCACATTGCAGCTCTCAGCAGCCTATAGTTACATTTTATTATGAGGCCAATCCAGGAACAGTCACAAATAAGGCAAGGGAAGAGAAGATCAGGGTTTATAGAAATAACCGCTATTCAGAAAATTACACTTGGGGACACAAACTGTAGCATACTTATGTAAAAACTACCATTAAGAAAAATAGATGAGGGGGCAGGGAATGTGGATTAGTGAGAGAGTGCTTGCCTAGCATGCAAGAAGCCCTGGGTTCTATTCTTCAGTAGTATATACAGAGAAAAAGCCAGAATTGGTGCTGTGGCTCAAGTAGTAGAGTGCTAGAGACAATGCCCAGTCCTTGAGTTCAATCTAAGAAATGTCAAAGAGATATATAGGTAGGTAGGTAGGTAGGTAGGCAGGCAGGCAGATAGATAGATAGATAGATAGATCGATAGATAGATAGATAGATAGATAGATAGATAGATAGATAGATAGATAGATAGATAGATAGATAGATAGATAGATAGATAGATAGATAGATAGATAGATACATAGATACATAGATACATAGATAGATACATAGATAGATACATAGATAGATACATAGATAGATACATAGATAGATACATAGATAGATACATAGATAGATACATAGATAGATACATAGATAGATAGATAGATAGATAGATAGATAGATAGATAGATAGATAGATAGATAGATAGATAGATAGATAGATAGATAGATAGATAGATAGATAGATAGATAGATAGATAGATAGATACATAGATACATAGATAGATAGATAGATAGATAGATAGATAGATAGATAGATAGATAGATAGATAGATAGATAGATAGATAGATAGATAGATAGATAGATAGATAGATAGATAGATAGATAGATAGATAGATAGATAGATAGATAGATAGATAGATAGATAGAAAAATGATACATGAATCTGGTCTTGGATGTCAGGAGGAAAGAAGGGAACAATTCCTAGTCATGAGTCCTTCTGCAGTGTGCCAGGACACCAGCATCGCCTTCACACAACCACAGAGCAGGAAGACTGTCTCTTTTTCACTTCTCAGGCAGATGAAGGCCCCAGAACCAAGAAGGCAAAGCCAGGTTCTAACTCAAGTGAGAAACGGCCCTGCCTGACGTTCGACTGGGGATTTGCATTAATGATGTGGAGAATGAAGGAAGGAGAATGGACTGGCAGAAGTAGAAGAAGGGCCTTCAAATCTGACAGATGTAGAGTAAAAAATCCACTCCCTAAGAACAGAGAGCAGGGTTTTTCTACTCTGTTCCTGCCCTCTCTCTCACTAAACTGACTCTCGATTGGTAACCTAAAGATAGCCTGAGGCTCCCTTCACCTAAAGGAGGAAGGTTATGCATCGTTTGAAGAGACTGAGAAAGCCTGACCGTGGGTGTAACTGTAACAAATGTTTCAGGTTTCCCCTCATTGCTGGATGTGTCTGGAATGAATATAATGAAGTGGTTTGCAGCTCACTTCCCTGTTAAGTGTGTATCTTCTGCCTCCTAATCCTACAAGCCTAGGTCTCTCCACCTAGCCTGGCTTTTGATACTGTTTTCTGTCCTTCAAATACAGTGTTACACTGGAGTTCTCCCTGCTAACAGGGCTAGGGCTTGAATCCTGAGAATTTCATTTGAACCTTGGATGGGTCAATGATGTTTCTTTCCTTCTTCTATAGCACAAGAATTCTAATAACATTTAGAGTTCAAGGAATTTCTCATCACCAAAGGAAACACAAGAAACTATTGAACACCTGACCTTTCAGAAGTGGAAGTCAGAGTGTCATAGACTTTCCTGCCCTGGTTGGCTTCACCCTGTAATCCTGAGACCTCAGCCTCCTTAGCTAGGTTGATGAGTTTAAGCTACTGGTGCTCTGCTAGGTTTAGGACTGTAATGACACTGACAATACAAGTCAAGTGCTTATCACAAAGGGCTTGGGGAGCATATTAAGCCTTTCAACATTGGACCATTCAGATCCCTTTAGCACACAAGGTTATAATGCTAGAGTCTGAGAGCCTGGGCAAGTGGATCTGTTACACTTCAACCTTAAGCTCTGACTCCAATTCTGGTTTACATCAGCGTTTATTTTCCAGGGAACGTTCTCCTAATTAGCAGATAGGAAAAGTACTTTGATTAACCCTTACTTTTTTCCAGTTGTGTGTCTTGTATCAAGCTTGGGCCCTGTCCCTGGGCAATTCAGCTCAAGGCTAACACTCTACCACTTGAGCCACAGCGCCACTAGGGTTTTTTTTTGGTGGTACATTGGACATAAGAGTCTAACAGGCTTTCCTTGCCTAGGCTGTCTTTGAACTGTGGTCTTCAAATCTCAGCATCTTGAGAAGCTGGGGTTCCAGGTGTGAGCCACCCGCATCTGGCCAATTGTTTATGACAGTCCTGGGGCTTATTTTTATCAAGGCTAGCACTCTGCCATTTGAGCCACTCCACTGCTTCTGGCTTTTTCTGAGTATGTGGCACTGAATATTCAAGCCCTGGTCATCATGCATGTTGAGCCAGCTCTTTACCTGTAAGCCATATTTCTAGGCTCACCCTTACAATCTTATCCCACAACTTGTCTGTCCAAAAAAAAGGCATCTGAGTATAAATCATTAAAGAAATCCCTATAGGAACGTGTTCAAAGATAAATAAGACAAAGTTCATACTTGAGAGAGACCCTAAACGTGTGAAGATTATTACAAATGCCATTTAATTATGTATCATGTTTCAACACAAAAAGTTTTAATGAAAAATGAGTCAATGTCCTAAATTATTGTGTATAATTTTCTAATAGATGTGCAAAATGTAATAAATATGTGTATGATAACACTAAATAAAATACTCAATAAATAAATGAATCAAATAAAAATAAATACAAAATCAATAATAAAAATCATAATATGTAATAAACATAATTATGTAAGTATATATCCTATATTACATATGTGTAGAAATATCTTTTCCATTGCAGTGCCTCCATTCAGGCCAGGGGAACTCTAGCCTGAATTTCATTTTGTCAAGGACAGTAAGCTTCGCCTTCACCCATGGTACAAAAGAGTTACTTGGATGGTGAGATCAAATCCAACCAATGGTAAAAATATTGGCCAGTTCCAAGATAGTGACTTAATTTTTTAATGAAAGCAGTTATGTTTATTCAGTTACATACTGAACATTTTAAAAAGCCGTGTAGAATTTTGTACAGCTATTCAGACGTCCGTCCCTTACTCACAAAGTGCTTCTCTGAACACTACATTGTTTCTTTCTTGTACTTTTTTTATTGTAAAAATGTTGTACGGAGGGGTCACAGTTACTTGAGCAAGGTCATGAGTATATTTCCTATTGAGCATTGTTGCCTCCTCCTTTGTTTTCCTCCTACCATCCCTTCCCTCCCATCTCCAAAACTACTCCTCCTGCCAAGCTGAGTGACTTATTTTTAGTTTTGGCTTGGCATGGGGTTTGAACCCCAGTAGTGGCAAATCTGCACTTTCCCTCACATTGCTACAGATTTACAAAGACCCTGAGGTCAAATCCCAGGCTAGGAAAGAAAACTGACAGAAATTCCAAATTAGGGAGCTTTATTTTTTAATTTAGTTCATTAATTAATTAATTAATTTTTCTTTTCTTTTCTTTTTATTTGGGGGGCCAACCATGGGGCTTGAACTGAGGTCGTGGCAACTCTGCCTCAGCTCGATCACCCTAGGCTAGCTGCTGTTCAGGACCCATACCCAATGCTGGAATCCTAGGCCCAGAGGGCTTGCATGAGGATAAAAGTGGGATAGAACAAAAAGTGGGGAGCTGCAGAAGTCTGGGGTTTTATGTTTTTTAGTTTGCACAGTGACCATTCTGGGTCTGAATCAGATAGCTGCAAAGTTGATCTAACCTGCCATATCTGAAGGCTGGCACACTATCAAGGAAATCATATGACAACCTGTCAACATAGTCCCTGGCTTCAAATCCCGGTCCTGACACCTACCAATCACAGGGGATCACAAGAGGCTCATTCCTATGCATAGGAATACCAATTGAAAGAGAAGTTTGTGCATCGGTCAAGTCTAAAATTGGATGCAATAATCCTAGGACACGGATCGATCCCAATTAATAGTTTATTAAGCATGAAAAGAATACTATTCCTTTAATTGTAGTATAATAAATACCTAAGAATTGGTAGGAACGTAATATATGTCATTCAATCATAGATAGGCGGCTATGGCTCTTTTTACCAATATATATTTATTTGTATACCACTGTCTGCCTATCCACGTATCGCTGTTTTGTACAATCCTGGGGCAAGATCTCAGCAGCTGCGAACCACCCGACAGCTTCATTGGCTAGAGGCTGCCGTGCTCACACTCACCCATTCATGAATTGGGACTGCATGTCCCTGAGTTCAGATCCTAGCACTGCCAAAAATTTAATCTTGGATTAAGAAGCCAATCTGTTTTCCTTTTCTGGGAGAGTCCTGGGTGTCAGGCATGATTGAGAAGACATCTACAAATCTAAATGCTATGTGAAAGGATTCATACAATATAATACATTATTAGGTGTCATCACAGTCAATAAAATAAATGGTAAATAAATGAATAAAACAAAAAATTAAATGAATAACCACCCCAAACATAATATAGTCTGAACATCTGTATGGAAGTTCAATCCTATCTTTGAAATGTATATAAGGAATATGCTTTCCAGGGATAAGCCTTGAATTCAGGCCTAGGGAACAGGCCTGACTTTCTGTTCTTCAGGCATGGTGAGCTTCCCATTCCTGCACAGTGGAACAGAGTTACCCAGACCTCGTGTTCAAATTCCAGGCCTTGCAGACAAAAAAATGCCACCACACATTCCAAGCAAGGGAGCTTCATTAGCATTTTTAATATTTTTTCAGTTCACTTCACCTTTATTTGATACATTTTGATTTTATAACACTAAAGTTTTTCAAAAAAGGACTTTAAACTTTTACATTTCATCATAGCACATTGGTGTTTCTATTTTGACCATCTTCTATGAAGAGTGAACATGAAAATAAGGACACCATTTCTCCCTAGAAGGTTGGGACAGTTGATTTTATTTATATTTAGAGTTATTTCTATATTTATAAACTCTACATTTGTGTCATGTTAGTTTTCCTCAGTGCCTACAACGAAATACACTAGGGGAGTCATAGCACAAAAAGTTGTGTTTCTGAATAAAAACTCACTTTTGTGAGGACAGCAGGTACTTGTAAGCATTTTGGGAATAAACTAGATTGTAAAATAAAAAACAATAACATTGGGAGTGGGATGTAGTCAGTAGTGGAGTATTCGCCTAAAGAGCATAAGACTCTGGCATAAAAGTTTCCTAAAGCTCAAAGTGTTAGAATTTTATGATCTGTATGAACAAACTTTTTTTTTTTTTTGGTCGTGGGCCTGAACTCAGGGGTTATCCCTGCACTCTTCAGCTCAATGTAAGCAATCTACTTCTTGAGTCACAATGCTACTTCCGGTTTTCTAGTGGTTTATTGGAATTAAGAGTCTCACCAACTTTCCTGTCCAGGCTGGGTTTGAACCGCCATCCTCAAATCTCAGCCTCCTGATTAGCTAGGATTATAGGCATGAGCCACCTATGCCAGGCACGTGAATAAACTTCTTAAAGATTGATTCTGAGAAAATAAACCTGGAATATACTTTTAGTATAAATAATTTATAATGCTATGTTTAAGGCACTAATTCAGAAGTATTTATTCATTGGCTGGTTTCTTAGTTTATTTAAAGATATATTATATATTCATTATGAATATATATACATATATTATTAAAATGTAGCTTTGAAGTGTACCTAAGAGCATATATGTTCATGTAAAGTTATTCAACTGCACAAGCTTCATTATTTTTTTTCCATTTTGGTTGGTACCATAAATTATGTGGGATTTTTCTACTGTTGTTTTGTTCTCTGTTTTTGGAGGATTTCTCTCCCTTTTATCTCCCTCTCTCCCTCCATGAACTTGAACTCAGCTTGGTCTTTCTTGCCTTTGTTGTTCATAGCTGATTTTCTACCACTTCAGCCATACCTGTAGCCGGGCTTTTTGCCAGTTAATTGGAGATGAGTTCTCTCAGGCTTTTCTGCCTTCATTATCATCGTCCAGTTCTCAGCCTCCTGAGTAGCTAGGATTACAGATGTGGGCAACTGGGGTGCCTAGGGATAAATTAGACTTTGGTTGGTGTATTCTTTCTGTTTTTCTAAGCATGGGATCATCTAATATAGAAATTCAGTGAATGTCCTGGGTCTGAAGTAAGATATATAATATATATGCAAATCTGTATAGTTCTCATAATATGTAATAAATTTAATATGTGTAATAAGTATAGTAATAGTCAATAAATATAATGAATGAATAATACAAAAAATAAATACCCTGAAAGCAATATACAGTAAACATAATTATGTAGATATTAAAATTTTTTTTCAAGTGTGGATGAATATTACTTTAACAGGGCTGGGGATTGAATTCAGGCCTAGGGAACAGGCCTGAATTGCTTGTATTCAAAGAGGGTGAGTTTCCCCATTCTCCACAGTGCATTAGAGATTCCGACTCTGAGTTCAAATCCCAGGCCTAGCAGAAAAAAGCAGACACGAATTCCAAGCCAGGGAGCTCCATTAGTATTTTTAATATTTTAAAATTTTTAAATTTTTTTATTTTACTTTTTATATACTTTATTAAAATTTATTTTATTTTATTTATTTATTCATTTATTTTGCCAGGCACGGGGCTTGAACTTAGGTCGTAGCAACTCTGCCTCAGCCTCCATCACCCTAAGCTGGAATGGTGCAGCTTCTGGGCCCACAGCCCATCTTGGGATCCGAGGTTTCAGGGGCTGACAGGAAAACAAATTGAAAATGGCACTGAAAAATAGCCGCGAATTGCAGACAGTCGGCGGTTTCTCGGTTTTCCTTCCTTGCATGGTGACCATGCCGGTTCCAAATGACACAGCTATAACCTGTAGGTTACCTGGCATTGCTGAAGGCTGGCAGGCTGGCAGCGAACCCATAGGCCAATCTGGACACCTGGGCATTTGAATTCTGGTCATGGCACTTAGAAAAGGTTGGAGAGCCTAAGAAACTATTGTCTGTTCATAGGAACACCAGAGGAATGTGATAAATGTCATGGTTTGATGAGTAGTGTGTCAATCAGCCTAACATAAAATTAAACCCAGTATTCACAAGCTGTGGATTGATTTTAATTCATAGTTTATTATGCATTAAAAGAATACGTGTGTGTGTGTGTGTGTGTGTGTGTGTGTGTTTTGTCGGTAGTGGGGCCTGAACTCTGGTCCTGGGAAGTCTCCGTCAGCTTTTAAGCTCAGGGATAGTGTGTACCATTTGAGACACAGCACCATTCCAGGCTTTTTCTGATCATGTGGTGCTGAGGAATTGAACCCAGGGCTCATGCATGCAAGACAAGCACTCTCCCAGTGACCACTTTCCCAGCCCCTAAAAGAATACTATTGATTAAGTAGAATTCTCACTACATACCTGTGAATCACTAGGAAGGTAGTATATGTCATTGAATACTACTAGATACACATCACTGGAAGTATCTAAATTTCTAAATATATATTTATTTTTATACCACTGCCTGAATAGAAAAGTATTGCTATTTTGGCCAAACCTGAGTCTCGATCCCAGGTCCTGGTATCCACCTGGCATCTGAATGTGCTAGAGGCTGCCATGCTGACACTCACCCATTCATGAATTGGGCCTCCTAGGGCTTCAGTTCAGGCCCCAGCATTGCTAAAAATGTCTTCCCCAAGAAAGATTCCAAATGTGATACCTGTTTTCCTTTTCTGTGCGAGTGCTGGGTGTCAGGTATGATGTAAAAATATGTCTGCAAAGCTCCATGCTGTGGAATAGATTTGAATGAATGTAATAAATGTTATAGGTGCACTCACAGTCAGTCTATAAATAAATGGTAAGTAGATAAATAAATAATAAAATATAATGAATCATTCCAACAAACACGATATAAATTGAATATATGGATGTAAGTATAAATCATATAATAAACATGTCTATAAATGTTATGTTCTCCAGGGCTGGGGCTTGAATTCAGTTCTAGGGAACAGGCCTGAATTGCTTGTCTTCAAGGGAGGAGAGCTTTCTTTTCCTCCACCCGCTCAGTGCATTAAAATTACCCAGATCCCAAGATGCATCCCTGCCTAGCAAACAACAAAATGGCACAAAATCCAAGACAGGGAGCTTCAGTAATATTATTAATTAATTTATTTATTTTTTGCCGTGCACGGGGCTTTAACTCAGGTCATGGCAATTCTTCCTCAGTTTCCATGACCCTAGGCTGGGATGGTGCAGTCTCTGTACCCACAGCCCATCCTGGGTCCTAGGCCTCAGGGACTAACAGGAAAACAAAATGAAAACACCATCAAAAAAAAGCCACGGACCACAGAAGGTCAGCAGTTTCTATTTTTCTTCATTGCACGGGGACCATCCTGGGTCTGAATGACATGGCTGCAACCTGTAGTTCACCTGGCATTGCTGAAGGCTGGCGGGCTGTCAGTGAAGCCATAGGCCAACCTGGACGCTAGGCCCTGAGTTCGAATCCTGATCATGCCATTTAAAAGGGGCTGGAGAGTCTAAGAAACTATTGCCTGTCCATAGGAATACCATGGAAATGTGATAAATGTCATGGTTGGATGAGTAGTCCCTCAAAATGAATCTAGAATAAATTTAGACCCAATAATCACAGGACACAGATTGGTTTTAATTCATAGTTTATTATGCATTAAAACAATATTATTGATTAAATGGAATCCCCATTAAATACATGAGAATCGGTTGGAACGTAGTATATGTCATTGAATACTAGATACACACCTCTGGCAGTACCTAAATATCTAAATTTATTTTTATTTATGTACCACCATCGTCATAGAAAGTTACTGAGATTTTGGCCAAATTTAGATATTTATATTTATTTATGTACCACCATCGTCACAGAAAGTTACTGTGATTTTGGCCAAATTTAGATATTTATATTTATTTATGTACCACCATCGTCATAGAAAGTTACTGCGATTTTGGCCAAACAGGGGCTTGATCCCAGGTCTTGGGATCGACTTGGCAGCTGAATGGGCTAGAGGCTGTGGTGCTGACACTCACCCATTCAAGAATTGGACATCTCAGGCTTTCAGATCAGTTCGCATCATTGCCAAAAATTTCTTTCTGGTGTAAGATTTCAAGTGTGACACCTGTTTTCCTTTTCTGTGCAAGTTCATAATATGTCTGTAAAGTTACATGCTATGGAATAGATTAGAATAAATGTAGTAAATATTATGGGTGCACTCACAGTTCGTAAAATAAATGCTAAATCAATAATAAAACATAATGATTCACTCCAACAAACACAATATAGACTTAATATATAGATGTAAATATAACTCGTATATTTAACATGTCTATAAATGTTATGAGGTTCTTGAATTCAGGCCTAGGGAAGAGTTTAGTTCATGCATGATTCTCATAGGAAATGATAGGCAAGACGTATGGCACAACAATAATTTTTAATTAAGAGTTCATGAAGTGTGACAATAAGGATCACATTCAGAAATTGGAGGAAAGGGAAAAGATCCAAGAATCAGTACTCACATGGTGTAGAGCACATGGGCAGCAAAGATGGCGCTGATAGGGAGTTGAGTGGACAGAGCCCGATTTGCTTTATGTTCAGTGCTTAAACAGACCGTGGAAGCTTAGGTGCATGATAGGATGTGACCTTGACAGTGATTGGTTCCTCTTCCTCCCCTCCCATGCTACCCATTCTTTTTTGCTTTAAAAATGGCTTGCTCTATGTTAATAAATGAGTTTTCCTGCTTGAGTTGACTCCCTGCTGCATCTGATTGTCTCCCTGGCTGAGGGAGATTGGGGAACAGGCGAGCGGCCACACTTACCTTTCCTCGGACCCTGTCCGTCTTTTGTGGGATGGATGAAGACCCAACATCTGGCTCCCAACAAGGGGCACGAAAGGAAAAAATACCAGCAGAGGCTAAGCAGTCTGTCAGGGTAAGTGAAACCCTTACTATGGGTAATGCTATCTTACAGAAGAAGGAGGAGGAGGCAATATTAGGCCTAGGAGGAGTAAAGGAGGACTTGGGAAGTGAGAAGGAAAAGGAATGGGTCAAATTTGACCTAGAACACACTGAAACATGCACCATGGAAGTCAAAACGAGGATGAAAGTTAGTCCCTCTGATTCAGATGCCCCTGATGGTCATAGCCCCTCTCCTATTCCCCCGATTGGAGGGGAGGTACGGAACCCTACACGATCTGTGAGAGATACCTGCAAGAATCGGACCCCCACAAACCATCCACGGAGGGGTGTAGGGCGGGGGAAGTAACCTACTAGGAGGCCTACCCTGGAAAGGAAGGGCCACCTGAGAGCATGGACCCTAGGCCACAGGATTTGCTACCCCAAGTGTAAACGGTCAATCTGGCACCAAGAGCAAACAGGCCCTTGGAATGGTATCCATGGGAAGCTAAGGATCTTAAAGAGCTCTGCAACGTGGTGGTGGAGGATGTCCCAAACTCTCCTTTGGCCCAGAGCTTATTACAGGACATTGCTTATCACCCAGGTGTTGCTAAAGCCTGACTGGATGTGGCTAAAGCTGTCCTCACTAGTTCTCAGTTTATTAAATGTGTGCTTTCTTTAAGGAGGAATGTAGAGGGCAAGTAGAGAATAACCAGCAGGCTCAACCCATGATACCTATTACTTATGCCTTGTTAACAGGGACGGGGAAGGGTACTCCACTGGCATCCAACAGGAGGCAATTCCTGGTCCATACCGTGACTAGGTGAGGCAAGCAGGACTTGTCACTTGGTACAAACTGGATGATAGGCCTACTGAGTCCCCTATAGCAGGAGTGAGGCAAAAACCTGGTGAGCCTCTAGCTGAGTTTGTAGACTGAGTCCAACAGAGCATTCATCACAAGCTTCCAGCAGGGAACCTCCGGGATCAGTTTGTAAAGCTACTGGTCTGGGAAGGGATGAATTCATACCACTGCATGGCCTGTGCGGGATTGAGAGAGTTCACTGAGCAGATGGGTGGTGGCCTCATAGGATGTGGGAATGCAACAGCACCAGTCCCAATCACTAGCTTTAGCTTTACAGGCTCAGACATCTGCCATGACTGAGGCTATTACCCAGGTGCTGGCAGCCCAGGGCCGAGGAACCCCAAGATCATCATGGAGAGGGACTTGCAGGGTGTAGGGGGCAATTTCCCCTTCCCAGCCATTTGGCGGAGGGATTGTTGTAAGCAGTCCTTCTTAAAGTGTCTCTCTTTCAAGTCCCTCTCTCCAATGATTAACCCCAACAGGTGACCTGGACAGTGATCTGCGCTGACAATGCAGAAATCATCAATAGACTTCAAGAGAAGCTGTTCCTTTGACCTGGAGGCCTGACCTTCATTTTGATCACCACCCTATGTCATTATGTATGGACCATTTAATATTTGTGTAGGAGCACTTATTTTAATGTTACCAGCTCTAATTGTTCTTTTACTACTTGCTTGTACAACCACATTTTGTTATGCTTTCCTGTAAACATGTCTAAAATCTGCTCCAAAACAACCCCCACCTCTGGACTCTGAAGTGGCAAAGACTGCTATCCCATCCCTGACTAATGCTAAAAGACTGCTAATGACATTACTTGGCCTGGGAATGCTTTTGCTGATTGTTTCTCTATGCCTTACTTGCATTATATGTGCACTGCAAAACTCTTATGAGTTTAGCCAGCCAATTACATAAGATCAAGCTCCAAGTGAATAAATTTCTCCCAGGGAGGAATCACAGCCAGAAATGGGTAAGAGGGGGTGTCAGTCTGTCCCTTGCTCTGAAGAAGTTCTCGATGATGGGTCAGGCAGACAAGGCGATCCACCCAAAAGAAGATAGGTGGGTTCACTTCCTTAAACAAAGACAGGGGAAGATATTGGGAGCCATTTGGAGCTTAAAGTAAAGCTCAAAGTCATCTTGACCACTGTGCTCGCTTAAAGGCACGTACAAGGAACTGGCTTACTTAAAAGACACCAGGTACCCAGGATTGCTCTGCTATGTCTGCAGTTTGTTTTAAATTTTCCTTGTTTTTCTGGACTATAGTAGAATGGCCTGAGTATGGGGGCCCACGAGGATGCACCATGCCACATGTGTGGAACTCCCAATACCCAGGCTGCTCCCAGGTTTTGAAGAGGATGACCTTACGAGATACTGACTTTTATATATGCCCAGGAATTAATTGAACTGCTTTGGACATTTCTAACTGTGGTGGGACTGATGGCCAATGCTATCCATACCAATGGAATCCTTTCAAAATAACCTTTACAGAGGAGGGAAAAAGATAACTAACTTGGAGGTGGGTCTGCATTTAAACAAAAAAGAGGGAATCTATAGAGCACATGGACAGTAAAGATGGCGCTGATAGGGAGTTGAGTGGGCAGAGCCCGATTTGCTTTACAGTATGTAACCAGACCATGGAAGATTAGGTGCATGATAGTATGTGTATGTAACCAGACCATGTAAGCTTAGGTGCATGATAGTATGTGACCTTAACAGTGATTGGTTCCTCTTCCCCTCTCATGCCACCCACTCTTTTTTGCTTTAAAAATGGCTTGATCTGTGTTAATAAATGAGTTTTCCTGCTTGAGTTGAGTCCCTGCTGGGTCTGATTGTCTCCTGAGATGAGGGAGGCTTGGAAACGGGCGAGTGGTCGCACTTACCTTTCCATAGACCCTGTCCATCTTTTGTGGGATGAACGAATACCTGACAACATGGTAGATGGGATTCCACCCCGAGCCTCAAACTCAGGTCCGGGAAACCCCTAGCTCCTTAGTTGCTCACAGGTTGGTATCCTCACCTAGACCCTTTCGCCAATTGGGCCTGCTAAGCTCTGAGTTCAAATCCCAATACTGCCAAAAGATTAATCCTAATGTGAGAAGCCCATCGATCCACTTGTTTTCCTGTCCTGTGAAAGTTCTGGGTCTCAGGGAGGATGGAGAATTCTATATAGGCAACTCTATAACCATAGGAATAAGTTGTTATCTGTGTCGGTACAGTTATGTCTGTCTTCATACTCAATAAAACACAAATGCATCCATGACTAAGACACACAATAAAAAGAGTAACTAAACTGAACTCATGATGCATTCTATACATATATGTAAATAGATCCTATATGTAAAGTAGGTGGTACATTATTATTTCCTGTGCTGGGGCTTCAATTTAGGACCTGTGACCTGGCCTGATATTATAATTTTCAAGGATGTTGAGCTTCCATTTCCCCCACAGTGTTATAGATTTACCCAGACCTGAGTTGGAATCCCAGCTGTGGGAGAAAAATGGTGCGAGTTCTGAGCCAGATAGTATTATTATTATTATTATTATTATTATTATTATTATTATTATTATTATTATTATTATTATTTTCCAAGGAAAGGATTTTTTTTAATATTTTATTTTATTTGTGAACATACTGTACAGAGGGGTTACAATTACATGGGCAGGATAATGTGTACATTTCTTACTAAGCATTGCAGCCTCCTCCTTTGTTTACCCTTCAAATCCCTTCCCAGCTTCCCCCCTCCCTCCCCAGTCCCAAACTTTCTCCCTCCCCCCACCCCCGGCACCGACGTTGTAAAGCTCATTTTGGACATGAAAACTTGTACTTCTCATTGTTGCAACAGGTCCACCTGTATCCTTAAACGACTTGTTTTTCCCCATCTCCTCCACAAGTTATATTGACATCAAATATAGTGAAAGCTGGGGTTATACTGTGGGGGAGGGACATACAAAGCAACAAAGAAATAATCTTATAAATGGTTTAGAAACACATGCATGAAAGAAAGAAACATTAAAATACGTATCTAAGGGATCATTTTCCCATTTTCCTAACATCACATTATCTGAACTTTTCCACTTGACTTATACATATACTAGATATTGCAAATAAGGGAAACCATGGGACCTATGTTTCTTTGGGCCTGGCGTACTTCGCTTAATATAATTTTTTCCAAGTCTTTCCATTTCCTAACTAATGGGGCAATGTCATTCTTTCTGATGGAGGCATAGAATTCCATAGTGTATATATGCCACATTTTCTTGATCCATTCATCTACTGAGGGGCATCTGGGTTGGTTCCAGATCTTAGCTATGGTTAATAATGTTGCAATAAACATAGTTGTGCTGGTACCTTTAGTGTGGTCTTGTTTGTAAACATTTGGGTAAATGCCCAAAAGTGGGATTGCTGGGTCATAGGGGAGTTCGATGTAGAGTCTTTTGAGGAACCTCTATACTGCTTTCCAAAGTGGTTGAACAAGTTTACATTCCCACCAACAATGATGTAAGGTTCCCTTCTGTCCACATCCCCTCGACCATTTGTTGTTGTTAGAGTTCTTGATTTTTGCCATTCTAACTGGAGTGAGGGGGTATCTCAATGTTGTTTTGATTTGCATTTCTTTTTGGCTAGGGATGTTGAGTATTTCTTCATGTGTCTATTGAACATCTTTCTTCTTCAGAGAAGTTTCGCTTTAAGTCTTTAGCCCACTTGTTTATTGGGCAGTTGTTTATTTGAGGAAATGTTGTTGGAGGATTTAATTTTTTGCGTTCCAAGTATATTTTAGATATGAGACCCTTGTCCGTTGTATGGCTAGTAAAGATCTTCTCCCAATCCGGGGCTTTTTATTGATCTTGCTACATATGTCCTTTGCCATGCAGAAGCTCTGCAACATTATGCAATCCCATTTGTCCAAACTTTCTTTGATTTCTTTTGTTTCCGGGTCTCTATTCAGAAAATTTCGGCCTGAGCCAAGGATACCTAAGGTTTCTCCTATTCCATCCTGTAATGTTTTCAGAGTGTCTGCTTTGAGTTCAAGGTCTTTGATCCATTTGGAGTTGATTCTGGTTCAGGGTGATATATAAGGATCTAGCTTTAGTTTTCTACAAGTAGTTAACCAATGTTGCCAGCACCATTTACTGAAAAGGCTGTCTTTGTTCCATTCTATTGTTTTACTTCCCTTATCGAAGATTAGATGGCTATAGGTCTGTGGGTTCATTTCTGGGTTTTCAATTCTATTCCATTGGTCCTGAGGTCAGTTATGCCAATACCAAGCTGTTTTGATTACTATGGCTTTATAGTAGAGTTTGAAATTTGGTATTGATATTTCTCCAGCAGTGTTCTTTCCGTTGAGGAGCGTTTTTGCTATTCTGGATCTTTTATTGTTCCATATGAATTTTTGGATTGCCTCTTCTATTTCCTTGAAGAATGAGATTGGAATTTTGATAGGTATCGCGTTGAATTTGTAGATAGCCATGGGAAGAATTGCCATTTTCATGATGTTAAGGAGCATGTGAGGTTTTGCCATTTTTTAAGTTCTGTGTTGATTTCCTTTTCCAAGATTTTAAAGTTTTCATCATAGAGTTCATTCACTTCTTTGGTTAAGTTAATTCCTAGGTGTTTTAATTTTTGTGGGGCTATTACAAATGGAGTTGCTTTCCTAATTTCAGCCACACTTTTCTCATTGTTGGCATACAGATAGGCCATAGATTTTGGGGTTTTAATTTTATACCCTGCTACTTTGCCAAAGTTTTGAATCAGCTTGAGTAATTTGGGAGTGGAGTCTATGGGATTCTTTAAATACAAGATCATGTCGTCTGCAAAGAGGGAGAGTTTTATTTCTTCTTTCCCTATTTGGATCCCCTTTATGTCTGCATCTTGTCTTATTGCTGTAGCTAGGCATTCTAATACTAATTCTAATACTTGTCTTGTTCCTGAGTTAAGAAGAAATGGCTTTAGTTTTTCACCATTAAGTATAATGCTGGCTGTAGTTTTGTCATATACACTGTTTATTTTATTGAGGAATGTTCCATGGATTCCTAATTTTTCCAAAACCTTCATCATAAAGGGGTGTTGGATCTTGTCGAATGTTTTTCTGCATCTATTGAGATAACCATGTGGTTCTTATTCTTGCTCCTGTTGATGTGATGAATAATATTAATTGATTTGCATATATTGAACCAGCATTGCTTCCCTGAAGTGAATCCTGTTTGATCATGGTGTATGATTTTTGAGTGAATTGTTGAAGTCGGTTGGCCAATATTTTGTTGAGTGGTTTTGCATCAATGTTCATCAAAGAAATGGGTCTATAGTTCTAATTCTATGATGAGTCCCTGCCTGGTTTTGGGATGAGGGTTATGATGGCTTCATAGAATGTGTTCAGTAGTGAACTTTCTCTTTCAATTTCATTGAAGAGTTGGAGGAGAATTGGTGTGAAGTAGGTTTTGAAGGCCTTTTAAAATTCTGCTGTAAAACCATCTGGTCCTGGACTTTTCTTAGCTGAAAGGTCTGTTATTGCTGTTTCTATTTCAACGCTCGATATGGGCCTGTTAAGCTGGTTTTGGCATGTCAATATTTGCTAGTAAAATGTCCATATCTGTCAAGTTCTCAAACTTATTAGCATAAAGTTTTGAGAAGTATTCCCTTATAATGTTTTGAATCTTGGTTTTTTCCTTGGTGATGTTTCCATTCTCGTCTCTGAGTTTATTTATTTGGGAGTGTTCTCTACTATTTCTGATAAGATTTGCTAAGGGTCTGTCAATTTTGTTAATTTTTTCGAAGAACCAACTCTTTGTTTTGTTGATTCTTTCTATAGTTTTTTTTGGATTCTAATTCATTTAATTCTGATTTCATTTTAATTATTTCTTTCCATCTACTGGATTGGGGTTTATCTTGCTGCTCTTTTTCAAGGAGATTTAGATGTGTCATTAAATTGTTGGTTTCAGATCTCTCCAATTTGTTGATGTAGGAGCTCAGAGCTATAAACTTGCCTCTGAGTACTGACTTTGCTGTGTCCCAGAGGAGCTGGTAATTTGTGTGTTCATTTTGGTTGAATAGCATGAACATTTGAATTTCCTTTCTAATCTCTTTCTTGACTCACTCGTGAATCAGCAGTGTGTTGTTCACCCTCCATGTGTTACTGGACTTTTTTGGTGGCTTTTGGTGTTGAGTTCTAATTTTATTCCCTTGTGGTCCGAGAGAATGCAAGGTATAACTTCTATTTTTCTGAATTTGGATAAGTTTGCTTTGTGGCCTAAATTGTGGTCTATTTTTGAAAATGTTCCATGTGCTGCTGAGAAAAACGTGTATTCTGATGCTGCTGGGTGAAATGTTCGGTAGATATCTTTTAAATCTAGTTGATCTATGCAGCTGTTTAGATCTGCAGTTTCTCTGTTGAGTTTTTGCAGAGTTCATCTATCTAGTGGGGAAATTCGTGTGTTGAAATCCCCAACAATTAATGTCTTTGGAGTTATGTGGGATTTGAGGGAAAGTAGTGTTTCTTGGATAAATTTGGGTGCTCCATTGTTTGGCGAGTAGATAATTAGAATTTTAATATCCTCCTGAAAGAGAGATCCCTTAATTAGTATGTAGCGGAGTTCTTTATCTCTTCTCAAGAATTTTAATTTAAGTCTATTTTATCTGATATTAGGATTACAACTCCCACCTGTTTATGGGGGCCGTTTGCTTGGTAGATTTTGTTCCAACCTTTACCATTGAAAATGTGTTTGTTTTTATGGGCAAGATGTGACTCCTGAAGGCAGCAGATAGAAGGGTCTTGTTTTTTAATCCAGCTAGACAGCCTGTGTCGCTTAATTGGAGAGTTCAGTCCGTTAACGTTAAGAGAAAGTACTGAGAGGTATTTGGGAGTTCCTGCCATGTTATCCACCTTCTTGGGGGTTGTAAAAACTGGGTTCTTTCTATGGTTCTTGGATTCTCAGTTTGGGTACAGTTTCTTGACGTTTAATGTGGTCTTGTTGGTTTTCTATGTGTAGGACATCTTTAAGAATGTTTTGTAGGGTTGATTTGGTGGAGATGTATTGTTTCAATTTTTCTTTGCTGTGGAAGGTTTTTATTTGCCCTTCAGTTATGAAGGACAGTTTAGCTGGGTACAGTATTCTTTGTTGATAGTTGTTTGTTTTTAGGGCATGGCATACATCATTCCAGGCTCTTCTTGCTTTGATTGTCTCTGCTGAGAAATCTGAGGTGATTCTAATTGGTTTTCCTTTATAAGTGTTTAATGTTTTCTCCTTGACAGCTGTAAGGATCTTTTCCTTGGTCTGAGTTGATCCTGTGTGGATTATAATGTGACAGTGGGATGTCCTATTGTGGTCTGGTCTGTTTGGAGTTCTAAAAGCTTCGTGTATCTGAATAGGCCTATCTTTTTGCATGTTTGGGAAGTTCTCTGCTAGGATCCTGTTAAACAAATTTCCTAGGCCATTAACTTCTCTTTCTAGGTGCTCCTCTACACCCATTATCCTTAGATTAGGCCTTATGATGTTGTCTTCCAAGTCTTGGATAGATGTATGATATTTCTTGGACTTGTCTTGGATGTTTGTAAGTTCTTTCTCTATAATATCTCGGCTGTCTTCAATCCCTGAGATTCTATCTTCTGCATGGTCTAACCTGCTGTCAACACTTTCTACTTTATTTTTTATCTCTTTTCCTTCTAATTGGTCAGCTTTGATGGCTTCAAGTTCTTTGTTGAAGCTTTGTTTTAGATGTTGTATGAACTTCTTTACTTCCTTAATTTGATGTTCAATGTTTATTCTCAGCTCACTTAGTTGATTGGTTATGGTCACCTTGGACTCCCATTCCTTCTGTTGGGTTCCATTCAGCATTCCCTTTGTGGTCTCCCTGACTTTCTTCAGCTCTTTGTTAATGGATTCCATGAATGCCATTAGTGATCTTTGTGTATTCTCTTCCTGCTCTCTCAATTCCTATATTACTCTTTGATAATCATCCTCCCGTTCATGGGATTCCTGTAGTTCTCTTTGAGTGTTCTCAGCCTGTTCACTCCATTCCTGCTTTTCTCATTGAGTATTCTCAGGCTGCTCATGCAAATCCTGTATCAGCTTTTGAATAGCTTCCTCAAGCTTATGATATTCCTGTATAAACTTTTGGAATGCCTCCTCTCTCTCCCTATCATGCTCATACAGAGACCTTTGTATGCTTTCAATCTTTTGACTTATCATGTTTGCCAGCAGTGTTTGTAGAGCTATTTGGGAATTCTCCTCTGGATTATTCATTGTCTGTTCTGTCCCCTGATTATCTGGATTGGGAATTGAGATACCCGGATTTGCCATTTTTCTTGTGTTTTCCCGGGTTACTCTGCCCATTGGAGATGAAAATAGCCCCAGTTTTGTGCTAGAACACTATCTTAAGGCAAGCATGAACCCAAGTCTGAATTTGCACAGTCAATAATCTACAGATACAATCTAGTTCAACAGATACATCTATTCAACATCAAACAACTATACGTTAATGGGCTAAAAAACTCAAAGAATTTGGAAGACCAGAAATTATTAGGGTTAGGGAGAGATGTGGGTAAAAAAATAGGAATAGATTGATGTGGGGAGGCTCAGCGGGAGTGAACTAAGTCTTAATCTCAAAGCAGGAAATAGGTTGGGTAGGATGAAATTTGAGAGAGAGGAAAAAAAAGGGAACGGGAAAAGAAAAGAGACCAGAAAAAATAGAAAGGTAAAAATTAATAAAATTATGTAGAATCCATAACAATCTATTTTTTAGATAAGAACGTGAATTTATTGAGAGAAGGGGAGGGATATAAAGGAGATGTGAAAAACTTAAAAATAAAAATGCTTAAAATATTATATAGGTATAAAGAGGTAGTACTGCTATTAAGAAATTTAAGTCTTAGAGGTTTTGACTTGAGTAATAAATTTGTAGATTAAGTTTGTACACAATGGGGGATAGGGTCTAATAGAAAACTATGGGTTTATCTGAGGGTGTGCAGGCCAAAATGCTCTCTTCATTACAGAATACTTCTAGATACAAAATACGTCAGGATTCCGAACCAAAAATTTGAAAAATTTAGCATCATTCTGTTGGATTCCAAAGAAATAATGAAGGATTACAAAAGCTTAAGCCAGGAGAAACAGCAAAGTTACCTAATTAGGACTTTGTAGACCTTACTAAATTAGAATTTAGATTTGAAATAAATATCTTTTGCTTGTAATTTCATATTCTATAGGATACTACAAAATACTTTTTAGGTAAAAGTTTTAATTTACAAATTCACAAATGATTCTGACATATTATTTGTCTAGAATATTTTTTCAAGAGAGTTGTAATTAGGACTTAGTTAATAGTTAATTCCAGCAGTTCATGTATAACATAATAATGTGAATAATCTAGAAAGAGTTGAGAATAAATAGAAGCTATTAATTTATAAATTTAGAAAAAGAGCAATGTTTTGAGAGTTTGGTGTAACATGGTATGAAGAGAGTTATTGTTTGAAATCTTTTTTCTTCTACCTGCACATAACATAGGAAGAAATTTCCTTATTTATATACCTATGTATACAATGAGAAAAATGCTAGGTTTGGGGTATGTTTTCATTTTGTTTTTGTTGTTTTGTTTGTCCTAGGGCTTGACGTCTGGGCCTGGGCACTGTCCCTGAGCCTGTTTTTTGCTCAAGGATACTGCTCTACCAGTTGAACCTCAGTGCTACTTGTGTCTGGCTCTTCCTGAGCAGTTTATTGGAGATAAGAATCTAAGGAACCTTCCTGACTGGGTGGGCTTTGAACCATAATATACAGATCTTTGCGTCATGAATATCTATGGTAGACGAAAAGATATGTATAAATAATATTTTCAAGTTTTCTGATCTGAAAGATACCACTTGAGGGAAAATGATGCAGCAAAGTTTAATTTAGTGTTTCTTCAACAATAGAAAGGGCATAATATTAGCAGAAGTGTACAATTTTTTCACAATAGAGATGAGCTAGTCATGCTGTGAATTTAGGGAATTTTAAGGTGCGGCTTACAAAGTGTAAACTGTTGGGCTACAATGACCTTACTGCATAAAATGTTGGAATTGATTGTCATTGAAATAATAGCTTACTATGATGAAAAAATGTTTACTCTAGAGGAATTAATTCTTATAGATACTTCATAGTTTTATCTTCTACCAGAATGAGGCTAGTTTCTCTGTTGACCTTTAAATATGTAATGCCACATTGGAAACTGTATCTATTGAAGAATTAAATAAAATGCATACAGGCACTGTTTTAAATGCCTCTGGTATGGCATGCTAAGAATTTGAAAATGAGTACTTAGTAGAACACATATATTCTGTCCTCTTAACAAATATTTAGTTTTAAAAATTAGGAGTTTCCAGAGAATTGGACTGTTTCCTATTTAGTATGAGACAATACTAAAATAATGTTTTTTTTTTAAATAATGGCAGAATATTCTGAAAATTTTGTATAGTTTGATAGGATTCAAGTTGATGACCCTCTGAAAAAGAAAGGGGTAATTAATTCAAATGAGAAACCAATTATTGTTCATTTTTAAAAAATTAAATACATATAGAATATCATATACTATAGAAATACAGTGAAATTATATATTATGTAGCTTATTTTTAAATTTAATTTTATTGTCAAGGTGATATATGGAAGGGGTTGCATTAATTGTAAGGTAGTGACTATCTAAAAAGTCTAACTTTTTATGCCCTCCCTCATTTTTCTCACACTTTTACTTTACCCCAATACCCCTCACAAGTTGTCATGTGAATATCCTACATGTTGTCCTTTTTCTCGCCATTTTGTTGTTCCTCTTCCCTTGCCAAATTAAGATACATGTGTATATAATACACAGGATATTGAAATCAAATACAGCAGGGAATAAACCATAGGGAAAAACACAAAAGAAAAAGAAATCACATAGTACAGTAAAAACAACAACCACAAAGAAAAACCTCTGTTTCCATGTCTAGGAGTTCATTTTGCTTAGCATCCTCTTATATGTATATTTATACATAGCTATTGAGCCATCCTGCTCATCCGCTAGGACTATCTTAGACATTACCTAATTATTACACATGATGAAAAGCATGGAATCTGTTTCTTTGTGTGTTGCTTATTTTTCTTAGTAGGATTTTTCCAAGTCTTTCCATTTTCTTATGAATTGGAAGCTTCCAATTCCACCGTGTGTGTGTTTAATGGATTTGTTCATCTTCTGAGTGGCATGTTGGTTTAAATCATGATTGCATGTAAGTATCATTAGGGTCATTCAAAAATGACAGATGCCGCCTCCCCAGATATACTAAAATCATGATTTCTAAGTAAGATAGTTTTTTATGGTGGTACAAGTGTTGAGATACCTGGATAACTCTAATGTATTTCTTGCAGAGTTAGACAGGAAGACATCATATAGGATAAAAATGGTAGTGACAAAATATTCCCTTGAAAAAGATATAGGAGGCTTCCAGAAATATGAAGAAATTCAGATAATTTTGAAGAATTTAGAAATGCAAGCTCAAGTAAGTCTCTTTAAATAAAAATTATGTAAGTGGAAGGGCAAAAGAAGAGGAAGAGAAGAAATAACTGACAGCAGATCATTGTTCTAAGTTAGAGTATAAAAAGACATAATCTATAGCTTCCCAGTTAAAAAGAGACCAACATAATGCGTCCCACTTAATTTAGGTACATGCAAAATATATACTTGCCTTTTTCCTACTTTAAAGCTCCAAAAAAATGAAGACTTATAAGAAAAGTTATGTGATTGCCATTACTTCAACCAGAACACTAACTGTGATGAGTCCTCTTTTTTGTATTTTGCACTTGGAAAATAGTCCCTAAGTTGATGATGTTGTGATGTGATTAGAGTCAGAGTTAGGGGCTTCTACTGGTAGTTATCCCAAAGTAGTTTAAAGTAGTTTTCTGCCCAAGATATCCAACTGCATTGTCTGAAGCTGTACTTTGAACACACCCTCAAACGTGAGTACATAATTTGAAATTATACTTCAGCATATCCTTGACACATTCTACTTTGTGCCTTTGTCTTTTTGCACATTCCTTTTGAGTTCATAGTTGCTCTATTTCAATTTCATCTTTATAAACTAATAAGAACATTGTTTAACTATCACTTGTTGTTTTCACACACCCAGTGTCTCTATCAAGGTACTTTGTCTATTTTAAACAATAGGGTAGTACTCACTCTCTAAGGAGAAAAGTTCCACAGTATAACTCTATGCCCATCTTAGAGGGTGTAGAATTTAAAGCATTTTGAGACAAACAGTGATATTAGTAGTGAAAGCCTCGGAAGATGGCGGAGGAGAAGCATTGGCTAAACAAGCTCTTGCATAGAAAGCAGTTTTAGAGTTCCAGTGAACAGTCCTAAGCCAGAGAATCACACCATGTGTGCCATCACAGGACAGAGAGTTAGGCCAGAGTAGGAAAATCCAGGCAAGGAGAGAAATCTGAGCTCTTGCCACTGCTGCAGTGGCCGAACCCACCATACTTGAATCACAGAGAGTGCGAGACCAAGGAACCAGCACTGCGGGCGAGCGGATTCTACTCAAAACCAGCAAGAACCAACAAGGAGCGGACATCTTCATCCTGCAGTTCTCATAACAGAAACAAGCCAGGAACCAAGACTCGGCATGAGTAGAAGCCTGACATCCTCACTCCTTCTCAGGGAGCAGAGGAGTTAAGGCCACCCCTCCCCACCCAGTACCAGAGATCTCCATCTTGGATACCGACAAAGCTTGGAGGAGCTGCTAGCTCCAACTCAGGCCTTTGAATAAAATTAGAGTCATTTAGCAGGTCACAAGAACTTAAGCCCACCTGCCAGACTCAGCTACACCCAGGGAAAAGACACCCAGCTCTGGCACCAGCCCCAGGAGAGGCTTTCTTCAACAGGTAATCAGAGCCATAGGCTGCCCCTCCCTTTAGCAGCCTCGACAATCAATTGAAATTCAGTAAACAGAAACCCTGAGAATGGCTCCAGGCTGGGCTCAGTGAGTTTCTCACAAACTAGCCCCCAGGAAAAGCTACTGTTTGCAGAAAGGCCTCAACACTACCCAGAATCTAGCCTGAACACAGCATCTCCAAATTTGAGGAAAAAGCCATCTCCCTCTTTTGTGATATTCAAAGCAGATCCTACTTCCATTGAACTAGCCTAGGAGGAGGAACGCAAAATTCTGGGTAAAGCAGAGTATTTTTCTCCCTGTTCAAACAAACTGACTTAAGAAATCAACCAAGCCACAGGACCACAAGTAGAACAGAGACTCCAACAAAAGGCTGGTTACAGACAAAAGGGAGATACAGATTTTTCCCACCCCTCCCAAAAAAATGAAAGAATTTTTTGTCTTTTTTTTTTTTGCTACTTTTCATAATTTTTTTTCTTTTCTAAAACTTTTTTTTAAATTTTTAACATTTTTGGAAAAAATTGTTTCTAGTAACTTTTTTTTCCTCTTATAATTTTTATTTTAGGGATCCATGTGTGTGTGCGTTTTTCTTTCTTTTTTTAAAAAAATTTTCTTTTTGATTTTTGTGTAGCTCTACTGAACTTCTGATCTTTTTATCTTCCTTTCTTATGCTTTTCACCTTTTCTTCTCTTTCGTTCTTCTTTATGTGACTTAATTGTCCTGCACATCCTCAGAAAAACCAGAAGTTGACTATTATACTCTATCCCAATTGTGTGCACACTTAATCCACAAATTTATTACTCAATTCAAAATCTTTAAGACTTAAATTCCTTAATAGCAGTACTACCTCTTTATACCTATATAATATTTTAAGTATTTTTATTTTTAACCATTTTACATCTCCTTTATATCCCTCCCATAGTCTCATTATATTCATGTTCTCTGAATAGTTTGTTTTTGTTCTGCATAATATTATTAATTATTATTTTCTATTTTTTCTGGTCTCGTTTCTTTTCCCTTTCTCTTCTTTTTTTCTCTCTCTCTACTTCCATCCTATCCAACCTATTTCCTGCTTTGAGATTAGGACTTAGTTAAGATAACTCACCCTGTGCCTTCCCAGATCACTTTTTTCATATTTTTTTACCCACATCTCTCCCGAAGCTAATAATTTCTGGTTTTCTAAATTCTACTTTGGGTTCTTAGCCCATTAATATATAGTTGTTTGATGTTGAATAGATTTATTTGTTGAACTAGATTGTATCTGCAGACAATTGACTGTGAAAATTCAGACTTTTGTTGATGCTTGCCTTAAAATAGCATTCTAGCACAAAACTGGTGTTATTTTCATCCCAAATGGGCAGAGTAAGCCAGAAAAACACAAGCAAAATGGCAAGTCCGGGTATCTCAATTCCCACTCATGATAATCAGGAGACAAAACAGATAATGAATAATCCAGAGGAGAGTTCCAAAATAGCTCTACAAACACTGCTGGCAAACTTGATAAATGAAAATATTGAAAACACACAAAGGACTCTGTGTGAGCGTGATAGGGAGAGAGAGGAGGCAAAGAAAAGGTCAATGTAGGAAACGATTGAAAACCTACAAAGGACTCTGTATGAACATGATAGGGAGAGAGAGGAGGCAATCTAAAGGTTTATCCAGGAATATCATGAGCGTGAGGAAGCTACTCAAAAACTGATAAATGAATTGCGTGAGCAGCTTGAGAATACTCAAAGAGAAAGGCAGGAATGGCGTTAACAGGTTGAGAACACTCAAAGAGAACTACAGGAATGGCAAGAAAAGGAGCGGGAGGAAGTTAAGCAAAGAGTAATATAGGAATTGAGAGAGCAGGATGAGAATACACAAAGATCACTAAAGGCATTCATGGGATCCATTAACAAAGAGCTGAAGGAATTCAGGGAGACAACAAAGGAAATGCTGAATGGAAACCAACAGAAGGAACGGGAGTCCAAGTAAACCATAACCAATCAATTAAATGATTTCAGAATAAACACTGAACACCAAATTTAGGAAGTAAAGAAGTTCATACCAGATCTAAAACAAACCTTCAACAAAGAATTTGACCAATCAAAGGTGACCAATTAGAAGTAAAAGAAATAAAAAACAAAGTAGAAAGCCTTGACAGCAGGTTAGGCTGTGTAGAAGATCGAATCTCGTGGATTGAAGACAGACTAGATAATATAGAGAAAGAACATACAAAAATCCAAGACAAGTCCAAGAAATATGACAGAACTATCCAAAACTTGAAAGACACCATCAAAAGGCCTAATCTAAGGACAATGGGTGTAGAGGAGCATATAGAAACAGAAGTTAATGGTCTAGGAAATTTGTTTAATAGGATCCTAGCGGAGAACTTTCCAAACATACAAAAAGACAGGCCTATTCAAATACATGAAGCTTTTAGAACTCCAAATAGACCAGACCAGAACAGGACATCCCACCTTCACATTATAATCCACACAGGATCAACTCAGACCAAGGAAAAGATCCTTAAATATGTCAAGGAGAAAAGATTAACCACCTATAAAGGGAAACCAATTAGAATCACCTCAAATTTCTCAGCAGAGACAATCAAATCAAGAAGAGCCTGGAATGATGTATGCCATGCCTTAAAAACAAACAACTATCAACCAAGAATACTGTACCCAGCTAAACTCTCCTTCATAACTGAAGGCCAAATAAAAATCTTCCATAGCAAAGAAAAATTGAAACAACACATCACCACCAAACCAGTCCTACAAAAGATTCTTAAAGATGTCCTACACATAGAAAACCAACAAGACCACAATAAAGACCAAGAAACTGCACCCAAATTGAGAATCCAACAACCATATGAAGAACCCAGATTTCGCAGCCCCCAAGAAGGTGGATAACATGGCAGGAGCTCCCATATAACTCTCAGTCCCATGTCTTAATATTAAGGACTTAACTCTCCAATTAAGCGACATAGACTGTCTAGTTGGATTAAAAAACAAGATCCTTCTGTCTGCTGCCTTCAGGAGTCACATCTTGCCCATAAAAACAAACACATTTTCAATGTAAAAGGCTGGAGCAAAATCTATCAAGCAAACGGCCCATATAAACAGGTGGGAGTGGCGATCCTAATATCAGCTAAAATAGACTTCAAATTAAAATTCTTGAAAAGAGATAAAAATGGTCGCTACAAACTAATTAAGGGGTCTCTCCTTCAGGAGGATATTACCATTCTAAATATCTATTCGCCAAACAATGGAGGACCCAAATTTATCCAAGAAACACTACTTTCCCTCAAATCCCACATACATCCAAAGATATTAATAGTTGGAGATTTTAACACACCACTCTCCCCACTAGAGATCAACTCGGCAAAAACTCAACAGAGAAACCGCAGATCTAAACAGCTGCATAAATCAACTAGATTTAACAGACATCTACCGAATATTTTATCCAGCAGCAACAGAATACATGTTTTTCTCAGCAGCACATGGAACATTTTCTAAAATAGACCACATTTTGGGCCACAAAGCAAACTTGTCCAGATTCAGAAACATTGAAGTTATGCCATGCATTATCTCTGACAACAAGGGAATAAAATTAGAACTCAACACCAAAAGCCACCAAAGAAAGTCTAGTAATACATGGACGGTGAACAACACACTGCTGAACCCAAGTGGCTCATGGAAGAGATTGGAAAGGAAATTCAAATGTTCAATGCTATTCAACAAAAGTGAGCACACAAATTTCCAGCTCCTCTGGGACACAGCTAAGGCAGTACTCAGAGGCAAGTTTATAGCACTGAACTCCTACATCAACAAATTGGGGAGATCTGAAACCAAAAATTTAATGACACCTCTAAACCCCCTTGCAAAAGAGCAGCAGGATAAACGCCAATCCAATAGATGGAATGAAATAATTAAAATTAAATCAGAATTAAAAGAATTAGAATCCAAAAAATACTGTAGAAAGAATCAACAAAACAGAGTTGGTTCTTCGAAAAAATTAACAAAATTGACAGACACTTAGCAAATCTTATCAGAAAAAGAAGAGAACACACCCAAATAAATAAATTCAGAGATGAGAGTTAAACCATTTTTACAGGCCCATATCAAGCATTGAAATAGAAACAGCAATAAGAGGCCTCCAAGCTAAGTAAAGTCCAGGACCAGATGGTTTTTCAGCGGAATTCTACAAGGCCTTCAAAGCAGAGCTCACACCAGTAATCCTCCATGTCTTCAATGAAAATGAAACCATCATAACCCTCACCCCAAACCAGTCAGGGACTCATCAAAGAAAGAGAACTATAGACTCATTTCTTTGATGAATATTGATGCAAATCTTCTCAATAAAATTTTGGCTAATCGACTTCAACAATTCATCAAAAAATACACACCACTATCAAACAGGATTCATTTCAGGGATGCAAAGCTGGTCCAATATAGGCAAATCAATTAATATTATTCATCACATCAATAGGAGCAAGAATAAGAACCACATGGTAATCTCAATAGATGCACAAATACTTTCGACAAGATCCAACACCCCTTTATGATGAAGGTTTTGGAAAAATTAGGAATCCATGGAACATTCATCAATACAATAAAGACTGTATATTACAAACCGACACCCAGCATTATACTTAATGGTGCAAAACTACAGCCATTTCCTCTTAAATCAGGAACAAGACAAGGATGTCCACTCTCTCCACCTCTCTTCAACCTAGTATTAGAATGTCTAGCTACAGCAATAAGACAAGATGGAAACATAAAAGGGATCCAAATAGGGAAAGAAGAAATAAAACTCCCTCTTTGCAGATGACATGATCTTGTATGTAAAGAACCCCATAGACTCCACTCCCAAATTACTCAAACTGATTCAAAACTTTGGCAAAGTAGCACGGTATAAAATTAACCCTTAAAAATCAATGGCTTTTCTGTATGCCATCAATGAGAAAAGTGGGGCTGAAATTAGGAAAGCAACTCCATTTGTAATAGCCTCCCCAAAAATAAAATACTTAGGAATTAACTCAACCAAAGAAGTGAAGGACCTCTATGATGAAAACTTTAAAAAATTCAAAAAGGAAATCAAAACAGAACTTAGAAAATGGCAAAAACTCCCATGCTCCTGGATTGGAAAGATTAACATCGTGAAACTGGCAATACTTCCCAAGGCTATCTACAAATTCAATGCGATACCTATCAAAATTCCAAACCTCATTCTTCAAGGAAATAGAAGAGTGAATCCAAAAATTCGTATGGAACAATAAAAGACCCCGAATAGCCAAAACGATCCTCAATGGAAAGAACACTGCTGGAGGAATAGCAATACCAAATTTCTAACTCTACTATAAAGCCATAGTAATCAAAACAGCTTGGTATTGGCATAAGAACAGACCTCAGGACCAATGGAATAGAATTGAAAATCCCGAAATGAACCTACAGACCTATAGCCATCTAATCTTTGATAAAGGTGCTAAAAAAATAGAATGGAAGAAAGACAGCCTCTTCAGTAAATATGCTGGCAAAATTGGTTAACTACTTGTAGAAAACTAAAGCTAGATCCTTATATATCACCTTGCACCAGAATCAACTCCGTATTGATCAAAGACCTCAGAGTCATGAAGACACTCTGAAAACATTACAGGTTGGAATAGGAGAAACCCTAGGTCACCTTTTCCCAGGCTCAAATTTTCTTAATAGAGACCCGGAAACACAACAAATCACAGGAAGGTTGGGCTAATGGGATTGCATGAAGTTGCAGAGTTTCTGCATGGCAAAGGACATAGCTAGCAAGATCAATAGAAAGCCCACGGATTGGGAGAATATCTTCACTAGCCATACAACGGACAAGGGTCTCATATCTAAAATATACTTGGAACTGAAAAAATTAAATCCCCCAACAACAAATCCTCAAAGAAAAAATTGCCCATTAAATAAGTGGGCTAAAGACTTAAAAAGAAACTTCTTTGAAGAAGAAAGAAGGATGGCCAATAGACTCATGAAGAAATGCTCAACCTCCCTAGCCATAAAAGAAATGCAAATCAAAACAACATTGAGATACCACCTCATTCCAGTTAGAATGCCAAAAATCAAGAACTCTAATAACAATTGATGCTGGAGTGGATGTGGACAGAAGGGAATGTTACTTCATTGTTGGTGGGAGTGTATACTTGTTCAACCACTTTGGAAAGTAGTATGGATGTTCCTCAAAAGACTCCACATAGAGTTCCCCTATGACCCAGCAGTCCCACTTTTGGGCATTTACCCAAATGTTTACAAACAAGACCACACTAAAGCTACCAGCACAATTATGTTTATTGCAGCATTATTTACCATAGCTAAGATCTGGAACAAACCCAGATGCCCCTCAGTACATGAATGGATCAAGAAAATGTGGTATATATACACAATGGAATTCTATGCCTCCATCAGAAAGAATGGCATTGCCCCATTAGTTAGGATATGGAAAGACTTGGAAAAAATTATATTAAGTGAAGTAAGCCAAGCGCAAAGAAATATAGGTCCCATGATTTCCCTTATTTGCAATATTGAGTATATGTATGAGTCAAGCAGAAAAGGTCAGATAAGGTGATGTTAGGAAAATGAAATTTAAGATATGTATTTAAAATGGTTTTTTTCTTCCATGCATTTCTTTCTAAGGCAATGATAAAATTATTTCTTTGTTGCTTTGTAAGTCCCTCCCCCACAGTATAACCCCTGCTTTCACTGTATTTGATATAGTTATAATTGGTGGAGGGGAAGGAGAAAAACAAGTCGTTTAATTAAGAATACAGGTGGACCTCTTGTAACAATGAGAAGTACAAGCTTTCATGTCAAAAATGAACTTTACAACTTGGGTGGGGGCGAGGACTGGGTGAAAGGGAAGGGAGGATGGGAAGGGATGTGAAGGGTAAACAAAGGAGAAGGCTACAATGCTTGATAAGGAAAGTACTCACTATCTTGCCCATGTAATTGTAACCCCTCTGTACAGTATTTTCACAATAGAAAAAAAGAAAAAAGAGTGAGTATACATTAGAGAGACTGCAAAAATAACATTAGGGTTTTTACTGTCTCTACCTATTAATGTAATTTTATTTCTTGGTATTGAAACTCTCCTCTTGTTATTATTGTATATAATCCAATTCAGTTTATAACTGTATTCAATGTGGGAACTCTAGCTTCAAAGAATTCTAAAGTTTTTTTTTTTTTCCTTTTCAATAACCTTATCATTGTCAGGCTACACTGTGGTCATCATCATCATCTTTATCAAAATTATTATTAGCATTATAAGTGCTAATTAGTGAAAATCTTATATGTCCCTATGATTTTGCTATTATTTTCTTTTGATTAGTATTTTTAATGTTAAAACTGTGCATGCGTCCATATTAAAATTTTGAACAAATAAAGAAACAAGAAAACTAAACCATATCAAGTGGCTTGACTATGAGTTTATAATAAATTATGGAATAGATTTTTGAAGCATTGCTAATTCTTAGCCAGTATGAATTAACTTCCTCTCTCCCCCTCATTACACACCAATATTTAAGAGTTTGGACAGAACTTTTTCAAATAATACACTGTAAATATTATTACAATGTCATAAGTAGATCTAAAATTCCCTTGAAAATAAAAGCTCTACTTTCTATTGAAATATCAGTCATTTTATTCTAGGAAACTTTTACAAAAATAGAGTGTATATATTTGAAATATAAAAGTTCAAAAATGGTAGCAAAAATTTTTATAGAGAGTCTGTCTTCAGAAATATTTGTATATATAAATATTAATGTTATGTGTAGAATGACATATATTTTTAGAGATTGTCATCAGAAATATATACATATATCTAAATTTATGTGTAGAATGATGTACACTATAGCGAAACAAAAATCTTAAAATATAATTAAAATAAAGAAAATACATCACACCAAGTGCAAGTGAGTCAATGTTATAATTCGACCTATTCTGGGTAATGAGATCTTAGAAATGTGTTTGAAAGTGGCCAAGACAGAAAAGTTCTTGTTAGATTCTTATCTATAATTAACCACTAAAAACATGAATTAGCTCTGTGCCTCAAGTTGGAGATTGCTGTCCTTGAGCATAAAAAGTCTTAGGGATAATGCCCAGGCCTTTCAAACAACAACAACAACAACAACAACAACAACAGCAAAATGTATCACATTAATTTCACAAAAGCATCTTTTAACTGCTGTGAACATTTCTTAGAAACATGAGTACATGCCCCTGGAAAATGTTAAGTAAAACGTATAGAATATTTACGTCTATGTTAAAGACATGACTATTTAGATTGTTTAAGATATTTAGGAAATGATAAGGAATTAAGAATAATGATGGGTAGGTAATATATTGGGAGTGGTTTGTCATTCTATTTTATGATAGGAATAGAATGATATTTATAATGGTTATATAAAATTACTCTTGCTTCATATTTGAATTATAATAAATGATAAACATTTTTAAATGTTTCCAATGGAAAGGAATATCAATTCTTATGTAATTTCAAAGCAACTGAGAAAATTATTCCAAGGCTTGTTTGCTCAAAGACTGTATTTCTTTTCTTGTTCTAGTTTTCATATGTTCATAGAAATTAAAATTCCCAAAATTCAATGGATTTTGGCATTCAGGAACATCTTCATAGATACTAATATTGGAATCCCTTAAGTGGAATAGTTTATTTCATTTGTTACTTTCACAAATAAATCATGATGATAGTGTATTTTGTTTCTTTTCACTGCTATTGGCTCTTATCTTGAGAATACTTTTTCCCTAGCAAAGTAGAGAAAAACAATTGGATTGACCAAGTAACATATGGCTTTCATAAGATGCAGATGCATAGCTTTGTTTCTAATGGCTGCATAATATTCCATTGTGTACAGATACCACAATTTTGGGATCCATTCATCTGTGGTGGGACATCTGGGTCGTTTCCATATCCTGCTTATTACGAAAAGTATGGCAATAAACATGGAGGTTGCATGTGTCCTTGTATACTGGTTGCTGTTGTTCAGGATGGATGCCTAGAAGTGGTATGACTGGGTTATATGGGAGGTCAATGCCTAGAAGTGGTATGACTGGGTTATATGGGAGGTCAATATTTAGCTTTCTTAGGACCCTCAAGACTGTTTTCCAAAGTGGTTGTATGAGTGTACATTCCCAACAGCAGTGTAGTAGGGTTCCTCTTTCTCCGCATACCCACCAGCATTTGTCATTGGCTGGCTTGAGGATGTCGGACATCCTGACTGGGGTAAGGTGGTATCTCATGGTTGTCTTTATTTACATTTCCTTCAAAACCAGGGATGGTGAACATTTCCTAATGTGTTTCTTTGCCATTTTTATCTCTTCTTCTGAGAATTCTCTCTTTAGTTCCCTTGTCCATTTAATAATTGGTTTGTTAGCTTTGGGAGGGATTAGTTTCTTGAGTTACCTGTATATACTGGATATTAACCCCTTGTTGGATATATTGCTGGTAAATACTTTTCCCAATTAATTGGTTGTCTTTCTAGCTTGGTTGCGATAGTTTTAGCTTTGCAGAAGCTTTTTATTTTAAGGCAGTCCCATGTTGTCGTGTCTCAATCCAATTTGTTGTGACCCTGGGACTCTGTTCATGAAATTCTTTCCTGGGCCTATAAGTTCAAGTGTCTCTCCTACTCTGCCTGGAGAGGTTTCAGAGATTCAGGTTTAATACTAAGGTCTTTAATCCATTTTGAGCTGATGTTGGTGTATGATGATATGCTGGGGTCCACTTTTATTCTTCTGCATATGGCCACCCAGTTTTCCCAGCACTAGTGGTTGAAGAGGCTGTGTTTCTTCCATCGTCTGTCTTTGGTTCCTTTGTCAAATATCAGCTGACTGTAGGCATGTGGATTTATTTCTGGATCTTCTATTCTATTCTGTTGGTCTTTGGGTCTGTGTTTGTGCCAGTACCATGCTGTCTTTGTTA
Source organism: Dipodomys merriami (assembly GCF_024711535.1). NCBI lineage: Eukaryota > Metazoa > Chordata > Mammalia > Rodentia > Heteromyidae > Dipodomys > Dipodomys merriami. The sequence continues at coordinate 223,577 of NW_027206073.1, forward strand.
TTAGGGCTCTATAGTAGAGTTTGAAGTGCTACATGGATATAACTCCCATGTTGTCTTTATTTGCTAGAATAGTTTTGGATATTCTAAGTTTTTGTGGTTCCATTTGAATTTTAGGACTGTTTTCTGTCAGAGAAATACATCATTGGGATTTTAATAGGAATTGCACTGAATTTGTATATTAATTTGGGCAGAATTGCCATTTTCACTATGTCTGCCTATCCAAGAGCATGGGAGGTCTTTCCATTTCCTAGTATCTTCTGTAATTTTTTTCTTTAACTTTTTATAGTTTTCATTAAATAGTTCTTTTACATCTTTGGTTAGGTTAATTTCTGAATATTTTATTTTGGGGGATGTTATTGTGAATGGGCTTGCTTTCCTTTATTTCCCTCTCTGCTTGTACATTGTCAGTATACAGGAATGCAACTGATTTTTGTGGGTTTATTTTGTATCCTGCTACTTTGCCGAAGTGATTTACGATTTCTAAGGGTTTGGGGATGGAATTTTTGGAATTGTGAAGGTATAGTATGATGTCATCTGCAAAAAGGGATAGTTTAATTTCTTCTTTCCATATACAGATCTTTTAATGTCTTTTTCTTGCCTTATTGACCTGGCTAAGAGTTCCAGGGCTATATTGAACAGGAGTAGAGACAGTGGGCATCCTTGCCCCATTCCTGATTTTAAGAGAATTGGTTGTAGCTTTTCCCCATTAAGTATAGTATTAGCTATTGATCTGTCGTAAATGGCTTTTAATGTTTTAAGAAATATTCCTTCTATTCCTATTGCCTCCAGAGCTTTTAGCATGAATGAATGTTGAATTTTATCAAAAACCTTTTCTGCATTTGTGGAGATAATCATGTGATTCTTGACCTTGGCTCTGTTGATGTGTTGGATTATATTTATTGAGTTACATATGTTAAACCATCCCTGAATCTCTGGGATGATGCCTACTTGGTTTTAGTGTATGGTTTTTTTATGTGTTTCTGGATTCTGTTAGCTAGAATCTTGTTAATGACCTTTGCACCTGTGTTCATCAAGGAATTTGGCCCGTAATTCTCCTTTTTGGTTGGGTCTTTGCCTGGTTTGGGGATGAATGTGATATTGGCTTCATAGGATGTGTTTGGGATAGCTCCTTCCTTTTCTGTTTCTCTGAAGAGCTTGAAGAGTATAGGTGTTAGTTCTTCTTTAATGGTCGTATAGAAATCTGTTGCGAATCCGTATGGTCCTGGGCTTTTTTTGTTGTTGGAAGACCTCTGATTGCTTCCTGTATCTCCTTGTAGGATATTGGCTTATTTAATTGATTTACTTCTTCTTTGCTCAATTTGGGAAACTTGTATTTCTCTGAAAATGCATCCATTTCTGCCAGGTTTTCTTTTTTTAGAGGATATAACTTTTCAAAGTAGTCTGTTAAAATTGTTTGAGCATCTTTGTTATGTGTTGTGATTTTTCCCGTGGCATCCCTAATCCTGTTAAAATGGATTTCCTCTCTTCTTTTGTAAATTAATCTTGCCAAATATCTATCAATTTTATTTATTTTTTCAACCAGTTTTTATTTAGTTAATTTTGGCTATAATTCTTCAATTCTCTATTTCAATAATCTCCGCTCTTAGTTTGGTTATCTGGCTCTGTTTAGTAACTTTAGGTTCCATTTTTTCATGTTTTTCTACCTGTTTTAATTGCAACATGAGATTATTTTCTTGGTCTGTCTCTATTTTCTTGATGTGGGCTGTGATAGCAATAAATTTGTCCATCAGGACTGCTTTTGCTGTGTCCCAAAAGGTTTTTGCGAGGTATTTTCATTTTCATTGAGTTGTAGGAATTTTTTAATTTCTTCTTTAATCACTTCCATTACCCAGGCATTGCTTTGAAGTGAGCTGTTCAATTTCCATATATTTGAGTAATTTTTGCAGTATGTTTCGTTATTGAGAACTAGCTTGATTCCACTATGGTCAGATAGGATACAGGGGATTATGTCAATCTCCTTGAATTTGCTTAAGTTTCTTGCATGAACTATTATATGGTCTATTTTGGAGAAAGTACCATGAGCTGCTGAGAAGAAGGTGTACTGTGTTGTTTTAGGGTGAAATACTTGGTAAATGTCAGTTCTGCTTGAAGTATGGCCTCATTAATTCGATAGCTTCTTTGCCAATACTCTGGTTGGTAGACCTGTCCTTTGGTGAGATTGGGGTGTTAAAAGTCTCCTAGTATTATCATATTGGATCTATTTTTTCTGTAAGTTTGAGAGTATTTGCTTAACATATTTGGGTGCACCGATGTTTGGGGAATTATAGGTAGATCATGGTAATATCCTCCTCTTGTATTGTTCCCTGTATTAATATGTAGTGTCCATCCTTGTCTTTTTGTATTGATTTTAGTTTATTTTTTTTACTGTTGATTGGATCTTTTTAATTTTTTATTGTAAAGATACTATACAGAGGGTTAAAGTTACATGAGCAAGGTAATGAGTACACTTCCTATTGAGTATTGTTACCCCCTCTATTATTTTCCCCCTACCATCCCTTCCTTCCTTACTTCCCTGAGGTTCTTTCATTTTAATTGTGATTAAGTGATTACATAACTTCTTCCCAAATTTCACAGTATTGTGAAATAATGATGCTCATTTAAAGTCATTAGTTCATTCTAACTTTCCTGCAGCAAATTGTCTATCACAGTCTATAACATATAACGGTGTACACAATACAACATACATGTGATCACCAGTATGGGGATATTTAGTAGTGTTTTGACCAGATGAGTGGGAGTTCTTTATTTCTTAAGTCCTGTTAATTTTGTCGTATCACCTAACATTTTGGATTTAGCATCCACATATCAGGGAGACCATGTACCGTTTGTCTCTTTGCTCTTGGCTTACCTTGCTCACCATGATCACCTTCTAGCTCCATCCATTTCCCTGCAAATGCCATTATTTTGTCATTTCTAATGGCTGCATAATATTCCATTGTTTGTAGATATCACAATTTTTGGATACATTCATCTGTGGTGCTGCATCTGGGTTGTTTCCATATCCTAGATATTGTGAACAGTGCTGCAATAAACATTGAGGTGTACGTGTCATTGTATATTGGTTCCTGTTGTTCAGGGTAGATGCCTAAAAGTGGTATGACTGGGTTATAAGGGAGATCAATCTTTATCTTTCTAAGGTCCCTCCAGAATGCTTTCCAAAGTGGTTGTATAAGTGTACATTCCCACCAGCAGTGTAATAGGGTTCCTCTTTCTCCACATCCCCTCCAGCAATTGTCGTTGGCTGACTTGAGGATGTCGGACATTCTGACTGGGGTAAGGTGGTATCTCATGGTTGTCTTTATTTGCATTTCCTTCACCACCAGGGATGATGAACATTTTCTCATGTGTTTCTTTGCCATTTTTATTTCTTCCTCTGAGAAGTCCCTCTTTACTTCCCTTGCCCATTTAGTAATTGATTTGTTAGGTTTAGGAGGGATTATTTTCTTGAGTTCCCTGTATATATTGGATGTTAACCCCTTGTCTGATATATTGCTGGTAAATATTTTTTCCCAATTAGTTATTTGTCTTTCTAGCTTGGTTGCAATAGATTTAGCTGTGCAGAAGCTTTTTGTTTTAAAGTAGTCCCATTTGTTGAGTCTCTCTCCAATTTGTTGTGATCCTGGGACACTGTTCAGGAAGTTCCTTCATGTGCCTATTAGTTCAAGTGTCTCTCCTACTCTGTCCTGCAGTAGTTTCAGAGATTCAGTTTTAATGTTAAGATCTTTAATCTACTTTGAGTTGATGTTGGTACGTGGTGATAGGCTGGGGTCCACTTTTAGTTTTCTGCATGTAGCAGCCCAGTTTTCCCAGCAGTAGTGGTTGAAGAGGCTGTGTTTCTTCCATTGTATATCTTGGGCTCCTTTGTCTAATATCAGCTGGTTGTAGGCCTGTGGATTTATTTCTGGATCTTCTATTCTGTTCCATTGGTCTTCTGGTCTGTTTTTGTGCCAGTACCATGCTGTCTTTGTTATTATAGCTCTGTAGTATAGTTTGAAGTGCAGCATGGATATCCCTCCCATTTTGTCTTTATTCCCTAGAAATTGTTTGGCTATTCTAGGTCTTTTGTTGTTCCATATGAATTTTTGGACTGTTTTCTGTATTTTAGTGATGTAAGTCATTAGAATTTTAATAGGAATTGCATTGAATTTGTATATTAATTTTGGCAGTATTGCCATCTTCACTATATTAAGTTGGCCTATCCAAGGGCATGGGAGGTCTTTTCACTTCCTAGTGTCTTCTGAAATTTCTTTCTTTATCCTTTTATAGTTTTCATTAAATAGTTCTTTTACATCTTTGGTTAGGTTAATTCCTAAATATTTTATTTTGGGGGAGGTTATTGTGAATAGGGTTACTCCCTTTATTTCCCTCTCTTCTTGTACATTGGCAGTGTACAGGAAGGCAGCTGATTTTTGTGGGTTTATTTTGTATCCTGCTACTTTGCCGAAGTGATTTATGATTTCTAAGAGTTTGGGGATGGAGTTTTTGGGATCATGAAAGTATAGTATCATGTTGTCTGCAAAAAGGAATAGTTTAACCTCTTCTTTCCCTATGCGGATCCCTTTCATGTATTTTTCTTGCCTTATTGACCTGGCTAAGGGTTCCAGGATCCTTGCCTTCTTCCTGATTTTAGGAGAATTGGTTGTAGCTTTTCCCCATTAAGTATAATATTGGCTATTGTTCTGTCACAAATGGTTTTATTGTTTTAAGGAATGCTCCTTCTATTTCTGTTTTCTCCAGAGCCTTTAGCATGAATGAATGTTGAATTTTATCAAAGGCCTTTTCTGCATCTGTGGCGAAAATCATGTGATTCTTGACCTTGACTCAATTGATGTGTTGGATTACATATATTGACCTACAGAATAAAATAGGTCCCAATATGATAATACTAGGAGACTTCAACACACCCCTCTCACCAAAGGACAGGCAAAGAAGCTACCAAATTAAGTGAGGCCATACTTCAAGCAGAATTAACTGACATATACCAAGTATTTCACCATAAAACAACACAGTACACATTCTTCTCAGCAGCTCATGGAACTTTCTCCAAAATAGACCATATCATAGTTCATGCAAGAAACTTAAGCAAATACAAATGGACAACATAATCCCCTGTATCCTATCTGACCATAGTGGAATCAAGCCAGTTCTCAGTAACAAAGCATACCGCAGAAATTTCTCTAATACATGCAAATTGAACAGCACACTCCTTAGCAATGCCTGGGTAATGGAAGAGATCAGAGAAGAAATACATTTCCTATAACTCAATGAAAATGAAAAAAACCTCACAAAGAAACTTGTGGGACAGAGCAAAAGCAGTCCTGAGGGACAAATTTATTGCCCTCCTTGCCCACATCAAGAGAATGGAGACAGACCAAGTAAATAATCTCATGTTGCAATTAAAACAGCTGGAAAAACATTAAAAAATGGAACCTAAAGTTACTAGACGGAGCCAGATAACCAAATTAAGAGCAGAGATTAACCAATTAGAAAATAAACAAAAAATTACAGCCAAAATTAACCAAACAAAAAGCTGGTTCTTTGAAAAAATAAACAAAATTGATGGACCGTTTGCAAGAATAATTAAAAAAGGAAGAGAGGAAATCCATTTTAACAGGATTAGGGATGCCACGGGAAAAATCATAACACGTACCCAAGATATCCAAATAATCCTAATGGACTATTTTCAAAAATTAATCTCTAAAGGAAGAAAACCTGGCAGATATTAATGCATTTTTAGAGAAATCCAAGTTGTCCAAACTGAGCAAAGAAGAAACCAATTAAATAAGCCAATATCCTACAACGAGATACAGGAAGCTATCAAAAGTCTTCCAGCCAAAAAAGCCCAGGACCAGATGGATTCATAGCAGAATTCTATAAGACCTTTAAAGAAGAACTAATACCCACACTCCTCAAGCTCTTCAGAGAAACAGAGAAGGAGGGAGCTAACCCAAACTCATTCTACGAAGCCAATATCATACTCATCCCCAAACCAGGCAAACACCCAACCAAAAAGGAGAATTACAGGCCAATTTCCTTGATGAACACAGGTGCAAAGATCCTTAACAAGATTCTAGCTAAAAGAATCCAGAAACACATTAAAAAAATCATACACTATGAGCAGTTAGGCTTCATCCCAGAGATGCAGGGATGGTTTGACATTGTAATGATTTTAATGACAAGTTTATTTTGTCAGATATAAGCATTGCTATGCCTGCTTTCTTACTAGGGGCATTTGATTGGTAGATACTTTTCCAACCCTTCACTATGAGTTTGTTTGCATGTTTGGCTTAGAGGTGGGTCTCCTGAAGGCAACAGATGGATGGGTCATGTTTTAGGATCCAAACTGCAGTTCTTTTTCTTTTGGTTGGTGAAGTAAGCCCAAGTAAGCCCGTTAATCTTAAGAGATAGTATAGAGAGATGCATTATAGTCACTGTTTTTCTTCTTTCCTTTCCTCTGTCCTTGCTCAGATAGACTTCTATTAATGCCTGTCTCGGTGCAGGTCCCTGTTCCTGGTTGCTTTTCTCAGGTTGTGTTCCACCTCTTAGTAGTCTTTGTAATGCTGGCTTAATGTTTATGTATTAATTTAGTTTTTCTTTGCTATTAAAAATTTTCAGTTCTCCATCAAATGTGAATGCTAACTTTTCTGAGTATATCAGTCTGGGTTGGCAGTTATTGGCTCTCAGGGCTCATGTGGTACTTTCCCAGACCTTTCTTGCATTCAGTGTTTGTGTGGAGAGATCTGTAGTGATTCTAATATTTTTCCTATAGTAGTATAGCTCCTTCTTCATTTTTGCTGCATGCAAGATTGTTTCCTTATCATTCAGATCTATCATTTATTCTATAATGTGTCTAGAAGTGTTTCTCCTGGGATCCTGCTTGTTAGGTGTTCTATATGCTTCTGTTATGTGGGTAAGATGTTCTTTTTTGAGATGGGGAAAATTTTCACCGATTATCTTGTGGAATAGTTGTTGCATTCCCTTGCTGTGATATTCCTCACCTTCGTATATGAAGGTTGAATTTCGTGGCACTATCTGCTTGCCCTTGAATTTCCCTTTGGTATAATTTAAGTGATTTTTTCATATCTGTCATTTTTTATTCCAGTTGATGTATTCTGTCTTCTGTATTCCATTTTGTTCACTCTATTAACTGTGGCTTCCATTGTGGTTTGCATGGAGGAAATGGACTCATTGTTGATTTCAATGGATTCAATGTTGGTTTTCAAAATACTAATCTCACCTCTTAATGAGGTGTGTACTGCCTCTATTTTGTCACTTATCTCATGGCTTAGTGAGGTGTGTGCTACCTCTATTTTTGCATGCATCTCCTGTTTGATGTCCTGCACCTCTTTTGGTATTTCGACCTGGTGTTCTTTCAAATTCTGGTCTATTTCTCACTTTATTTCTTGAGTCATTGCCTCCAGCATGTCTTGGATGTAGTGTTTGTCTTCCATTCCTGCTTTGCTCCCAGTGGGGCTCTCCCCTGGGTTGCTGCTGCTTTTAGAGATAGCTTGCTATCCTAGGTGTTGATAAACCTTGTAATATTTCTCTGTGATTTTCTCATGGTTATTCAGGGATTATTGCAGACTAATCTGAAATTTTGTTTTGGTCAATTGGTGTCTGTCTTTGCTTGGTTACTGTTTCTGTGCTGGTAGAGAGAGTCTGTACCTGATCTCGGTTCTGTTGGGGGCCGACCTCCAGCTGCTGGTCTGACCCACACAGGATTCTCAGCTCTCTGCAGTAGATCACTGGCAGTTCCCGCCTTTAAAAGGGATGAGCAGCCTAGACTGCTCCTGTTTATTCCTACAGGTGTTCTTGGCAAGTTCGGATGTGCTGGATGTACTCTCCCAGATGCTGGAGTCTGCTATGGTCTCCTGATGTTTTGTTTTGTTTTACTTTTTTGGCTATTTGTGGGCTTGAACTCTGGTCTTGGGTGCTGTCCCTCAGCTCTTCAGCTCAGGGCTGGAACCCTACCATTTGACCCATAGCACCACATCTGGCCCTTTCTGCTTATGTTTGCTGAGGAATCAAATCCAGGGCCTCTTGCAAGCATTGTACTGCTGAGCACCTTACCAGCCTGAGCTCCTGACTATTATTGGGTCCTGGAGGCCTGTGTTGTTCAATTCCTAGCCTAGAATACATGGGTCAGGTTCTTTTGGGGTTTGAGCTTCTCTTGTCCTGAACCCCCTGCATCTTTTGCTGTCACAGGCCTGATTACCAGGAGTGCAGTTCCCTGTTTTTCTCCCCTCTGCTGAGGCATATGCTCAGCTTCTGATTTCAGTTGGGAGGAGTTGGTTATGTTGCTCAGGCACCAGATTCCCAGGCCTGGTCCCAGACCCCAGCCTGGGCACAAGTGTTGGACCTGTGCTGCTGTGTATCCCACCTAGATTACGCAGCTTGGAGTACACAGTTCAAATTTCTTCCACCGTTGGGTGTCTTGACCCAGTGGCGCTGTTCCAGGCTTGGGCGTTAAAGCTTCCTTCCAGGGTCTCTCTCGTTCTAGCCTGGCCAGCTGAGTGTGATCCATGGGCTGGTGGAGCTCTTGAAAAGTTTCTAGTTTTAGTGGGTCCTGTGGTGCAGGTTTTGGGGTAGGGGTTCTGGGGATTCCCAGAAGCTCTGGTCTCCCTTGAGGAATACACTATCCCCTGCGGGGTACTCACCCTGGAGCTAGTTGTTTCTGTGTGATGTAGGTTGTTGTTTGCCATTGCAGTCACAGTTCAATTGAGGTGGTTGTGGGATAGGCTGAGAGGTGGTGGCTCTGTGTGTTTCTTTTCTGTCAGTGCCTCCATTGACACTGTTTGGGTCCACTCCACGGGATGGACCTCCGGCCTCCACCCGAGGGGTGGGGAGGGCCTCTGTGCAGGTTGTGATTGCTGGGGTTTGTCTCTGTTTGCACTCTCTGGATCAGCACCAGTTCCTTTCAGTTCTGCTCTGGTGTTCTGTGGGCATCTCATATATCTCTGAGGTTCCTGCCATGGGGCTGAGTGGCTTTGGTGGGATGGAGCCTCTCTGCTCCAATGGAGAGTGAGGGGAAGGGGTGGGATCGTTGTGTAAGTTCCCTGCTCAGAGCATTCTTCATTCGTCAAGATCAGCCAGTCTGACACTGTTACCTCAGGGGTCTTTGGTGCGGGTGATCTGCAGACAACTCCCTGTGTCTCTGGGCCACCGGCAGCTCCCACCAGGCTGGGCTGGCCATGGCTTGGCACGCTGCTTTGTGGCCAATAGACGTTGGGGGAGGCGTCTTCAAGCTTCTCTGTTGTGAAATTCTTCTTTTCAATTCCTGTTTTTCTCTGGATGTTGATTTATTTTGTTGTTGTCGGTCTCTTGGGGAGATTAAACGTTGGAACTCAAACTCTCTTTTTGGTTGGGGAGAGCTGTGGCGTTCCCCTACTTCCCCGTCACCATCTTGGACCCCCTCGAGTTTTTGCTTTTTTTATTCAGAAATAATTTTAATTTATCTGTTGAAATGAGTACTAAAGAAACTAAAGATATTTCTGGTGCTTATGTGAAAAATTATACTTTAAAATATTCTGTATTCTGTTTGTATAATGCTCATAATCTATTTTATTCTTTCCTAGATATAAGACTTTGAATTCTACATTGTTTTATAATATATAGGTTCATTAATAAATGTGTCCTTTCAGATTGCATTCCATACCAAAACAGTTTAAGATTCCTTTTTTACTAGGTCCTTATAGTATATTTCTTTGGAATAAAATGACAATGTTGTCTAATTTTAAAGTTTTATAATGATTATGCTATGTAAAGGCCTTTCTAAGGTGAAGATTTAATACACTGATGTCAAACTTTTATTTATATGAATTACATGTATTGTTACACTTGTAATTTTGTAATCAACTTTTTAATAATTGTTTTTCATTTCTTGCATCTGAAGAATGAAAAATCTGGAATAATTCACAGATTTTTATATCATCTTTGCAATTGCCATGTTAATCTCTGTATTGGTGTAATTTGGGTACATGTGCTGCTGAAGCATGTAATGTCCTCTAAATTTAGGTAGTTAATGATGCAATATTTATACAGGATTATATCCTTGGGTGCCTGTTTGTAACAAGGAAACCTTATTGTTCCTAACAATGCTACTGATCTTATTTCCCTAAAATTCTGTGTATAATGGAAAATAATTATATTGTTCAGTTTGTAATTTTTTTGTCAATGACTATTTTAAATTTTTTCATTTTAGTTTAATCATACATTGAAGCATTTTTAGCTAGGTCCAAAGGGGATGGCTTTTTCAAGTACTTATTTATTCAACTGAGTTTGCTCTGTGTAGCTAACGGATTCAAAGTAAGCCTTGCTTAAGAGCTACTTCTAAACTTCTGCAGCTGAAATTTTCCCAAATGCGGTCTCATTGGCACAAATGTCTACCTGACACTTTACCCTTCTTCCATGTAGGATCAGACCAACCAGAATATCTTACCCTGATTGCGTAAATTGTCTTACTTGAACAAAATAAATCTTAGTTCCAAGGAATCATAGAAAAATGAATATTTCAGACAGAACTTTTCAGATTGGACGGTTTTTATCAAAATATAATTGTTTATCATACCTACCATTTCAAAAGTAGCTAAAGCCAAGAAGGTGAAAAAATTGTTCATATGCATGATTACCTAATGTCCTGGCCTATCTACCTTCCAACCAGGCAGGAACTTAGACTACTGCCTTTCTATCACCAAATATTTTCATAGCTCCAGGAGAAGTCCATATGTTTCTCCTTGTTATTAGGCCTTAAATTGGTAATGTTTCCCCTCGCCTCCAGTCTGTAAATCTACAAAAGGTAAAGGTTTAAGTGTAACTCTATCAAACACTGAGGTAGAGATAATGGAAAAATACTTTAAATCAGAGTTGCTTTTGATACCCTAACCAAAACAGAACAATGCAAAACATGTGCCGTTTTATTATATTATATATAGTTATATATTTTATATTTATATGTGCTGATTTTATATTTCACACAGTGAAACTTACTAGAATCAATTGATAATTTGACAAATAAAGTGATATTTATTTATTCCAATAAATAGAATTGGAATATAAATAATTAGGTTTAGAATATATATTAGAATATAAAAAGTATCAATGCAATGTCTTCGGTATACACTTGCGATACCTTCTAATTGCTCATGGTCTTCTGAATTCACATTGTTAAAAAATCAATGTTGTTTTCCTCTAATCTTTAAGAGATTTTACTCTGATGCTCTGTTTATTGTTTTAACTCACTGGTCCCAAACTGTTTTTCTACATATTTCTGATGCATTCTTATATATTATACTCCAATTGTCCTAATACGATATCTAAAAGACATTATTCTTCTATAGACCCATGGGTCCTAATATCTTATGGCTTAGTTACCTGCATCATCAGATAACAGGGGCAAGACTTCTCAACTAGGCTTATGCAACATGCCAGCAGACAGTAACTGAAAATCCATCTCAATTTCTCATTTCTTATATTTCAGGGCTCCAATTCCTTGAGAAACAAGAATTAGCAGCAAGCAATTGTGTAATGTAAGGCAACTTAAAATGAAAGATGAAGTCTCAAAATGGAGAGAAATTACTGTATTTCAAACTGAATTTACAGATGACCAGCCCATATGAGTGAACAAGATCAGAAAGTGTCACAAGATTATTTTTAATACCCCTCCCCTAATGACTAACGTAGTATTTCAGTCCAGCATTAGTCGGCCCAAAAAATAGTTCCTGGAAGGATAGATCCGTGATTGATCTACCATGGTCAGGAAAACGACTTAGAGGTTAAATGTAATTCAGCAAAACATTAATTGAGAAGATCGTTTGTGCTTCAAAACACTGGTACTTTAGTACAACTTGGTTCTCTTGTATAAAAATGTTGTCATTCTCAAACCAACCTACATTTAATCTCCTGAAAGTGTATTCCTTTTCAAATAAACTTTTTGAAATCACACTTACCAAAATAACATTTGATAAGTAGATGACACTTAGTGACATTACAAGTTTTTCAAGTGTAGGGAGCAAGTTAAAATAGAGGTGATTCATTTACCCAGCACTAATGTCAGACAGGTTCAACCATTCATTAAATTCTAGAAATAGTACCACGCACCATTTGTGTTGCTCAGTAGGTGCCTTCCAGAAATTTGTTAAATAGGTCAGCCTCCCATATTTTAACCCTAAACATTAGCTAATAAAGTAAATTTCATCACTTAATAAGGGGCATTTTAAAAAGTCACAAATACTTGCCTTATCATATGCTGTTTTGTTTTCCCTCTGTCTAACACAGTAAGAAATATGTCTTTAAGTCTTGAATATGGGTTCTCATTTGAGATGTGAAAAAATATATCTTCTATTTCTATCATATACTTCTATAGTAGTATATGTTACTTTTCTTCTTTTTCCAAAACTTAAATGTAGTAGAAAGTTTTATTCCATGTAAAATAAAATAATCACACATATTTTACAAAACCATTTATAAAAACTGGTAGTTAAGAATACATTCAAAGCCATTTTTAAACTTTCTTGTTGACTAATGATGAGAATATAATCATGTATAGGTGTTTCAAGTCTCCAGTCTTGCAAATTGTTATTGCAGATGAATGAATTATGGAAATATAAGCTGACATTAGTTCAAGTACGTGCAGGACTGAAACTCCATGGAATGTATATAAACCTTTCAAATATTAACAGACAGTTTAACAGAATGACTATCAGGAAGTTGAAACCAGAGAGCCATAATAGTAAAGACATAGAATGAATGAAAAATGGAACAAGGGGCAAGTACAGCTAGAATACTCAATGTACACATTTGAGAAAGAAAGTGGTAAATCGGAAATAAATCTTGGAGAAGGGGGTGGTTGAGAATGATAGAAGGTGTCACTGTGATCCAGGAGCAATGGATAATTAGGTGGACAAATTTAATTGTAAGACACTTGCACAACCTTTGGAAATTCAGTTAAAAAACACAAAAACACATAAAAATCACAACCAAACAGCAATCTGTAGGGAGTATGAATATGACCGCTCAAAAATTTTAAGCAGTTAATGGAGGAAAGTCTTAGTAAAAGCAAACAAAGATGTTCAAAGAGGGTAGTTTGGCGTAGGGGAGGATTCTGAACAGATTTAAATAGATTATCTAAGGTTATAAATCACCAATATCTGTTGCAAATATTATCTTTCTGAACTTGATACTCCAGTCCTGAGCCACAATTGATAGCTTGGAAATATGTAATGGAAGAAACAAGATGAAGAACCCATTACTCCATTGTAGAGAAAGCAATACTCTATTTTTTCTCTCATCTCTCTTCACTACATTTTATTCATACTTTTAGGTCAATTCATTTTGAATTACATTTTCCTTCTTTATTCTGGCAAAGTAATTGGTCAAATAATTCACTAAAAGTTATTTGCCATTTTTTTTGATTATGCTGTTTAATTGACTAAGCGAGTCCATTAAACTTTCCTCTTGCATTTTGTTGCCATGAAACAACATCTATGTTAATGAGGACAAATCTAATGTAAAAATTGTCTCCAGAAAACCAGTCCAAGAAACTGTGATTACAAATACTTGGCTAACTTTTTTCTTTTTCCTTTACCTTGAAAGTCTTCTTGTGTCTAAATTGCCCAGAAAAATAGGTACTCCATCACTTTTTGTTTCAATCAATTCTAAACTCAAGGATATATTTTGCTAACAAGATGCTTAGAGGAAGCCAAAATATACTCCATTTTTATATTCTCACTTAAGACTCTCCTTAGATACCATATCAGAAACAGTGAAGTTTTTCTTTGCAAAATTATTTCAATATATTATTTTTCTCTTGTTCTTGCATTTGCTCACCAAGATGTATGGAGAAGAATAGAGGTAAATCACCCATACCTTAGAAGACAGGTCGGTTACAAAAGGACAATGCTTCTGTGTCCTACTTCTATGTCCTCCTCTCAGCAATTTCCTGATTTCCAATTAAACACAGCTTCTTGGCTATTGAAGCCTCACCCAGTGCTTCATCTTCATAGTTTCTCTTTTAAAACTCTTTTAAGGGTAGAGACCCAGCTATATACAACCAATCTGAAAAAGATCCCAAACCTCAAAATCTAAAGGAGTTTTATGACTCTTCAGGAGGACGATTGGGAGACCTAGGACCCCCCATGCCAATCCTTTGATCATCACATTCCTGCCTCGGTTTGTCCCCTTTCCTATTGGCCAATATTCGTCGCTGTAACTGATCTGGATATGACCAGGTGTCAGGAATGGTAGTGGTTAGGGCCCCGTTCTTTTTTTGTCTAGGAGACAACTCCTCTGCTACTTGAACTCTCAGCAATCACTGGCAACCCAATGACTCATATCCTTTTGCAGGTTTCGTACGTGTTCCTCCATTTATTGTTCTGGCCACTAATGACTCTCAGTTTTCCCAGGTTCAATTGATTCATCCGTGCACTAAAAGAGCAGTAGGATTGATCCTTGCAATCGGTCCGCAATCATCGCTACAGTGGCTTCAGCTACCACCGCCGCTATATTGTGTCCCAAAGCGTGTCCACCGTGCAACAGATAAACCAGCTCATCCCTCAACTGTCATCCATAGAATTATAACATTTACAAGTTGCCAATCATCTTAAGGGAGGCCTCCTTGTGCTCCAACAACAAATAGACTTGCTCCAAGAACAGATTACATTTCTTTGATTACAACAAGGAGGACTATGTAATGCTATGACTACTTCTGTCTCTCAGCTTTCCACTCCCGCACCCAATTTCACTGAACTTAGTAACTACATCAAAGGCCCTAAGTCCCTTAAGTACTTAAACTTCAACCAAAACCTGCTGCATGATGTTACCCACCTAAACCAGACCACCATTCAGCTTATTCCCGCTGTCTCCTTTTTAGAAGATGTGCTTAAAATGTTACAACAATGGTTTTCTCCATCCTCTCTGGTCATCTGGGGAGGCTGTGCACTTGTAGGGCTTATTCTCCTAGGAATTATTAAATGCTTGCACTCCCGGCAAAAATGCCTCCAATGATGTGTCACCATAATGACGGTCCTTTTAAAAGAAAAGGGAAAATTTTGGGGTAGAGCCGGTCAGAACTGGTTGAGTCAGCTAGAGTAGCAGTTGAAGCACACTTCCTGCTCATAGAGAGGTGACCCACAGGCACGTCTGCCTAGCTTTACAGCCATGAGCTGTCCATGCTCCCTACATGCCCCCAGGGGACCAATCAGTGCCTGTCACCAAGCAGTGCCCATGATCAACTCCCCGCTAAGTAATTGGCTTGGAAGGACTCAGGAGGTTGGGAAAGCTGGGGCTATAAAATCTCAACCCTTGTGCAGAAATAAACGAGACCTGCTTAAGCCTGTTCTCCCAACGTGTGTTCCTTGAGTGTGTCGTTCACACTTACCTCCTGCTGGAGATCTAGCCCTACAATGTAGCAATTGGGGAGGCCTTATAGTCCTTCACCTTCATTAGACTTGAAGCTAAGAATCTGTGATTAGTTGGAAATCAGGCAAGAGCTAAGAAGGAGGACAGAGAAATAGGACATAGGAGCATTGTCCTTTTGTAAAAGACACTGTCATCCATGGTATGGGTGATTCAACTCTATTCTTCTCCATACATCTTGTTGAACAAATGCAAGATGAAGAGAAAAAATTAATCTATTGAAATAATTTTGCAAAGAATAACTTCACTGTTCCTGATATGGTATCTAAGGAGAGTCTTAAGAGAGAAGATAAAAGTGCAGTATTCTTTGGTTTCCTCTAAGCATCTTGTTAGCAAAATATCTTTGAGGTTATAAGTGATTGACCCAAAAATTGGCAGAGTACTTATTTTTGAGGGCACTTTAGACACAAGAAGACTTTCAAGGTAAAAGAAAAAAGAAAAATGTATAGGTAAATATTTGTGATCACAGCTTCTTGGACTGGTATTTTGGAGACAAAGTTTTACATTAGAAATTGTCCTCATTAACATTGATGCTGGGTTTCTGTGGCAACCAAATGCAAGGAGGAAGTTTAATGGACTCGCTTGGACAAGAAAACAGCATGATAAAAAAATGGCTAATAATATTTAGTGAATTATTTTGACCAATTACTTAGCCAGAACAAAGAAGGAAATATTTAATTCAAATCACTTGAATTAAACTTATGAATAAAAGTAGTCAATAGAAATTAGAGAAAATGTAGAAGACTGTTTCCTTTCCAATGGAGTAATGGGTTCTTGATCTTGTTTCTTCCATTCTATCTTCACAAGCTCTCAAGTGTGGCTCAGGACTGGAATATCCAGTTCAGATCAAGAGAAATCGCAGAAGAAAATATTTGCAGCATATGTAGGTGATTTATAACCTTAAACAATCTATTTAAATCTGTTAAAAATTCTCTTCTATGGGCTGGGAAGGTGGCTCAGTGGTAGAGCGCTTGCCTTGCATGCCTGAGGCCCTGGGTTCGGTTCCTCAGCACCACATAAGCAAAAAGAAAAACAAAAAAAATTCTCCTCTACCCCAAATTGCTCACTTCGAACAGCTTTGTATGCTTTTCCCAAGATTGTCCTTCATTAACTATTTAAAATTTTGAGAGGTCATAATCGTACTCTATAGAGACTGCTGTTTGGTTGTGCTTTTTGTGTGTTTTTGTTTTTTGTTGTGTTTTTTCACTGAATTTCAAAAAGTTGTGAAAGTGTGTTACAAAAATGTCCAGCTAATTGTCCAATGTTCCGGGATCAGAGTCATTCCTTCTATCATTCTCAACCAACCCCTTCTACAAAATTTATTTCCGATTTACCACTTCCTTTCTCACATGTGTATATTAAATATTCTAGCTGTACTTGCTCCTTGTTCCATTCTTCGTTCATTCTATAGGTTTATTATTATTCCTTTAATATTATTAATATTAATTCAATTTCCTGATAATCATTCTGTTAAACTGTCTGTTAGTACTTTGAAAGGTTTATATACATTCCATGGAGTTTCAATTCTGCATATACTTGAACTGATGTCAGCTCATATTTCCATAATTCATTCATCTGAAGTAACAATTTGCAAGACGGGAGACATGAAGCACCTAGACATGATTTCATTGCCCTCCATTTGGAAGATTAATCTGTAGTCAACAAGAAAGTTTAAAAATGGCTTAGAATGTATTCCTAACTACCAGTTTTTATAAATGGCTTTGTAGAGTGGTGTGTGATTATTTTATTTTACATGGGATAATATTTTCAACTACCTATAAGTATTGGCAAAAGAAGAAATCTAAAATTTACTACTGTAGAGGAATATGATAGAAATAGAAGACAGATTGTATGTTTGTCAAATCTCTGATGAGTACCCATATTCAAGACTTAAAGTCATATTTCTTACTATGTTAGACATATAGGGAAAACATAAAACACCATATGATAAGGCAACTATTCATGAATTTTTAAAATGTACTTATGTGATAAAATTTATTTATTAGCTAATGTTTTGGTTTGAAATATTGGAGGCTGATCTATTTAACAAATTTTCAAAGGCACCTACGGAAAAACACAAATGGTGGGGGGTACTATTCCTACACTTTAATGAATGGTTGAACCTGTTTGTCATTAGTGCTGGGTGAATAAATCAACTCTATAGAAACTTGCTCCCTACACTTGAAAGACTAGTAACCTCACTAAATATCATCACTTGTAAAGTGTTATTTTGGCAAATGTGATTTTTAAAAGTTTATTTGAAAAAGAATATACTTTCAGCAGATTAAATGTAGGTTATCATTTGTTTGAGAATGACAACATTTTATACTACAGAACCAAGTTTACTGAAGTACCAGTGTTTTGAAGCACTAAGGATCTTCTCAATTAATGTTTTTTGAATTATATTTGACCTCTATTTCAAGTATTCCTAGCATTGGTAGACCAATTATGGATCTATCATTCAGGAACTATTTTTTTGCCTGCTGATACTGGACTGAAATCATTCATTAATCATTAGGAGAAGGGTATTACAAATAATCTTGTGACATTTGTGGTCTTTTTCACTCATATGGCATGGTCTTCTGAAAATTGAAAGTTTGAATTACTGTACTTTCACATTTTGTTATTTCATCTTGCATTTTAAGTTGCCTTGCATTTCCCAATTGCTCACTGCTAATTCCTGCATTTCAAGGAATTGGGGCCCTGAAATATAAGAAATGAGAAATTGAGATGTGTCTTCAATTACTTTCTCTTGGCATGTTGCATGGGCATAGGTGGGAACTTTTGCCCTAGTTATCTGATGATGCAGATAACTGGGACCTGGGATCCTAGGACCCATGGATCCTGTAGAAGAATAATACCTTTTAGATACCATATCAGCAAAATTTGAGTATAATCAGTAGGAATGCTTCAGAAATATGGAGAAAAACAATTTGGGACCAGCGAGTTAAAACAATAAACAGAGCAGCAGAGTAAAATCCCTTATAGATTAGAGGAAAACAACATTTTTTTTTACCATGTGAATTCAGAAGACCAAGAACACTTAGAAAGTATCACAAGTTTATACCGAAAACCTTGCATTGATACTTTTTATATTCTAATATATATTCTAATCCTGATTATTTATATTCCAATCTATTTGTTGGAATAATATAAATTAATTTATCAAATTATCAATTAATTCTGGTAAGATCCACTGTGTGAAATATAAAATCAACACATATATGTATAAAATATATAATTATCTATAAGAAAAAGTTTTGCATTGTTCTGTTGTGGTTAGGGAATCAAAGGCAACTGTTTTAAAGTATTATTCCATTACCTCTACCTCATTGTTTGGTAGAATTAGAACTAAAGCTTTACCATTCGGGGATGTACAGCTTAGAGGCAAGAGGAAACACTGTGATTAAAACACTACCAATTTAAGGCCTAATAACGAGGAGAAACATATGGAGTTCTCCTGGAGCTATGGAATATATTTGGTGATAGAAAATCAGTGGTGTAACTTCCTGCCTGGTTGGATGGTAGTCAGGCCAGGACATTAGGTAATCATGCATAAGAACAATATTTTCACCTTCTTGGCTTTAGTTACTTTTGAAATAGTAGGGTGTAATAAGCAGTTATATTTTGAAAAAAATACCTTCTAGTCCGAACAGTTCTGTCTGAACTGTTCATCTCTCTATAATCCCTTGTAACTAAGATTAGTTTTGCTCCAGTAAGACAATCTATGCTGTCAGGGTAAGACATTCTGGTTGGGCTGTTCCTACATGAAGCAAGGGTAAAAGGTCAAGGAGACATTTGTGCCAGCAAGACCTCATTTGGGAAATTTTAAGCTGCAGAAGTTTAGAAGTAGCTTTTAAGCAAGGCTTACTTTGAATCCATTAGCTCAACAAAGCTAAATCAGTTAATAAACAAGTACTTGAAAATCCATCACCTTTGTACCTATCTATAAAGGCTTCAAAGTATGATCAAATTTCAAATGAAAAAGACTTAAAATAGTCATTTACAAAAACTTGCAAATGTGAGCAATCGAACAAACAACATAAGTTTTTTCCACCATACACAGAATTTTACAGAAATAAGATGAATAGCAATTTTGGGAACAATAAGGTTTCCTTGTTACAAATAGGCAACCAAGGATATATGCCTGTCTTAAGATTGCATCATTAATTACTTAAGTTTATAGGATACTACATTCTTCAGCAGCAGGTCTACCCGAATTACAATACAGAGATTTATATGGCGCTTGCACAAGGATGATATGATAATTTGTGAAGTATTCCATATTTTTCATTATTCAGATGCAAGAAATGAAAAACAGTTATTCAAAAGTTGATTACAAATATACAAGTATAATAATATGTGTAATTCATAGAAATAAAAGTTAATTTGACATCAGTGTATTCAATCTTCACCGTTTTAGAAAGGCATTTACATAGCATAAACTTTATAAAACTTTTGAAATAAGATAACATTGTCATTTTATCCCAAAGAAATAAAATTCTATAAGGACCTAGGAATTAAAAGAATCTTAAAATGTTTCTATATGGAATGCAATCTGAAAGAACACATTTATTAATGAACGTACGTATTATAAAACAATGTCGAATTCAAAGTATTAAATCTAGGAGCGAATGAAATAGATTATGGAAATTATACAAACAGAATACTAAATATTTTAAAATATACTTTTTCAGACAAGCACCAGAAATATCTTTAGTTTCTGTACTACTCATTTCAACAGATAAGTTAAAATTATTTCTGATTTAAAAAATCACAAACTCTATAGAAATCATTATAGATGTATACAAACAACTCAAATATATTTTGACATCAATGTCAGGCAATTCACTTGGAAGAATACCATGGAATACATGAATTTTTAAAGTAAGGTATTGCTGTTGCTTTGTATTGTGAAAATATTTTCTATGGACACATAGGATGGACTGGCAATTTTGAAATTTAAGAAACTTAACTGATCCATTAGGACTTAGGAGAACAATTTGTACAGCTTTCCACAACTTCAAAGAGGTAGTGATACATACTTATCCTTTTGGCAATATCAAATGCAGTTTCTTCCAAGTTGTGCTTCACACCTGGCTTGATATAATGGTTCAACAGAAGGAGATCCAGCGTATCTTTGCTATATCTATTCCCAGCAGCAAGTTGCAGGGGGTCAAGAGGCCTTTAACTTGGCCATTGGTATCTGCATCATGATGAAATAAAGAAGCCACTCTGTTATTATTCCATGTATAAGTACTGTGCAGGGATGTCCAGCCATCCGCAGTTATTACATGAATATCTGCCTTGAGCCACCAACTCATGGACAATATCTAAGTGTCCACTGTAGGCTTCTCGATGAAGAGGGGTATACTCATCGTCATCCCTAGTAATCACATGAGTGGTCTTTTTGGAAAGTAGTCTCTGCACTGTAGTAAGGTGATTATTTTCAACAGAAAAAGAAGAAATTTGATTGGATACTATTTCATTTTTTTCTTGCAATTGATACCATTTCTCACTTTTTCATCTTGTTCCTCAACTTCATCAGAATTGCCTAACCAGAGACTTTGAGTGCCAATGAGAATGAGCTCTCCGTGTATTTCCCCAATAGTTCACATTGGATGAAATGGTCAGAAAAATCTGGTGAATTTTCTGCATCTGTTTTTTTTCACTATTATTTATTTTCTCTTTTTTCATTTTTACTATTCTAAATTATTCTAACTGGAGAGTAGGGAATTGGTAGAGAGCAGAGGAAAGATTTTCCTCCGTATTTAAAGGTACAGACTGAAAATGAGGACCAGTGTTTTCTTCTTGTGCAGCTTATTCTAAGAAGGAGAAAACAGGAAATAATGTATTCTATGTAAATGAATTGGGATATGGCAGAGCAGAAAGTGAAATGATGCAACCAAAAATACAAAAGCAAAATAAATTAGGATAATTGTGGAGCAATCATATTACCTATGAGAACCATGAAAGGGAGAGAGGGAGAGACAGATGTGCAATGATCTAGCTAGCCACAAAATCCATCCCTCTCATCAAATTATAGAGCAAATAAATTCATTTTTTAAAAGAGATGGAAATAGAATTTAAGATCAGATATCTCCATTGTTTTTAATTATATTCTTATTATCTTAAATACTTGTATAAGGGAATTTTCATTCAACATATCAGTTTTTTTTTAAGTAAAATGGATCTTTATATAACTTTTCCACACCCTTCCAAACCTCACCCCACTTTAATTTTTTCTAGTTTCATACTATCTGCATTGAATATTATACCTTCACTCTCTTCCTCCATATCTCTCTTTATTCCTTCCTTTTGACTTCCACTCACATATTCCAAGTGATAGTTTCCTGGTATTCAGTTTGTTGGAGTAAAGTTCAATTTTATAAGAAATTACACCTTTGAAATACTCCTCTGCAAATAGCATGCTTTGGTTAATATTTTTGTGTAAACTTGTATAAATTTCTAGCTTCCAAATATGGCTCTGACTTAGTTCCATTAATATATTTTTAGATCTATCCATTTCGTTGCAAATAATGTAAGAGTCTTCAAAATGGATGGGTTCAATCCAATTGTGTATATGTGCCACACTTTCTCTAATCATCACTCTGTCAAAGGGCATCTGGGCTGTTTCCGTAACTTGGCTACAGTGAATAGTGCAGCAGTGAACATGATTGTGAAAGTGATTTTACTGTTACGTTTTGGAATAATTCATCACTTCCTTTGTGGGAGCAATACTCTATCCAGTTTTCCAGAATAAGAACATCCTTCCCTTCATCTTCATCACAATGTATTGCAAGTCCTCAAAAACACACTTACCCCTACAGGTCTCAATAAGCTAAAACACCACTGTGCCCATATTCTTTCAAAACATTTTTCTCATAATTGTACATATAATTTAGTGAGAACCTTCTATGTACTTTCCTAATGTGGGAATGAGGGACATGACAGAGTAAACGTAAGAAATACGCAACTTAATTAGCTATTATCATATTTAAAATCATGTTCAGCTCTAATTCATAGCCTCACATAATATTATTTTAATCTTTATTTGATTACTTCATCTAACCCGTAAATTATATCCGGTGAGGTAAAAGCACAGGCAAAAAGTGTGGTTTTATTTTGACACTCATGTGTGAGGTTGCACAACATGGGCAAATAGATGGATTGGAATTAATAGCTCTTATCCATTTTGTTAACGTAGAGATGATTTTCCCAACCTGATTCTTGAATTCGTATTCCATTCAACAACAAGAAACATGTGATAATTTCCTTTGTTTTGCTCCTTATTAACTTTTTTCCATTTTATTTTATAATGGATGATTTCATAAATGTACTGTAGATACAAAACTATGTTAAAATATTTCTATCGGTATGCATTGATATATACATACTCACATATATTATGCAGGTTATAATGATAATGTATAATTTCAGTAACTGTACAATTTACCAAATTATTAAAACTGTTGACAGCTCATGCCTGGCATCCTGGTTACTCGGGAGGCTGAGATCTGACAATCATAGTTTGAAGCCATCCTGGGCAAGAATGTCCAGGAGCCTCTTATCACCAAACAACCAACAGAAAATCAGAATTGGAACTGTGGTTCAAATAGTAGAGTGGTAGCCTTGAGAGAAAAATCTCAGGGACATCATCCAGGTTCTTAGTTTAAGAAGTACAATCTACCCAAATAAAATCTATTTAATGTACACCTGTGTAATTAAAGTATTTCCATCACCCAAATGCACAACCATGTTCATTTGCAAGGTAACTCTGTTTTGTGTGAAGTACCATAAAATATTTTCACTTAAGTTGAAAGCATTGGAATGTGGGTTCATTCTATCTCTCTCATGCATTTTTCCACTCAAATATTCAAATCTTACAATTATTCCAATTATTTAAAATCATAGCTTTTTACTTTCATACCCAAATATTAGAGTTTGAATTGAGTGTCTTGTGCCACCTAAATGGGTGTTCTTACCACTTTGTCATGTCCCCAGCGCTAAATTATCCTGATTATTTTTCAGATCCTTGTGTATGACCTTGGGCTCAGTCCATGTTATGTTATTCTTCCTGGAATTTAGAATAACAGGTGCATGGCATTGTTTACTGATTTTTCTGTCTAGTCTGGGCTTTAACCTCTATCCTCTCAAGAGTAGACTCCCATGTAGTCAGCATTTTCAGAAGTTTGTGATAGCTGATGTTGTTTTAAGTCTTTGCATTTCCTGCAGGTTCTTGACTACTAAATTAATTTGTTTTCTTGGGTTGTGTTGTTTCATTTGAATGTATGTGTTGAGTTGTTCCTCGCTTGTCCTTTTGTTTCTTTCAATCAAGTTCTTACCTAAAGTGCTGAGAAACCAATTCTTCTTTTTCATGATAGTCAAGGTGAACATGACTTATTACAAAGCAATTTCAGTAATATTTAAACATCTTCATATCTATGGATGGTACATAAATGATAAGTGCTGCGACGGGTTTTTTTATTTTCACAGCACTCTTTGACATGCACAGACAGATCATCATAAAATCTATGAAGATAATAAAACTACAGATGAAAGCAAAGAGAAGAAAAACCTATTATTAATTGTTTGACAGAGGCTTGCGTTCTAGTGAAAGAAATACATTGCTTGATGCAAGATTTCACAAAATTGTATTTCTAGGGGGAAGCTAAACAACCATCTAATTCTACAGAATTGAGGGAGAAGAATCAAACTCCTGAATAGTTTACATATGGGTCAAATAAAAGCATGCTTCTAAAAAGAGAGTTGACTTTAGAGAAACATGATGAGTTCTATGTAAATAGGTGCTTAGCTGATTTTGTTAATTTGTAAACTAATACAGGGAAATAGGGTACAGCAAGGTAAAAAAAGAACTTCGCATTGAAATACTCATGTGTGTGTGTGTGTGTGTGTGTGTGTGTGTGTGTGTGTGTGTGTGTGTGTGTACATGCACGTGTATACACGCATGCTCATGTGCAAGTGCTCATTTATTCATTCATCATCCCTAAGATTCTGTGTCCAAGGATAGTGGTTTACCACTTGAGCCATTGTTCCACTTCTGGTTTTTTGGAGATAATCGCATGTATTTTCATGATTGGACTGGCTTTGAATAGTGGTCTTCATATCTCAGCCTCCAGAGTAGCTAGCTAATCTTACTCAGCCTCCAAGTAGCTAGTTAAAATTGGGCCTGTCCTCGATACTTCACTGCTTTTTTATTCTTGTCCTGAGGTGTTCACATGCCTAAGTCATATATATATGTCTAGTTGCTTTAAGAAATACTCTTATGCTTGGCACCAGGGGCTCCCATCTGAACTCTTAACTACTGAGGAGGCTTGAGAACAGAACCCAGGCCAAAAGTTTAGTGGACTTCCTTCTCAATCTATAGTTGGGTGCATTGGATCATTTCCACCATCCTGCACTATCTACATGTTAAGATTGGAAGGGCTGCCGAATCCAGGCCAGCCAAGTTAGGAAGCAAGACAATTTGGTGTGCAACTCTTATACCCTTGATAATGGGAAGGCTAAAAATTCAGATCAGATGCATGTTCTTTTGAAAGGGAACCCATATCCTAAAATTAACCAATGATATGACACCACTCTACAAAAACAATACCCAAATTGAACACAATTTCCCACAACCAAAATAAGCATATACTTTAACATGCAAAAACTTAGTACAATCTGCTCTTTGCTCTAATATCAGCTTCATCTAATTATCATATTATGTGACAGAATAGTTTCTTCATTAAACTGATTATATATTTTAAGAAACCTAGAAAATTCTTTCTCACATATTAAATCCAACGAATGGCAAATTGCCTCATTTCTTACCTATTTGGCTACTACTATAAATTCATCTTATGATTATTATTAATAGTAATATATTCAGATTTATTAATTTACTATGTAACAGTTTTTAAACTTTTGGCTTCTCTGCTGAAGTTGAAGTATTTAAATAGTATCATCAAATTATATTACTTGGGTACTTAGGGCAGTTTTTTAAAAAAGTTTTAAACCAATGGTTTCTAGTAATTCTGTTTTTTTTTGGGGGGGGGGTGTCGGATCATGGGACCTGAATTCTGGGCCTGGCCGCTGTTCCTCAAGGCTAGTTCAAGGCTAGCACTCGACCACTTGATCCACACTGCCACTTCCAGTTTTTTTTTCTGTTTATGTGATGCTGAGGAATTGAACCCAGGGCCTCAAACATGCAAAGCAAAAGTTCTACCACAGAGCCAACTTCCTAGCTCTCTATGAATTCTTAATTGGTATATTATTTAGTTTATTTTTAATTTCAATTTAATTTTATTGTAAAGGTAATTTACAGAGGGGATACAGTTATCTAAATAAAGTAATGAGTACATTTATTATGGAAGGAACATATTTATCGCTTCTATTGATTTTTTTGCACACTCAAAAAAAAAACTACTGATGCTTTTCCTGTCGATATTGACCAATGAGTACTTTTCTTTCTTCATGCATTTTTTTATTATAAACTTGATATACAGAGGGCTTACAGTTATTTAAGTCAACTAAAGAGTACACTTCATTTTATTTTCTAAATTTTGAATTTAATTATTTTCTTTTGTTTCTTTAGGGTTATTCTTTTTTCAGAGTTATAGGATTAGTTAATTTAGTTTTGCATAATTTTAACATATGTAAATTATTCAGAGATATATTTTTCTTTCAAAATAGTTAACATGTGAATATTTAAAAATTATTTTCTTAAATTTTATATGGTTGATGAATTTAAATAAATTTAATTTCTTAAAGTTCTAAACATATTTGTTCAGGTAATGAATACTGTATTTTCAAGAAGCACATACTTTATTAAAAAAGGCTGCATTACATGGTCACTTTTTGGAAATATTTATACTTGAATTAAAAAAAAAATCTGAGCTGGAAGCAGGGCGCTGGTGGCTTACGCCTGTAATCCTAGCTATGCAGGAGGCTGAGATCTGAGGATCGCGGTTCAAAGCCAGCCCGGGCACGAAGAGACTGTGAGACTCCTATCTCCAATAAAAACCACCAGAAAACCGGAAGTGGTGCTGTAGCTCAAGTGGTAGAGCGCTAGCCTTGAGCTGAAGAGCTCCCAGGCCCAGAGTTCAAGCCCCACGGCCGACCAAAAAAAAAAAAAAAAAAAACTGAGCTGGGCATAGTGATTTGTGGTTTCCTTTTTCTAACTATGGTGGGAAGTGTAAATAGGGTTAGTAATTCGGGAGAGACTGGGAAACTTTGAGACCTTATAAAATTTCCAGAGTGAAATGATTAGAGATATAGCCATGCCTAGCAAGATATAGAGCACCTGGTTATCATATACTAAATCTTGAGTTAAAACACCAGTAACATCAATCTTTTATCAAAATAAAAGTATACATGTTTCAAAATGTTTATTATTTAAAACTTGTTTGCAAATTTCTCATGTCTTTTATTTCTTAATTTTAAATTTACTTAATCTATAAGAATCCAAGTATCTTGTGACTGTTTTATTTCTACTAAACTTTTAAATAGTATGAGCAATATTATGATTTCATATATTAAAATACTTTTACTGTTTGTGATAATTTTCCCTGTTTAATATGATAATAACAATATTCCAAATATGTGTATGTGCTATGTGTGTGTGTGTGTTTATGTGGGTTTTGTGTGTGTGTGCTTTGTGTGTACTTTGTAATGCTTGGGAGATCACACAATTGATTCACATATGTTAGGCCAAAGTTTTATCACTGAACTATACTGTCTAGTTATAATACAAATTGTGTTTTAAGTTATGACTTTTAAAATTTTTCATTCCTAGTATGCTTTTCTAAAATTATATATGATAAAATGTGATCCATCTTCTATCCACATTAGCAATTGTTAGTTTTATTCTTTCTCTTATTTCTTTGGAAATGAATTATATTCCTATTACAACTTTTTTACATTGTAACAGCTCTATACAATGCTTTGTTTTCTATTTTATTTTTTCCATGTTATCTGACTTTCAGTCCAAACTATCAGGTGGATTAAAAAGAAACTTGATTCAGGACACTTTATTTTTCTCCTTCTCTTCTCTGAAATCTTTCTGTTTTTTGAAACAATACCAATGACATACAGCTCCTATGTGATCCACCATTCTTCCCTATCTCTCTCTCTTCTGCAGTACAGCTCAAGTCGTTATCATTCAGCTTTATTATGCTATAATGTTATCTAAATCTTAACTCATTCCTAAATTAATTTTAGTTGCTTTGAGCAATCTCTAAATACATTTATCTATATATAATATCAGGGGTTTGTGTTTCCACAAGGTGCGAAATATGAGTGACTATCAAACATCCAGATATCTCTGGAGTATATTGGTCCACCTGCTCAATAATCCCGTATGTAAATTCAAGGAATTCATAACAATCTTGTAAAATGGTGTAGCTTGAGCCTTCATACAAGCTTTGAATCGTATTACCATGTTTAGTGAAGATAACCTAGTTCTATTATAAGAACAGACGCATAGAAGAAGGTAACAGATTTTTCAAAAATAAATTCTTAGTTTTATGTTCCACCGATTTTGAAAAGGATGCCATGAGATTTTATGAAATAAAAACAGAATCTTAAATGGTTATATTGGCACTATTGCCTCTCTAGATTTAAAGAATGATCTTAGAATATTACCTCAATCCTTTGTTTGTGTGTATGTATGTCAGTCATGGGGTTTGAACTCTGGGCTTGGGAGTTGTCCATGTGCTCTTCAGCTCAAGGTGAGAACTCTACCTCTTGAGCAACAGCAAAACTGCCAGTTTTCTAGTGGTTTATTGGAGATAAGAGTCTCATGGACTTTCCTGCCCAGGATAGCTTTAAACCACCATCCTCAGATCTCAGCCTCCTCAGTAGCTAGGATTACAGGCGTGAGCCACCAGCACCTGGCCTACCTCAAACCTTACAAAGAATGATTATCAAACTAAATGTGAGATGTAAAAACCTGTAAAACATAAATGTAAAAATTCATGACATCGGATTAGTAAAGGTTTCTAAAAATTTGACATGGAAAACATTAGTAGCTAAAGAGAAGCAAGAACTGGATTATATCAAGTGATAACCTTTCATAATTCCAAGGACACTATAACAGAAACGAAACCATATCCAACAGATAGAGGGCATATATTTGTTAATGCTACAATATTAATGCTACAGTGATTCTGAAACTTAAGTGTTTTTTGGGAGGGGTCCGGTTGTGGGGCCTGAACTCTGGACCTGGGCGCTGTCCTTCAGCTCTTCAGCTCAAGGCTAGCACTCTACCACTTGAGCCACAGAGCAACTTCCGGCTTCTTTTTTGCTTATGTGATGCTAAGGAATCGAACCCAGGGCCTCAGGCATGCAAGGCATCGCTCTACCACTGAGCCACCTTCCCAGCCCCTGAAACTTAAGTATTTTTATATCTTCTAATTCTATATAAATTTTTTCCTGAATAGTATATTTTATTAAATAACATATGCAGATTAATAGTCAATAGGAGGAGCATATGAAATAAGCTCCTTTTTAGTTTCTAATAAATAATAAAAACTCACTAATAAGTCCATAATATTAAAAGAGGACACAAAATGTAGTAATGCATTTGTGGAGAAATTGATATACTTCTGATAGTGATCGATTTGTATAATACTACAATCATTTTAGCAAATAAGTTTTCAAGTCTTCAAAGGGTGAAAGAGAATTTTATAGGATCCAGGCATTACACTTCTATGAATGTATTAAACAGAAGTAAAAAACTTTTTTGGATAGAGAATGTAGTTAATTGACAGTGAACTTGAATAGTATGTGTGAGGCCCTGGAAATGATCCTCAAAAAAAAATTTTGAAAAGACAAACTACAGAGGATGTATGCTGGGCAAATTCCTGTAACTGAATTTTATATCTGTTTTTAATGTCTGTTCTAAAATTTACAGCATTTCTATTTGAAGGAATGCAAGTTTGTGAAAATCGG
Organism: Dipodomys merriami; assembly: GCF_024711535.1. Classification (NCBI taxonomy): domain Eukaryota; kingdom Metazoa; phylum Chordata; class Mammalia; order Rodentia; family Heteromyidae; genus Dipodomys; species Dipodomys merriami. The sequence goes on from NW_027206073.1 coordinate 252,962, forward strand.
GCTTTGAAAACCTATGAAGGCACAATTCACTTCCAAAGCACTAAAATGTATACAATAAAAGGAGATAATATATTGTAAGTGAATTGCAAGTCAGGAAAAAAAAAACTATTGTTAAAGCTTCTTCACACAAAATGCAGAATAGCTAAAAAGATGTTTTGGTGTTGGCTAAAAACTCTTTGTAAACTACTGTATTTAAAACAAAGATGTGATTTCTGTTTATTTTGAGGGTATTTTGTCCGTTTGGGTTTATACAGAGATAACTCAATCCAAAAGTATATGTGATAACTGGAATACCTAGGAATTATGCATCAATTCTAAGTAATTTTTTATTATATTTTATTGTGAAAATACTGTACAGATGGGTTACAATTACATGGGCAAGATAATGAGTACATTTCTTATCAAGCATTGTAGCCTCCCCCTTTGTTTCCCCTTCCCATCCCTTCCCATCCTCCCCCTGTCCCCCACCCAATCCTGCCTGCTCCCCCGCCAAAGTTGTAAAGTTCATTTTTTGACATAACGACTTGTACATCTCATTGTTGAAATGAGTCCACCTGTATCCCTATTGTTTTCCCATGGTTTCCCTTATTTGCAATATCTAGTATATGTCTGAGTCAAGCAGAAAAGGTCAGATAAGTTGATGTTAGGGAAATGAACCCTAAGGTTGGTATTCAAATGTTTTCTTTTCTTTCGTGCGATTGTTTCTAACACATTTATGATTATTTTTTTGTTGCTTTGTATGTCCCTCCCCCACAGTATAACCCCTGCTTTCACTGTATTTGATGTCAGTATAATTGTGGAGGGGAAGGGGTAAAACTTCTAAGTAATTGAGAAACTTTTCTGGAAGAAACTTTTAGCAAATGACAAAAGACACAAATCTATGCATCTGCATTTTATGAAAGTCATATGTTACATGCTCAATCCAATTGCTTATCTCTAGTTTTCTAGAAAAAACGTATTCTCAAGATAAGAGCCAAAAGCAGTGAAAATAACAAAATACACAATCATCTTGATTTATTTGTGAAAGTAACAAATGAAATAAAATAATTCCACTGAAGGGACTCCAATATTAGGGTATATGAAGATATTCCTAAATGCTAATATCCATTACATTTTTGGAATTTTAATTTCTACTAACATAGGAAAACTCGAACAAGAAAACAAATATATACTTAGAGTGAACCAGCCTTGAAATCATTTTCTCAATTGCTTTGTATGTCCCTCCCCCACAGTATAACCCCTGCTTTCACTATATTTGATGTCAGTATAACTTATGGAGGAGATGGGGAAAAACCAGTTGTTTAAGGATACAAGTGGACCTGTTGCAACAATGAGAAGTACAAGTTGTCATGTCCAAAACGAGCTTTACAACGTCGGTGCGGGAGGGGGAGAGGGGGAAGGAGAAGGATTGGGATTGGGGGGGAAGGGGGGAGGCTGGGAAGGGATGTGAAGGGTAAACCAAAGGAGGAGGCTGCAATGCTTGGTAAGAAATGTACACATTATCCTGCCCATGTAATTGTAACCCCTCTGAGCAGTATGTTCACAAATAAAATTAAATTAAATTTAAAAAAAAAAGTATTGATACTCCTTTGCTTTGGAAATCATTTAACAATATTTATCACTTATGATAATTCAAATACCAAGCATGAGTAATTTTATATAATCATTATAAATATCATTTTATTACAATTGTAAAATAGAATAAAAAAATAAGTCCCAATATATGACTTATCTATCATTATTCTTAACTTCTAATCATTACCTAAATATTTTAAATAATCTAAATAATCATGTCTTTAACATGGACGTAAATGTTCTATACTTTTTTACTTAACATTTTCCAGGGGTATGTATTCATGTTTCTAAGAAATGTTCACAGCAGTTAAAAGATGCTTTTGTGAAATTAATGTGCTACATTTTTTGTTGTGGGTGTTGTTTTTAGTGGTTAATTGAAGATAAGAATCTAACAAGTAATTTTCTGTCTGGGCTAGTTTCGGAAACAATTCTAAGATCTCAGCACCCAGAATAGCTCTTATTATAAGGGTGAGTTACCGGCACTTGATTTCATGAAGTTTTTTTTTTTTAATTTTAATTATATTTTGAGATACTTGTTTCACTATAATATATATCATACTACACATAAATTTAGATATATGTATATATTTCTGAGGACAAATAATCTCTAAAAATATACTATTCTACACATAACATTTATATATAGAGAGAGAAGACAGATATAAACAGAGAGAAAGAGAGAGGACAGATTCGCTCTAAAAATTTTATGCTACTATTTTTGACCTTTTTCATTTCAAAGATATACAGTCTATTTTTCTAAAAGTTTCCTAGAATAAAATAACTAATATTTCAATAGAAAGTATAGTTTATTACTTTCAAGGGAATTTTAGATATACACATGATATTATGGTAACATTTACAGTATATTACTTGAAAAGGTTCTGTAGTTAGGGGAAGAGAGGAAGTTAATTCATACTGATTAGGAAATTGCAATGCTTCAAAAAATCTATTCCATAATTTGTTATAAGCACATAGTCAAACTACCTGATATGGTTTAGGTTTTTTTTCATTTGTTCAAAATTTCAATATGGATTCATGCACAGTGGTAACATTAAAATTATTAATCAAAAGACAAATAAAATCATAGACACATATCCAACATTCAATAATTAGCACTTATGTTGCTAATAATAATTTTGATGGGGAGGATGATGACCACAGTGTAGCCTGATAATGACGATGTTGTGATTGAAAAGGAAAAAAAATACATAGATATCTTTGAAGCTGGATTTCCCACATTGAATGCATAGTTATAAACAGCGTTGGATTACATACAATAAGAATAAGAGGAGGAGGGCTGGGAAGGTGGCTCAGTGGCAGTGTGCTGGCCTTGTCTACATGAGGATCTGGGTTTGATTCCTCAGCACCACATAAGCAGAAAAAGCGGGATGTGGCACTGTGGCTCAAGTGGTAGAGTGCATTGAGCTGAAGAGCTGAGGGACAATGCCAGGCCAAGAGTCCAGGCCCCATGACGAACCAAACAAAACAAAACAGAATAACAAAAGGAGAGTTTGAATATCAAGAATTACAATCACATAAACAGGTACAGACAGTAAAAACCCTAATGTTATTCCAGCAGTCTTTCTAATGTATATACACTCACTGTTCTTGGTGGTATTATTTTTCTTATAAATAAAATCGTTTATTTCCACATTTTGATGGACTAAGATGTAGGTTTCAACTTAGTGTGATTAGTTCAAATAACATTCTCATATAGATACCTTTCAATAACCAATGTTTTCAAATGATATATTAAGAGTATGTTCTTCATTACAGCTGTAAATACATGACACAATTTACATAATACTACTTACATATCTGCAGTTACCATAAAAGGACACAAGTTGCAGAGCCAGGAGTTAAAATTTATTTTTATTTCTGCATGAAACTATTTCTGACTTTATACCAACAAACTGAATTTGACTCTTTCCTTATTTGTAAGCTAAGGTAGAAAATGTAAGGACTGTTTACTTTCTTTTTCCTTGCTCTAGAAGTCAACAAATATATTCTTCAATATTTCTGGCAGATTACATCCATTAAATGTAAGACCACCATTCAATGTTGTGAGTAATTAATGGTACTAGAATTTTTGTCTGAGTTCTTCACTCTGTGTGCTTACAAGGAGACTCATTGGGTGATGGAGAGGACCAATATGAAAAGACTGGGGAGAAATGCATACTTAGTAAACAGTTGGTTTAGGACTGAGTGACTGGTGATGAGTATTTGCAATAGGCTGGTGTATCAGGGTCATAAAAAGAAGTACATAGAAATTACATTAGTGACAGAAACTGAGAAAATCTTGATCATTCATCTTATCTAATGGATGGAGGTAGAGTAAGAGGAAATCTAAAGTTTTTCCACATCTCTGTCTCCTAACTGTGTTAGTTACATTCTTGGTGATAAGGATGGATTTAGATGGATTTATCTTGGTGATAAAGATGGATTTAGAGGAAAAAACTCTCTGATAGTTCTAAGATTTATGTTAGACAGATGCAAAGATAGGTCTGTTTGGACATCATCAAAATATTCATAACCATGAATATGAAAAATAATAAAATCAGGAACATTATTAAAGGGAAGAGGAAAAGGAATGTTCTGAGGAAAGTGTGAAGAATGTGAGTACCAGAGTGGAAAAGATTGGAGGAAAGTGATAAATAAGGAAACAAAAAAGGAATAAACACAGATTTACAGAAGAAAAAGAAGGAAAGAATTTTCAGGAAGATATTGAAGGAAACCTACTATTTGGATTTGAAAAGTAAAAGGACATAGACAAGTTCAATAAGAACAGTGTTTTGGTGAAAGTTATATTGATAAAATGTTGAGATGTGAATGTGAGGACAAAATTCTGGATAGATTAATTCAACAGATCCTGTTGATTCTAAATGTTGGGAACAAATGTTTTAATCCTGACCTTAGAAATATTATACAGATATAACTGTCATGAACTTTTCTTAGTGGTATTCTGTGAATATTTTTGAAAACTTTATTTAGCTAGGAGATTATTGATTGAACTACAGCACAAAAAAGCCTAATTTCTCCTACAGTTCCAATTAGTGACCCATCTATGCATATCAGTTTGGGATTTTATTGAAATATATTTAGATATGTTTGGATATCTTATCAGCCTACTCATTATAAATGTAGGACAAGTAACACCAAGTATTAGGTTGAACATACAGCTTTAATGATGTGACTGAAGACTCCTGGAATTGATTTCTCTTTAGAATAGAAAATGACTCAATAGCAATTGACACATCATAATTGCCATATACACTATTGAAATCTAAATCTTGTTAGGTATATCTCCATGCTGAAATAACACTGTCAACCAACCTGACACAAATTCTTATATGTAGGAAAATGTTCTTATAAACTTCAAGCTTTTATTGAATGGAAAAATTCAGACATTACTCTCACCACTAGGATTAAATGCCTAACAAGATAAGACCTTTTGGTTTAATGCTTTTCTTTCACTTTCTCATACACATTGTCAAGTAGTGAAGGATTCTGATTTAACAATAAGACAATCGTGACTTGTATTAACACAACATCTAGGATCTAATGTTAATTTGGATGCTTACTAATTAGCTCCAAATTTTGTGGATATTTATATTTCTCCTGGGTAAACTAATGAACTCCATGAAAATGTCCCTAAGGAGCCTTTCAATTCTAATATCACTGTCTCAAAATGCTTTAAATTCTACATTCTTTAATGTGGGCATAGGGTTATATTGTGGAACTTTTCTCCTCAGAGAGTGAGTATTACCCTATTGCTTAACATGGACAAAGTACCTTCATACATAGACTGGGCGTGTACAAACAAGAAGTGGTAGTTGAACAATGTTCTTAGCAGTTTGTACAGAGGAAATGGAAATAGATCAGCTATGAACTCAAAAGGAATGTGCAAAGAAGACAAAGGCACAAAGTAGAATGTGCCAAGAAAAGCTAAAGTATAATTTCAAATAATGTGCTCAGGTGTGAGGGTGTGTTCAAAGTACAGGTTCAGACAATGTAGTTGGATATCTTGGGCGGAAAACTGCTTTAAACTGTTCTGGGATAATTGTACAAGTAGAAGCCCCTAATTCTGACTCTAATCATCCACAACATCATCAATTTACCAAGTGCAAAGTGAGAAAAAGAGGGCTGATCACAGTTAGTGTTGAAACAATGTCAATAACATAACTTTTCTTGCAAGTGTTCATTTATTTTGGAGCATTTAAGTAGGGAAAAGCCAAGTAAATATTTTGCATGTACCTAAATTAAGTGGGACATATTATATTGGTATCTCTTTAACTTGGAAGTTATAGATTATGTCTTTTTGTACTCTAACTTGGGATAATGATCTGCTGTCAGTTATTTTATTCTCTTACCATTTTTTTGCCCTTCAACTTACATAATTATTATTTCAAGAGACATAATTGAGCTTGCATTTCTAAATTCATCAAATTTATCTGAACTACTTCATACTTGTGACAGCCTCCTATATCTTTCTCAAGGGAAACATTTTGTCACTACCATTTATATCCTACATGATATTGGATATCTTCCTGGCCAATTCGTGCAAGATATCCATCAGACTCATCCTATATCTCAACATTTGTACCACCATAAAATACTATCTTACCTAGAAATCATGATATTAGTATATCTGTTGAGGCAGCATCTGTCATTTTTGAATGGCCTTAAGTGATACTTACATGCAGTCATGTTTTAAAACAATATGCTACTCAGTAGATGAATAAATTGACAAAATATGGTTATATATGTACGGTGTACTTCTATGCTTTCTATTCATAAGGAAATGGAAAGACATGGAAAAATCCTACTAAAAAAATAAGCAAGAAACAAAGAAACAGATTTCATGGTTTCCCTCATTTGTAATAACTAGGAAATATCTGATAGTCTTAGCAGATGAGCAGAATGAATCAATGGCTATGTATAAATGATCATATAAAATGATGCTGAGAGATTTTTCTTTGTGGTTGTTGTTTTTAATGTACTATGTGATTTCTTTTTTCTTTTGTGTTTTCCCCTATGGTTTGTCCATTGTTGTATTTGGATTCAATATCCTGTGTATTGTATATATATTTATCTTCATTTGGCAAGGGAAGCAGAACAATAAAATGGTGAGACGAAGGACAGAAGGCAAACCAATGCAATAGCAATAGTCACAGGACAATATGTTGGAAATTTACATTACAATTTGTGAGTGGTATTGGGATGAAGGAAAAGTGTAAGAAAAATGAGGGAGGGGGTAAAAATTTCGACATGTTATGTATTCAATAGCTTACAATTACTGCAACCCCGTCTATATATCACCTTGACAATAAAATTAAGTTAAAAAATGAGCTACTTAAAATATAATTTCACTGTATTGGTATAGTAAATATTATTCTATGTTTATTACCTTTAAAAATGAACATTTTGGTTGCTAATTTGAATTACCTCTTTCTTTATCAGACATCAATTGGAATGTTATCAAACTATACAATATTTTCAGAATATACTTGGCGTTATTTGGAATAAAACATTATTTTTAGTTTTGTCTCATTCTAAAACAGAAAACCGTTCAATTCTATGGAAACTCCTAACTTTGAAAACTTACTAATTGTTAAGAGGAGAGAATATATCTGTTCCTCAACATTCCTATGACTACTAAGTACTCATTTTCAAATTCTGAACATGCCATACCAGAGACATTCAAAAGAATACCTGTTTGTACTTTATTTAATTCTGCAATAAATGCAGTTTTCAATGAGGCATTACATATTTAAAAGTCAACAGAAAAAAAAGACACATTCTTGTAGAGGATAAAACTATGAAGTAACTATAATAATTAATTTCTTTTTTTTTTGGTAAGTCGTGGGGCTTGAAATCTGGGCTTGGGTACTGTCCCTGCACTCTGCAGCTCAAGGTGAACTCTCTACCACTTGAGCCACAGTGCCACTTCCAATAAAAATTCCGTAAGGGTAAACTTTTGTTCATCAGATTAACTATTATTTCTATGACAATCAATCCCAAGTTTTTATGCCATAAAGTCATCCTAGCCCAACAGTTTCCAACTTGTAAGGTGCACATTAAAATTCCCTAAATTCACATCATGACTAGTTTATCAATATTGTGAAAAATACTACACTTTTGCTAATGTGATGCCCTTCCTATTGTGGAAAGAATAATACACTTAACTTTGCTACATCATTTTCCCAACAGTGGTATTCTTGAGATCAGAACACTTGCAAATAGAATTTATTTTTATTTTTATTTTATATTTATTTTACTATATTTATATATATTATCTATCATAGATATTCAGGAGATCTGTATATCTTAATATTAAGATTTGAAGATTATGGTTGAAAGCCCACCCAGGCAGGAAAGTTCCTTGGATTCTTATCTCCAATAAACTCATAAGGAAAAGCCAGACCAAAGTGGCACTGAGGTTCAAGTGGTAGAGCAGTAGCCTTGAGCAAAAACAGGCTCAGGGACAGTGCCCAAGCCAGGGGTTAAGCCCTAGGACAAACCAAACAACAAAAACAAAATTTAAAAACCCCTCAAACATAGCATTTTTCTCATTGTATACAGAGGTACATAATTAAGAAATTACTTCCTGTGCTATGTAAAGGTAGAAAAAAATGTCACACAATTACTCTCTTCATACCATGCTACACCAAAGTCTCAAAAGATTGCTCTTTTCCCATATTTATGAATTAATATCATCAATTTGTTGACAATTTGTCTAGATTATTCACATTATCATTTTACACATGAACTGTTGGAATTATCTATTAACTAAGTTCTTATTATACCTCACTTGAAAGACTACTCTAGTCAATTAGAATGCCAGAATCATTTGTGAATTTGTAAATTAAATCTTTTCTTTGAAAAGCATTTTGCAGTATCCTATAGAATATTAAATTACAAACAAAAATTATCTATTTTAAATCTAATTCTAATTTAGGCAAGTCTACAAAGTCCTATATTAAATGAACTTTCCTATTTCTCCAGGCTTAAACTTTTGTAATTCTTCATCATTTCTTTGGAATCTAACAGAATGATGCTTACTTTTTCAAATTTTTGGTTGGTAATCATGAGCTCTTTTGCATCTAGAAATGTTATGTAATTAAGACAACATTTAAAACACAACTGAGGATTATATATGAGTTGCATTTCTATAGGAAACTTGAATTCTCAAAACATAATGACAAAATTAGCCCAAATTTCCAACTGTGTCTTTCTTTCTTGTTTATTTTTTATTCCTTTCTTGGTTGGTTTTATTGAGACAAAATTATATTCTGCTACTTAGCCAAAGTTTAATATCAGCTCAAGTAACTTGGGAGTGGAGTCCATGGAGTCCATTAAATACAAGATCATGACATCTTCATGATTTTTTTCTTCTGTTTTTTTCTTTTTTAAAATTTATTATTTTTTCTTGTGGAAATACTGTACAGAGGGGTTAAAATTACCTGTGCAAGACAATGAGTACATTTCTTGTCAAGCATTGTAGCCTCCTACTTTGTTTCTCCTATCCATCCCTTCCCATCCTCCCCCAACGCCTCCACCCAATCCTCCTCCCCCAACCAAAGTTGCAAAGTTCGATTTCGACATAATGACTTGTACATCTTATTGTTGCAATGAGTCCACCTGTATCCCTATTTAAACGATTTGTTTTTGCCCTTCCCCTCCAGAAATTATACCAACATCAATACAGTTAAAGCAGGGGTTATACCATGGGGGAGGGACATACAAAGCAACAAAGAAATAATCTTATAAATGTATTAGAACCAAGCCCATGAAAGAAAAAAAAACATTTGAATACATATCTTAGGGTTCATTTCCCTAATATCAACTTATCTGACCTATTCTGCTTGACTCCGACATATTCTAGTTACTGCAAATAAAGACCATGGGAGCTAGGTTTCTTTGGGTCTGGCTTATTTCACTTACTATATTTTTTCCAAGTCTTTCCATTTCCGAACAAATGGGGCAATGTCATTCTTTCTGATGGAGGAATAGAATTCCATTATGTATATATACCACATTTTCTTGATCTATTCATCTACTGAGGGGCATCTGGGTTGGTTCCATATCTTAGCTATGGTAAATAATGATGCAATAAACAAAGGCGTGCTGGGAGCTTTAGTGTGGTCTTGTTTGTATTTCTTACAGGGACACAATAATTTCAGGACATTGATTTAATTAATAGTTTATTAAGGATGAAAACAATAATATTAATTATATGGAAGCATAATAAATACCCAAGAATTGTTAGGAATGTGGTCTATATTACTGAATAATGGATAGACATATCTGGCACACTCTAAATATATATTTTTTCATTAGCATACTACGATGTGCATGCCAATCTGTTCTTATTTTTTCAACCCAAGGGGCTCAATCTCAGGTCCTGTGAAATGCCTGGCAGCTCAGTTTGTCCCAGGATGGCATGTTGACACTCAATCATTCATGAATTTGGCCCTGTAGGCCATGTGTTCATATGCCTGCACTCCCAAACAATGAATCGTGGAGTAAAAAACAGATGGTGACACATGTTTTCCTTTCTGTGAACATCCTGCATGTCAGGTATGAAGTGGAATACATATGCAGACCTATATCCTATGTAATCAATGTAATCAATATTCTATGTGCCATAATATTCAATAAAATAACTGGTTACTACATGAACAAAACAAAAGGTAAAATGAATAACTACACTGAATGCAATATGGAGTCAATATATGTATGTAAATATAAATCATATAATTAAAATGTACAGAAATAGTATGTTTGCTAGTGGTGGGGATCGATTTCAGGCGTAAGGAACAGACTTAAATTTCTTGACTTCAAGAAAGCAAGCTTCCCCTTCCTACACAGTGCAACAGAGTTACCCAGACCATGAGTTGCAATCCCAGTCCTGGCAGAAAAAATGGCATCTCTATGCTATGTGACAACCAATTCTTAGGTATTTCATCATTTCTCCTTTTAATGAAAGTAATTTTTTAAACACTTCATAAAGTATTGATTAATATCAATCAGTATCCTAGAATATAATTGTATATAATTTTATCGTAGAATCATTCAAGAATTGCCCATTCAATCATGACATACAACACATTCCATTGGTATTCATATGGATAAAAATGAGTTCCTTGGGACATCTTCATCCTGCAGTTTGCGGACCAGAGACAACCCAGGAACCAAGACTCGGCGTAAGTAGAAGCCTGACGTCCTCACTCCTTCTCAGGGAGCAGAGGAGGGAAGGCTACCCCTCCCACCCCCCCAGTACCGGAGATCTCCATCTTGGATACCGACAAAGCTTGGTGGAGCTGCTAGCTCCAACTCAGGCCTTTGAATAAAACTAGAGTCATTTAGCAGGTCACAAGAACTTAACCTGACCTGCCAGACTCAGCTACACCCAGGCAAAAGTCACTCAGCTCGGGTGGCAGAGCTAGGAGTGGCTTTGTTCTCTGGGTTATCAGATCCAGAAGCTGTCCCTCCCTTTAGCAGCCTCGACAATCAATTGAAATTAAGTAAACAGAAACCCTGAGAATGGCTCTATGCTGGGCTCTGTGAGTTTCTCACAAACTATCCCCCGGAAAAGCTACTGTTTGTTGAAGTGCCTCAACTCTACTCAGAACCTACCCTCATCACAGTATCTCCAAACTTGAGGAAAAAGCTATTTCCCTCTTTTGTAATACTCAAAGCAGATCCTACTCCCATTGAACTACCCTGGGAGGACGATCGCAAAACACTGGTTAAAGCAGAGCATTTTTCTGCCTGTTCGAACAAACTGACTTAAGAAACCAACCAAGCCACAGGACCAAAAGCAGACCAGAGACTACAACAAGAGGCTGATTAAGGACACAAGGGAGATACAAGATTTTTCCCACCCCTCCCCCCAAAAATTAAAGAACTATTTCTTCTTCTTCTTCTTCTTCTTCTTCTTCTTCTTCTTCTTCTTCTTCTTCTTCTTCTTCTTCTTCTTCTTCTTCTTCTTCTTCTTCTTCTTCTTCTTCTTCTTTGGTACTTTTTATAAATTTTTTTTCTTTTCTAAAAATTTTTAATCTATAATTTTTACCTTTTTTGAAAAATATTGTTTTCTAGTAACTTTATTTTCCTCTTATAATTTTTATTTCACGGATACATATGTGTTTGTGTTTTTCTTTCTTTGTTTTCTTTCTTTTTTTAATTTTCTTTTTGTTTTTTGTTTAGCTCTACTGGACTTCTGTTTTTTTCTTCCTTTCTTATACTTTTCACCTTTTCTTCTCTTTCGTTCTTCTTTATGTGACTTAATTGTTGTCCTGCACATGCTCAGATAAACCCGTAGTTGATTATTAGACCCTATCCCCCATTGGGTGCGCACTTAATCCACAAATTTATTACTCAATTCAAAACCTCTGAGACTTAAATTGCCTAATAGCAGTACTAACTTTTTATACCTATATAATATTTTAAGTATTTTTATTTTTAATTTTTTCACATGTCCTTTATATCCCTTCCCTTCTCCCATTATATTCAAGTTCTCCTCTGAATAGTTTGTTTTCGATATGCATAGTATTATTAATTATTATTTTCTATTTTTCTGGTCTCTTTTCTTTTTTCTTTCTCTTTCTTCTTTTTCTCTCTCTCTCTACTTTCATCTTATCCAACCTATTTCCTGCTTTGAGATTAGGACTTAGTTAACTCTACCTGGGCCATCCCACATCAGTTTATTCCTATTTTTAACCCACATTTCTCCCTAACCCTAATAATTTCTGGTTTTGCAAATTCATCTTTGCGGTTCATAGCCCATTCATATATAGTTGTCTGATGTTGAATAAATGTATCTGTTGAACCAGATTGTATGTGCAGACTATTGACTGTGCAAATTCAGATTTTGGTTGATGCTTGCCTTAAGTTAGTGTTCTAGCACAAAACTGGTGCTATTTTTATCCCAAATCTGCAGAGTATCCGGAAAAACAGAAGAAAAATGTCAAGTCCGGGTATCTCAACTCCCACTCATGATAAGCAGGGGACAGAACAGATAATGAATAATCCAGAGGAGAGTTCCCAAATAGCTCTACAAACACTGCTGGCAAACATGATAAATGAAAAGTTTGAAAACATACAAAGAAACCTGTATGAGCGTGATAGGGAGAGAGAGAAGGCAAACAAAAGGTCAATGCAGGAAAAGTTTGAAAACCTACAAAGGACTCTGTATGAGCGTGATAGGGAGAGAGAGAAGGCAATCCAAAGGTTTATATAAGAATATCATGAGCGTGAGGAAGCTATTCAAAAACTGATAAAGGATTTGCATGAGCAGCTTGAGAATACTCAAACAGAAAGGCAGGAATAGCGTTAACAGGCTGAGAACACTCAAAGAGAACTATAGGAATGGCATGAATGTGAGTCGGTGGAAACTAAGGAAAGAGTAATACAGGAATTGAGAGTGCAGGATGAGAATACACAAAGATCACTAAAGGCATTCATGGGATCCATTAACAAAGAGTTGAAGGAAGTCAGGGAAACCACAAAGGGAATGCTGAATGGACCCAACAGAAGGAATGGGAGCCCAAGGAAACCATAGCCCATCAAGTAAGTGATTTGAGAATAAACACTGAACACCAAATTAAGGAAGTGAAGAAGTTCATACAAGATCTAAAACAATGCTTCAACAAAGAATTTAAAGCCATCAAAGCTGCCCAATTAGAAGGAAAAGAAATAAAATACAAAGTAGAAAGTTTTGACAGCAGGTTAGACCACGCAGAAAATCGAATCTCAGGCATTGAAGAAATACTAGGTATTATAGAGAAAGAACATAAAACTATCCAAGACAAGTCCAAGAAATATGATAGATCTATCCACAACTTGGAAGACACCATCTGAAGGCCTAATCTAAGGATAATGGTTGCAGAGGAGAACCTAGAAACAGAAGTTAATGGTCTAGGAAACTTGTTTAACAGGATCCTAGAAGAGAACTTCCCAAACATACAAAAAGATAGACCTATTCGGATACAAGAAGCTTTTAGAACTCCAAATAGACCAGACTAGAATAGGACATCCCACCATCACATTATAATCCACACAGGATCAATTCAGACCAAGGAAAAGATCATTAAAGCTGTCAAGGAGAAAAGATTAATCACCAATAAAGGGAAAGCAATTAGAATCACCTCATATTTCTCAGCAGAGACAATCCAACAAGAGTCTGATATGATGTATGTCATGCCCCAAAATCAAACAACTATCAAGCAAGGATACTGTACCCAGCTAAACTCTCCTTCATAACTGAAGGCCAAATAAAAAACTTCCATAGCAAAGAAACATTGAAACAATCCATCGCCACCAAACCAGCCCTACAAAAGATTCTTAAAGATATCCTGCATATAGAAAATCAACAAGACCACAATAAACACCAAGAAACTGCACCCAAACTGAGAATCCAAGAACCATAGGAAGAACCCAGTTTTCGAAATCCCCAAGAAGGTGGATAACATGGCAGGAACTCCCAAATACCACGCAATCCTATCTATCAACATTAATGGAATTAACTCTCCAATTAAGCCACATAGACTGTCTAGTGGAATAAAAAAACAAGATCCTCTGTCTGCTGCCTTCAGGAGCATACTAATTAAGGGATCTCTCCTTCAGCAGGATATTACCATTCTAAATATCTATTCCCCAAACAATGAAGCACTCAAATTTATCCAAGAAACACTACTTACCCTCAAATCCCACATAGATCCAAAGACATTAATTGTTGGGGATTTTAGCACACCACTCTTCCCACTAGAGAGATCAATTCAGCAAAAACTCAACAGAGAAACCGCAGATCTAAACAGCTGCATAGAACAACTAGATTTAACAGACATCTACCGAATATTTTACCCAGCAGCATCAGAATACACGTTTTTCTCAGCAGCACATAGAACATTTTCTAAATTAGACCACATTTTAGGCCACAAAGCAAACTTGTCTAAATTCAGAAACATTGAAATTATACCTTGCATTCTCTCAGACCACAAGGGAATAAAATTAGAACTCAACACCAAAAGCCACCAAAAAAGTCCAGTAACACATGGAGGGTGAACAACACACTGGTGAATCATGAGTGGAAGAGATTAGAAAGGCAATTCAAATGTTCATGCTATTCAACAAAAATGAGCACAAAATTTTCCAGCTCCTCTGGGACACAGCAAAGGCAGTACTCAGAGCCAAGTTTATAGCTCTGAGCTCCTACATCAACAAATTGGGGAGATGTGAAACCAACAATTTAATGACACATCTAAACCTCCTTGAAAAAGAGCAGCAAGATAAACCCCAATCCAGTAGATGGAAATTAATTACTTAATTAATTAATTCTGACTTATCAGAATTAAATGAATTAGAATCCAAAAAAACCTATAGAAAGAATCAAAAAACAAATAGTTGGTTCTTCGAAAAAATCAACAAATTGACAGAACCTTAGAAAATCTTATCAGATAAAGAAGAGAATGCACCCAAATAAATAAACTCAGAGATGAGAATGGAAACAAGACCATGGAGACAACCAAGATTCAGAACATTATAAGGGAATTCTTCTCAAAACTTTATGCTAATAAGTTTGATAACTTGACAGAAATGGACATTTTTCTAGCAAATACTGACATGCCAAAACTAAACCAAGATGAGTTAAACCATCTTAACAGGCCCATATCAAGCATTGCAATAGAAACTGCAATAAGAGACCTTCCAGCTAAGAAAAGTCCAGTACCAGATGGTTTTACAGCGGAATTCTACAATGCCTTCAAAGCAGAGCTCACACCAATACTCCTCCATGTCTTCAATGAAATTGAAAGAGAAAGTTCACTACCGAACACATTCTATGAAGCCATCATAACCCTCATCCCAAAACCAGGCAGGGACTCATCCAAGAAAGAGAATTATAGACCCATTACTTTGATGAATATTGATGCAAAAATTCTCAACAAAATTTTAGCCAATCGACTTCAACAATTCATCCAAAAAATCATACACCACGATCAAACAGGATTCATTTCAGGGATGCAAAGCTGGTTCAATATATGCAAGTCAATTAATATTATTCATCACATAAACAGGAGCAAGAATAAGAACCACATGGTTATCTCAATAGATGCAGAAAAAGCATTAGACAAGATCTAACACCTCTTTATGATGAAGGTTTTGGAAAAATAAAGAATCCATGGAACATTCTTCAATACAATAAAGGCTGTATATGACAAACCTACAGCCAGTATTATACTTAATGTTGAAAAACTAAAACAATTTCCTCTTAACTCAGGAACAAGACAAGGATGTCCCTCTCTCCACTTCTCTTCAATCTAGTATTAGAATGCCTAGCTACAGCAATAAGACGAGATGCAAACATAAAGGGGATCCAAATAGGGAAGGAAGAAATAAAACTCTCCCTCTTTGCAGAGGACATGATCTTGTATTTAAAGAATCCCATAGACTCCACTCCCAAATGACTCAAGCTGATTCAAAACTTTGGCAAAGTAGCAGGGTATAAAATTAACCCCCCAAAATCAATGGCTTTTCTGTATGCCAACAATGAGAAAAGAGGGGCTGAAATTAGGAAAGCAACTCCATTTGTAATAGCCCCACAAAAAACTAAAATAAATAGGAATTATCTATCTATCTATCTATCTATCTATCTATCTATCTATCTATCTATCTATCTATCTATCTATCTATCTATCTATCTATCTATCTATCTATCTATCTATCTATCTATCTATCTATCTATCTATCTATCTGTCTGTCTGTCTATCTATCTATCTGTCTATCTATCTATCTATCTATCTATCTATCTATCTATCTATCTATCTATCTATCTATCTATCTATCTATCTATCTATCTATCTATCTATCTATCTATCTGTCTGTCTGTCTGTCTGTCTGTCTATCTACCAATCTACACATTTATCTGTTTATATACTTGTCACTACTGGGGCTCAGTGGTAGAGTGCTCACCTAGTAAGTACATAGCCCTTGGTTGGATTCCTCACTACCATGTGCATAGAAAAATCTAGAAGTTTTGCTGTAGCTCAAACATTCGAGGACTAGCTTTGAGCATAAAGGCTTAGGGACTGTGTGTAGACCCTTACTCAAGTTGCCATCTAACCTGAATTAGCCAGAGGTAAACCGCTGCAACCCAGTTCCATGAACTAGATGCTGCTGGCTTGCTCATCCTGTCATCCAAGATACTCGGGGGCTGAGATCTGACACTGGTGGGTTTAAAACCCAGCCCTGGCAGGAAGTCTGTAAAACACTGAGCTATGGCTTAACGTGTTAGAGTTCTAGTCTGATCAAAAGATCTTAGGACAGTACCCCCAACATTTCAGTGCAATCCCCGTGGCTGACTCCCCCCAAAAAAATCTCACCCCTCTAAAATTTAAATTTGGACTGTTTGTGGCGTGTTTCTGAAAGAATGGTGATACTGATGAAAGCCACCTATTTCTAATGACATTATGTGGGTTACAGCTATGTCATGAGTCTTTCATGAGTTGTGTGCAGAGTCCTTCATGGGGTGCAATTTTTTTTTTCATCTGGTTCTTTTAAGAGCTACACAAGTAAGATGATTGTGCAGATGAGAAATTGTGGCTCAGATATGTCCTCATGTTAGGGCCAAAATTATGTATGTACCTAACTCTAGTGAGTTGTCTCCTGCTGACAATTGTTTTGGTTTATGTTTCTTGATCATGAACCTTGAACTCAGGGCCTAGCCACTGACACTTACCAGTGGAGATCATGGGTAGCGCCCTACCATGTGGAGCCAAGGACCCTCTTGCAATAGAGTGTTACTGTCTAGTCATGTAGTAGCTGAGGTCTGTCATCCTGCCTACTCAGGAAACTGAGATCTGACGATCTGGGTTCAAAACTATCCCAGACACAAAAGGTCCCATGAGACTATTATCTCCTATTCACCACTTAGAAACTTGAAGTGGAAGCTAGTCGCTGCTGACTCGTGCCTGTCATCCTAGGTACTCAGGATGCTGAGAGCTGAGGATCACAGTCCAAAGCCAGCCTGGGCAGGAAATTCCTTGAGACGCTTCTCTCCAGTGACCCACCAAAAACTTGAAGGTGTGCTGTTGCTCAAGTGGTAGAGCGATTGGCTTTCACTAAAGAGCTCAAGGATAACACCCAGGCCTAGATTTAAATTCCTCCAATTTCCAACAAAAGAAAGAAACCTGAAGTAGAGTGCTGGGAATGTGTCTTCGGAGTACAGTGCTTTGCATGTGTGAATCCCTGGGTTTCATTCCTTAGTACTACATCACAAGAAAAAAACCTGAAGTGGCTGTGTGCCTCAAGTGGTAGAGTGCTATCCTTGTACAGGAGAAACTCAGGTACAGTGTTCAGGTCCTGAGTTGAAGCTCCAGGACAAGTATATGAACACACATACATGCACACAAACATACACACACAGATACCAGAAGTAAAGCTGTGACACCAAATGATAAAGAACTGAGCTTCTGCAATGAGTTCATAGTCAGTACCCAGGTCCTGTGTTCAACCCTGAAACACAGCCATGCAGGGCCCAACTAGGAGAGGTCAAAATTTCAAAATCTGACGAGTTTCACCAGCCCTAGATGACAGGAAGCATAGTGATATTACACATGTGCTTTGATTTAGCAAGCTTCTGAAAACGCAGGGAGGATCATTGCCAATAATGAATCATTTCATTAGGCTCAGGTCCCTAGTTGTCTGCCAGAAGGACCCTTGAATTAATTGTAGCAGGTTATTTCAACACTGGAACATAGTCTAACAAAGACAAGACAATTGCAGGGAACTTGGCCATGGGAGGTGCACAAATGAAGTCTTCCTGTCACAACAGAGCTCTTGGCAGAGAGATACGTTGAGGTACATAGAGGCCTTTTTCTCCTGGCCTTCAGAGCCCACCCACACTCCTCACTAATTGGCCTAGAAGGAGTTTTTTTTTAAATCACTCAGCTGTACAGGAGTGAGGCCTGTTCCAACAACGAGGTAGACTTCTTCCAGCAGTCCCTGATATGGAGAAAACCTCAGGCTACAATGGGAACAGTGAGAGGAGCCCTGGAAGATGCACTGTCTTGAAAACTCTCTCTGTTCTATGAAATCATTCTATTCAAAGTAAATTTCCTAGCTGGATACCTTTCATCATAGGAACTCGACCTTCACCAATAGAAATACATGCACACATACAGGGGGTGACAAGTTGTTACTGGCTTTTTTTTTTATTGGAAGGTGCGGGGGTTTTACTGTGAGCCTAGGCAATGTTCCTGAGCTCCCTTTGCTCAAGGGTAGTGCTTCGCCCTTGAGTCATAGCCCCATTCATGGGAATTTTTTATTCCTGTAATCCCTCAGAAATAAGAGTGTGGTGGGATTTCCTGTCCTGGCTGAATTCAAACTGGCATTCTCTACCTCTCAGCCTCCTGAAGAGCTAGGCTTACAGGTAGGATTCACTGACACTTTGCTTTCTTTTCTTCTCATTCTTTTCTTTCATCCTGACAATCTGAAATCTTCACAGTGTCATTCCAATGGTTTGCATTTTGAAGTAAAATACCCAGGCCTGGAGTTGAAGTGCCTGGACTGCCACCTACAAATGGAGGGAGATCTTGAGAAATCATTCCTATCCATGGGAATGCCTAATGGAATGTTATAAAAGTAACAATTAAATTTGCAGTTAGTTCATGATTCTCTTATAGAATGCCACACAAAAAGTATTGTCTTCCATTCTAGTACCATGGTATGATTCTCCCAATTAAGGAATACTGACTACTTTTACATTAATGCTTTAATAAGTATTCAACCATGATACTTCATTACATTCAAAGGAGGCATAATTTAATAACTAATAATCCATAATATATATAATTTGATATCCTCATTTTCTCTCTCATATACATAGCAAGCTACACATCTATCTATCTATCTATCTATCTATCTATCTATCTATCTATCTATCTATCTATCTATCTATCTATCTATCTATCTATCTATCTATCTATCTATCTATCTATCTATCTATCTGCCTCTAATATTGCTTGATCTCAGAAGTGGCTGGAGTTCAGTTTGCCAAAGACTTTTGTTTTACAACTGGCCCATTCATGATTTGTGCATTGTGGGCTGTGCGTTCAAATCCCAGCATGGCCAAAAGTTTATATGTAGTGTCAGAAGCCAATTTTGACCCATTTTTTTCCTTCTCTGTGAATGTTCTGGGTCTCTGTATGATGTATAATCTGTATGCAAATAAATCCATTTCATAAGATGTAATAAATGAAATAAATGTTATATATGTAATAATACTAAATAAAATAAATAAAAAATACATAAGGGTAATAAATGTCATGTGGAGTAAACACATGTATGTAAATAGATCTCATGTATGAATATTATTTTTTCCAGTACTGGGCCTTGAATTCAGTCCCTGGAAACTGGTCTGAAATTCTTGTCTTCAACGATGGTGGGTTTCCCCTCCCCCACAGTGCCAGAGAGATAATCAGACCCTGAGTTGACATCCCAGGCCTGTCAGAAAAATGGTGCAAATTCCAAGCCACGGTCTTAAATTTTTTTTGACTAGGAACATGCACTGTCTTGAAAGCACTCTCTGTGCTATGACATCATTCTATTCAAAGCAAATTTGTTAGCTGGGTGCTATTGTTCATAACGACTATGGATGTTCACTGATAGAAATACATGCATATATACACAGACACATGCAATTACTGGCTTTTTTTTTAGTGCAGATCCTGAGGCTTGAACTATGAGCCTAGAAATTGTCGCAGAGCTCCATTTACACAAGGAAGCACTTTATTGTGCCTTAATCCATGATACTTCATTCAATGGAGGCATACTTTAATACCTAATAATTATTAGTAATATATTACATGTAATTTAATAATATGTAGACATTTCACATTCTATAAATATATTTATATTTAAATATACAGTGGACTATACATATACATCACTCTCTTTCTCTCACTATATATACTTATCTACACGTATTTGCAGCAATTTACACATCTATCTATTTATATATTGGACACTCATGTGGCTAGAACTCAGGTCCTGAGAACTGCCTGGCATTGAATTTATTTGAGGATGCTGTCCTTAAACTGACCCCTTGATGATTTAGACATTCCAGGCCCTGAGTTCAAATCCCAGGAATGCTGAAGTCAATAGGTGGAGTAAGAAGCCAATGTTGACCTGATTTCCTTTCTGTGGAAATATTGTGCCCTAGATACAATATGTAACATCTATGCAAATACATATATATGATAGATATTATACATGTATATAAATATTTTTGCCATTTCTAAGGCTGGAATTCACACACTGGGAAATGCTCTGGATTTTTTTTTTCTTCTAGGAGGTTAGCTTTCATTTCACCCAGAACACAATAGTGTTACCCAGTCCCTGAGTTCAAATTCCAGGTATGGCAGATAAAATGGCCCAAACTCCTAGCCAGGACCTTAACTTTTTTGGGAGGGCAGGCACGGGACTTGAACTCAGGTCACCACAACTCTGCCTCAGCCTTGATTACCCTAGGCTGATGTGCAGCTTTTACAACTACAGATGATCCAGGGATCCTACGACCTGAGTTCAACTCCCAGCTCTGGCAAAAAAAAAATAAAGCAACCAAGATGGAGGAGGAAAAACCAGGACGTTTTAGACAATAGTTTTACCTTTGTTTCCTTTGCACGGTGACCACCCTGGCTCTCAATGCCTCGGCTTGAAAATTGTACATGTCCTTGCATGGCCGAATTCTGGTGGGCTGTCAGTAAAGCCTGAGCCCAACCAAGACACCTAGGCCCTCAGTTTGATCCTGGGACTTTCACCTACTCGTTCCTATCTATAAGAACAATCTTTGTAATATACCAATTGAACTACTAATTAGCTAGTCATTTGTAGTATAAGATTGTACACAATAAACATAGGTCATTGATTAATTTAATTAATACTTTATTAAGTCTCCTACCGTGATTAATTAATGGAGGCATAATTTTAGACCAAATAATTCATAGTAACAGAATATATAAAAATAAGATATAGGTCATCATTCTTTGTATAGAGTTATACACTAGAATCTACATAAATGTCTATCTGTCTCTCTATATAACTTTATTTATAGATTCATATACATATGTAAATACACACACACGCTTCAATCTACACATCTATCTGTTTATATATTGGCCACTCCTAGGGCTTCATTCTCAGGTCCTCAAATTTGCTCAACAACTTCACTTGCGTCAGACTGGTGGGCTAACATTGACCCATTCATGAAGTGGGCCTTCTAGGCCCAGAGTTCAAATCACAAAACTGCCAAAAACTTAATTCTGGTGGAAGAAGGCAAGTGTCCCACTTGTTTTCCTTATCAGTAAATGTCCTGGGTCTCAGGAATGATGTATAATACATAGGAAAATCTATGTTCTGTGTTATAGGATGTAAAAGATGTTATACATGTAATCATACTCTCTAAAATATATAATGAATGAATAAAAACAAAATAAAATGAATAACTACACTAACTGCAATATGCAGTAAATATGTGTATGTAAGTATAAATCATGTATTTAAAATGTATACAAATATTATTTTTGCGAGTGCTAGGAACAGGCCTGTCTTTCTTATCTTCCAGCACTGTGAGCTTTCCCTTCCCCCACATTACTGCAGATTTACCCAGACCCTGAGTTCAAATCCCAGGCCCGGCAGAAAAAATGGCGTGAAAACAACTCCAAATAGCCTAATAATTGTTAAATATTTTTAATGTATATATGTACGTATGCATGTATGTATTACGTATTTTTATTTTGCCAAGCACAGGGCGTGAACTCAGGGCATGGCAACTCTTCTCAGCTTTGATCACTCTAGCCTGGGTTGCAGCCACTGGACCCACAGCTGAACCTAGGTTCCTGAGCCTCAAAGGCTGACAGGAAAAATAAATAAATGAAAAGACACATAAAAAAAACCCCAGTAACTTGCAGATGGCTGCTGGTTTTACATTTGTTTTATTTTCAAGGTGACCATCCTGGGTCTAAATGACAGGGCTGAAAAGTGTTGGTAACCTGGCATTGCTGAATGCTGTCGTTCTTCCAGAGAAGCCATGGGCCAACATGACAACATAGGACCTGTGTTTGAAGCTGAGTCCTGACCCCTACCAATGAAGGGAGATCCTAAGATTCTCGTTCCTATTCATAGGAATACCGATGGAAAGTTATGAATGTCAAGGTTGTATTACTTGTTCCTGAATGATACTAGCATAAAATTACAGAGTGATTTTAGGAGGCTGATGGATTTTAATGAAAATTTTTAACACATTAAAAGAATACTATTAATTACATGGACACAACAGTTTCAGGACAGTGGTCGATATAATTAATAATTCATTAAGGATGAAAAAAGTAATATTAATTACATGGAGGCATAATAAATACCCAAGAATTGGTAGGAATGTAGCCTATATAACTAAAATAATATATAGACATCTCTGGTACTCTATAAAGATCTATATTTATTTGTGTACTACCATCTGCATGTCCATCTGTTCTTGTTTTGTCAACCCCTGGGACTAAATCTCAGGTGCTGGGAACTGCTTGTTGGCTCCATATGCCCCAGGCTGGCGTACTGACACTCACCCATTCATGAATTGGGCCTTGTAGGCTGTGAGTTCGGATGCCAGCACTAACAAAAATTGAATCTTGCAGTACGACACAGGGTGAAACATGTTTTCTTTTTCTGTGAAAGTCCTGGGTGTCAGGTGTGAAGTTTCATGCATAGAAACTTCAATTCTATATCCTATGTAATAAATGTAGTAAATATTCCATGTGTTATAGCAGTCAATAAAATAAATGGTAAATGAATAAAAAATAAAATGAATAACTACTTTAAGCACAATTTGGAGTCAACATACAGGGCTCAATCTCAGGGCCTGGGCACTGCCAGGCAGTTGAATTGCCTAGGGGCTGCTGTGCTGGCAGTCACCTATTCATGAACTGAGCCTTCTTTGCCCTGATTTTAGATCCCAGCACTCCCAAAAATGTAATCTTGGAGTGAGAAGCTGAGCACGACACATGTTTTCCTTTTCCTTGAAAGTGCTCAGTGTCAGGTAGGATGTATAATTTGGATGCAAATCTATATGCTATGTAATAGGATGTAATAAAGGTAGAAAACATCATAGGTAGAAGAGTTACCACTACAGTAAATGATAAACAGATTGAATTAGTAGTGAATCATTCTAGGATAATATTACATGCAATAAGTGTAGGATGTGCAGTAAGTTTAATTAATATTTTATTAAGCATTAACAAAATAAAAATTACAAGGTGACATAATTAAACAACTAATAATTGGGAGTAACACATGATGCATAATTTAATAATATATAAACATTGTTCTCATTCTATGAAATATCAAATTATTTGTATGGATATATGTACATATATGATAAACAGTTATGGGATATTGAGTAATTATTAATTAATGCTTTATTAATTGTTAACTGGGACACATCATTAAATGGAGACATAATTTAATACCTAAGTATTGGTAGCAATATTATCTATAATTTAATATTATGTAGAAATCTATTTTTGTGTATATAATATTTATATACAGCAGTCTCTATCTATTTATACCTCGTTCACTCCTGAGGCTCGGTGGTTGAGTGCTCTCATAGTAAGCACGAAGCCCTGGGTTCGATTCCTCAGTGCCACAAAACAGAAAACTCAGAAGTTCTGCTGTCTTTCAATCGAGTGCTAGCCTTGAGCACAAACGTTTAGGGACAGTGTCTAAGCTCTTACTCAAGCCCCAGGTATGATGCCAAAAAAAGGGTAGGATATTCTATAGAAGGACAGAAATTCAAATACCTCATTACAGTGAAAGCTAGGAGTCTGGTGCTGACAGCTGCCACCTAACCTGACTTAGTCACATGTAAACTGCTGCAACCCTGCTCCACGGGTTACCCATGTCATCCTGGCTTATGCCCGTTATCTTAGCTGCTCAGGGGCTTTAAAACCCAGTCCTGGCAGGAAGTCTGAGAGACACCTCAAAATGTGGCTCCAAATGGTAGAGCTTTGAGTTCAAGCCCCATGGCTAACACCCTCTCCCCAGAAAAACACCCCACTAAACCATTAAATGTGAACTTTTATGGTATGTAAATTTTCCTCAAAGAATGGTGATACTGATGAAAGCACCCTAATTCTAATGACAGCTTGTGGAATGGAGCTATGTGTTGAGTCCTCCATTGGGTGCTCCATTCTGAGTCCTGCACAGGGTGCTATGTGCTGAGTCTTTCACAGGATGTTGTGTGCTGAGTGGTGCAAAGAGTGCCATGTGCTATGTCCTTAACAGGGTGCATTCTTACATCTTGTCTATGTAAGAGCTCCACAACTTAGATGATTATACAGACAAGAATATTGCGGCTCAGATAGGCCCCCATGTCAGGGACAAAATTATGTATTACTGAAGACTCGTGAGTTGTCTACAGCAGACAATGGTTTGGTTTGGTTTTTTCTTGGCCATGAACCTTGAACTCGGGGCTGAGGCACTGACCCTTATCTCTTGGGCTCATGGCTAGCACTCCACCCCGTGGAGCCATGGACCCCCTTGCAGCAGAGGCTATGGCCAAAGGGTCAGTAGCTGAAGTTTGTCATCCTGCCTTCTCGGGAAGCTGAGTTCTAAAGATCTGGGTTCCAAACTATCTCAGACAGAAAAGGTACTATGAGACTATTATCTCCAATTCACTACTAAGAACCTGAAGGGGAAGCTGGGTGCTTGAGCTCATGTTGGTTATCCTACCTATCAGGAGGATGAGATCTGAGGATCATGGTTCAAAATTAGCCTAGGCAGGAAAATCCTTGAGAAACTTAGCACCAATGAACCACAAGAAAACCGGAAGTAGCTCTGTGGCTCAAGTGGTAGAGCACAAGACTTGAGCTGAAGGGGTCAGGAACAGCACCCACACCAAACTTCAACTCCTTCAATTGACAACAACAACAATAAAAAAGACAGAAATAAACTAACAAAGCTGAAATAGAGGGCTGGGAATGTGCCTTAGTGGTAGAATACTTTGCATATATAAAATCGTGGGCTTCATTTCTCAGGACCATATGACTAGGACTAAGCCTGAAGTGGCTCTGTGGCTCAAGTGGGAGAGGGATATCATTGTACAAGAGAAACTAGGTACAGTCCTCACGTCCTGAGGTCAAGCTTCAGAACTCATGTATATGTGTGCATGCACACACCCACCCACGCACACACACACCGTGGTGTACACACATACACACCCACACATACACTCACAGACCAGAAGAGATGTTGTTACACAAAATGGGAAAGCACTGGGCTTCTGCACTGAGCTCATGGTCAGCACTCAGGCCTTATGTTCAACCCCAAAACCTGACCACCCAGGGACCAGCTAGGAGAAGTCAAAGGTTTCAAAACCTGATGAGCTTCACCAGTCCTAGATGACAGGAAGCTTTGAGATATCCAACATGTGCTTGGATTTCCCAAGCTTCTGGAAACATAGGAAAGGCATCATAGGCCCAACATTGCTTGCAATGAATCATTTCATTATGTTCAGTGCCTTAGTTGTCTGCCTGAATGACTCCTGAATTATATTGAGCACTGTAACTGAACAACAGAATATAGTCTCACAAAGGCAGGATAAGTGCACAGAACTTGGCCTGCCATGAGAGGTGGCACAAATGAAGGTCTCCTGTTAAAACAGAGCACTGGGGAGAGAGATAGCTAAGGGTACAAAGAGGCCATTTTTCCTGACCTTCAGAGCCCACTCACACTCATTCTCACTAACTGGCCCAGATGGAGTTGTTTGTTACCCAGCTGTACAGGAGTGAGGACTTTTGTGTGCCTGTCTAGACAATGAGAGAGACTTCCTCCAGCAGGCCTGTGATGCAGAGAAACCCTCAGGTTACACTGTGAACAGTGAGAGGAGCCCCAGAACATGCACTATCTTGAAAGAAGTCTCTCTGTTATGAACTCATTGTACTGAATACAAATTTCCTAGGTTGGTGCCATTCAGTATAGCTACTCGGGAATTTCACCTATAAGAATACAAAGACATGGAAGTACAGGCTCTTTTTGAGGGGACACGTCCTGGGTTCCACCCCATATTTCCACATATGATCCTATTCATGGTCCCTGGGCTCCTTTTGCTCAATGGTACTGCATTAAGCTTGAGTCACAGCACCACTTCTGGGTATTTCTGTGATCTCTTAGAAATAACTGTGTCATGGACTTTCCTACACTGGTTGATTCAAACTAAGTTTCTCTACATCTCAGCCTCCTGAGGTCCTGGGATTACAGACAGCAGCCACTGGCACCTTTTTTCTTCTCTTCTTCATTTTTTAATCTGGACAATCTGACTTCTTAACAGCCTCATTCAATAGGTTTTAATTTATAAGCAAACTATCCAATGTTATTTATAGCTGCTTTCCCTTAGAAGGATTTTCTCTCCTCATCTTCCCCTCTGGTCACAGGTTTGAGGCCAAAAGTGAGAAATGAGTGTCACAGGATTTGGGAGCAAATATCCACAGTACATGCCAGTTATGTCACTTAGCATTGAGCTGCTGTGAATTTACTGTCTCAGGATATGAGGACTGAAAGCTGGAGTGATCCTCATACAGTCTGCATTGCTCCTTTTGCCTATAAAATGATCTAATAATTATGAGTGTTTTGTGTCTCCAACATTAAGTGTCTACAACACACTAGTAGCATCTTCATGTGAAGTGTTAAAGTTTGAGGCAGTGACCACTTGTTGCTTGTTTCTAGCAGAGCAACACGTGGTGGTAATCCAAACACCTGGTTGATTGTGTGCCTTTATAAACCCTGCAAAACTTTAGCTCGGGGTTCTCCTCCTAGGCTCCGCTGTGTTGGAGTGTAGGATGAGACCCAAGCTGCAGCCCATTTAAATAAAACCTTAAAACAGCTGTAAAGTCTGACTCTCGATGGTCTTCTTGGAGTGGATCCTGTGACCTGGGTATAACATATTAGTGAGGGCTTGTCCGGGATCCCCCCAAAGACCCCAGAGATCTCAGCCTCCAAAGGTAATATAGAGCTGTCTTTGTTAATTTGTCTTGTCCTGTCATTTGTCTGTTTTACTTTCGTTTTCCTTTGTGAGGATGGCCACTCCGATTCGTAAAGGGTTGTTGAGGCAGATGCGCTTGCACCACAACCCTGGGGGAACTGGGAGATGTCCAAGATCCTCTTGTGGTGCAGGGGTCCTTGGAACCCCACTGTGTGGAGTGGGGGGGCAGTCCTTGGAACACCGCTGTGTGAATTGTGGGGTGGGGGTCGGTTCAGTGTTGGGCCAGAACTGAACAAGAGGGCCTCCTAACAGAGGCCCAACTCGCCCACTGTGGCTCTGCACTTTCTGCTGTGTGGCCTGGGTGTGGAACCCCACCGTGACTGTAGTCAGTGGACCAATTTGGGAGATCTTCACTTTGTAAGCCCTTTTTTGTAAATGTCAGGCGTGCGTGTGTTTTGTTTGTACTGTTTATTGTTTTTCGGATTGTACGTCTGACGGGAATGGAAACCATAGGCACCATTCCATCTAGCCTCCTAGACTTACAAAAAGTAACTGAGACAGAGGGAAAGAAAAGGTACCCCCCGGTTTTTCAGGGAGATAACTTGGAAGAAGAAATGTTTCCTCCCCCATACTCTCCTTTCCAGGTTCCTTTTGCAGAACCTGAGAATGGCCAAGAGGAGGAGGGAGCTTTAAAACACTCAGCACTTGCCCTTAAAGTTTCTGAGTGGCCAGTCACTCCACAACAAAGTGGGATCAAACCCCCCTTCTAATGCAGCTGTTTTTCCCATACGCACCATAGGTCCTGTGGATGCAGATGGTCAACAACAACTCCAATATTGGCCATTTTCTACCAGTGATCTACACAACTGGCACACCCAAAATGCCCCCTTTTCTGAGAAACACCAGGATTTAATTTGTTTACTTGAAATTATTCTCTTTACTCATCAGCCCACTTGGGATGATTTTAGTCAGCTTTTTCAGGTCCTTTTTACCACCGAAGAGAGAGACTATATCCAAGAGGCAGCCCAGAAACATATCCCTGGCCCCAAAGTAGCACCTATCACAGATCCTGCTCTGATCACTGCCTATTTTCCTGAGATCCAACCAACAATTGAGACAACAATACAGTTGAAAGTAGGGAGCGACTCCTCATCTATCGCCAGGCTCTGTTGGCATGTCTCAAGGTGGCAGCTTGCCAACCTAATGATATGGCCAAAGTTTATAATGTTAGACAGGGAGGAAGTGAAAGTCTGGCAGCATATCATGAGTGGCTCCTGGAAGCTTTTAGTCAATATACCCGTATGATCTTGAGACCCAGGAGTCAGTTCAGATGATTATGTTTGCCTATATAAATCAAGCTGCACCAGACATAAATCGAAAGTTGCAGGCTCTAGACAGACTTAGTGAAAAGTCTATTAGGGATCTAGTAGCTGCAGTGGAAAGGGTTTACAATAAGAGAGAGACAGTAGCAAAGACAGGAATGGAAGGACAAAGAACATGAAATTGAGTGTGAAAAGCGTGACCAGGCCAAAGAAAAGAGGCTAGACTGGTTGGACTTGCCACTATTGCATGCTGAGCATACCTGGTTCACAGATGGCAGCAGTTTCATTTGAGAGGGAACAAGGTACACTGGTGCAGCAATCACCACGGACACTGAGATAGGGTGGGCAGAAGCACTCTCCCAGGGAACGTCTGCACAAAGAGAAGAACTAGTGACACTAACAAAAGCCCTACAGATGGTAAAAGGGAAGAGACTAATCATTTACACGGACAGTCGGTATGCTTTTGCCACTGTGCATGTCCATGGAGCCATTTACCAAGAGAGGGGGCTGTTGAGAGCTGAGGCAAAGGTTATTATAAATGAAAAAGAACATTTAAGCCTCATCCGGGCCTTCTGGGAACCAGCAAATATTGCCATTATGCACTTTCCTGGCCATCAAAAGGTAATTGATTCAATAACCAAAGGAAATAACTTGGCCGATCAGGCAGCTAAGGAGGTGGAACTCGAGCCCAGGGCCACAAGGTTTGCCTCCTGAGCCTCAGTACTCCCAAGAAGACTTGGAGTGGATAAAGAAAATTTCCATGGCCTATAAACCCCCAAACAGAGAAAGAGATAAAGACTGGTGGAAAACTGGTGAGGGGAAACTTATCTTGTCACAAAGATTGGCCAAGAGGTTTCTTATGAGAATCCATCGGGTCTCTCACATGGGAATCCAAAGAATGGAGAACTTGCTCCTACTCTCAGAAGTAAAAATCAGGCAAGGAAATCAACTCATTGAGGAAATTGTTAAAAAATTTTAAAGCCTGTCAGCTCACCAATGCCCCTAATCAACTGGTTACAAAAGGAGCTCATCTCCATGGAGATAGGCCAGGTGTGTATTGGGAAGTAGACTTCACAGAAATTAAAACTGGAAAATTTGGATATAAATATTTGCTAGGTTTTGTAGACACCTTTTCAGGATGGGTCAAAGCCTCCCCAACAAAGCATGAGACTGTGAACTTCATATCTAAGAAGATCCTGGAAGAAATTCTACCCAGGGATGGCTTCCCATCCACCACTGGGTAGGACAATGGACCAGCCTTCGACTCAAAAGTAAGTCAGGGAATAGCCGCGGCACTGGAGATGGATTGGAAATTGCACTGTGCTTATAGACCCCAGAGTTCAGGGCAGGTAGAAAGAATGAATCAGACTCTAAAAGAGACCTTAACTACATTGGCTTTGGAGACTGGCCCAGACTGGGTATCGCTGTTTCCTTTTGCCCTGTTTAGAGTAAGAAATTCACCCTATCAGCTTGGCTTTACTCCTTTTGAAATAATGTATGGACACCCTCCACCCATTATCCCTACCCTTCAGACTGAATTGCTTGCTGATTTGGATGATATTGAATTTCTGTGTAAGCTTGACTATTTACAGATGGTGCATAAGAGGATGTGGACTCAGCTTAGAGCATTATATGATTCTGCTTCTATTCCTACCCCCCCCCATTTGTTTAAACCAGGGGACTGGGTGTTTGTTGGAAGACACAACCTGATATTTCTGGAACGGTGGAAGGGACCTTACATGGTGCGACTGGCTACACCTACTGCCCTTAAGGTGGATGGCATTGCTGCTTGGATCCACTGCTCCCACCCCAGACCAGCTGATCCCTTTGCCCTGGACAACCGTAGGGAAACATGGGAAGTCTCCAAGCATCCTACCCAACCACTCTGCATACAACTCAAGAAAAGAAAAATGAGCTCATTATTATTGGTATTGTTGTTTAATAGTATGGCTAAGGTCAGTTAGGGACCATACCCATTCAAGATCAAGAGCTGTTGGAGTTTAGTTTGAGGCTGGAGCCACAAGACCATAAGTCAAGGCGGGGAATGAAGGGTTAAAGTTTTGAGGCAGTGACCACTTGTTGCTTGTTTCTAGCAGAGCAACACGTGGTAATCCAAACACCTGGTTGGTTGTGTGCCTTTATAAACCCTGCAAATCTTTACCTTGGGGCTCTCCTCCTAGGTGCTGCTGTGTTGGAATGTAGGATGAGACCCGAGCTGCCGCCCGTTTAAATAAAACCTTAAAACAGCTGTAAAGTCTGACACTCGGTGGTCTTTTTGGTGGGGGTCCTGCGACTGGGGTATAACAATGTTTCCATTTTTCTCTAGTACTCCTCGAGATTTAGACTAAGGGTTTGTGTGGAGTGGCTCCTCAGTGAATTCCTGAGGAAACCATTTGAAGCCTTCTCAAGAGAACGCCATTCAAGCCAGCAGAGCAGGAGAGTCTCTGAGACTATTTTCTCCAATAAACCACCAGAGAACCAGAAGTGAAGCAATGGCCCAGAGGTAGAGCTCCAGCTTTGAGAGAGAAAACTGAGTAGGAGATACAATCCAGACCAGGAAGGAAATCCTGGGAATTGCTTAGGTCCAATTAACTACCAGCTGGCGGGAAGTGGCGCTGTGGTGGTGGTAGAGACTCAGCCTTGAGCAAAACATCTCAGAAACACATTGGGCCCTTAGTTTAAGTCCTGGGATGGCCACAAAAAAATTCAAAAAGAGAAGGCCAACTTTATGTATCAGTGCCCTACCTACTTATGTGTGTATATATATTACCTCCCATAGTGCAAACTCTGCTTTTATTTACTGGTTTATTTTTCAGATATGCTAGTTGTACATACTGCATCATTCTCTTCATTTCAGGCGCATTGCTTTTCTCTTCCAGGGTTCTAGGCCTGTGTCTTTATATGATGCACACTGAAGCTCTCAGCAGCCTTTATTTACATTTTATTATGAGGGCAATCCAGGAACAATCACAAATCTGGCAAGGGAAGAGATCAGGTTTCTTAGAAGTAACCAGAAAATTAAACTTGAGAACATAAAATGGTAGCATACTTATGTAAAAACTACCATTAAGAAAAAAATGAAGGAGCTGGGAATATGGATTAATAAAAGAGTGCTTGCCTAGCATGCAAGAAGCCCTGGGTTCGATTCCTCAGGCACCTGTACACAGACAAAGCCAGAATATGTGCTGTGGCTCAAGTAGCAGAGTGCTAGAGACAATTCCCAGGCCTTGAATTCATCCCAACAACTGGCAAAGAGATAGCTACCTTGGTAGGATGGTAGGTAGATAGATAGAAAGAAATAAAGAGAAAGAGAGAGAGAGAGAAAGAGAGAGAGAGAGAGAAAGAAAGATAGAAAGAAAGAAAGAAAGAAAGAAAGAAAGAAAGAAAGAAAGAAAGAAAGAAAGAAAGAAAGAAAGAAAGAAAGAAAGAAAGAAAGAAAGAAAGAAAGAAATG
Organism: Dipodomys merriami; assembly: GCF_024711535.1. Lineage (NCBI taxonomy): Eukaryota > Metazoa > Chordata > Mammalia > Rodentia > Heteromyidae > Dipodomys > Dipodomys merriami. The sequence goes on from NW_027206073.1 coordinate 285,338, forward strand.
AAGGAAGGAAGGAAGGAAGGAAGGAAGGAAGGAAGGAAGGAAGGAAGGAAGGAAGGAAGGAAGGAAGGAAAGAAAGAAGGAAGGAAGGAAGGAAAGAAAGAAAGTTGATAGATGAATCTGTTTTTGACGTCAGAAGGAAAGAAGGGAACATTCCCAGTCATGAGGCTTTCTGCAGTGTGCCAGGACACCAGCATCGCCTACACACAAATGCAGAGCAGGATGACTGTCTCTGTCCCACTTCTCAGGCATCCAAGAGCCCCAGAGTCAAGAGGGTAGAGCCAGGTTCTAACTCAGGTGCTTGGAGTCAGAAGAGAAATGGCCCTGCCCCTCCTTGGACTGGGGATTTGCATTAATGATGTATAGAATGAAGTAAGAAGAATGGACTGGCAGAGATAGAAGGGCCTTCAAACTTGACAAATTGGGAGTCAAAAACCCACTCCCTAAGACCAGAAAGTAGGGTTTTTCTACTCTGTTCCTCCCCTCTCCAGCATTAAACTGGCTCTCTATTGGTAATCTAAAGATAGCCTGAGGCTCCCTTCACAGGAGGAAGGAAGGTTACTTAGTCATTGTTTGAAGAGACTGAGAAAAGCCTGATCCTGCAGTAACTCTAACAAATGTTTCAGGTTGCCCTCATTGCTGGCTGTGCCTGGAATGAATGAAGTGGTTTTGCAGCTCACTTCCATGATGAATGTGTATATTCTGCCTCCTAATCCTGCAGGCCTAGTTCTCTGCACCTAGCCTGGCTTTTGAAACTGTTTTCTGTCCTTCAAATACAGTGTTACACTGGAGTTCTTCCTGCTAACAGAGTTAGGGCTTGGATCCTGAGAACATCATTTGAACCCTGATTGGGTCAATAATATTTCTTTCCTTCTTCTATAGCTCAAGAACTCCAAGAACATTTAGAGTGTAAGTAACTTCTCATCACCAAGTGAAACAGGAATTTCTTAAGCATCTGACCTTTCAGAACAGGAAGCCAGAATGTCCTAGACTTCCCTGCCTTGGCTGGTTTCACCCTATGAGAGACCTCAGCCTCCTGAGCTAGGGTGATGGGTGTGAGGTATTGGTTCTCGGCTAGGGTCAGAACTGTAATGACATTGACAATACAAGTCAACTGCTTATCACAAAGTGCTTGGGGAGCATATCAAGCCTTTCAACAATGTGCCTTTCAGAACCCTGTAGGACACAAGTTTATAATGCTAGAGTCTGAGAGGCTGGGCTTATGGATGTGCTACACTTGAACCTTGAGGTCTGACTCCAATTCTGGTGTACATCAGCATTCATTTTCCTAAAAATATTTTCATAAGTAGCAAATAGGAAAATTATTTTGATTATCCCTCAATCTTTTTCCAGTTGTGTGTCTCAAACTGAAGCCTGGGCGCTGTCTCTGAGCGCTTCAGCTCAAGGCAAACACTCTACCACTTGACCCACAGTGCCACATGGGGATTTTTGATGGTTCATTGGAGGTAAGAGTCTAACAGGCTTTCCTTTCCAAGGCTGTCTTCAAACTGTGATCTTCAGATCTCAGCCTCCTGAAAAAGTAGGTTTCTAGAGCCACTGGAATCTGGAGTATTGTTTTGCCAGACCTGGAGCTTGAAATTAGGGCCTGGATACTGTCTTTGAGCTTCTTTTTCTCAAGGCTAGCACTCTATCACTTGAGCCACACCACAGCTTCTGGCTTTTTCTGAGTATGTAGCACTGAGGATTCAAACTCTGGCATTCATGCATGCTGAGCAAGCTCTCTAACACTAAGCCACATTTCCAGACCCAACCTTACGATTTTATCCCTCAACTTGCCTATCCACAAGAAAAGGCTTCTGAGTATAAATCATCTAAACAAATCCATATAGGAAGTTGTCCAAAGATAAATAAAACAAAACTCATACTGGGGACAGACTCTAACCATGTGATGAGTTGACAAATGCCTCCATTTAATTAAGTATTATATTTCAAAACTTAATAAAGTATTAATGAAAATTTAGTCAATGTACTGAATTATTGTGTATAATTTTATAATATATATACACAACATAATAAATATTATGTGTATAATAATACTAAATACAATAAACAATAAAATGAGTAAAATAAAAATTAAATACAAAATTAATAATAATCGTAATATGAAATAAACATACATATTTACCTATATATCTTATATTACACATGTACACAAATATTTTTTCTATTGCAGGGTCTTAATTCAGGCCCTGGGAACTCTAGCTTGAAAATCTTTTCCTCAAGGACAGGGATCTTAGCCTTCACCCAAGGTGCAAAAGAGTTACATGGACAGTGAGCTCAAATCCCAGCAATGGCAGAAATACTGGCCCTAGTTCCAAGACAGTGACTTAATATTTGTAACAGAAACAGTTATGTTTATTCAGTTCCATACTGAAAACTGAAAAAAATCAGTGTAGAATTTTGTACAGCTACTCAGACATCCACCCCTTAACCCCAAAGTTCTTCTTGAGCACTACATAATTTTTTGTACGTTTTTTATTTTAAAAATGTTGTACAGATGGGTCACAGTTACATGAGCAAAGTAATGAGTACATTTCCTATTGAGCATTGTTGCCTCCTCATTTGTTTTTCCCTGCCATCCCTTCCCTCTCATCTTCACAACTAAAACTTCCCTGCTGAGGTCAGTGACTTATTTATTTTTGGCTTGGCATGGGATTTGAACTCAAATATTGGCAACTCTGCACCTTCTGTCACATTGCTACAGATTCATCAAGACTCTGAGTTCAAATCCCAGGCTATTAAAGAAAACTGGCAGAAATTCCAAACCAAGTAGCTTTATTATTTCAATTTAGTTAGTTAGTTAGTTAATTAATTAATTTTGCCAGCCATGGGGCTTGAACTCAGGTCATGGTAACTCTGACTCAGCTTCACTCTCCCTAGGGTGGGGTGCAGCCTCGAGACCCAAAGCTGATCGTGGGACCCTAGGCCCAGAGGGCTTGCAGGAAGTAAAAAAAGCAGAACAGCACAAAAAGTGGGGAGCTGTAGAGGGCTCAGGGTTTTACAATTTTTTTATTTACATGGTGACCATCCTGGGTCTGAATGACATGGTTTCAATGTGGACCTGGCCTGCCATTACTGATGGCTGGCAGGCTATCAGGGAAGCCATAAGCCAACATGTCAACATAGGCCCTCGGTTCAAATCCTAATCCTTACATTTACCAATGGCAGGAGATCACAAGAGACTCGTTCCTATGCATAAGAATACAGATTGAAAGAGTAGTTCATGCATTTGTCTAGTCTAAGATTGGATGCAATAATTCTAGGATGCTGATTGACCTTAATTAATAGTTTATTAAGCATGAAAAGAATAATATTGTTTCAATGGAGATATAATAAATACCTAAGAGTTGGTAGGAACGTAGTAGATGTCATTAGGTCATAGATAGACAGCTCTGGAACTCTTTAACAATATATTTTTATTTGTATACCACTTCTGCCTAGCCATGTATTTATGTTTAGGCTAAACTTTGGGCTTGATCTCAGTGCCTGGGAAACACCTGACAGCTTCATTGGCTAGAGGCTTCTGTGCTCAAACTCACCCAATCATGAATTGGGCCTGCTAGTCCCTGAGTTCAGATCCCAGCACTGCCAAAAATTTAATCTTTGAGTAAGAAGCCTAGTGTGACACATATTTTCCTTTTCTGGGAGAGTCCAGGGTGTCAGGCATGATAAAGAACACATTTACAAATCTAGATGGTATGTGATATGATGTAAAAATTGTAATAAATGGATAAATGGTATAGGTGTCATCAAAGACAATAAAATAAATTGTAAATAAATGGATAAAAAAAGAAATAAAATGAATAGCAACACTAAACGTGATATGGACTGCACATCTGTATGGAAGTATAAATGCTACCAAACCAAACACAGTATCTACTGAACATCTGTATGGAAGTATAAATCCTATCTTTAAAATGTATATAAGGAGTATGTTTTCCATGCCTGAAGCTTGAATTCAGCCCACCCCCATGAGAAAGCAATGGCAGGAAATCCTGAGAAACTGGTTTCTGGACCAGGAAAAGTCATGGAGTGTGATCGATCTCATCGAATGAGTAGTTCATGCATGATGTGACTAGGAAATGATAGGCAAGACTCATGGGGTATCACTTATTTGTAAAGCAGTGTTGATTAAGCTTGACAATAATCATCACAGTCATGAAATGAAGACATCTGGAAAGATCCAAGAATCATTAGACACATGGTAGATTGGATTCCATCACAGGTTTTTGTCTCTCCTACTCTATACAACTGTGTACTCATTTGCATACTACCTTCAACTTATGAATGGATGACTACTGTGTACCCTCCTACCCCACCTGGGGGTCCATCTCAGGTCCTGGGAGCGGCCTTACTCCTTAGTAGCTCACAGGCTGGTGTGCTCACATGGACCCATTCGTCAATTGGGTCTGCTGGTCCCCAAGTCCAGATCCCAGCAGTGCCAAAAGATTCATCCTGATGTTGGAAGCCAATTGTTGCACCTGTGTTCCTTTCCTGTGCAAGTCCTGGGTCTCAGCTAGCATGAAGAATGCATGGGCCACCCTGTGGCCAAGGGAATAGGTTGTTATCATGTGAGGCAAATTATACCTGTCATCATATACTGAAGAAAATACACAATACATCCATGAATAGCATACAAAATAGAATAACTACACTAAATTCACAATGCAGTCCACACATGGATTTGAATATACATCCCATGTTTAAATGATGCATTCAGGACAATTGTGGCCTCCCTGTTCCTCAATCTCTGTTCCTGGGACCCGACCAGCTCCTTAGTGGCTCACAGTCTGGTGTGATCACGTGGAACCATTGTGCAGTTGGGCCTTTTAGGCCCAAAGTTCAAATACCAGCACTGCCAAAATTTACCCTGTTGTGAGAAGCCAGTCATTGCACCAGTTTTCCTGTGCTGTGCAAGTCCGGGGTCTCAGCTAGGATGGAGAATGCACAGGCAACTCTATACTCATGGGAATATGTTGTCATCCAGGTCACCACAGTTATATCTGTCATCCTATACTCAAGAAAATACACAATACATCACTGAAAAAGACACAAAATAAAGAGAATGACTACACCAAATGCAAGATGCTGCCCATCCATGTATGGAAATATAGAACCTCTGTTTAAATGATAAATTTATGACCATATTGGCCCCCACCAGGGCTTCATCTCAGGTCCTGGGAACGACCTACCTCCTTAGTGCCTCACAGGCTGGTGTGTTCACCATGACCCATTCACCAATTGGGCCTGCTAGGGCTTGAGTTCAAATCCCAGCACTGCCAAAAGATTCACCTTGATTTGAGAAGCCAATCGATCCACCTGTTTTCCTGTCCTGTGAAAATCCTGGGTCTCAGCTAGGTTGGAAATTCTATATAGACAACTCTATAGCCATTCGAATAGGTTGTTATCCATGTCAGCATAGTTATATCTATCACGATACTCAATAAAATACACAATACATCCATGAATAAGACACAAAATAAAAAGAATAACTACACTGAATGCAAGATGCATACCAAACTTGTAGGTAAAGAGAGATCCTATGTTTAAAAAAGGCAGGCTTGTTATTTTGTCCAGTACTGGGACTTCAAATCAGGCCCTTGATGAGGCCTGACATTCTAGTCTTCAAGGATGGTGACATTTCACTTGCCCCAAAGTGCAACAGAGCAACCCAGACCTCAGTTCAAATCCAGCACTGACAAAAGATTCATTCTGTTGTCAGAAGCCAGTCGTTGAACATGTTTTCCTCTCCTGTGAAAGAACCGGGCCTTCACTAGGATGTAGAATGCATAGGCAACCATATAACTATGGGAACAGATTGTCATCCATGTCAGCACAGTATACCTGTCACCATACTCAGTAAAATACACAATAACTCCATGAATTAGACACAAATTAAGGAGAAGTGCACCGAATGCAAGATGCTGTCCACACATGTATGTAAATGTAGATCCTATATTTGAATTACGAATTTATGACTAACTGGACCTCCCTGGGACTCGATGTCAGTTCCTAGGAATGGCCTATCTCCTTCGTTGCTCACAGGCTGGTGTCCTCACCTTGACCATTTCCCCAATTGGGCCTGATAGAGTGTGAGTTCAAATCTCAACACTGCCAAAAGATGAATCCTGATGTGAGAAGCCCATCGATTCACCTGTTTTCCTGACCTGTGAAAGTCCTGGGTCTCAGCTTGGATGGAGAATGCATAGGAAACCCTATAGCCAGGGCAATAGGTTGTCTTCCATGTAAGTTCTGTTATATCTGTTACATTATTCAGTAAAATACACAATACTTACATAAGACAGAAAATAAGAAAAAAAGTACACCAAAGGAAAGATACTGTCCACACATATATGTAAATATAGATCCTATGTTTAAATTATTAATTTATGACTATCATGGCCCACCCTTGGGATCAATGTCAGATCCTGGGAATGGCCTAACTCCTCTGTTGCTCACAGGCTGGTGTGGTCACCTTGAACTATTCACCAATTGGTCCTGCTAGGCCCTGAGTTCAGATCCCAGCGCTACCAACAACTGGATCATGCAGTAAGAAGCCAAGTGTGAAACTTTTTTCCTTTTCTCTGAGAGTCCTGGGTGTCTGGCATGACGGAGAACATGTCTACAAATTTAGATTCATGTGATAGGATGTCATCAATGTGATAAAGGGAATGAGTGTCATCATAGTAAAATCAACGGTAAATAAGTGAATAAAACCAAAAGTACAAGGAACAACCACACCAAACGTGTATGGACTGAACATCCATAGGTAAGTACAAATCCTATATTTACAATGTATATAAATAGTATGTTTTCCAAGGCAGGGGCTTGAATTTTTGCTTAGATTACAGGCCTGACTTTCTTATCTTCAATTATGGTGAGCTTCCGCTTCTTCCACAGTGCTGTAGATTCACCTAGACTCTGAGTTCAAATCCAAAGCCTGGCAGAAGAAATGGGGTGAATTGCAAGCCAGGGAGCTAATCTCTTTTAATTATTTTTTGCAGCAGGGGGCTTGAACTCAGGTTGTGGTAACTCTGCCTCACCTTTGACACCCTATGCTGGGGTGTAGCCACTGGACCCACAGTAGATCCTGGGATCCTAGACTCCCAGGCCTTGTGTGGCAAAAATGTACAGAAAAAAATGCAGCGAGATGGTCTTTTTATGTTTTCTTATTTTGCACAGTGACCCTCCTGGGCCTGAAAGACACTGTTGCAAAGGGTACTTTACCTTTCATTGCTGAAGGTTGTCAGACTATTGAGGAAGTCATAGGTCCCCATTGCAATGTAGGCCTTGATTTCAAATCCCAGTCATGACACCAATCAATGGCAAGAGATACTAAGAGACTCTTTCCCATCCATGGGAATAACAAGGTAATATTATCAATGTCACAGTTGAATGAGTTGATGGTGAATGACGCGCCTATAAAATTAGACAGCATCATTTCAGAAGACTGACTTTATTTAATATTTATGAAACATTACGTACAGAATGCAATAATTTCAGGATATTGATTGATTTACTTAATAGTTTGTTAACCATGAAAACAATAAGATTAATTACATGGAGGCATTATAAATACCCAGGAATTGGTAGGAATGTAGTCTATATAACTGAATAATGTATAGACATCTCTAGCACTCTATATCTGTATTTCAATCTGTTCTTATTTTGTCAACCGCTGGGGCTCGATCTCAGGTACTCGAGACTGCCTGTCAGCTCCATTTGCCACAGGATGGCAGGTTGACACTCACCCATTCATGAATTGGGCCTTGAAGGCTGTGAGTTCAGATGCCAGCACTCCCAAAAAATTAATCATGTAATAAGAAGCTGATGGTGACACATGTTTTCCTTTTCTGTGAAAGTACTGGGTTTCAGGAAGGACGTGCAATACATATGCAAAACTATATCCTATGTAATCAATGTAATCACTGTTCTATGTGTCATAATAGTTAATAAAATGAGTAGTCAGTACATGAATAAAACAAAAAATAAAATAACTACACTGAATGCAATATGGAATTAACATATGTTTAAAATATAAATCATATATTTAAAATGTAAACAAATAGTATGTTTTCTAGTGGTGGGCATCGATTTCAGGCCTAAGAAACAGACTTGAATTTCTTGAATTCAAGGAGGCAAGCTTCCCCTTCCCACACAGTGCAACAGCAGGGTTACCTAGACCATGAGTTCAAATCCCAGTCCTGGCAGAAAAAAAATGGCATCTCAGTGCTATGTGATGCCCAATTCGTAGGTATTTCATTTGGCCTCCATTTAATGAAGGTGATTGTTTAAATGCTTCATAAAGTATTAATTAATTTAAACCAGTGTCCTATTATGTAATTGTGTATAATTTTATCCTCTAAACATTCAAGTACTGCCCATTTAATCATGACATACATCACATTCCTTTGGTAATCATATGAGTATGATGAATTTCATAGGATGTCCTGCCATTTGTTGGTGGCAGGACCAGGATTCAAGCTGTGGGCTCCAGCTCCTACCACTTAAACCTGAGGATAGGGAACTCACAGGTCTTTCCAAGAACATCAGCAAAACCAGGCATCCGTGGCTCTCAGCAGTCCTCCTTAAAACTTACAAGGCTGTGAAAGGAGGATCATGGTCAAAGTCACCCTAGGCAGGAAAGACCTTGAGACTCCTGTCCAACTTGTGCCATCAAAGACAGAAGTAAAGCCGTGTGGCTCCAGTGGTAGAGAGCTAGCCTTGATCAAAAACAACTCACAGATTGTGCCCAGATCCTGAGTTCTAGGTCTGGGAACAAACAGACGTACACAACAATCTGTGCAGCCATCCGGCTAAAGTGGGTCACTCTCTTGTCCCCAACTGGATTGGACAGAGTTCCCTGGGAAAGGGGCTGCCTTCATTTTGAATCCACCCATTCTGCCTGCATCAGAAGATTCCAGCCACCCCTGTATTGTTTCATGGTTCTTTCTGACCAATGGGATAGAAGAATGGTGGCCACGCCCACATTCCTTGCTTCCCAGTAGCACCTGGATTCACTCTGTTTGTTGACACCACTACCTCCCCTCCGACCCGGACTGCCCCTCTCATGTTCCCCACAGTATGGCCCATGACCTGCCACAAATGGGCCCCAGGGGTGGGGGTGGGGGTTGACCCGAGGATGCCACCCCCATCCCCAGTGGATATTGTCCAGGATACGGGGAGATGCAGGTTGGGTGAGGAGTGGGCGCCAAAGATCCCCTGGCCTGGAGCAGTGGGAGCCACACAGCAGCATATCTGCGCCCTTCCACTCCCTGGTGGGAGCCCAGTGGCTTTAGTCAGAGGTGGGGAGCAGCATGTCTACACCTGCCTTCTGGGTTTTTTTCCTTTTTTTCTGGGGATGGGAGGTGTTGGAGGCAGAAGATAGACACCCTTGCTGTGTGAGACCTTGTCTTCTGTGCTCAGTCAAACATTCACCTGAAGACAGAGAGACAGACAGAGAGAGAGAGAGAGAAAGAGAGAGAGAGAGATTGAAAGAGAGAGAGAGAAAGAGAAAGAGAGAAAGAGACAGAGACAGAGAGACATAGAGACAGAGAGACAGAGACAGAGACAAAGACAGAGAGACAGAGAGATAACCTTTTTCCTTGTACAGCCTGACTGTGCTCAGGTGAGTGATCAGTTGGCAAATTGCAGGTACTGCATGGAGGAGTCTTCTGTCACCTGTCTGGATGTGTGTGTGTGTATGTGTGTGTGTGTGTGTGTGTGTGTGTGTGTGTATGTGTGTGTGAGTGTGTAGAAGTGGGTTGTAAAAAGGAGGCCAAATGCTTTGGTAACTTCTACCTCTTATCTTTGGGGCATGTATGGGTTTCACAGCTGAGGTCTGGGGGCCTGGAAGGGTGAGAGGCTTGAAGGGGACACAGCACAGTTAAATTACAAGAACAAGGGATCTGTGTGCAATGGAACTGTGTACTCCCTTGGGCCTGGTTGGTAGCAGTGGGAGCTTGGGAGGACCTGGGAGTGTGGCCTGCAGGGGATGGCTTCCCAGGAGGACAGAGAGCATGGCCAACTCTTAGTAAGGATATGAGTTCTGCTAGTATGGAGCGCAACAGCATAGGTCAGTCTCTGGGTCTTATAATGACGTCTGATGGGTGAGGCCAACCCTATTTTAAATCTTGAGCTGTGATCTTCAGATCTCAGCGTCCTGAGTACCTAGTATTATAAGCATGAGCCTCTGGCACTGGGACTCTGGTTCTTTTTGGTATATTAGGGTTTGACCTCAAGGCCTTAGGCTTGCCAGTCAAGTCTTCCACCATGCGAGTCAAGCTTTTCTGTCTTGGGCATTTCTGAGATGGAGAATTAATATATGCTCATTCTGGGCTGGATCATGGTCCTCCTATCTGTGACAGGCCTGAGCCACGAGGCCCGTTCTTCTGTAGTTGGGATGGTAGATATGTAGCGACATGCTCAGTCATTGGTTTAGATGGATTGTCCCAAACTCAGTCCACGGCAGCCGATTCTTGACCAGATGTGAGTCTCTGGGTTGGGCCTCAACCATTGGACTTCAATCTCCTCATGGGACAGTTGTGAGGGAACAAGGGATTGATACAGAGGGATCTCTGGAGCAGGGACAGGCACAGAGGGAGGGGCCATCTGATACTGTTCTTGGCAATTCTGTGAGCATATGACAGGAAGATACCCGGAAAGATCTCAGATAGTGTGTGTTATTAACGGTGCAACAGTTATGGGATTATGAAACAAAACATCGCTCTCTTTATTACTCTATCCCCATGAGTAACAGGATCCTTCACTTTGTTCAGTTTTGAAGCTGGGGAAACTGAGGCACAGAGAAGCCTGGTGACCTACTAATGACTCCCAGCTGACAGGAAGCTCGGCCTGACTTCTCTGCCATGTTCCCTAGGACAATGGGTGCTATTCAGTCCACTTCTTGTGGTGGGAAGTCCACTTCTTTTCAGTCATGGGGCTTGAACTTTGGGCCTAGGGCAGCTCCCTGAACTCCTCAGCTCAAAGCTACCACTCTACCACTTGAATCACAGCACCACTTCCAGTTTTTTGGTGGTTCTTTGGAGATAAGAGTCTCACAGGTGTTCCTGCCCAGGCTGGCTATAAACCACAATCTTCATATCTCAGCCTCCATTGTACTTAGGATTATAGGCCTGAGCCAACAGCACCTGGCTTAAGTGTAATTCTGACCTTCTTTCTTTCGCTTTCTCTCTCAGGAACTGATTCAATGGGTGCTGGAGGAGGTGGTCCAGCATCCCCATGTGGCTGGAACCAAGGTGGTCCTCTCATTCTCGAGGTAGGCTGTGGGTCAGGAGCTGTCTCGCTCATTCTGTTGTACCAGCTCCATGAGGTAAGTCCCTCTGTGCCCTGGCTACACTGTGACAGTCATCTATTGTCCATCTAGCCTTACTGGACTCAGTACTGTGTTCAATGCTCTTTTCTAGCAAAAATTCCTGGCTAAAATTATGATACAGAGTTATAGAATGAAAATGTAATGCCATCTTAAGAAAGTCATTTAGCGTTTTGGGAATGTGGCTTCATTGTATGGTGATTGCCTAGCATGCATGAAACCCTGGGTTCAATTCCTCAGTACCACATAAATTGAAAAGGAAACACTGGAAGTGGTCCTGTGCCTCAAGTAGTGGAGGGTTAGCCTTGCGGAAAAAAAAAAAACGCTGAAGAATAATTCCCAAGCACCGAGTTTCAGCCCCAGGACTGCCAAAACTACAGCAACAACAACAATGAACATTTAGTTAGTAAATGCGAAATAAAGAACCCATACTTGGAATATATAATTGCTCCTTCCATACTGATACCTGACAATAGTTCCTAATACATGTACTTTACCTATGTTAGGATACTGTGTTGAAAAAATGTTTTGTTCATTAGGTCACGACAATTAATGCTAGGAATGTGCTTAGATGTCAGGTGAAGATTAATTCTGGAAATTCAAAGATTCCAGGCTTTTGAGTGGGGTCACTGCTAATCATAATGAGAAGGATAGTGTAAGTGAGATTCAGAAACTATTTTGGCCAGTCATCTTACAAAAAAGGCAGAGGCTAATTAACAGTATTGACAGAAGAGAAGGAATAACCCCAGATGGAAAGAATAAATTATAGTAACTAAGGTATAGCAGAAACCGTTCTAGGGAACCATTTTTGCTTATTAAAGAACTAGTTATCAACTAGGCTAATTCCTCATTGCCTTTGGCATTCAAAATCTCTTAGGCTAGTTCTTAATCTCTGTGTGATGAATGTATCTCCTATGCTGATCTTTCATACCTGATCTCCTTTGCTTTCTAAAAATCTGTCTTGCTGTATTTATCTATGAACATTTCCTAATACTAAATACACCTACAAAGATGAAAGAGGATGCTAATGTAAGAGTCCCATAGCTCATGAGTCATTTATGTAACAAAATGGAAAAGGACATATTTATTGCTACCTTAATTATTCTGAAAAGCTGCAATGTCATATCATATGGTTCATATTTCCATTCTTTGTCTACATAGTGACATTAAGTGCACATAAATGCAAATATGAGCGGGGTGCTGGTGGCTCATGCCTGTAATCCTAGCTACTCAGGAGGTTGAGTCCAGAGGATTGTGGTTCAAAGCCAGCCTGGTCAGGAAATTCCATGAAACACTTATCTTCAATTAACCCCAGAAACCCGGAAGTTGTGCTGTAGCTAAAGTGGTAGAGTGCTCAAGTTGTGCTGAAGAGCTGAGAGACAGTGCCTAGGATCAAGGTTCAGTCCCCACAACCAACAAAAAAGTGCAAATATAGGTTTAATTTTCCCCCAAAGGAATGATGAAGTCAATAGTAATCTTCCCAAATGATTTAGTAGTGCACCTACTTTTACTGGATTATTTGTTATGGCTTCTTTGCTAAACATATTCTCTTCTTTAAAAATTGTCAAATATTAGCTTTATAATAAACTTCATCTAATATTTCTTGGTTCAAAAGAGTTCCATAGAGTTGATGTCACTTAGCTTTCTTACTGTCTTAGTTCAAAGCCAACCCAGGCAAGAGAGTCTGTCAAACACTTATCTGTAATTAAACACCAAAAAAGCCAGAAGTGGAGTTTTGGCTCAAGCAGTGGAGTACTAGGTTTGGTCCAGGTAGGAAAGAAAGACAACTGTTCAGGGACAGGGGCCAGTCTCTAAGTTCAAGCCTCAGAACCAGCACAAACTAAACAAACAAGCAAACAAAACAAACCCTGGGTATTTCTTTGGGACTTTCCTTAAAATAGTGGTGGTCCGAGAAGAGGCTGCTTTTGCTGATCATACTCACTGGATTCCTGCTTTTTTGGAATTCTTATTGCTATGGAAAACTCAAGACCAGACTAAAGGAATTGAAAACTGATTCCTGCAACAAGAGAATCATCTCAGGAGTGAAACATCAATCCATAAGACACTAAAGCCTCCATGTCTTTGCTTCTTTGCAGTGGAACACTTTTAAAACAAAGTTACTTCCTTTTGTTCTATGCCTGCCTTCAAATGGCATATTGTTTCCTTTTGCAATACTCTCAACCAGAAGTTTACAGACAAGTTTTATATGAGTAAAGGACACACTCAAAAAAGTCATGGACAGAGTTTCCTTCCAGCCTTCGATTCTTTTCTTGTACAGTACAAAGGAACGCAATAGTTAACTTGAACTTTGTCATTTCTCTATGTTAAATTCCTCTCCTGGGATCAGTTTCCACATCCAGTAACAGTTACTTCCACTTATTTCCAGTAACAATTTATGGTGCTGATCCAGAAAAAAATGAATGTTTTCTGGCTTCTTTGAAATAGCACAATGACACTTTTGGACATGAGGTAACACATGTTTCAGAGACAACTTAGTAAAGACAAATGTAATTTAAATTGCTTATAAATACATTATCCATGAGAATATTTTGTTCAAACTTCTCATGTGCTCTGTAAATTAAGGTGAATTTTAAATGGTAAGAAGGTTCTCAGATCATTTTTTGTGAATCTATATGCTATGCATTAATTTCCCAACTGTACATGAGTTAACAGTAAAAGAAAAAATAGCAATTATAGGAGAAAAAGAAGTTCTGTGTTTATGTATAAGTGTTCAATATAATATACAAGACTCTACAAATAAAAATTTGAAACAATAAAGCCAAGTCCCTTATGTAGATTTATGGGAGTGATATAGAGAAAGCATTACCCCTAAGTGGAACATGAAGCATGAGGCACTCCCTTTCTAAATCACGCTTGCTAATCATGTAAATGTGCCAAAAGGAGAATGGAAGAATGATTCTGTTTCCAATGCAAGTCATATATGGGAGAATAGACTTAACTGGAAAAAAGAGTCTATCTTGAGGGAACAGGAATTATACTAGCAATGAACCTGGTGGCTAAGATCACATTTCTTTTTCTTTCCTTTTCTTATATTCCTTTTTATTGCTGTTGTTTTTCATGGCACTTGAAATATGGGACAGGGCGCTGTCATCTGAAATGCAGCTCAAGGCTAGTGCTCTTCCACTTGAGGTACAGTGTCACTTCCAGTTTTCTGGTAATTATTGGAGAAAAGAATCTCCAGGACTTTCCTACTCGTGCTGACTTTAAAACCCAATCCTCAGATCTCACAACAACTTGGTTTATGATCACATTTCTAACAGTGTACACTCAGGATATGTAATGTATATGTTCATCTATCTTTATATGAATTCTTGAGTTAAAAATCTGGGCTACAGTTAGACTTTACACTCACAAAAGTGTTTGAAGTTTAAAAGTTGATGCTCCTGGAAAAATAAAACCTAAGAATGTAAAGGAGTCTCGGAAGTTCAATTTGCATCCAGCTTGGACAGTATAGGCTTTGAGACACTACCTATAATTAAACAGTAAAAGCTGGGATAGCAGTCACGAGCAAGATTGCTGAATTACAGCTTTAAGTTTTGGCATACATACACACATACAAACATACACAAACACATAGAGGCACTTATAGGTGCACACAAAAATACACAAATGAAACAACTCTCAGAATATGTAGTAAAGTTAGAAAACAATAGAAAATAGGTCCTGAGTAAGACTAGAATCAAGTGATAATTTTTAATATTAGAAAGTCCTCAAGTGAACTTTCCCCCAGAAGTTGAGAATATTACATAGGTAGGGAACAGAGATAGTAAGAGAGTCAAGCAATCATTCTTAACGGGATAGGATACATAGTGGAATGAATCAGGGAAGCCTGCAGGTGCATCTGAAAATGTTCATATCCTGTGTCAAATGTTAAAACATCTTTGAAAATAGTACATAAACAGTCTGAGCAGTCAGTCTAGTGGATAAAATCATAAGAGAAGTTCAGAATTTCTAGTCTGTTTCTAGATTAAATAAACAAACTATGGCAGGGCAATGTGATACAAGCCTGGAATTCTAGCACTCAGACAAGAGATAAGAGAGTGGAATTACATAACGATACCTTCCCTGGACCAGGTAGAATAATTTTGTCTCAGTAAAACAAACCAAACAACAAGAAAGGAATACACAGTTGGAAGTTTGGCCTAATTTTGTCATTATGTTTTGAGAAGTCAAGTTTCCTATTGAATGCACCCCATACATATCCTCACTTGTGTTTTAAATGCTTTTATCATTACAGAGCATTCGTAGATGCAAAACAGCTCATGATTCCCATCCCTCATTCTGTTGGATTCCAAATAAATGTCGAAGGATTACAAAAGCTTAAGTCTGGAGAAATAGCAAAGTTCGTCTAATATAGGACTTTGTAGACCTTGTTAAATTAGAATTTAGATTTAAAATATATTTTTTGGATTTGTTTGTAATTTCATATTCTATAGGATACTACAAAATTCTTTTAAAGTACAGGGATTAATTGAAAAATTCACAAATAATTCTGGCATTCTATTTGCCTAGATATTCTTTCATAACAGTTATAATTAGAACATAGTTAATAGATAATTTGCAGAATTCATGTATACCATGTTAATATGAATAATCTAGACAGAGTTGCCAAAATGGATGACATTAATTTATACATTTAGAAAAACCAATTTTTAAAGGTTTGGTTTAATATGGTATGAAGAGAGTAATTGTGTGACATCTTCTTTCTTCTACCTATATGTACCACAGGAAGCCATTTCCTTATTTACGCGCCTCTGTATACATGGAGAAAAATGCTAGGTTTGGTTTTTTTTTCAATTTTGTTTTTTTTTATTGGTTCATCCTAGAACTTGAACTCTTGGCATGGACAAGGTCTCTGATCCTGTTTATGCTCAAGGCTCAAGCCCTACCACTTCAACCTCAGTGCCACTTGAGTCTGGCTTTTGCACAGAAGTTTTTTGGAGATAAGATTCTAAGAAATCTTCCTGTCTGGGAAGGCTTTGAATCTTAGCATACTGAATATCTATGATAGTTAAAAAAGTCTAAATATAAATAATATTTACAAGTGTTCTGATCTCAAGAATTCCAGTGGAGGAAAAATGATGCAGCTCAGTTTATTGTGGTGTTCTTTTCAGAACAAAGAGGGTGTCACATTAGAAGAGGTGTAGTAATTTTTCAAAATAGAGATAAGGTATTCATGATGTGAATTAAGGAATTTTCAGGTGTCCCTTACAAGTTGGAAACTGTTGGGCTAGGATGACTTTATGGCATAAATCTTGGGATTGATGGTCATAGACATAATAGCTTACTCTTATAAACAATTGCTTACTCTTGAAGAATTAATTATTACACATGCTTCACAGTTTTATCCTCTACAAGAATGTGGCTATTTTTCTGTTTACTTCTCAATCTGTAACACCCCATTGGAAACTGCATCTATTGCAGAATTGCATAACATGCAAACAGGTACTGTTTTAAATCTCTTAGGAATGTTGAGAATTTAAAAATGAGTAGTTGTTAGTCATAGGAATTTTGAAGAACACATATATTCTGTCCTCTTAAAAACTTACTTACTTTTAAAATGATGGGTTTCCATAGTATTAAACTGGGTCTGGTCGTGGGGCCTGAACTCTGGGCCTGGGCGCTGTCCCTCAGCTCTTCAACTCAAGGCTAGCGCTCTAGCACTTGAGCCACAGTACCACTTCCGGCTTTTTTCTTTTTGCTTATGTGGTGCTGAGAAATCAAACCCAGGGCCTCAGGCATGCAAGGCAAGCACTCTCCCACTGAGCCATCTTCCCAGACCCTGTTTTCTGTTTTAGAATGAGAAAGTACTAAATTTATTATTTTTTGAAAAATTTGGCAAGTATATTGTGAAAATAGTGTCTAGTTGGATAACATTCAAGTTGATGAACCTCTGATAAATAAGGGGTAATTAATTCAAATTAGAAGCCAAATAGTATTGATTTTTAAAATGTTACTACATAAAGAATTATATTTACTGTACCAATACAGTAAAATTACATTTTACGCAGCTTATTTTTTCAATTTTATTATCAAATTGATGTACAGTGACTTTACAGTAATTGTAAGGTAGTGAATAAAAAACATTTCAAACTTGTTACCCCTCCCTCATTTTTCTCACAGTTTTTCTTCACCCCTTCACCCCTCACAAGTTGTAAAGTACATTTCCAACATATTGTCTTGTGAGTATTGCTATTGCATTGGTTTGCTTTTTGTCCTTTGTCTCACCATTATGCTCACCATTGTCTCACCATACAGCAGGGATAAACCATAGGGGAAAACCCCAAAGAAAACAGAAATCACATAGTTCATAAAAAATAACAACCACAAGTGAAAAAAAAATCTGGTTCCATATCTTGGAATTCATTTTGCTTAGCATCAGCTAATATGGTTACATATATGCATAACAAAGCCACTGGAAAATAATAGCTGCATGGATACTATATCATGAAAACAGCATGTTAACATTTTGATGATAAAGGTGGAATTACGATTGGTGAATTTGTGGTTCTGATAAAGGATTTTCAACAGTTTTAAATTTATGGCAGGTAAAATTTAATATTTCAAAATTTTTAATAACTTAGCCTATTAAGAAAATTTAAAATTGCCTGGAAGAATAGGCTTTCATGCAAAGAAATCCAAGGAGACTTAGTAGAGAGGGAGCAATGTGGATGACGATGGCTCTTTTTCAAACTAAACAAACAAACCTCAGAAACCTTGCTGTAAATCCTGTAGGTTCCCTTGGAATTGTCCTTACCCAGGAACTATATTCTCACTGTTTGAAAGAAGGTTGTATTGGAATTTAAATTAAAAGTTCTTAAAAAAAATAAGGCATCAAAATTTGTGAATTTACCTTTAATTACCAAACAGTAATTCTCTGAAAAAGATAATTTGAGTCAAAATATTTAGGGAGAAAGTGCCCTCCACAATGAAAGAAGGTGTTGGGATTACACATTTCTGTTTGTAACACTTTCCACAATGTCTTTGGACGTGAAGCAGTGAAACAGAAAAAAATTTGATTGGATACTTCAAACCAATGATTTCACATTTCTAAGTGGCTCACAAAAAATAATATTCTTATTAATATGAGGTAGTGAAGACTTCTTTTATTACATATGCCAAAAAGTTCAGAAAATAATTGAGCAAATGGAAAAATTAATAATAAAAGTTTTCTTAGAAGCCTTAGCTAAGCGTATTGACTTCAGCAGTCAAGGGAGGTCAAAACTTTTTGATGTAAATTGTGTTAGTATTTTTACTCCCTAAAGTGATTTTACAGAGCCCATTTGGCTCACTACAATGCAGAACTGATTGAATGAAGACATGAAAATACATTCCACATCCAAATGAGGCAACTTGAAGAGTTTTAAAAGAGAAATAATGAAGATGTAGCAGTGGTGGAGCCCGTTGGTCCTTCAGCTTCGCTAGACTGGAAGCCAAGAAGCTGTGATTAATTGGAACTCTGACAAGAGCTAAGAGTAGGACATAGAAGTATGACATAGAAGCATTTTCCTTTTGTAACAGACACTTTCTTCCAAGGTATGGGTGATTTAACTCTATTCTCCTCCATACATCTTGGTGAACAAATGCAAGACCAAGAGAAAAATAATCTATTAAAATAATTTTGCATAGAATAACTTCACTGTTCCTGATATGGTATCTAAGGAGAATCTTAAGAGAGAAAATAAAAAATGCAGTATTTTTTGGTTTTCTCTAAGCATATTCTTAGCAAAATATATCTTTGAGGTTAGACAATTCTGATTGAACCAACAAGTGATGGAGTACTTATTTTTGTGGTCACTTTAGACACAAGAAGTCTTTCAAGGTAAAAGAAAAAAATATATAGCCAAATATTTGTGATCACAGCCTCTTGGACTGTTTTCTGGAGACAAAGTTTTACATTAGATTTCTCCTTATTAACATAGATGTTCTTTCATGGCAACCAAATACAAGAGGGAAGTTTTATGCACTCACTTGTCCAATTAAACAGCATGAAAGAAGAAAATGGCAAATAATATTTAATGAAATTACTTTGACCAATTACTTTGACAGAAGAAAGAAGAAAAAATATAATTCAAAATCAATTGACTTAAAAGTATGAAGAAAGAGTAGTGAAGAGAGATTAGAGAAAATATAGAGGATTGTTTTCTCTCCAGTGGAGTAATGGGTTCTTGATCTTGTTTCTTCCATTCTAACTCACAAGCTACCAAGTGTGTCTCAGGACTGGATTATCCAGTTCAGACAGAAAACTCGTAGAAGTAAGATACTGTATACAGCAGATATAGGTGATTTATAACCTTAGACAATCTATTTAATTCTGTTCAAATTTCTCCCCTATCCCAAACTTCCCTCTTTGAACAGTTTGTTTGCTTTTCCCAAGACTGCCCTTCATTAACTGATTAAAATTTTGAGTGGTCATATTCATACTCTCTAGAGATTTCTGTTTGGTTGTGATTTTTGTGTGTTTTTGTTTCTAGTTGTGTTTTTTAACTGAATTTTAAAAGTTTGTGCAATTGTGTTACAATTAAATATATCCATCTAATTGTCCAATGCTCCTAGATCAGAGTCACTCCTTCTATCGTTCTCAGCCAACGCTTTCTCCAAGATTTATTTCCAATTTACCACTTCCTTCATCATATGTGTACATTCAGTATTCTAGCTGTATTTGCTCCTTGTTCATTTTTCATTCATTCTATGTCTTTACTATAATTCCTCTTTGGTTTCAACTTCCTGATAGTCATTCTGTTAAACTGTCTATTAATACTTTGAAAGGTTTATATACATTCCCTGGAGTTTCAATCCTGCATATTCTTGAAATGATGTCAGCTTATATTTCCATAATTCATTCATCTGCAGCAACAATTTGCAAGACTGGAGACGGGAAGCACCTAAACATGACTTTTTCTTAACCGTTTGAAAGATTATTTAGTCAAAAAGAAAGTTAAAAAATGGCTTAGAATGTATTACTAACTGCATTTTTATAAATGGCTTTGTACAATGGTGTGATTCTTTTATTTTACATGGAATAATATTTTATACTACCTATAAGTTTTGGAAAAAAAAGAAAATTAAAATTTATTCCTAAATAGGAATATGATAGAAATAGAAGACAGATATTATGTTTGTCATATCTCTGATTAGTACCCATATTGAAGACTTAAAGTCATATTTCTTACTATGTTAGACAGAGGGAAAACATAAAATAACATATGATAAGGCAACTATTTGTGATTGTTTAAAATGTACCTTATTAAATGATGAAATTTATTAGCTAACATTTGGGTTTGAAATTTAGGAGGCTGACATATTAAACACATTTCTGAAAGGCCCATACTGAAAAACACAAATTGTGGGTGGTACTATTTCTACACTTTAATGAATGGTTGAACATGTTTGGCATTAGTGCTGTGAAATAATTCAACTCTATTGTAACTTGCTCCCTACACTTGAAAAACTTGTATTGTCACTAAGTATCATCAAATTGTCAAATGTTATTTTGGCGAAAGTGATTTTAAAAAGTTTATTTGAAAAGGAATATACTTTCAGGAGATTAAATGTAGATTATCATTGGTTTGAGAGTGACATTTTTATACCACAGAACCATGTTGTACTGAAGTCCCAGTGTTTTGAAGCACTCCTTAGTGATTCAAATATTTTTCTGAATTACATTTGACCTCTAAGTCAAGTTTTCGGGCTTTGGTAGAACAATTATAGATCTATCCTTCTAGGAACTATTTTTTTGCCCACTCATGTTGGACTAAAATCTTTCGTTAATCATAAGTGAAGGGTATTAAAAATAATCTTATGACACTTTGTGAACTTGTTCACTCATATGGGTTGGTCATCTGTAAGTTGAATGTTTGAATTACAGTACTTTCTCTCAAATTTTGTGATCTCATCCTTCATTTTAAGTTGCCTTGCATTTCACAATTGCTTACTGCTAATTCCTGCATCTCAAGGAATTGGGGCCCTGAAATATAGGAAATGCGAAATTGAGATGGATCTTCAATTACTTTGTGTTGATATGTTGCATGGGCCTTGGTGAAAACTCTTGCCCCTGTTATCTGATGATGCAAGTAACTGGGCCTTGGGATCTTAGGACCCATGGGTACTGCAGAAGAATAATATTTTTTAGACATCTTAGCAAAATTTGGGAATAATCAGTAAGAATGCTTCAGAAATATGGACAAAAACAGTTTGGGACAAGCGAGTTAAAACAATAAACAGAGCAGCAGAGTAAAATCCAGTACAGATTAGAGGAAAACATTGTTTTTTTCTCATGTGGATTCAGAAGACCAAGAACAGTTATAATGTATCACAAGTTTATACTAAAAAGAGTGCATTGATACCTTTCCTAGTCTAATATATATTTGAAACCTAAATATTTATATTCCAATTCTATTTATTGGAGTAAATAAATATCAATTTATTTGTCAAATTATCAACTAATTCTATTAAGTTTCATTGTGAAATATAAAATCAGCACATATAAATATAAAATATATAACTATATATAATATGATTAAAAGACACACGTTTTGTATTGTTCTGTTGTAGTTACTGCATCAAAGGCAACTCTGTTTTAAAGTATGATTCCATTATCTCTACTTCAGTGTTTGATAGAGTTAGAACTAAAGCTTTATCATTTGTAGATTTACAGCATGGAGGCAAGAGAAAACACTGTGATTAAAACATTATCAATTTAATGCCTAATTATGCGGAGAAACATATGCACTTCTCCTGCAACTATGAAAATATTTGGTGATAAAAAGGCAGTAGTGTAAGTTCCTGCCAGGAACTTACAGACAGGCCAGGACATTAAGTAATCATGCATACGAACAATTTTTTCACCTTCTTGGCTTTAGCTACTTTTAAATGGAAGGTATAATAAACAATTATATTTTGATAAAATACCTTCTCGTCTGAACAGTTCTGTTTGAACTGTTCATCTCTCTATGATCCCTTATAACCAAGATTAGTTTTGTTCTAGTAAGAAAATCTTTGCTGTCAGGGTAAGGTATTCTGGTTGGTCTCTTCCCACATGAAAGAAGGGTAAAGGCTCAGGTAGACATTTGTTCCAGTAAAACTTCATTTGGGAAAATGTCAGCTGAAGAAATTTAGAAGTAGCTCTTAAGCAACGCTTAGTTTGAATCCATTAGGTCCACAAAGCTGGATAAATAAGTACTTGAAAAAGCCATCATCTTTGGACCTAACTATAAATAATAGAGAGTATGATCAAATTCCAAATAAAAAGATTTAAGATACTCATTGACAAAAAAAGATTGCAAATGTGAGCAATCGACTGATCAATATAATTTTTTCCACTATTCACAGAATTTTAGGGAAATAAGATCAATAGCATTGTTAGGAACAATAAGGTTTCCTTGTTACAAGTAGGCACCCATAGATATAAGCCTGTATAAAGATTGCATCATTAACTATTAAATTTAGAGGATATTACATGCTTCAGCAGCAAGTATACTCAAATTACAATACAGAGATTAACATGGCACTTGCACAAGTATAATATGAAAATTTGAGAAGTATTCCATATTTTTCATTCTTCAGATGCAAGAAATGAAAAAAAGTGATTAAAAAGTTGATGACAAAATTACAAGTGTAACAATACCCGTAATTCATATAATTAAATTAAGTTTGACATCAGTGTATTAAATCACCTCAGAAAGGCGTTTACATAGCATAAACTTTACAAAACTTTTCAAATTAGATAACATTGTCATTTTATCCCAAAGAAAAATAATATTAAGACCTAGAAAAAAGGACTCAAACTGTTTCTATATGGAATACAATCCAAAAGGACACATTAATGAACCTATATATTATAAAATAATATAGAATTCAAAGTATATCTAGGAGAAAATAAATTATGAACATTATGCAAACATAGAATATAGAATATTTTAAAATATACTTTTTCAGACAAGCACCAGAAATATTTTAGTTTCTGTACTACTCATTTCAACAGGTAAATTAAAATTATTTCTTATTAAAAAATCACAAACTCTGAAGAAGTTATTATACATGTTTACAAAAACTATTGAATACATTTTTCCATCCAAGGCAGGCAATTCACTTGGAAGAATTCCGCGGAATCCATGAATATTTACAGTAAAATTTTGGTGCTGCCGGGCACTGGTGGTTCATGCCTATAATCCTAGCTACACAGGAGACTGAGATCTGAGGATCATGGTTCAATGCCAGCCTGGGAAGGAAAGTCTGTGGTACTCTTATCTCAAATAAACCACTAGAAAACTCGAAGTGGAGCTGTGTCTCAAGTGGTAGAGGGCTCACCTTGAGCTGAAGATCACAGGGATAGCTCCAGGCCCAGAGTTCAAGCCCCATGACTGACCAAAAAAAAACAAAAGATATTGTTTTTATTTGGATTGTGAAAATATTTTGTAGGGACACAAAAGATGGACTTGCATTTTTGAAATTTAAGAAACTTAACCCGACCATTAGGACTTTGGTGAACAATTTGTACAGCCTTTCACAACTTCATAGAGGTAGTGATACATACTTATCCTTTTGGCAATATCAAATACAGTTTCTTCTATGTTGTTCTTCAGGCCTGGATTTATATAATAGTTCAACAGAAGGCGATCCAGCGTATCTTTGCTATCTCAATTCTCAACAGCAAGATATAAGGGTGTCAAGAGTCCTTTAGTTTAGGGAAGTGTTACTGTGTCTCAAGCGGTAGAGGACTCCCCTTGAGCTGAAGAGCACAGGGACAGCACCCAAGCCCAGAGCTCAAGCCCCATGACCGACCAAAAAAAAAAAATCCACAACAACAACAAAAATCAAACAAACAAAAATTTTTGGGCTGGGAAAGTGGCTCAGTGGTAGAGCGCTTGCCTTGCATACATGAGGCCCTAGGTTCAATTCTTCAGCACCACATAAGCAGAAAAAAAAGCGGGAAGTGGTGCTGTGGCTCAAGTGGTAGAGCGCTAGCCTTGAGCTGAAGAGATGAGGGACAGCGTCCAGGCCCAGAGTTCCGGCCCCACGAACAGACCAAAAAAAATTTTTTAAAAAAGAGTCCTTTAGTTTGGGCATTGATATCTGTATCAAGATGAAGTAAGAAAGAAGCCACTCTGGTATTATTCCACGTATATGCACTGTTCAGGGGTGTCCAGTCATCTACAGTTATTGCATGTGCCGCTTGAGACACCAACTCACTGACAATGTCTAATTGTCCACCGTAGGCTTCTCGAAGAGGGGTATACTCATCATCATCCCTACTATTCACATAAGTGGCCTTTTGGGAAAGAAGTCTCCGCACTGTAGTAAGCTGAATATTTTCGGCAGCACAATGAAGAAATATGCTTGGATCCTTCTCCAAATTTTTTTCTTGCAATTGATACCATTCCTTACTTTTTCACCTTGTTCCCCATATTCCTAAGAATTGCCTAACCAGAGACTTTGAGTGCCAGTGGGAATGAGGTGTCCATATATTTCCCTAATAGTTCACATTGGTTGAACTGGTCAGAAATATCTGGTGAATTTTCTGTAACTGTTCATTCCCCATGATTTTTTTTTCTCTTTTTCCAATTTTACTATTCGAAATTATTCTAACTGGAGAGTAGGGAATTGATGGAGAGCAGAGGAAAGATATTCCTCCATATTCAAATATACACACTGAAAATGAGGACCAGTGATGTCTTCATGTGCAGCTTATTCTAGGCATGAGAAAATAGGAAATAATGCCTTCTATATAAATGATTTGGGAAATGGCAGAGCAAAAAGTGAAATGATACGACCAAAAATATAAAATCAAAATAAATTAGGATAATTATGGAGCAATCATATTATCTATGAGAACCATGAAAGGGAGAGAGAAAGAAGGAGACAGATGTGTAATGACGTAGCTAGCCACAAAATCAATGCCTCTGATCAATTTGTAGAGCAAACAAAATTTTATTTTTTAAAAGAGATAGAAATCGAATTTATGTATTTACTTGAAGTTAGTAAATACATTTTTAGTAGCTTACGTAAAGAGACATAACTTTACCAAATTACAGACAGTAAAATAAATCCTTGATAGTTCTAGTAACAGATCTGACTGAAATCAGTTGAATCATACTTTTCTTGTACAATGAAGGAATAAGAGGGTAGTAAAGCAGCTAGAGAAGGCAGGGAGATTGTATCTGTGACAAAACTTTGTGGAAATTGGTATTGAGGATTTCTTACTGGTGATCCACTTGCACTGGAAGCATGATTCTGAAGTATTGCTTGCCGATTCTGAACTACTGATTTGATCATTATATTCTCCAAGAAGAAAATGAGAATTGACAGTGAAGGACTACTAATACTTTTTGACCTTCTCACTAAGCACTTTCAATCATCAAAATTACATGAAGACAATAGACAGGTCTACTTTTTAGATGAAAGCAAGTGTCTTATAAAAACAAGGAATGTATGTAGTCATGCAAAGGACTTCTATTTTACCAATGCCTCATACATTTTTCTAATGTTGGGTACCAATAAATAATGGATCTATTAGAAAGCTCTTAAGGCTCCTATGTTCAATAGTGAGATCTCTTACACTATATCATGGTATTTTTTGTGTATGGTTTTAAGAATAAATTTACATTACTAACTTGAATTTCTGACAGGACAGTATCATCACTGTACATCTTGCTTCTATACTGTCATTTTAAAATTACCATCTAAGTATGTGCATTAGATAACTATGTAGGAAAAAGTAGAAGCCACACTGATGGTTTATGTCTTTAGTAGTAGTTAATCAGAAAGATGAAATTTGAGCATTGTGGTTTGAAAGCAGACCAAGAAAAAACAGTCCATTAGATTCTGATTTGAAAGTAACCAGCAAAAGCTAGAAATGGAGCTGTGGTACAAGCAGTAAAATGCTAGCCTTGAGAAAACTGAAACAAAAAATAAATTCTGGGACAAAGCCAGGCCCTGAGTTAAAGCCCTAGTATTAGCACCAAACAAATAAATTAATTAATAAGGTAATTAATTAATTAAAACTAAATTAAGTGGTCACATGTGGAGAGGCATGTAAAATGTAACATGCGTGGTAATGGTTTATGTATTATTTTGTAATAAGGCATATTATCATTTGTCCTAATCACTAATATTTTATGTGGACTTTTTTGTACAATAAACCCTGAATTTATCATGAATGTATATGTGTGTGTACCTGTGCGAACATGTGTGTATGTGTATATGTGTGCGTGTGCTGTTGCAATGTTGCTTGCCAATGTGGACAGGGTGAGGCTGAATAAAAGCTAACTGTGTTGCAATGTTTTTATTTATCAGTGTTCTGTCATGTCATTTCAGTGGAACCATCCTTTGTACATATTATTTGTCTAATAATATCATAGTCAAAGAATTTACAATATTAAGTTAGAAAAAGAGACCGCTGTCAGCTCTTATTGTATGTTAGGTAAGAAGATTCAGACATAATTAGTTAGTAAGTTGTTGCTAAAAGATGATTGTCAGTACAAAATACGTATTTGACCTCTTAAATTGGTTATACTTTTAAGATACACTCATAGAGTGATTTGGACTGACTTGACCAAACAGGTATTACTCTCTGATTATTCCTGTGAAACACAAGTTGGATAAACTCTTTCCGGATTTCTGTTGAATATCACTTTCTTTGCAAGATTATATCTATTCTCACTAAGAGATAATCCAACCCATATTATGTCTGAATATCCCATCTTATTCATTGAAAATAAGTATTGTGGATATGCTTGTTAGATATTCCTTTCAAAAACGAACAAACAAAAAGCAAGTGTTATTTCCAGATTGTGGGTGCATGTGAAGGTGTTTTGTACATGCACGGGTATCTTTACTAATGGCTCTTTTGTGGGAGAAAATACGGCGACTTTAACAAATAAGGCTTTTTGAATATCTCTTCCAATATACATAACATCTCAGAGCAAGTCTTGCAATTTCTGAAAATCCTTTGAATATTTTAGTATTATTTCAGTTCATTGACTGTAGAGCTAAAATTTCTGAAATATTGTTAAGATCTGAAAATGTAAGTGGGTATATACCCTTTTTTATGCTTCATTTTATGAAAACCCAGTTTTTATGAAAGTAAATGGAATAGAATAAAAGAATTAAGTGAATTGGGTAAGCTAATTATTAGTGTAATTTTGTTTTCTATTAATAGTCTATTGAATGTAGATGATGCAGTTAAATTATTTCCTCTATACTTCAGTTAGTTTTAGAATCTTTATAGTTATGAGTGAACTTTTAGTATAAATAAAGGTCTTTTAAAATGATTAGGATTAACCTTGTGCTTTTTGTCCTACTCCCAAGAAAATGAGTTATTTTTAATTGTTAATAGTTTATCATTATGATTATCATAGCGAATCATTATCTTTATCATAGGGACTTAAAAATGCAGTAGTATTGTTGTCTTTTTAAGCTAATTGTATTCACAAGTTAGAGAGTCTTTAATTCATAATTAGGTCTTGGTGTCAATGATTTTTAACCTCTCGTTCCTAACATTAATGATAGGTAAGACTGCATTTTTGAGTATATGAAAGGTAAAATATTTATCTGGGGTCAAATGTAATTTTATATCAGTCTTTCTTTAATAACATTTTAAAGTAGTACATTTCTCTCAAAATGGTGGGTATAAAAAGCAATCAAAATACTTCTAATGGTAAACAATTTAGGTGAGCTACAATGTGGAAACGATTGCTCCAAAAGACCTGCAGTCTGTTTCCATCAGGAATTGGGCAGGTCATTCTTTCAGTAAGACTGTGTTAACCAGAGATGGGGTAAGTGTTGAGTGAAGGGATAAAATATAATTTCTACTATTTTGAGCTAGAAATCAAGAATGTTATAGTTTAGCAGTTCCTTTCACCAGGGAGGTATAAATTGATTATGAACTTGGAGTTTTCTTATTACAGTTACTTATTTTCTTTTTTTGTTGTTGTTGGTCATGGGGCTTGAACTCTGGGCTTGGGTGCTGTCCCTGCGCTCTTCCACTCAAGGTGAGCGCTCTACCACTTGGACCACAGTGCCACTTCCAGTTTACTAGTGGTTTATTAGATATAAGAGTCTCACAATCTGTCCTGCCTGAGCTGGCTTTGAACCGCAATCCTCAGATCTCAGCCTCCTGAGTAGCTAGCATTATAGGCGTGAGCCACCGGTGTTCGGCTTAATTACCTATTTTCTAACAAAGATAAAGGAAATATTATTAGAGTATGCACAATAATTTTGGGAATTTTCCTAGAATTCGAAGATTGAGTGCTGGTATTTAGTTATAAAATAGAATGAGGTTAGTTCATATAGTGGGAATGGAACACAGGCTAACATTTACCGTGTGTAGAATGTTGTACTAGTAATTCCAACTCTGAAGACTTAAATATCATCTTAGAATTAAAAATAGAAATAGTTTCACTTTATGGGATTATTGTGAGGATTAAATTAGATACCAAAGGTAAAGTACTTGGAAAAACAATCAGAGTTTGACACTTTCTACCTTTTATTTTATCATGTGATATATTCTAATATTTTTACTGTGATTTTTATATTGTCTATTTAGGATATGCAAAGTGATATATTGATATACATTGCCTTGTTCACTTTTCTGTCATTATGAGGAAAATACCTGCAAAGAAAATTTCTGAGAAGGCAAGTATCATATTGACTTATGGTTTAAGATCAGATGTCTCCATTGTTTTTAATTATATTTTTATTAAATAGTTGTACGAAATGTTTTCCATTCAACGAATCAGTTTATAAGTACAATGGATCTTTATATAACTTTCTCACATCCTTCCAAACCTCAACCCACTTTCGTTTTTATTAGTTTCATACTATCTGCATTGAATATTATGGCTTCACTCTCTACTTCCATAAGTCTCTTTATTTCTTCCCTTTGATTTCCCCTCACATTTTCCATGTGGTAACCTCCTGGTATTCATTTTGTTGGATTAAAAGTTCAATTTTATAAGAAATTACACCTGTTAAATACTCCTCTACAAATAGCATGCTTTGATTAATACTGTTGTTTAACTGCATAAAATTCTGGCTTCTAAATACGAATTCTTTTTGTGTCTGGCTGTGACTTCGTTTACTTAACATAATTTTAGTTTTATCCATTTCTTTGCAAATGCTGTAACAGTCTTTATAATGGATGGGTGCAATCCAAATGTGTATATGTGCAACACTTTCTCCAACCATCCCTCTGCTAAAGTGGGTCTGGGCTGTTTCCATAAATTCTCTACGGTGAATAGTGCAGTAGTGAACATGATTGTGAGAGTGATTTTACTCTAACTTTTTGGAAAAATTCCTCACTGTTTTTCTGGGAGCAATCCTCTAGCCAATTTTCCAGAATGAGCACATCCCTTCCTTCATCTACATCACAACGTTTTTCAGGTCCTCAAAAACACACTACCCCCTACAGGTACCAATCAGCTAAAACCACACCGTGCCCATATTCTTTTGTTGTTGTTATTGTTTTCTTTCCCGTCGAGGGGCCTGAACTCTGAGCCCCTCTGGTGCTGTCCCTCAGCTTTTTTGCTCAAGGCTAGCAATCTACCACAGAGTCACTTCTGGCTTTCTTCTATTTGCTTATGTGTTGCTGAGAAATCAAACCCAGGGCCTCAGGCATGCAAGGCAAGAGCTCTACCACTGAGCCAATTTTGCAGCCCCGATGTGCCCATATTATTTTAATCCATTTTTCATAATTTTACACATAATTTAGTGAGAACCTTCTATGTACTTTCCTAATGTGGGAATGAGGTATATGACAATAGAGCAAAAGTAAGAGATATGGAATTAAATTAGCTATTATCATATTTAAAATAATTTTCAGCTCTAACTCATAGCCTCACTTAGTATTATTTTAATCTTTATTTGATTACTTCACCTATCCCCTAAATTATAACAGGTGATTTAAATACAAAGGCAAAAAAGTGTGGTTTGACTTTGACACTCATGTGTGAGGATGCACAATATGGGCAAATAAAGGGATTGGAATTAATAGCCATTATCCATTTTGTTAAATGTTTTTCTCAAACTGATTCTCACAATTCATATTTCATTCAACAACAAGAAACATGTGACAATTCCCTTTGTTTTGCTCCTCATTAAGCTTGTTTCCATGTTGTTTTATAATGAAGGATGATTTCATAAATCTACTGTAGATACAAAAATATGTTAAAATATTTCTATATATATGCATTGATATAAATATAAACACATATATTATAAAGGTTATAATGATAAATTATAACTTCTGTACTGTACAATTTACTAAATTATTAAAAACATGGACGACTCAGGCCTGGGATCCTCGTTACTCAGGAGGCTGAGATCTGATGATCATGGTTTGAAACCATCCTGGTCAGGAAAGTCCATGAGCCTCTTATCTCCAAACAACCAACAGAAAATCAGAATTGGAACTGTGGCTCATAGTAGTAGAGTGATAGCCTTGAGAGAAAAGACTCAGAGATATCACCCAGGCTCTTAGTACAAGAACTAAAATCTACCCCCAAAAAGTATTTAATTTACACCTGTGTAAATAGAGTATTTCCTTCACCCATATGCACATCCATGCTCATTTGCAAGGTAACTCTGTTATGTCTGGAGTACCACATAATATTATCATTAAGTAGAAAGTATTACAACATGGGTAAACTCTACCTCTCTCATGGATTTTTCTCCACTCAAATATTCAAATCTTGCAATTATTCACAATATTTAAAGTCATAGCTATTTTTCTTTAATACACATAAGATTGGAATTTGAATTGAGTGTCTTGTGTCTCCTAAATGGATGTTCTTACCACTTTGGCATGCCCCCAGCCCTAAATTATCCTGATTAACTTTCAGATAGAATCTCGCTTCCTACTTGTGTATGATTGTGGGCTCAGTCTACTTTATGTTATACTTCCTGGAATTTAGAATAACAAGTGCCTGGCAATGTGTACAGATCTTTCTGTCCAGTCTGAGCTTTAACCACTATCCTCACAATAGTAGACTCCCTCGTAGTCAGGATTTTCATAAGCTGATCATAGGTATTTTTAAAAAATCTTTGCATTTCCTGCAGGTTCTTGAGTACTGAGTTAATTGGTGTTTTCTTGGGTTGTTTTGTTTCTTTTGAATGTATGTGTTGAGTTGTTCCTCATTTTTCCTTTTGTTTTTTTTTCACTCAAGTTCTTACCTATAGTGCTGAGAAACCAATTCTTCTTTCTCAAGATAGTCAAGGTGAACATTATTTATTCCAAAACAATTCCAGTAATATTTAAACACCTTCAGAAATTTTGAGAAGATGGCGGAGGAGAATCTGGTGGCTAAAAAAGCTCTTGCATAGAAAGCAGTTCTAGTGTTCCAATGAACAGTCCTAGGTACACCAAGTGTGCCATCACAGTACATAGAGTTTGGGCAGAGAGGGAAAATCCAGGTAAGGAGACAGATCTGAGTATTTTCCAGCAGCCATGGCTGAGGTTGCTGTGGCGGCTGTGGTGCCATCCATAGCCGCCATAACTACAACCCAGAGAGTCTGGGACAAATGTGCCAGATGCAGCGGGCAAGCAGATTTTACTCAACATGAGCAAGAACTGACAAGTAGCAGATATCTTCATCCTGCAGATAGCAGACCAGAGGCTACCCAGGAACCCACACTGCAGCCTGAGTACAAAACTAACACACTCACTCCTTCTCAAAGGGAGCAGAGGAGGGAAGGACACACCTC
Source organism: Dipodomys merriami (assembly GCF_024711535.1). Classification (NCBI taxonomy): domain Eukaryota; kingdom Metazoa; phylum Chordata; class Mammalia; order Rodentia; family Heteromyidae; genus Dipodomys; species Dipodomys merriami. Next base: position 317,409 of record NW_027206073.1, read on the forward strand.
CCCCCAACACCAGAGATATCCACCTTTGATGTAGACAAAAGACTGGCTAAGTAGCTAGATCCAACTCAGTTCTTTGATGAAAACAAAAGAGTCATTTAGTGAGTCACAAGTACCTACCCTGACCTGCCATTCTCAACTCCACCCATGGGAAAGTCACCACAACAAGGCAGAGAAAGCTACACCCACAAAGGAGTGGCTTTCTTCACTGGGTAAACAGAGCCAGAGGCTGCCCCTCCCTACAACAGCCCTGACAATCAATTGAAACTCAGTAAACATAAACCCTGAGAATGGCTCCAGGCTGGGCTCTGTGAATGTCTCAGAAGCTAGCCCCTCAGGGAAAAGCTACAGTTTGCTGAAAGGCCTCAACTTTACCCAGAACCCAGCCTTATCACAGCAACTCCAAACTAGAGGAAACAGCCACCTCCCTCTTTTGTGATACTCAAAGCAGATCTCCCTCTCACTGAACTAGCCTGGGAGGCGATCACAAACTTCTGGGTAAACCAACAGAATTTTTTCTGCCTGCCCAAACAAACTGACTTAAGAAACCAATCAAGCCACAGAAAACCAAACACCACAAGCAAACCAGAGACTCCACCAAGAGACTGGTTACTGACACAAGGGAGATACAGGATCTTCCCATCAACCCCCCAAAAACAAAATCAAAGAAGTCATTTTTTTATCTTTTTAAATTTTTACTTTTTAATTATAAAAATTGTTTTCATTAATCTTTTTTCTTCCTCTTATAACTTTTATTTTAGGTGTGTGTGTGTGTGTGTGTGTGTGTGTGTGTGTGTGTGTGTGTGTGTGTGTGTGTGTGTGTGTACTTTTTAAAAAAAAACATGTTTACTGACCTGTTGGTGTTTTTTGTTCTTTCTTTCTCATTTGTTTTACTTTTTCATCTTTTGTTCTTTTTGCATGAATTATTTGTTGTTCTGTTCACCTCCTATATACCTGTCATTGATTATAAGACCTTATCCCCAATTGTGTACATTCTTAATCCAAAAATGTATTACTCAATTCAAAACCTCTTAGGATTAAATTCCTTAATAGCAGTGTTATTTATTTATACCTATAAATTATTTGAAGTATTTTTTTTTTTAGTTTTTCAGGTCTCCTTTCTATCCCTCCCCTCCTCTCATCCCCGTTCATCTCTCAATTTTACTTCTTTAAATTTTCATTACTTTTAAGAGTTTCATTTTTTTAAATTTAAATATTTGTCTTTCCATTTTTTCTTGTCTCTTTAAAAATTTTTTTTTCTTCTCTCTTTTCTATCATTCTTTCCAATCCATTTCCCTCTGTGAGATTACGACTTGGTTACTTTCACTCTCCTTTTACCTTTCCACATCCCTCTAACCCTGTTTTCCCCACCTTTCTCCCTAAACATAATAATTTCTGGTTTGTCAAATTATTCTTTGGTATTCTTAGCCCATTAAAACATATTTATTTAATGTTGAATGGACTGTATCTGTTGAACTAGATTGTATCTTCAAACATTTGACTATGCAATTACAGGACTTTGGTTGATTCTTGCTTTAAAATGGTGTTCTAGCACAAAACTGGCATTACTTTCATCCCAAATGGGCAGAACAAGCAAGAAAAACACAAGGAAAATGGCAAGTCCGGGTATCTCAATTCCCACTCAAGATAATCAGGTGACAGAATAGATAATGAATAATCCAGACGAGAGTTCCCAAAAAGCTCTACAAACACTACTGGTAAACATGGTGAATGAAAAGATTGAAACCCTGCAAAGGACTCAGTGTGAACGTGTTAGGGAGAGAGAAGAGGCAAACCAAAGATCAAAACAGGAAGCTCATGGACTTGAGAAAGCTACTCAAAGATTGTTACTGGAATTCCGTGAGCAGGTTGAGAATACTCAAAGAGAAATAAAGGAATTGTGTGAGCAGGGTGAGATCAGTCAAAGAGAACTACAGAAGTTACATGAACGTGAGAAATCTAATCAAAGAGTAATACAAGAATTTCAAGAGCTGGAGGAGCATAGACAAAGATCAATAGAGCCATTCATGGAATCCATAAACAGTCACCTGAAAGGAGTCAGGCAGACCACAAAGGGAATGTTGAATGGAGCCCAACAGAAGGAATGGGAGTCCAAGGAAACCATAACCAATCAACTAAGTGATTTGAGAGAAAACACTGAACACCAAATTAAGGAAGTAAAGAATTTCATACAAGATCTAAAACAAAGCTCCAACAAAGAATTTGAAGCCATAACAGCCGACCAATTAAAAGGAAAAGAAATGAAAAATAAAGTAGAAAGTCTTGACAGTAGGTTAGACTATGCAGAAGATTGAATCTCCGGCATTGAAGACAGCCTAGGTATTATAGAGAAAGACATACAACTATCCAAGACAAATTCAAGAAATATGATAGATCTATTCAACACTTGGAAGACACCATCAGAAGGCCTTATCTGAGGGAAATGGGTGTAGAGGAGCACATAGAGACAGAAGGTAATGGTCTAGAAAATCTGTTCAACAGGATCCCAGCAGAGAACTTCCCAACACGCAAAAAGATAGGCATGTTCAGATACAAGAAGCTTTTAAAACTCTAAATAGACCAGACAAGAACAGGACTTCCCATCGTCCAATTAATTATAAGCCACACAGGATCAATTCAGACCAACGAAAAGATCCTTAAAGCTGTCAAGGAGCAAAGATCAGTCACCTATAACGGAAAACCAATTAGAATCACCTCAGGTTTCTCAAAAGAGACAATTAAAGCAAGAAGAGCCTGGAATGGTGTATGCCATGCTCTAAAGACAAACAACTATCAACCAAGAATAGTGTACCCAGCTAAACTCTCCTTCATAATTGAAGGTCTAATAAAAATCTTCCATAGCAAAGAAAAACAAACAATATATCTCCACCAAATCAGCTCTACAAAAGATACTTAAAGATGTCCTAAACATAGAAAACCAACAAGACCACAATAAAGGCCAAGAAACCACATACAAACAGAATCAAAGAACCATAGAAAGAATCCAGTAGATGCAGCACCCAAGAAGGTGGATAAAATGACAGGAGCACCCAAATATATCTCAGTCCTCTCTCTATATATTAGGGGATGTAACTCTCCAATTAAGTGACATAGACTGACTAGTTGGTTTAAAATGCAAGATTCTTCTATCTTCTACCTTCAGGAATCACAACTTGCCCATAAAAATCAAAAACATTTTGAAAGTGAAAGACTGGAACAAAATCTACCAAGCAAACGGCCCCCCAAAACATGCAGGAGTTGCAAACCTAATATCAGATAAAATAGACTTCAAATTAACATTATTGAGAAGAGATAAAGAAGGTTACTACATACTAATTAAGGGATATCTCTTTCAGGAGGATATTAAAATTCTAAATATTTGCCAAACAATAGTGCACCCAAATTTATCCAAGAAATACTACTTTAAATCTCACATAGATCCAACGACATTAATTGTTGGGGACTTTAACAAACCACTATCCCCACTAAATAGATCAACTCCGCAAAAACTCAACAGAGAAACCGCAGATCTAAACAAGTGCATACATCAACTGATTTAGCAGACATCTAGCAAATATTCATCCAGCAGCACCAGAGTACACTTTTTACTCAGCAGCACATGGAACATTTTCCAAATCAAACGTCAAAATTCAGAAACATTGAATTTATATCTTGCATTCTATCAGACCAAAACGGAATAAAATTAGAACTCAACACAAAAAGCCACCAAAGAAAGTCCAGTAAAAGATGGAGGCTGAAAAATACACTGTTCAAAAACCAGTGGGTCATGGAAGAGCTTAGAATCGAAGTTCAAATGTTCATATTATTCAACAAAAACTAGCACAGAGATTTTCTGCTCCTCTGGGACACAGAAAAGGCATGATTCAGAGGCAAGTTTATAGCTCTGAGTTCCTAAATTAACAAATTGGAGAGACCTGGAACCAACAATTTAATGAGATCTGACACTCCTTGAGAAAGAGAATCAAGATAAACCCCAATCCAGTTGATGGAAAGAAAGAATTAAAATTCAATCAGAATTAAATGAATTAGAATTAAAAAAAAAAAAACCGTATGAAGAATCAACAAAATGAGAAGGTTCTTCAAAAAATTAACAAAATTGACAGACCCTTAAAAAAGAAAAAGAAGAGAACACACCCAAATTAATAAACTCAGAGATGAGAATGGAAACATCACTACAAAAACAACCAAGATTCAGAACATTATAAAGGAATACTGCTCAAAACTTTATGCTAATATGTTTGAGAACTTGGCAGAAATGGACATTTTCCTGGCAAATATTGACATGCAGAAACTAAGATGAGTTAAACCATCTTAATAGGCCCATATCAAGCATTGAAATAGAAAGAGCAATGAGATAACTCCCATCTAAGAAAAACCCAGGAATAGATGGTTATACAGCATAATTCTACAAGGCCTTCAAAGCAGAGCTCACACCAATACTCCTCCAACACTTCAATGAAATTGAAAGAGAAAGTTCACTACCGAACTCTTTCTATGAAGCCATCATAACCCTCATCCCCAAAACCTCATCAAAGAAAGAGCACTATAGACCCATTTCTTTGATGAACATTGATGCAAAGCCTCTCACCAAAATTTTGGCTAATCAACTTCAACAGTTCCTCCAAAAAATCATACACCATGAGCAAACAAGATTCATTTCAGGGATGCAAACCTGCTTCAATATGCACAAATCAATTAACATAATTCATCACATTAACAAGAGCAAGGATAAGAACCACATGGTTATCTCGATAGTTGCAGAAAAAGCCTTTGACAAGATCCAACACCATTTTATGGTGAAGGTCCTGGAAAAATTAGGAATCTATGGAACATTCCTCAATACAATAAAGTTGTGTATGACAAAACTACAGAACGCATTATACTCACTGGTGAAAATCTAAAGCTATTCCCTCTAAACTCTGGAACGAGACAAGGAGGCCCACTGTCTCTACTGCTTTTCAATGCAAACATAATGAGGAACCCAATAGGGAAAGAAGAAGTATAACTTTCCCTCTTTGCAGATGACATGATCTTATATTTAAAGACCCCGCTCCCAAGTTACTCAAGGTTACTCAAAACTTGGGCAAACTAGAAGGGTATGAAATTAACCCTCAAAAATCAATGGCTTTTCTGTATGCCAACAATGAGAAAATTGTGGCTGAAATTAGGAAAGCAACTCCATTCGTAATAGCCCCACAAAAAATAAAATACCTACGAATGAACTTAATCAAAGGAGTGAAGGACCTCTATGATGAAAACTTTAAATACCTGAAAAAGGAAATCAAAACAAACTTAGAAAGTAGAAAAACTCCCATGTTCCTAGATTGGAAAGATCAAATCATGATAATGGCAATACTTCCGAATGCTATCTACAAATTGAATATGATGCTAATTGAAATGGACTCTAAGACATGGAAACAACAATTACTTTTTTTTCAGATATCAACCTTGATGTCGGTAAAGAAGTGTAACTAGATCTTATTTTATTTCATTTGTCTTTGATTTATCTCTGGACATCTCTGTCTTGATTCTGGTATCTTCCATCTTGTATATACATTATCTGATTTGGAGAAGGAAAGGGAAATAACATAATGATGAAAGAAGTGACCCATTACAACAATGATATTCACAAGACAATATACCGGCAATGGACTTTACAACTTTGGGGTGGGGGGTATGGTTGAGGGTGGGAAAGGATAAGAGAACAACAATGGAGTGGGTAACAATATTCATCAAGGAATGTACCTTACTCATGTAACTGTAACCACTCTGTATAGTACCTTTAAATAAAATAAAATTTTAAAAAGTGAACCTATCCTAGAAAAAAAAATATCCCTTTCAAAATAACCCATCTGTAATAGTACTTGTGAGGGATTCTAGAGTCAAACTGTTATACCTGGAAAGGGATATATTGGGAAGCCATCTCAAACAGCAATCAAAAGGCTGTGAGCTTGTGCTCTGGAAAGGTCAAACAGTTAAGGGAAGACAGGGGTATGGGTTATTACCTCAAAAGTATTTAAGTTAGAGCTGTTGGAAACTAAAAGTTTAAGACTTTGGAAACAAGATGGATGTCTGTGCTATGGTTGTAATGATTATTGCTCCCTTCTGCTCCTTAAAAATAAGGGATTCAATTATCACTATGTATACAAACAATACCTCAGTTAATGGTTGTAACCAAAAACTAGATTGATGCCTCAGTTTGTGGACATACCTGTAGCCACTCATTACCCCACCCCTGTAGTAGAATGAATATAAAGCATTTTAAACAGGATTTGGCGATCCAGAAGCTGGCAATGAGGCTTTGGGTCCTCTGGTGTCTTCTTTCCTATACCTTCCTGTGATTTCTCAGTTCTTTGGCCAGGTATCCCATCATCTTTCCTGTTTCATGGTTGTGGTCAGTGACAGTAGTGATATTCGGAACACCTCAAAACAAACTATGGAAACCACTTCCTCAGAGAAGATTCACAAATGTATAGGAGCACCTGGAAAGAAACCAAACATCAGCAGTCATTCTGTGATCCTCTAACAAGAAAGTATAATTCAGGTGTATCTTTACTTCGGATATATATAAGAGATGGACAATTGTCCCTTTTGTATATTTGGTATTTGGTATTGCATAAATTTTCAGAAACACATATACATTGTGAAATAATGTTATTTATTTCATAGGTCACAAACCTTGTCACTGGAGTGATGACCCAAATGTCTTATCTCAGTTGCCTGATTCAGACTTAGATGAGTGTGAATTGCATAATTGTGAACATTTTTCCATGAAACTTAACAACACAGAATGAAGTTTGAAGGTCAGGTCACTCCATACCTCTAAAGATTTTACATATATTACAGTAATACACACCTAAACTGCTCAGCACTCACAGCAAATTGGTGTGTTATAATTGTCTTCAGATCAGAAATATTCTAGAGTTTAAAGTAGAATGATGGGCTGTACATTTTCAATGCAAGAGTGATGATCACCACCTGCAATTATTCTCAGTGGAAAATCCTTCCTATACATTTTATTGACTTAGCTTCTACTCTGTGCTTTACCATTATCAGGGAGGGTCACATTGTATAGAGCTACAATACTGCAGCAACCTTAGCTGTCTTTGAATTTTACCTCTAATCTTAATACCAAGGTCAACTCCGCAAATCTAATCACATACTTAGTAGACACCTGAACTTTACAAGCTTGGTTAAAAATTCAGCTATCATTGCTCTTGCCAGTGTTAAAGATCTCACTCTTTTAGATTTATTGTATTTCTTCTTGTATTTTCAACACTGCCTTAGATGTTGGTTTTTGATATAGAGCTTTTAGTTTGCATTTGATTTATGGAAGTGTTAGTAATGCCAGTTGAACTGCATATATTATAATGTAAGTAATTTGATGTTTTGATATATGAATTTAATTTTGGCAATTGAGGAAGTCAATGCACATCACTCAGAAAAGTTTCTTAATATGTACTGGTATTGCTTTATTGTGAACTTCCTAAAAGCCAGTCATAGGAGCACATGTCCTAATCCCATCACTTCTGCCACTGAGACAAGGCTTGAAATGTCCAGACGACTTGGCACTTCATAGTGAGAAAGTTTCTACAATGAAGGGTGAGAGAATAGAAAAAAGAGCAAATGAATCTTCCAACTGTTTTGTTACATGTTCTTTACACTTAGCATTAAGACACCATAATAGTTTTTTTTTTTTTGGGTCCGGTCGTGGGGCCTGAACTCTGGGCCTGGGCGCTGTCCCTCAGCTCTTCAGCTCAAGGCTAGCGCTTTACCATTGAGCCACAGCACCCCTTCTGGCTTTTTTCTTTTTGCTTATGTGGTGCTGAGGAATCGAACCCAGGGCCTCATGCATGCAAGGCAAGCACTCTACCACTGAGCCACCTTCCCAGCCCCCATAATAGTATTTTTATAACTTCTTACCTTCTTTTGTCCTGTTCTGAGATGTTTTATTTATGGATCTCTAAGAAATCATATAAGAAACATAAAATAAATCCATAAATCATATAAGAAATCTTAAAAATAGTTTGTTAGGGATATATAACCTAAAAGGAATAATTTCAGGAAAGTATTAAGCACATAAAATGTAATGCACACCTAAAATTGTCTCTTTATTTAAAACTTCAGCAGTTGTAGTTTATTTATTCTAATAAAAAGATTATAAACTAAGTTACAATAGTATTCCAAATGGAACACAGAACTGGAAAAATGAAGGGTAGCACTAAAGAATGCTACTGCTACTACTAATAGAGTAAGAATAAAATTTAGGCAAACCTCCTTCAGACTAAAAGCCACAGGACAGCCCCAACATTACTTTAATTGTTTCATATGAAGATAAGACCTTTTTTTGTAAAGATAAGTTTTCACAGATATTAACATCAGTTGGGTATATATTTCTTAAGGCCTTCAGGAAGGATGCTCTGACAATGTTGATAGAAGCTGACTTCTTTGGGACCTACTACACAATGTGCAGACACCATTCCAAGCACTGCACCTGCATTAGGGTAATTTTAGTGCTCAAGATAGTTCTTCCAGTTAGGAAATGAATTAAGTATTTTATTAAAAACAGAAGTAGGCAACAAGGCCAAACAAATTTCCCAAGTACCCAATACGGATCAGCTGAAGAACCATAATTCAAATCCAGGTTTCCACCAGGCATATCTGAGGATATTCTGTAAGTTTCACACTCATTACCTTTCAAGATGTATGGAGCAGATGAACCCACATTATCTTCCTAATTATGGTTATAATGGCAATAACATTGCTACAGAATATACATATTTTTAAATTAAAAGGGTGTGGGTAATGATATTGTAGGTGATCTTTATACCAAATAAAGACTGAACCAAAAAGAAAAGTAAGGGGCTGGGAAGGTGGCTCAGTGATAGAGCGCTTGCCTTGAATGCATGAAGTCCTGGGATCAATTCCTCAGCACCACATAAGCAAAAAGAAAAAAGTTGAAAGTGGTGCTGTGGCTCAAGTGGTAGAGCACTATCCTTGAGCTGAAGAGCTGAGGGACAGCACCCATGCCCAGAGTGCAGGTCCCACGACCGGAACCCCCCAAAAAAATAAAAATAAAAGAACCTAGGCCACAAAATTTAGTCATAGTACTAGCACTCATATACCATATATATATATATATATATATATATATATATATATATATATATATATATGTGTGTGTGTGTGTGTGTGTGTGTGTGTGTGTGAGTGTGTGTGTGTGTGTGTGTGTATATATATATATATATATATATATATATACACACACACACACACATATATATATATATCCTTCCTAAAATATACAGTGAGTTAATTTGTCGAAACCTGGTCATAGATTAAATATGAGGTGTGAAAAATTTTGTAAGTCTGAAATGACTCCAAGGTATTTTGAGAAGACAGCTGGAAGAGTTATCACTTAATCAAATAGTAATGAGGTATTGGTTTGTAGATAGAGATCAAAGCTCACTTGGGATATTTTGTGTTTGTTAAAATCAGTAGTTAGGAGTTGTCAGTAGACAGGATGCTATTAAGGACTTGAATTAATGTAAACAGAGATGGAGAAAAATACAGAAATAATTACTGTACTCAGTGGTAAAAAACATGAGAAGAAATATTACAGAGCTAAGCCCCGGGATACACAAATATGTAAAACATGACAAATGAAGAAAAACAGTAATAAGTATGTAATGCAGACTTATATGGGTAGGTATTTTTAATGTTTAAGGGCTATGAAGTGATTGTGTGATGACCTAAAATTTAAGAAATTCGTAAGTTCAACTATCCTTTGGGCCAACCATAGCTGATAGTTTAAGTAAAACGGGGCCACAATAGTGTGTCTTGATTTACCAAAGTGAAAATAGGCCAATATTTGGAAAGCCACTTTTTGGACCTGTGGTTGGAGTGGCAATTACTGCAGTTTGTTCAACTGTCAGTAGAAAGCTACAGGTTTAGCACAATGATAGAAATCTTTCAGGGATCTGGTAGATTTTCCCTCTGTCTTCAATTTCCCTTTTTTTCTGAGAGCTAAAATATCACTACTGGAAGCCTGTCCAAATTGTGCCTTTGGCAAGTTAACAGATAGTCGGTCTAGCACATGCCCAAATAAAAGAGAATTGGAACAGGTTTACATTGAGCACTCACAGTAGACGGGTCTCTGGACTTTGTCAGGAAAAGCCTTCTGCCATTGTGGGATGGATAGGGCTGGATGATATGCAAAATAGACACCATAGATGGAAAGTATTCTGCTAAGTTAACACTTGAGATATCGGATGTTTTAACTGCATTGTATTGACTTTTATGAATCAGTTAATCAGATTATTCTTGCCATATTATTTTAATAGACTGTAAAATGCATGCTTATCGCATTTCCTTTGTATAACATATAGTATGTTTTGAAATTTGGTATAAAACATTTGTCTTTTCATTTATTTATCTTTAATATGTTTTACTCTAGTTTTCAAGAGTAGGGAAATGCCCTGGAACTTTGTAATTTGATGTCATATGTAATTTATTTTTTTAAAAATTCTTATTTATTGTCTATTGCAGCCCCCGTCTATATGTAATTTAAACTGTAGTTTTCTTCAAGTGTATCATCCTACGCTGAAGTTTTTTTCTCACAAGCTTTCTAATAAATATGTAGTCTATTCAATTTTTAAAAGTACTGTTGTACCTCCCACTTATTTGTGGCATTTCTGAAATCCAAGTTCCTCTGTGTGTCAGGGTGGATACTTTTGTTTGCAACAGTTTTGTTATTGAATACATAGCATCTGACTACTTAGGGAACAAAGGATGTGAAGTTACAGTATCCCAATAAAGAACTTCCAGGACAATTCAAGGGCAACTCATGTACTCTCTGTGTAGGTGAATAGGAGCATAGAAAAGAAAGTATTATACATGAAAGTGACTGGGAGTGTGTGCACATAGGTATTCACTTATTTATCTGTTGTTATAGTTGTACATATTCAATATTATTCATTATATATATATATATATATATATATATATATATATATATATATATATATATATATGTGATCACAATTTCCAAAATCCAGAGAACCACATCCATGGGCATCGTTTTCCTATGTTGCTCTTTGGGTAATAAGAATGAAACCTGGTATTGTCCTGTGGTAGAGAAATAACTCAGAGATTCAAACATTTTTCTTTCAATATGTTGCCTGTTTCTACATCTAAAATGAGGAAGTCTGTTAATACATAATACATGTTATAATCTATTTAATCTATTTATACAATGTATAATATATTCTATATTATAATATATATTATATATAATCACTGAGTATTATATATTCATAAGGAAAAATACAACAAACGTATCTATGACCATACTTTCCCAGCCATGATTAGGTTCATTAGAGTTAGGTGCATTACATCTGAACAGGAAAAGTCTACTGAAGTTTTGATGACCTTGAGCTAGATAAGGAGAATTTCTGTAAGAGGAGCCTCTCTTCAATTATGAGAAAAAATAAGTTTGGAAGTTTTTTATTTTTTATTTTTTGTTTTTATTTAGGCTGGACAAGGAGCCTGAAATCTGGGCCTGAGCACTGTCCCTCACCTCTTCAATTCAAGGCTAGTTCCCTACCACTCAGCCATAAAAGCACTTCTGGCTTTTTTTTGCTTATGTGGCACTGAAGAATCGAACCCTAGGCATTGTCCCTGAGCTCAAGGCTCGTTCTCTACCACTTGAACCACAGCACCACTTCTGGCTTTTTCTGCCTGGGATTGCTTTGAATCATAATACTCAGATCTCAGCCTCCCAGGTAGCTAGGATTACAGGTGTGAGCCACCTGTGCCCAGCAAGTCCCTCTTAGATATTATTCTAAAAGCCTCTTATCCAAGGTCACTCCTAAGATAATAAATGGACCTATGCCAATAGTTCCTTCATACTCTCATCTCCTGTTATGGCTATGGTGTGTCTTTTCCATTGTATCCTGAACCTACTTCACAGTTCTCTTCCTAATCCATGATTCTAGATGTATTACTAATAATTACCTAAATTTTGTGGCTATAAACCCTAAATTATTCAACTATTAATTTAATTTAATTTTTTTCAATATGATCATGTTTCTGTACAAATCTGAGCTTTTATTCACCTCTTGCATCTACCTCTTGGCATGAGCAGAGCCTGTGCCTAATCTACTTTAAATGCAAGAGGTTAGCCAAAGAACAGCCTACAGTATTCCTGCCTAGGAGTCAGTACAGGTAGTAGAGTGCCTGAAAGAAGCAATGCATTCCTGACATGAGAAGGGGTGAGAGTGACAACAGCCTACAGAGCAAACTGGCAGTCACAACATTTAACAACTTCTACTTTGGGGATACTGATCTCCTGCAAAGTGGCAGTGAGATAACTTTAATTTTCTTATATGAAGGAAGTTGTCATGTCTCACTATATAACTCCCTTGTAATCAAAGAGAGGGTCATTCTTTTGTTTCCACCTTAGGCCCAGTCACAGTTTATGTCAGAATTTGCTCAGACTCTATTCCTACCAGAAGGTCCCTGATGAGGAGGAAAGTGTGATCTCTTGGCTTCTGACTGGCCCTTCGGGACCTGAGGCCACTTTTAGTTTTCAACCTGTTCCTTCTGACAATGGGAAAGCTCATTCTCTGAATTGTGCCCTAGTATCAAATCTCTTCAGAGAAAGTCAAGGAATGACAGATTCTGCCTGAGTGAGTGAGTATCTCCATTTCCAAAGAGGTCAATTAATATCTGATTCTGAGATCCAGGTGAAAGTCCTTTACCAGATCCTCCAAGCCGGAGTGGATGTTAGCTCAGACTCCAAGCCATCCTCATATTTCCAGCTCTTTCTCATGAACCAAAAGGTTACAGGAGTTTAGTTCAGAAACAAGGAGAAATGAGAGAAGCAGAAGATCCATTGGCTGGGTGAGGAATTTAGAGATTTTGGGTGAAAAATAAGGCTCAGAAAATCTAGAATCAGGGGGCTGGGAAGGTTGCTCAGTGGTAGAGCGCTTGACTTGCATGCCTGAGGCCCTGGGTTCGATTCCTCAGCACCACATAAGCAAAAAGAAAAAAGCTGGAAGTGGCGCTGTGGCTCAAGTGGTAGAGCGCTAGCTTTGAGCTGAAGAGCTGAGGGACAGTGCCCAGGCCAGAGTTCAGGCCCCAGGACCAGACACCCCTCCCCCCAAAAAAGAAAATCTAGTATCACTCACATCATTAGGGAATCACATCATAAGATTAGGGAATAAATGTAATAAATTACTACCTAAATTACTAACTCCACTACTCTACATTACAAGTGTTCTGTCAAAAGTTAGCTGTCCTAGCTCTATTTTGATCAGGAAAACAAAGCACATTCTTTCCTTACAAAGTTCTACTGAGTATCTTTATCCATACCCCAGGTTGTTCTTACTCTCTACTTCTCTCTTACTTTCATTCAATCAATGACACTTGAATGTGTTAGCATCTTCTAATCCATTTGTTATAAAGTAAAACAAATTATGGGGAAACGTATATCTATGGTACATTTTCTTCTATGGCATATTTATTTGATGTTATTAAGTATTATTTTAATAGTTTCATTGTTAATACTTGAGAAAAATATTTTACTATTAGCAGTAATTAGTTGCACATTTTTTGGTATTTTCCCATGTCTGTGTATATTTTAAGTTTCTACCATCATCTTTTCCCCCAAATGTTGCCTTCTTAAAATTGCTTCAAATTATAAACTATATATGATGGTCCTCTATGTGTTCATTGATATATTTAAATTTTGATCTAATATCTACATATTATAGGAAATCTTCAACCTATTGTAATTGGTCTGAAAATCAATATGGATGTTCCTCATTAAAGCAAAAACACAATGCCACAAAACTTAGTGAAAGTAGGATTAGGTATATATTCAAAATATTTAGCAATGATACAGTAGAAACATTCACTTCTCATATACCAGAACATGTTTATAGCTATGAATAGCACATTTTCCTCATTCCCTCTTTCTGGTGCATCTAGGTTGATTACACAGCTTGGTTGCTATAGAATATTAATGCCATGAACATGTATGTTCATGTTGATTCATATTCCTTCAATATGTATCCAATTGCAGTAAGGTCATCAACATATCTGTCTTTTTGGTATTGTGTAAACTTCCATTAAGATATCCCAATGGGTTGCACTAGTTTACAATGCCACAAAACCAAATATAGTTCCTGATTTATTTACCTCTCCAGCAGTTTATTTATTTGAGTGGTGGTAGATATTCTGGTGTGTAAGATAGGATCTCAGTGACTTTCCTCTTTATTTTCCTTCGTATTTTCTATGTAGATATGAATCTCAAAAATTTCATTTATTTATTAAACACTTACATTTGTACTTCATTCCTGATTAGTGTCTTTCTTTTTCTTTGGTATTTGATCAATTTTTAAGATTTATAACATTTGATTTTTTCCCATTACAAATACTCATTTCCGTTAGTAAAAAGTTTTTTTTTCATTACAGTGGTGCACAATTAACGAAAAACAACAGATTGTACATTTATATCACTGGATGTTTTTGTTTGTATTTACAGCCAGGAAATTGTTTCAATAAAGATGCTGAACTTCTTTCATTGATATACTGAAATATAGTATCTCATATTGGCCTAAACTAATCTCAGAATTAACAGTCAGAGCCTGGGCCACCACAGTCTGGGCTAAGTAAAACCACTAACACAGTATAAACTGCATTTAAAGAGAGCAAAGGGCTTCATAAAAGATGGAAGAAAGGCATTACCTTAATGAAGCAAATGTTGAAGTTCACAAGCAGACCTTAGGAATCTGAATATCAAGAAGATCAAAGGATAAAAGTATTTAGAAGGACAACTTTAGAACTCAAAATTGGGGAGGTGGGACAAACAATAGATACCAAAACTCAATGCTGAATGGAAGGAGAATTTTACCCCAAACCTCAGCTCTGTCTGACTCTCTCACACAACACACACAGACACACACACACACACACACAGACACACAGACACAGACACAGACACAGACACAGACACACACACACACACACACACACACACACACACACACACACACACACACCGCTAGTGAGAGATCTTTGCCAAAGCACAGGCATTCTGGACTTAGACACTGAATACTCAGGAACTATCCATTGTGAAGGCCTTTACTGAAAGTACCCATTGAAAGTAGTCATTTACTGAAAGTTAAAACTCAGGTTCCTGGAAAAACAGTGAAATGTCACAATAAAGTTCTGCCCATAACTCCCCTAGCAATAGCCATCAGCGGATGACAGGAAGTAACTAAAGCTACAGATTACTTTTAATTTTTAATGTTTTTTTTTTACTTTTTTATTGTGGAAATACTGTACAGAGGAGCTACAGTTACATGGGCAAGATAATGAGTACATTTCTTATCAAGCAATTTTTGCCTCCTCCTTTGTTTCCCCCTCCCATCCCTTCCCATTGTCCCCCCGCCCCCCCCATCGAATCTTCCTCCCCGCTTCCCCTCACCAAAGTTGTAAAGTTCATTTTTTTCCATAAGAACTTGTACATCTCATTGTTACAATGGGTCCACCTGTATCCCTATTTAAACAATTTGTTTTTTTTTTCCCCTTCTCCTCCACAAATTATTGCTTATTGCTTAGCCTGCACTCGCTAGCCAATAAGATTGTTATAAGATTACCCAGTTAACAGAAGGGTCGGGGATCTCAACTCTGACCCACTGCAATGGTGACAGTTGTGAGTCCAGGCTCGACCTTGCAATAAATGACTCTAATGTGGTCACATAAGAACTGGCTCCATGGTGGTCTTTGGGGATCCTTATCTATGCACAAGGCTAGTGTACACAGAGAAACCACAGGGGCAGCTGTATCTGGAACAATGAAGATTTTTTCCTCTTCTTTTCAGATAATCAATCATGATGTTGCAGTTGGCTCCACAGCTGCTCCACATCTGTGCAGGTGGAAGGAAAGGATGCCTTAGACTGCAGGACGGCCTTGTGTACCCCTGGATTTATGTGTAACAATGCAGTTTGTGGTCCTCTAGGCAGGGGTGGCCAAGCTGAAATGGTGGTAAACTTTGCCTGGAGGATGGCACCCTGTGAGCCCTGCATGCATGATGAAGCAGCCTGGAAAGTCCTGTGAACATCTCCGGGATGGCCTCTCAGTGGATTGGAGAAATTGACTCCTGTAGTTGCACATGGCAGGAGGCAGGAGGAGAGCAGAAATCCTGAAGATGGGAGAGGCACAGAAGCAAATGCACGTCTCCATTGAGACTCCTCGGCCATTCTAAGGAGGTTCACAACCCACACGTGGCGGCCACTGAACAGGTCCCCAGAGGCCCTACTTGTCTGGGGAGCAGTTCCTGGTCCTGATCCAGAGCTGGAACTTCCCAAGTGGCCCTGAGCTTGGCTGGGCTGGAGCGGAGCCTACCAGCCTTGCTTCCTCTGCCCTGCTGAGTATATCTTCCTAGCAGCTGCACAGGCTACAGCACCCACAACAGGCCACCTCCTTGGGGCAGGCTGAAGCTGTGCTGACAATTCCTGCCTGGTGCCTGCTTCAAGGCAAGAGCCAGGCCTAGCCCACAGCAGAGCTGGCCCTCACTTTCAAGGGCATCGAGAGAGGCATGACAACCACAGGCCCAGCCTTGCTGCCCTCACTGCCCCTAGAGGTTAACTATCAGTCCCTGCCTTTGTTCTTGAAATTCTTCAGCCATTGGTTGTCTCATTTTTCATTATCTGTTTGGGTGGGACTCGAGACTTCTTCCTCTCCTCACCAAGCTAACATGTCCTAGCAAAGCCACCCCAACTACCAATCTACCATATATTATGTGATTTTTTTGTTTCTCTTCTATTTTCTTCCTCCATGGTATAACCCATTTCCACTGTATTTGAGGTCTGTGAGCTCCAACTTGCATATACAAATTTCTAATATGGGGAGGGGAAGGGAAATAAAATGCTGAAAGAAGTACACAGTATGACCCATTGTTACAATGAGATGAACAAGACACTATGTTGAAAATGAACTTTACTAGTTGGGAATGAAAGGTGAGAGTTGGGGCGGTGGTGAGAAAAGGAATGGCAGGGAAAAACAAAAGAGGAGGTAACAATGTTCGTTAGATAATGTACTCACTAACTTACTTATGTAACTCTAATCCCTCTGTCTACCATTTTCACAATTAAAAAAAAACATGAAAAAAATTATCCTGGAGTACATTAAGTTCAAATTTCCTAAATGTTCTGTAAATTAAGACCAATTTTAAGTGGGAAGTAGGTTCTCAGAAATATTTTTTGTCAGTGTTTGTGTTGTGTATTATTACCCAAGTGTACATAAATTAACAGTAGGAGAAACAATAGGAATAGGAGAAAGAGAAGTTCTGTGTTTAAGTATAATGGTTCAATAAACTATAGAAGACTCTGCAAATAAGACAACTTTGAAACAATAAAGCCAAGGCCAGTATTTAGAACTAGGGAGTGACATAGAGAAAGCATTACTCCTAAATGGAACATGAAGGATGAGGCCACTGTCTTTCTTCTACTAGCTCTAAATCATGGTAGCTAATCATGGAAATTTGTAAAAACTAGAATGGAAAAATAATTCTGGTTCCAAGCAAGTCATATATAAGACCATGGACTAAACTGGGGAAATAAAAGGCCATGTTGAGAGAGCAGAAATTATTCTAGCAATCAACTGTTGGCTAAGATCATATTTCTTTTTCTTTTTCTTTTTCTTTTCTTTTTCTTTTGATGGTAGTGGGGCTTGAACTCCATGCCTGGGCACTGTCCCTCTACTCTTCAGCTCAAAGCTTGTGCTGTACCTCTTGAGCCACAGCACCACTTCTAGTTTTCTGGTGGTTAATTAGAGATAAGTGCCTCAGAATCTTTCCTACTCATGCTGGATTTGAACTGCAATCCTCAGATCTCAGCCTCCTGATTAGCTAGGATTACAGGTGTTAGCCACTGGCATCCTGCTTAGGATCACATGTAATTCACTTGCAATATATTATCTCCTTTTATTGTATACATTTTAGTGCTTTGGAAGTGAATTGTACCTTCATAGGTTTTCAAAGCCTAATTTTCACGAACTTGCATTTCTTCAAATAGAAATGCTATAAATTTTAGAACAGACATAAAAATAGATATAAAATTCACTTACAGGAATTTGTCCAGTGTACATCCTCTATAGTGTGTCCTTTCAAAATTTGATTTTTGGGGATTTTTTCCAGTCTCACACATATTTTCAAGTGCACTGTCAATGAACTACAATTCCCTTTCGAAACACGTTTTTTACTTCTCTTTAATGCATAGAAGTGTAATGAATATACAATTCTTTTTGACCTTTACGACTTGAAAACTTGCTTGCTAAAATGATTGCAGTATTATAAAAATCTATTATCATTATGAGGAGTTTATCAATTTCTCCACAAATGCATTATTTATTTTGTGTCATC
This sequence comes from Dipodomys merriami, assembly GCF_024711535.1. NCBI lineage: Eukaryota > Metazoa > Chordata > Mammalia > Rodentia > Heteromyidae > Dipodomys > Dipodomys merriami. Next base: position 335,857 of record NW_027206073.1, read on the forward strand.
TTTTTATGTTAGGGTCATACTAGTGAGTTTTCTTTGTCTTTTTTCTTAGATACTAAAGAGTAACTTATTTCATATGCTCCTCCTATTGACTATTAATTTACACATGTTCTTTAAAGAAATATCCTATTCAGGAAAAATTATATCGAATTAGAAGATATAAAAATACTTAAGATTCAGAATCATTGTAGCATTCACATTGTAGCATTAACAAATATGTTCCCTCTATCTGTTGGATATGTTTCACTTCGGTTATAGTGTCCTTTGAATTATGAGTATAGTTTCCTTTGAATTATGAAATGCTATCACTTGATATAATCCAGTATATTCTTGCCTTTCTTTAGCCACTAATGATTTCCATTAGAAATCTTTACTCATACAATGTCATGAATTTTTACGTTTATCTCTTATAGGTTTTTACATCTCACATTTAGTTTGATAATCTTTTTTATTATAAATTTTTGTATAAGGATTGAGGTAGGCCAGGCGCCTGTAGGTCCCTCCTGTAATCCTAGCTAGGCAGGAGTCTGAGATCTAAGGACCACGGTTTAAAGCCAGCCTGGGCAGGAAAGTCCATGAGACTTTTATCTCTAATAAACCAACAGAAATCCAGAAGTGGTGCAGTGGCTCAAGTGGTAGGGTGCTCACATTGAGCTGAAGAGCACACGGACAGTGCCTGAGCCCAGAGTTCCAGCCCCATGAGTGACAAAAAAAACAAAACAAAAGAAACAAAAAAATGGATTGAGGTAGTAGTCTAAGATCATTCTGTAAATCCCGAAAGAAAATAGTGCCAATACACCCATTTAAGATTCTATTTTTATTTCATGAAGTCATAGGATAGTTTTCAAAATCTATTGACCATACAACTGAGAATTTATTTTTAACAAATCTGTTACATTCTTCTATGTGTCTGCTCTTGTAGTAGAACTATGTTGTCTTCACTACTAAACATGATAAAAAGATTCAAAGCTAGTATGTAGGATAAAGCTACACCATTTTACAAGATTGTTCTGACTGACCTGTATTCCTTGAATTTACATAGGAGTTTATTGAGCAGGTGGACCAATATTCTACAGAAATATCTAGATGTTTGATAGTCACTCATATTTTGTACCTTCAAAAAACAAAAGACCCCAGATATTATATATAGAAAAATGTCTTCAGAGAATACTTGAAACAACTAAAATTAACTCAGGAATTAGTTAAGATTTAGATAACACTGTAGCATAACAAAGCTGAATGATAACAACTTGAGTTGTACAAAAACAACAGAGGAAAGTGAGAGGAGTAAGAATGATGGACCACATAGGAGCTATATGTGATTGCTATTATGTTTCAAAAACCAGAAAGACTTCAGAGAAGAGAAGGAGAAAAATAAAGTGTCCTGAGAGAAGTTTCTTTTTAATCCATCTAATAGCTTGTACTAAAATCAGTGGAAATGGGAAAATTTAAAATAGAAATTAAAGCGTTGTATATACATGTTGTAATAGGAATATGATAATTTTCAAAGAAATAAGAGAGAGAATAGTTAAACTCTAAAGGGAAAAGGAATGAAGAGAGAAAAGAAGCAAAGTAAAACCTTTCTCAATAACAAACACAAGAGTTTGGAAGTGGAAATATTCTAAATTACAATAAAAATTGCTTGCGTGGATAGAATATGGATCACATGTTATCATATATAATTTTGAAAAAGCATAATAGGAATGAAAGTCATGGTTTAAAACACTATTTGGATTATAACTAGACAGTTTAGCTCAGTGGTAAACCATTGGCTTTGCATATGTGAAGCAATGGTGTGAACTCCCAAGCATTACAAAGTACACACAAAGCACACACACACACACAAAAACCACATAAACACACACACACACACACACACACACACACACCACATACACACATTTGCAATATTGATATTATCATATTAAACAGATGAAATTATCACAAACAGTAAAAGTATGTTAATATATGAAATAATAATATTGCTCGTAGTATTTAAAAGTTTAGTAGAAAGAAAATAGTCACAATATACTTGGATTTTAATAGATTAAGTAAATTGAAAATTAATAGAAGACATGAGAACTTTCGCAAATAAGTTTTAAATAATAAACATTTTGAAACATGTGTCCTTTTATTTTAATAAATGATTGATATTACTGGTGTTGGAACTCAAGATTTAGAATATGATAGCGAGGTACTGTATATAACGATAGGGATGGCTATATCCATAATCATTTCACTCTGAGTAGTTTTACACTAAGTTCTCATAGTTTCCCAGTCTCTCCCGAATTACAAACTCTATTTACACTTCCCACCATAGCTAGAAAATGTATGTCACAAATCACCATGCCGAGCTCAAAGTTCTTTTTTAATTCAAGTAAAAGTACTTCCAAAAAGTGACCAAGTAATGAAGCCTTTCTTAGTAAAGTATGTGCTTCTTAAAAATACTGTAAGTATTTGTTACCTGGACAAATATTTTTATACTATAAGAAAATAAATGTATTTAGATTCACTAACCATATAAAATTAAGAAATTAATTTTTAAATAGCCACATGTTAAATACTATAAAAGCAAAATATATGTGTCTGAATAATTTACATGTGTAAAAATCATGCAAAATCAAATTAACTGATCTTAAACTTTAAAAAAAGAATTACTCTAAAGAAACAAAAGGAGCCAGGCGTTGGTGGCGCACGCCTGTAATCCTAGCTACTCAGGAGGCTGAGATCTGAGGATCGCGGTTCAAATCCAGCCCGGGCAGGAGAGACCGTGAGACTCCTATCTCCAATAAACCACCAGAAAACCGGAAGTGGCACTGTAGCTCAAGTGGTAGAGCACTCGCCTTGAGCTGAAGAGCTGAGGGACAGCGCCCAGGCCCAGAGTTCAAGCCCCATGACCGACAAAAAAAAAAAAAAGTAAAAAAAAGAAACAAAAGGAAACATTTAAGCTCAAAATTTGAAATTTAGAAAATAAAATGAAGTAGGGGCTGGGAAGGTAGCTCAGTTGTAGAGCACTTGCCTTGCAAGCATGAGGCCCTGGGTTCGATTCCTCAGCACCACAAAAGCAAAAAGAAAAAAAGCCGGAAGTGGCGCTTTGGCTCAAGTGGCTCAAGCGCTAGCCTTGAGCTGAAGAGCTGAGGGACAGGTCTCAGGCCCAGAGTTCAGGCCCCACAACCGGACCCCCCCCCCAAAAAAAAAGAAAAGAAAATGAAGTATACTCTTCAGTTGACTTAATTAAGTGTAAACGCTCTGTATATCAATTTTATAATAAAAAAGGCTTGAACAAAAAAAGCAAAAGTACCCATTGATCAATAGCAACAGCAAAAGCATCAATAGTTCTTGTTTTGAGTGTACAAAAATATCGTTGGAATATATAACAATGTTCCTTCCTGAAGAAAAGTACTCATTACCTCATTTATGTAACTGTAACCCCTGTGTACATTATCATTACAATAAAATTAATTTGAAATTAAAAATAAACCAAATAATATACCAATTAAGAATTCTTAGAAGCCATTGGTTAAAAACATTGTAAAAAACTCCCCTAAATATCCAAGGAATATATTTTGATGATACTATTTAAATGCTTCAACTTCAGCAGAAAAGCAAAAAGTTTAAAAACTGTTATAAAGTAAAGTAATAAATCAGAATATATTACTATTAATAATAATCATATGACAAATTTATAGTGGTAATCAAATATGTAAGAAATGAGGCAATTTCCATTCATTTGCACTTAATAAGTGAGAAAGAATTTTCTAGGTCTTTTTAAATTGTCATAAGTTTAATGAAGAAATTATTCTGTCACATCATATGATAATCAGACAAAGCTGATATTAGAACAAAGAACAGATTTATTAAGTTTTTGGATGTTAATGTATATACTTATTTTGGTTGTGGAAAATGTGGGGATTTCAACTTGGGGTATATTGTTCTTGCAGGCTGGCATCATATCTGTGGTTAATTTTAGGATAGTGGTTCCCTTTCCACAAGAACATGCACCTGATCTGTCCTTTTTGCCTTCCCATCATCAATGCCATCAGAGTTGCACACCAACTTTTCTAGCTTGCTACCTTGCCTGGCCTGGATCCTCAGTCCTTCCAATCTTAGTTTCTAGATATTGCAGGATGGTGGAAATGATCCAATTCACCCAGCTATAGATTGAGAAATAAGTCCAATAAATTTTGGCCTGGGTTCTGTCCTCAAGCCTCCTAAGTAGTTAAGCGTACACATGTGATACCCTGGTGCCAAACAGTAAGAATATTTTTAAAGCAAGTAGACATATATATGACTTAGGCTTGTGAATACCTCAGGAGCAGTGAAGCACAGAGGATAGGTAGAATTTTAACTAGCTACTCAGAGGCTGAATAAGCTTAGCTAGCTACTCGGGAGTCTGAGATCTGAAGACCACGGTTCAATCATGAAAATACAAGCGATTATCTAAAAAAAAAAAACACACAACAGAATTGTAGCAGTGGCTGAAGTAGTAGACCACTATCCTTGGGCACAGAAGTTGAGGAATAGTTCCCAGGGACTATCAAGCCTCAAGAATGATGAATGCATGCATGAGCATATGCACATGTTCGTGTGCGTACTCGTACATGCATGCACACATATACAAACACAAATGAATATTTCAATGTGAAGTTATTTATTTTTTTTACCTTGCTGTACGTTATTTCCCTGTATTAGTTCACAAATTAACAAAATCAGCTAAGGACCTATTTACATAAAATTCATCATGTTTCTCTAAAATCTACTCTTTTTTTGGAAGCCTGCTTTTATTTGTCCCAAAAGTAAATTATTCAGAAAGTCAATTCATCACTCTCAAGTCTATAGTATTAGATGATTGTTTAGGTTCCTCCTAGCAAAATGATTTTTTGAAATCCTGCATCAAGCAATATATTTCTTTCACTAGAAGAGAAACCTCTGTCAAACAATTAATAATAGCTTATTCTCCTCCTGGCATTCATCTGTAGTTTTATTTTCTTCATATATTTCATGATCTATCTGTGTATGCCAAAGTCTGCGCTTAGCATGTGTATAACATTCATAGATACTGAAATTGCTTTGGAATAAATAATGTTCACACTGACTATCTTGAAAAAGAAGAATTGGTTTCTTAGCACTTTAGGTAAGAACTTGAAGGAAAGAAACAAAAGGAAAAGTGAGGAACAACTCAACACATACATTCAAATGAAACAAAACAACTCAAGAAAACAAAAATTAATTCAGTACTCAAGAACCTGCAGGAAATGAAAGATTTAAAAAAATCAGCTATGACAAGCTTATGAAATTCGTGACTACATGGGAGTGCACTGTTGGGAGGATAGTGGCTAAAGCCCAGACTGAACAGAAAGTTCTGTACACAATGCCATGCACCTGTTATTCTAAATTCCAGGAAGAATAACATCAAGTGCACTGAGACCATGTTAGTACACAAGTAGGAAGCCAGTTTCTAGCTGAAAAATAATCAGGATAACTTAGGGCTGGGGGCATGACAAAGTGGTAAGAACATCCATTTAAGGGGCACAAAACACTCAATCAAACTCTAGTATTAGGGGTAAAAAAAAAGCTATGATTTAAATAATTAGAACAATTGTAATACTTGAGTATTTGAGTGGAGAAAAATCCATTAGAGAGATAGAATGAACCCACGTTGTAATGCTACTTTAGTGATAATATTTAGTGGTACTTGAGACAAAACAGAGTTACCTTGCAAATGAGCATGGATGTACATTTGGGTGATGGAAATACTCTACTTACAGAGGTGTAAATTAGATTTTTTTGGGTAGGTTGTAGTTCTTGAACTAAAAGCCTGGGTGATGTCCTTGAGCTTTTTCTCTCAAGGTTACCACTCTAATACTTTGAGCCACAGTTCCAATTCTGATTTTCTGTTGGTTGTTTGGAGATAAGAGGCTCATGGACTTTCCTGCTTAGGATGGCTTCAAAACATGATCGTCAGATCTTATCCTCCTGAGTAACCAGGATTCCAGGCATGAGCCGTCGACGTTTTTAATAATTCAGTAAATTGTATAGTAACAGAAGTTATAAATTATCCTTGTAACCTGTGTAATATATGTGTATGTATAGATCAATGCATACAGTTAGAAATATATTGACATATTTTTGCATCTACAGTAGATTTATGAAATCATCCTTCCTTATGAAATAAAATGGAAACAAATTTAATAAGGAGCAAAACAAAGGGAATTGTTACACATTACTACTTGTTGAATGGAAGATGAATTGTCCCGACCCGCAGGACTTCAACGAGGGCGGTGAACTTAAGCGAGAAGGAATGAAGGGACAAGAGACACGAAGAAGGACAGCAAGACAAGGATTCTGATCAAGCTGCCAAATTTTATTTTTCACACAGGGGTATTTATATGCTTACAATAAGGAAGCTTTTTCATTGGGCGTAGCAGCTGCAGGATGCTTGCTTAGGGCAGTGAAAAGGTGGTCCTTAGCAGCTACTGGGGGGTGAAAAGGTGGTTGTAAGCAGCTACTGGTATTTGTATGGGGCAGGATGAAAAGACCAGATTCTGTGAACAGCCTCCTGATGTTCCAGTGAGATAGTCAAGCCTATCATGCAGATAGACTCCCTGCAGGGCTCACGACATCTCCCCCTTTCTTATTTAGAAAATTGACCATCAATTGTTGGTGCTCTTTTTGAGGGGGTGACAGAGGCTCTGTTCCTCTAAGGGGCCAGGGTTTTTCTCTGCTCTGAGCAAGCGTCCTCACTCGGGGAGGGGAATTTTACAGGCCTTGGCATGTTTTTTGAGGAGATGGCTTGTGGGTATGCATGCCAACCGTCATGCACCAGAGCTTGCCACTCAGGGGTCTTGGGTTTTGGGATCTTGAAGATCCATCCCCCTGCAGTCTTACCTGCACCCTTGATTAGAGCATTTTTTCTTCCTCCCATAGGTGCATCCTCCCCCAAGTGGAAGGGCCTATAGGAGGAGGGGCGAACCTATTTATGGCAATAGGCCTTGCCTGTTGAATGGTCAGGAGTTATGAATAAGAAGGGTTTCCTAATTAAGAAAAAGAAGGGGGGCTGTTTCCCACTGGAACAAGCTCATGGCAAAAACACTAATTTCTAGATCTCAATGCTGCATCTGCCATATCAAGGCGATGGTGATGAACCTGTATGGGCTTAGAAACCAAGAGATTAATCTATTATTTAATAAATTTAAACAGGATGGTCCATGTCTGGAGTTCTAGCTGCATCTGCCAGAGAAAAGGCATCATCCTCAGGGGGAAGGTTTCCCCTGGGTTGTGGTAAGCCATTAACCTGTTTTATCAAGCGTTCTGGCAGCCACCTTGGGGCTGCTTGTTCTTGATCTAAAATACAGGCTGAACCTCACCCCCAGATAAGAACAGGATCTGGGCCCTTCCATTTGCCTGTAAGGGGGTCTCGCCACATGACAGATGGGCGGGCAGAACTGGAAGATGGGTGCCAATGCCTGTCAGCTGCCGAGTGGCCTTCATTGTCCAGAGTTAGAAAATTAAGGGAGAACAATATGTTACTAAGGCGATCCCTAGGAGTGGAAAATGAAAGGGCAGAGGCTTTGAGGCGAGTAAGCCAGGTTGTTAGGGTGTGGTGGGCTCATTCTACGATGCCCCGACCTTGGGGGTTATAGGGAATTCCAGTAGTATGATAAATCTGAAAAATAGCACAAAACTGTTTAAACTTGGCACTGGTATAGGCAGGGCCATTGTCTGTCTTTATGTGGGCTGGTTTTCCCATTACAGAAAAGGCTAAAACAAGGTGAGAGAGAACATTTTTGGCAGTTTCTCCTGAGTGTGGTGAAGCAAAAACAAACCTGCTAAATGTGTCTATGGAGATATGTATATATCTTGTTTTTCCAAATTCAGGAAAATGGGTAACATCCATTTGCCAGATTTGATTAGGTAGCAGTCCACGGGGGTTAACACCCAGTTGTTGTACAGGAAGGGAGACAACACAGGCAGGGCATGCCTTTACTCTCTCCCGTGCTTGCTCTCTAGTAATTTTACAAAGCAATCGAAGACTCTGGGAATTTAGATGGTAGAGATTATGTAATTCTGTAGCCTTTTGGACAGACCCAACAAAAACCGGAAAAATGGAATGAGTGGCCGCATCAGCTTGAGCGTTACCCTGTGTAAGAGGGCCAGGGAGATCAGAATGTGCCCTAATGTGTCCCAGAAAAAATGGATGTCTCCTGGCCTGAATTAGCTGTTGAAGCTGAGTAAATAAAAATGCTGCATTGGAGTAAACTTTAATAGCGGGTAAAATTTCTAGCAAGAGAACAGAATGAACAATGTAAGCACTATCTGTATAAATATTAATAGGCTTATCAAAAAACGTCATAAAAACCTGTGTTATAGCGAATAACTCCACAAGCTAGGCTGATTGGTAAGGGGCATCAAAGGTGGTGGTATGGTTGTTAACAATGAAGGCTGCACGGCCATTGCTTGAGCCATCTGTAAAGACAGTCAGGGCTTGAGGAATGGGAGTCTTTTGAGTAACATTGGGAAAAACAAATGGATATAGCTGGGCGAAGTGTAAAAGGGGATCATTGGGGAGATGATTGTCAATTAGTCCTAAAAATCCTGACAGAGCGATGCCCCATTCATCCCCAGTCTGAAGTAAAAATTGAGTCTGGTCTTTGGTGTATGGAATTAAAATTGTATCAGGGTCCTTGCCGAAATATTGTCGAGAGAGCAAGTGACCATTGATAATGATAGAGGCTACCTGGGCAGGGTAAACAGCAATAACCTTGGGGGATGTGGTGGGTAAATGGACCAAAAGCAGGGGGCTGCCCTTATTATTGGAGTGGGGAATCTGTTGCCAAAACAATCCTGTGGGTGTATGAGGGGTATGTAAAATAATTAAGACCAGAGGAAGATTATAGGAAATCTGTGTAACAAAATGCTGGGCGATGGCCTCAGTAACTTGGCTTAAGGCATTTCGTGCATTGGGAATAAACTCGAGAGAAGAGGAGGGGTCAGAATCCCCTTTTAAAATCTCATTAAGAGGCAAAAGCACACTGGTGGGCAACCTTAGGTATGGCCTAAGCCATTGAATATCTCCAAGCAACTTTTGAAAATCATTAAGGGTGTGAAGATGGTCTAAACGAAGTTGAATTTGAGGAACCTGAATTTGATTATTTTGGAGTTCTAGACCCAAATAAGTATAGGGATCCTGTGTTTGAACTTTATCGGGGGCAACCTGTACTCCCAGGGCAGTAAGGGCTTTATAAAGGTCTAAATAGCAGTTTCTAAGTTCGTGGGTGTCAGGTGCAGCAAGCAACATGTCATCCATATAATGTAATATATAGACGCACTGCCATCATTTTCTCACAGGGTCCACTGCCTGGGCAACGTATTTTTGACAAAGGCTAGGGCTATTAGCCATACATTGGGGAAGTACCTTCCATTGAAATCTTTGCATGGGGCCTTGAAAGTTAATGCGAGGAAAGCTAAAGGCAAAATAGGGTATGTCCTCAGGATGTAGGGGAATGGTAAAAAAAAAAAAAAACAACAATCTTTTAAATCAATAACCATTTTGTAATAGTCCCTGGGAATAGCCACCAGTGTGGGAATGCCTGGCTGTAGTTCTCCCATTGGGCGCATAGCTTTATTAACGGCGCGTAGATCTTGTAAAAGGCGCCATTTGCCTGATATTTTCTTTATAACAAAAATAGGAGTATTCCATGGTGAAGTAGATGGCTCTATATGGCCTGCCACCAACTGTTCCTGTACTAACATGGAGGCTGCCTCCAATTTTTCTTGGGTAAAGGGTCACTGATCCACCCAAATGATTTTATCTGCATGGGGCACAGGAGGGTCAGGGGCCGATACTAAAAATCCGAATACCCAAGCCCATGTAGCTTGGATGGGCCCAACGATTCCTTCTCCTGATTTCCCAAGACCCGTACCAGGGACAAAATCCATACGGAGCATTTGATGTGTAACCAATTTGATGTGGGACTAGCAAGGATAACTTTCATCTGGGACAAGATATGCCAGCCCCATAGGTTAACAGGGAGGTCAGGAACAACAAAAGGAGTAACAGTTCCCTTATTGCCCTCTTTGTCAGTCCAATTAAGAACCCTGGATCTTACCAAAGGGTTTTTTGACTGCCCTATGCCTTTAAGGTCAGTTAGGGACGAGGTAAGGGGCCAACTTGGTGGCCAATATTTTTGGGAAATAATTGTGGCATCTCCACCAGTATCCAAAATTCCCTGAAACTCCTTTCCTTCAATTCGCAGGGTGAGGGTGGGTCTTTTTTGAGTGATAGGCTGAACCCAATACGCATCAGAAGACCCCAAAGAAGCAGTTCTTCGCAGTGTAGTCTGAGCAGTGGAAGAACCCCCTGAATTTAATGGGAGCAGTATCAATTGTGCAAGCCTAGTTCCAGCTGGAATAGCTGCAATCCCATTAATGGTCGTGGCCAAAATTTTTAATTCTCCTGTATAATCATTATCAATAATACCAGGAAAAACTTGGACACCTTGTAAGGTAGCAGAGGTTCTTCCAAAAATAAGGGCACACATATGAGACGGAGGGGGTCCCAGGGTCCCAGTGGCTATTATTTGAGGTCCTTGTACAGAGTCTAGTACTGTGTCGGTGGCGGCACAGAGGTCCAGTCCTGCACTGCCTGGGGTTGCCCACTGGAGGGAAGCAATTGTTGAGAGAGGTGGGGGGCTTGTGTAGGACTGGGAGTTTGGGAGGGGACAAACCCTATTGCCCCTGGGCTTGTCTGGGGGATAGTCAGGGCCAGGGGCTGGCCCCGAGGGAAGTTTCCCAAAAAATGAGAGAGAATGGACTGTCCAAGGGCAATTGTTTTAGATCTACATTCGTTGGCCCAATGACTGCCCTTACCACATTTGGGACAAAAAGTGGCAGGTAGTGGTCTATCTGTAGCTTTGGAGGGCACTGCCCCTTGGCTTTGTTTGCCGAAGGGACATTCACGTGCAAAGTGACCAGGTTGTTTACAATTAAAGCAAGTATGCGAGCTGGGGACTGAACCTTGAAATGCCTTGGTAAAGGCAACACCTATGGCGAGCCCCATGGTGTGAGCGGTTCCTACTCCAGCACAAAGCCTGACGAACTCAGAGAGATCACCCTTGTTTTTATGTGGTCCGGAGGACATCTTGACATGCCGGATTAGCATTTTCAAAGGCAAGATGTTTAACAAAGGCACATTCACTTTCACTAGGCCCAAGAAGCCTTTCTGCAGCCAAGTTAAGCCGCGAGACAAAGTCAATGTAGGGTTCCTCTGGCCCCTGTCTAACCTTTGCCAGGGAAGTAGTAGCTGATCCCTTTTGAGGGAGACGCTTCCAAGCATAAAGGCCAGCATTTTGAATTTGTGCCAAAAGTCCGGTATTAAAGTGCGCCTGTTTAGCATTGGTATCAAAGGGCGCATTAACCAAAAGTTTATTATAGGTCCAGGTTTTTGAAGATGTTTTAGCCAAAATTTTTTGCACGGTCTCTCTACATTGTTCCTTAAAGTCCACATTCCATAAAACAAAATCACCCCACTAAGGGTGGTGCGGGCCAGGATCTTCCAATCATTAGGGGTGAGCGAGCGTGCACTTTGGTTTTCTAACAGGCTAACGTATAAGGGGCAGTCGGGCCATATTGGGCACATGCATTTTTAAGCTTTTCAACAAACCGGAGGCTAAGCCTCTTATACTCTTGTTGGCCTTTTCCCTGGGTGGGTTGTTCCTCTTCATCCCCAGTATCCTGTTCTTCATCTTCCTTTTCCTCCTCTTCTGATTCATCCTCCTCACCCTCTGAGGCCCTATCTGTCTGGCTCCGAGTTACTGGAAAGGCGAGAACTGATTGATGGCCTGATCTAACCTTAATTTTATCAGGCGTTTTTGGCGTATTGGTCAAGGCCAGTATGCGGAGTTCATAATCAAGGGACCGCAGTTCTTTTAAAAGTTGAAGGTGTTCTCGCCTATGTTGAAGAGTCTCGCGTAAAGGTGCCAGGTTAGGTAAAGGGGGGGGAAACCTCTTGATCTGGAGGGGCAGTGGGCCCTTGAAAGGCCGGGTCACAAAAGGGAGGGGGTGCATAGGAGGAATGCGGAATATTTGAGGTAGAGTGTATAATCTGAGGTAGGGGGTGACTGAGTAAAGGGGGCCAATCAGGCTGACGATATTGGGCCGCCTCCTCTTCCAGGGTGGCCTCCTCCTCGGGATTTAAATTATTCTGAGGGGAATGGGCAGCCTGGGGTACAGGATAATAATGTTCATCTACCTTTTGAGAAGGAGTTTCAAGATCTAATACAACCGATCGGCAAGCCTCGGGGGGCCGAGAGGCATGTTGGAGAACCTCCTCTCCCGTTTTCACAAGTTTTAAAATTCCACTATCAAACAGAGAACATTTTAAAAAGTCATTAATCAAATTCCAATAGGAAAAGGCCATAGCAGGAACCTTTTCTGAACCAAAGGTTTCATAATAATCTTTTAAACAATCTCCTACTCTTTGCCAGCTTTTTGCATCTATGATTCCTTCAAAGGAGAACCAAGGACACAAGTCCTCTATGAATGAGAAAAATAATTCTAAATCCTTTTTCTTAACTAGCGTTCCTCATTTCTTGAGGGCCTCCTTGAGGTCTGACATAAATATACCATGTGACTATATTGCTTGTCCCATAGTGGGTCACTTACCATGCACTGTCCCCACTCTCCTCCTGGATCTGTCTCTAGGTGGGGTGTGTCGAGGCGATCTCATGATCTGGGACTGTACTTGGCCAAGTTTTCCCGGAGGAGGGCGTTCCTTCCTTAGTCAGAGGCTCGAGCCCCACGTTGGGCGCCAGTTGTCCCGACCGGCAGTACTTGAACAAGGGCGGTCAACCTAAGCGAGAAGGAATGAAGGGACAAGAAACACGAAGGACAGCAAGACAAGGATTCAGATCAAGCTGCCAAATTTTATTTTTCACACAGGGGTATTTATATGCTTAGAATAAGGAAGCTTTTTCATTGGGCATAGCAGCTGCAGGATGCTTGCTTAGGGCAGTGAAAAGGTGGTTGTTAGCAGCTACCGGGTGTTCATATGGGGGGGTGAAAAGGTGGTCGATAGCAGCTACTGGGGGGTGAAAAGGTGGTCATTAGCAGCTACTGGGGGGAGAAAAGGTGGTTGTTAGCAGCTACTGGTATTTGTATGGGGCAGGATGAAAAGAACGGATTCTGTGAACAGCCTCCTGATGTTCCAGTGAGATAGTCAAGCCTATCATGCAGATAGACTCCCTGCAGGGCTCTCGACAATGAATTGTGAGAATCAGATTGGGAAAACCATCTCTACTTTAACAAAATGGATAATTGCTATTAATTTCAATCAACTGTGGAAGGGGGGAGTATTGGATGAGGGGGCGGGGGGAAGCTGGGAATGGATGTGAAGGGTAAACAAAGGAGGAGGCTTCAATGCTTGATAAGAAATGTACTCATTATCTTTCCCATGTAATTGTAACTCCTCTATACAGTATGTTCACAAAAAAAATAAAATAAAATAAAAAAAGAAATAAAAAAGAAAAAAAGTGTAGGGAAAAGTTATATAAAGATCCATTACACTTAAATCACGATTTATTGAATGGAAATTCCCTTGTACAACTAGTTAAAATAATAACAATATAATTAAAAACAATGGAGACATCTGATCTTAAACTGTGTTCTCTTAAACCATGAGTCAATATAATAGTTTCCTCCTCAAAAATTTTCTTTGCAGGTATTTTCCTCATAGTGATAGAAAAATGATCAATGCAATGAATATCAATTTATCACATTGTACATCAGAAAGAGACACAATAAAAATCACAGTAAAAATGTTAGAATTCACCACATGATAAAATAACAGGTAGAATGTGCCAAATGCTAATTGATTATTTTTCCAAGTACTTTACCTATGGTATCTAATTTAATCCTCAGAATAATTCCATAAAGTGGAACTACTTACATTTTTAATTCTCAGATGATCATATTGAAGTCTTCAGAGTTGTAATTACTAGTACAACATTGCACACATGGTAAGTGTTAGCCTGAGGTCCATCCCCGACTGTATCAATTAACCTCACTCTATTTTGTGACTAAAATTCTAGGAACAATTCCCAGAATTATTGTATACACTCATAATATTTCAGTTTATCTTTGTTAGAAAATAGGGAACTGTAATATGAATACTCGAAGTTCAGAATCAATGCTAACCTCCCTGGTAAAAGGAACTGCTAAAGTATAACATTCTTGATTTCTAGGTCAAAATAGCAGAAATCATATTCTTTCCCTTCACTCAACCCTGCACTGCATGGGGACCCTAACTCTGTTTAACAATGTCTTACTGAAAGAATGACCTCCCCAATTCCTGATGGAAACAGACTGCAGGTCTTATGGACCAATCATTTCCACATTGTAGCTCAAAAAAGTTGTTTACCATTAGAAGTATTTTGATTGCTATTTATACCCAACATTTTGAGACAAAGGTACTACTTTAAAATGCTATTAAAGCAACACTGATATAAAAATCACCTTTGACCCCAGATAAATAATTTACCTTTCATGTAAGCAAAAATGCAGTCTGACTATTATTAATGTTAGGAATGAGAAGATAAAAAATCATAGACAAGAAGGCCTAAGCATGAATTAAAGCCTCTCCAACTTGTGAATACAATTGGTTTAAAAAGACATTAAGGGCTGGGAAGGTGGCTCAGTGGTAGAGCGCTTGCCTTGCATGCATGAAGCCCTGGGTTCGATTCCTCAGCACCACATAAGCAAAAAGAAAAAAAAACCGCAAGTGGTGCTGTGGCTCAAGTGGAAGACCGCTAGCCTTGAACTGAAGAGCTGAGGCACACTGTATACAGAGGCAAGTAATTAAGGAAATTTCTTCCTGTGTTACATACAGGTAGAAGAAAGAAGATGTCACACAATTATTCTCTTCATACTATGTTATATTAAAGCCTCAAAAATTGCTTTTTCTAAATTTATAAATTAATGTCATCAATTTCTTGGCAACTCAGTCTAAATTATTCACATTATCATTTTCTACATGAACACTTAGAATTATTTATTAACTGAGTTCTCATTATAACTCACTTGAAACAATATGCTAGGTAAATAGAATGAAAGAAACATCTGTAAATTTGTCAATTAAACCCTCTACCTAAAAAGAATTTTGTAGTATCCTATAGAATATGAAATTACAAACGAAACCAAAATATTTTTTGAAGTCTAAACTCCAATTTAGCAAGATCTATAAAGACCTACATTAGGTGATCTTTGCTATTCCTCCAGGCTTAAGCTTTTGTAATCCTTCATCCTTACCTTGGAATCTAACAGAATGATGATTACTTACTTTTGCAAATTTTGGATGGGAATCATGAACCACTTTGCATCTAGGAATGTTCTGTAATGAAGAGCTCATTTAAAACATAACTGAGGAGGGGCTGGGAAGGTGGCTTAGTGGTAGAGCTCTTGCCTCGAATGCATGAGGCCCTGGGTTCAATTCCTCAGCACAACATAAGCAAAAAGAAAAAATGCTGGAAGTGGCGCTGTTGCTCAAGTGGTAGAGCGCTAGCCTTGAGCTGAAGAGATGAGGCACAGTGCCCAGGCCCAGAGTTCAGGCCCCATAACCGGAACCAAAAAAAAAATTTTAAAAAAGAGTTAAAAAAATAAAAAAATAAAATAAAACACAATTGAGGTTTCTATACCAGTTGTATTTCAATAGAAAACTTGGCTTTTCAAAACATAATGAAAAAATTAGTCCAAATTTCCAACTGTGTATTCCATTCTTGTTTGGTTTGTTTTATTAAGACAAAATTATACTACCTGGTCCTGGGAAGGTATCAGTAGTAATTCCAGTCTCTAATCTCCTGTCAGTTTGAGTGCTAGAATTCAAGGCTTGTATCACATTGCCCCACCATAGGTTCTTGGTTTATTTATTTATCTGTTTGTTTGTTTATTTATTTTTGGGTCCGGTAATGGGGCCTGAACTATGGGCCTTGATGCTGTCCCTCAGCTCTTCAGCTCAAGGCTAGTGCTCTACCACTTGAGCCACAGAGCCACTTCCGGCTTTTTTCTTTTTGTTTATGTGGTGCTGAGGAATCAAACCCAGGGCTTCATGCATGCAAGGCAAGCACTCTACCACTGAGCCACCTTCCCAGCCCCTTCTTGGTTTATTTAATCTAGATACAGACTATCAATTCTGAACTTCTCCAGTGATATTATCCACTAGACTTCTTAGACTGTTCATGCACTATTTTCAAAGATGTTCTAACATTTGACACAGGGTATAAACATTTTCAAATGCACCTGCCGGGTCTCTGATTTATTCCTCCATGGATCCTATCCCTTTAATATTGATTACTTGACTCTCTTACTATTTCTGGTCCCTACTTATGTAATATTCTCAAACTTTTTTGAAGAAAGTTCACTTTAGGATTTTCTAATTTTAAAAATTATCACTTGATTCTAGTCTCACTCAGGACATACTTTCTATTGTTTTCTAAGTTTTCTACATATTCTGAGAGTTGCTTCATTTGTGTATATGTGTGTGCACATATAAGTGCCTCTGTGTGTATGTGTATGTTTATATGTATGTATGCAAAAGCCTCAAGCTCTTATTCATCATTCTTACTCATGACTGTTATTCCATCACCTGAACCATTCTTCCAATCTAGCTTTTGGCTGGTTAATTATAGATAGTGTCTCAAACACTGTTCTGCCCAGGCTGGATGCAATCTGAACTTCCCAGACTCCTTTACATACTTAGGTTTCATTTATCCAGTAGAAACAACTTTTAAACTACAAACATTTTTGTGAGTGTAAAGTCTAAGCTGTAGCCCAGATTTTTAACTCAAGAATTCATATAAAGATAGATGAATATACATAATACATATGCTGAATGTACACTGTTAGAAATGTGATCCTAAGCTGGGTGGTGGTAAGATCTGAGGATTGGGGTTCAAATCCAGCCCAGGTAGGAAAGTCCAGGAGACTCTTTTCTCCAATTTACTGCAAGAACACTGGAAGCCTCACTGTGGCTAAAGTGGTAGAGCATTAGCCTTGAGCGGAGTAGCAGAGGGACAGTGCCCAGGCCCAGAATTCAAGTGCCAAGACCACCACCAACAAAAAATATATAAGTAAAGGAAAGAAAAAAATGTGATCTTATCCACCAGTTGATGGCTAGTATAATCCCTACTCTCTCAAGATGGAATTTTTTCCTTATTAAATCCATGCTCTTATATCTGACTTGCATTGGAAACAGAATTATTCTTCCATTCTAATTTCTACAAAGTTGTGTCATTAGCAAGCGTGATTAGGAAGGGAGTGGCCTCATACTTCGTGTTCCATGTAGGAGTAATGCTTTCTCTATATCACTCTCATAAATCTACATACTGGACTTGGCTTTATTGTTTCAATGTGGTCTTATTTGTAGAGTCTTCTAGAGTGTATTGAACCCTTATACTTAAACACAGAATTTCTCTTTCTCTTATTATTGCTATAGTTAACACGAGTTAACAAATTCATGTACACTTGAGAAATAATGTGCAGCACATATACTCACAAAAAAAATGATCTAGGAACCTTCTTCCTCTTTAAAATTCGCCTCAATTTACAGAGAATTTACAAAGTTTGAATTCAATATACTCATGAATAATGTATTTATAAAAAATATAAATTTTATATTTTCTCTTTACTAAGTTGTCTCTGAAACACGTGTTACATCAGGTCCAAATGTGTTCTTGTGTTATTTCCGTGAAGCCAGAAATCATTCATTATACCTCAAGCAGCACCATAGATTGTTCCTGGAAGTAACTGTTACTGGATATGGAAACTGATCCCAGTAGAGGAATGGAACATAGAGGATTGACAAAGTTCAAGTTAACTTGTGCTTTCCTTTTTACTATAAAAGAAGAGAATCCGAAGGCTTGAAGGAAACTCTGTCCCTGACTTTTTCTAGTGTGTTTTTACTTATATATAATTTTTCTGTAAACTTCTAGTTGAGAGTATGACAAAAAGATAAAATGTGCCATTTGATGGCCAGCATAGGACAAAAAGAAATAACGTTGTTTTAAATATGTTTTTCTGCTGGGGCTGGGAAGTTGGCTCTGTGGTAGAGCACTTGCCTTGCATGCCTGAGGCCCTGGGTTAGGTTCCTCAGCACCACATAAGCAAAAATAAGCCAGAAGTGGTGCTGTGGCTCAAGTGGTGGAGCGCTAGCCTTGAGTTGAAGAGCTGAGGTAAAGCGCCCAGGTCCAGAGTTCAGGCCCAAGACTGGACCCCCAAAAAAATTCTACTGCTATAGTGTTTTTTTGCATGGATATTTCACCCCTGAGATGATTCTTTTGTTGCAGAAGTCAGTTATGAATTACTTTAGTTTGGTCCTGAGTTCTCCAGAGCAGTAAGGATTCCAAAAAAGCATCCAGTGTATATGATCAGCAAAAGGAGCCACTTCTCAGACCAATACTCCTTTAAGGAGGGTCCCAATGAAATATCTGGTTTTTTGTCTGCTTTTGTGTTTAGCTTGTGTTGGTTCTGGGGCTTGAACCTAGAGGCTGAACCCTGTCCCTGAACAGTTTTCTTTCCTGCTCACCTACCCCCAAAGTTAGTACTCTATTGCTTGAACCAAAACTCCACTTCTGGCTTTTTTGCTGTGTAATTACAAATAAGAGTTTGACAGACTCTCCTACCAGGTTTGGCTTTAAACTAAGATAGTAAGAAAGCCAAGTGACATCAACTGTATAGACTTCTCTTTTCAAATGAGAAATATTAGATGAAGTTTATTGTAAAGCTAATATTTTACAATTTTTTTCTTTCTTTATTATTGTGAGCATACCGTACAGAGGAATTACAATTACATGGACAAGATAACGAGTACATTTCTTATCAATCATTGTTGCCTCCTCTTTGTTTCCCCTTCCCATCCCTTCCCATATTCCCCCCTCCCCATACCCTATCCTCCCGCCCACCAACGTTGTAAAGTTCGTTTTTCAACATAACGACTTGTACATCTCATTGTTGAAATGGGTCCACCTGTATCCCTAGTTAAATGATTTGTTTTTAGAGCATATGTCCAGAAAAGAAACCATAACATAACTCAGCAAAAGTAGGTGCACTGAATCATTTTGGAATTTTTTTGGGGGGAAGATTATTGAACTTGTCATTCCTTTTGGGGAAACTTAAAGTTATATTTCACCTTTTTTGTTGGTTGTGGGGCTTGAACTCGGATCCTGGGTGCTAAGCTAGAGCACCACCTCCAGGTTTCTGGTGGTTAATTGAAGGTTAGGGTCTCGTGGACTTTCTTGACCAGGCTGGCTTTGAACCACAATCTTCTGGTCTCAACCTCCTGAGTAGCTAGGATTACAGGAGTAAACCACCAACTCCTGGCTCATATTTGCATTTATGTGTACTGAATGACACTGTGTAGACAAAGAATGGAAATTTTAACCAAATGATATTGCAGCATTTCAGAAAAATTGAAGTAGCAATAAATATGTCCTCTTTTCCATTTTGTTACGTTAATGACTGATGATTTTTGGGACCCTTTCATTAGCATCCTCTGCCATCTGTATAGGTGTATTTAGTATCAGGAAATGTTCATAGAGAAATATAGAAAGAATAAGATTTTTAGAAAGCAAAGGAGAAAAGGTATGAAAGAATAGCATAGAAGGAGATACATTTATCACACAGAGATTATAAGCTAGCCTAAGAGATTTAGAATGCTAAAGGCAATGAGGAACTGCCTAGCTGACAACTAGTTCTACAATAACCAAAAATGGTTCTCAAGAACAGTTTCTGGTATACCTTAATTACTATCATTTATTCCTTCTATCTGGAGTTATATATTCCTTATTTTCTTTCACAACTATTAATTAGCCTCTGCATTTTTGGTGCCATAACTGACCAAAAAGATTTCAAAATCACACATAGCCTACCATTCTCTTTGTGATTAGCAGTGACGACACAAATCCAGGAATGGTTGAATTTCCAGAATTAAACATTACCTGACATCTAAGCATATCCCTGGCATTAATTGCTGTGACTTAATGAACAAGACTTTTTTCAACACAGTATCCTAATATAAGTAAAGTACATGAATTAGGAACTGTTTTCAGGTGTCAGTATGGAAGGAGCAATTATATATTCCAAGTGTGGGTTATTTATTTTGCATTTACTAACTGAATGTTTTTGTTTTGTTTTGATTTGATTTGTTTTTGTTCTTTTTGTCAGTCGAGGGGCATAAACTCAGGGGTAGGGAATATTCCTGAGCTTTTTTTTTCTTGCTCAATGCTAGCTCTCTATCATTTGAGGCACAGCACCACTTCCAGTGGTTTTGTGTGTGTGTGTGTGTGTGTAACTAAGGAATTGAACCCAGGGTTTCATGGATGCTAGGAAATCACCGTACCATGAAGCCACATTAACAGAGCCTTAAAGGCTGGATGGACAATGAATAACTGTTACGGTCTAGCCAGATAACAGAAGGGCTTATCTCATGGAGCTGTTTCAACAAGCTGAGGCGACAGCTCCTGACCCACAGCCAACCTCCAGAATGAGAGGACCAACCTTGGGTTCCAGCCACATGGGGATGGTGGGCCCCCTCCTCCAGCATCCATGTGACCAGTTCTTGTGAAAGAGAGAGAGAGAAAAAGTCAGAATTACAATTAAGTCTGGTGCCAGTGGCTCAGAATTCTAATCCTAACTACACAGGACGCTGAGATATGAGGATCATGGTTCATAACCAGCCGAGGCAGGAACGTCTGTGAGAATCTTATCTCCAAAGAACCACCAGAAAATCAAAAGTAGTGTTGTGGGTTCAAGTGGTAGAACACTAGCCTTTTGCTGAGGCTTTTGGGAACATCGCCCATGCCTAGAGTTCTAGCTCCACGACTGACAAGATGTGGACTTCCTACCACAAGAAGCGGACTGAATAGCAACCATTGTCCTACGGAGCATGGTAGCAAAGTCAGGCAGAGCTTCCTTTGAAGTTGAAGTCATAATTAGGTCACCTGGCTTCTCTCTGCCTTGGTATCTCCAGCTGCAAAACTCAACACAGTGAAAGATCCGCTTCCTCATTGGGATAGGGTAATGATGAGAGAAAGCCATGTTTGTTTCATAATCCCACATCTGTTGCACAATTAATAACAGGCCTTGCCTGAGCCCTTTCTGGCTATCTTCCTGTCATTTCCTCACAGAATTGCCGAGAACCTTATCTGAAGACTACTCCCTCTGTTCCTAGCCATGCTCCAGAGATCCCTCTGTATAAATCCCTTGTTTGCTCACAACTGTCCTGTGAGGAGAATGAGGTCTGATTGTTACGAACCTACCCAGAGCTTCACCTGTGGTCAAGAATCGTCTCCTGTGATTTTTCTGCCTGCTCAACCTGACTTAAGAAACCATTCAAGCCACAGGAAAATCAAACACAAGTAGACTAGAGTCTCCAAAAAGAGACAGGTTAAGAACACAAGGGAGATACAGGATCTTCCCATCCCCCACAAAAAAATCAAAGAACTCTTTTTTTGTACCTTTTATAATTTTTTTCTAAAAGTTGTTTTTTAATTTTTAATTTTTTGCTTTAATTTTTTTCTTCCTCTCATAATTTTTATTTTAGGGGTATATGTGTGGGTACTTATTTTTCTCTTTTCAGAAACATTGAAGTAATACCTTGCATTCTCTCAGGCCACAAGTGTAAAAAATTAAAACTCAACAGGAAAAGCCACCAGAGAAAATCCTGTAACACACTGGAACAACACACTGCTGAATCACGAGTGGGTCA
Source organism: Dipodomys merriami (assembly GCF_024711535.1). NCBI lineage: Eukaryota > Metazoa > Chordata > Mammalia > Rodentia > Heteromyidae > Dipodomys > Dipodomys merriami. Next base: position 357,608 of record NW_027206073.1, read on the forward strand.
TGGAAAAGATTAGAAAAGAAATTCAAATGTTGATGAACACACAAATTACCAGCTCCTTTGGGACACAGCAAAGGCAGTACTCACAGGCAAGTTTATAGCTCTGAGTTCATACTTCAACAAATTGGAGAGATCTGAAACCAACCATTTAATGAGACATCTGAGTCTCCTTGAAAAAGAGCAGCAAGATGATCCCCAATCCAGTAGATGGTAAGAAATAATTAAAATTAAATCATAATTAAATGAATTAGAATCCAAAAAAAATCATAGAAAGAATCAACAAAACAAAGATTTGTTACTTCCAAAATATTAACAAAATTGACAGACTCTTAGCAAATCTTATAAGAAAGAGAAGAGAACACACCCAAATAAATAAACTCAGAGATGAGAATGGAAACATCACCACAGAAACAACCAAGATTCAGAACATTATAAGGGAATACTTCTCAAAACTTTATGCTAATAAGTTTGAGAACTTGGCAGAAATGGACCTTTTCCTAGCAAATACTGACATGCCAAAACTAAAGCAAGATGAGTTATACCATCTTATCAGGCCCATATCAAGCATTGAAATAGAAACATCAATAACACACCTCCCATCTAAGAAAAGCCCAGGACCAGATGGTTTTACAGCATAATACTATAAGCCCTTAAAAACACAGCTCACACCAATACTCCTCCAAATCTTCAATGATATTGAAAGAGAAAGTTCACTACTGAACTCATTCTATGAAGCCATAATAACCCTCATGCCCAAACCAGGCAGGGACACATCACAGAAAGATAACTATAGACCCATTTCTTTGATGAACATTGATGCAAAACTTCTCAACAAAATGTTGGCCAATCAAATTCAACAATTCATCCAAAAAATTCTACACCATGATCAAACAGGATTTATTTCAGGGATGCAAAGCTAGGTCAATATATGCAAATCAATTAATATAATTCATCACATCAACAGGAGCAAAGATAAGAACAACCTGGTTATCTCAATAGATGCAGAAAAAGCATTTGACAAGATCCAACGCCCCTTTATGATGATGGTTCTGGAAAAATTAGGAATCCATGGAACTTTGCTCAATACAATAAAGACTATATATGACAAACCTACAGCCATCATCATACTTAATGGTGAAAAAGTAAAGCCATTTCCTCTTAACTCAGGAACGGGAAAAGAAGGTCCACTCTCTCCACTTCTCTTCAATTTAGTATTAGAATGCCTAGCTACAGGAATAAGACAAGATGCAAACGTAAAGGGGATCCAAATAGGGAAAGAAGAAGTAAAACTCTATGTCTTTGCAGATGTCATGATCTTGTATTTAAGGAATCCAATAGACTCCACTCCCAAATGACTCAAGCTGATTCAAAACTTTGTCAAAGTAGTAGGGTATAAAATTAACCCCTCAAAATCAATGGCTTTTCTATATACCAACAATGAGAAAAGTGTGGCTGAAATTAGGAAAGCATCTCCATTCGTAATAGCCCCACAAAAAATAAAATACCTAGGAATTAACTTAACCAAAGAAGTGAAGGAACTCTATGGATGAAAATTTTAAAAACCTGAAAAAGGAAATCAAAAGAGATCTTAGAAAGTGCCAAAAACTCCCATGCTCATGGATTGGAAAGATCAACATCATGAAAATTCAATCCTTCACAAGGCTCTCTACAAATTCAGTGCGATTCCTATAAATATTCCAACCTCATTCTTCAAGGAAATAGAAGAGGCAAACCAATAATTCATAGAGGACAATAAAAGACCCCGAATAGCAAAACGATCCTCAACAGAAAAAACTGTGCTGGAGGAATATCATACCAAATTTCAAACTCTAATACAAAGCAATTTTAATCAAAACAGCTTAGTACTGGCATAAGAATAGATTTCAGGACCAAAGGAATAGAATTGAAAACCCAGAAATGAACCTACAGACATATAGCCAACTACTCTTCCATAAGGGAGCTAAAATAATAGAATGGAAGAAAGACAGCCTCTTCAGTAAATGGTGCTGGCAAAATTGCTTAACTACTTGTAGAAAACTAAAGCTAGATCCTTATATATCACCCTGCACCAGAATCAACTCCAAATGGATCAAAGACCTCGGAGTCAAAGCAGACACTCTGAAAACATTACAGGATGGAATAGGAGAAACCCTATGTCTCCTTGGCACAGGTTGAATTTTTTTTAATAGAGACCCAGAAACACAAGAAATCAAAGAAAGGTTGGACAATTGGGATTCCACGAAGTTGCAGAGCTTCTGCATGGCAAAGGACATAGCTAGCAAGATCAATAGAAAGCCCACGGATTGGGAGAAAATCTTCACTAGCCATACTAGAGACAACAGTCTCATATCTAAAATATACTTGGAAAAAAAAATTAAATCCCCCAACAACAAATCCTCAAAGAAACAACTGCCCAATAAATAAGGCTAAAGCCTTAAAGAGAAACTTCACTGAAGAGGAAAGAAGGATGGCCAATAGACAAATGAAGAAATGCTCAAACTCTTTAGCCATAAAAGAAATGCAAATCAAAACAACATTGAGATACCACCTCACCCCAGTTAGAATGGCTATAATGAAGAACTCTGATAACAGATTCTGGAGGGGATGTGGACAGAAGGGAACCTTACTTCATTATTGGTGGGAGTGTAAATTTGTTCAACCACTTTTGAAAGCTGTATGGAGGTTCCTCAAAGCACTCAACATAGAGCTCCCCTTTGATCCAACAATCCCACTTTTGGGCACTTACCCAAATGTTTACAAAGAAGACCACACTAAAGCTACCAGCACAACTATGTTTATTGCAGCCTTTTTTACCATAGCTAAGATATGGAAGCAACCCAGATGCCCTTCGGTAGATGAATGGATCAAATAAATGGGTTATATATACACAATGGAATTCTATGCCTCCATCAGAATGAATGACATTGCTCTATTTGTTAGGAAATGGAAAGGGTTGGAAAAACTTATATTAAGTGAAGTAAGCCAGAACCAACGAAACATAGGTCCCATGTTTTCCCTTATTTGCAATAACTCGTATATATCTGAGTCAAGCATAAAAGTTCAGATAAATTCATGTTAGTGAAAAGAACCCTAAGATATCTATTCAATTTTTTTTCTTTCATACGATTGTTTCTAGTACATTCATAAGATTATTTATTTGTTGCTTTTTATATCCCTCCCCCACGGTATAATCCCTGCTTTGACTGTATTTGATGTTGTTATAATTTATGGAGGGGAAGGGAAAAAACAAATCGTTGAAATAGGGATTAAATTTGGACCCATTACAACAATGAGACGTAGAAGTGGTATGTCGAAAATGAACTTGACAACTCTGGTAGGGGGATGGGGAGGGTCGAGTGGGGGGGGGAGGATGGGATGGGAAGGGGAAACAAAAGAGGAGGCTATAATGCTTGATAGGATATGTACTCATATCTTGCCCATGTAATTTTAACCCCTCTGGACAGTATTTTCACAATTAAAAAAAAAAAAAAGAATTGGCTGCTGTGGACTAAATTTTTGAGAGTATCCATCTAAATCGATGACTGTGCATGTTGCTACATGTCTACCACCCCAACTACAGATGACCAGGCCCGGTGGAGCATACCTGTCACAGATAGCAGGACATCAATCCAGCCCAGCCAGAGCATATAGAGGCTCTGTTTCAGAAATGCCCAAAACAGAAAGGTGGCTCCTCAGAGCCAGGGAGAGGAAACAAGTAGCGGGTCTTGGTGCCCTCAGAGGGGTGTCTGACCCAGGGTAGGGGTGGTTTTGGGGCAGCCACTCACATGTGCTCCTGGGAGAAGTTGCTTGAGGCTGCTCCAGGTGGAGCGAGCGGGAATGGCAGTGGCATTGCAGACACATGGCCTCAGAGAACCAAGGCCATTGACCAAGTTGGGGCTTTACACAGCCTGGCAGGGTGCCATTGCCTGGTTTGAAATTCTGAACCTTGGGAAGGCGGGAGGGGGCTGGGGACTAGGCAGGCATCTCAATTTCCTTCTATATTCCAGTCGCCTAAAATCTCTTCTCACCACTCAGCCATCTATACCTTCCTCAACTGCTGGTAGTGGTGTAAACAGAGGGAATACTGGTGCTTCCAGGCAGCATGGAATGTGGGCATGGCCACCATTCTTGTATCTCATTGGTCAGAAAGAACAATGAAAGAATGGGGGTGTGGCCAGAATCCTGTGATGCAAACAGCATGGGCAGAGTCAAGAAGATAGCAGCTCCCCCAGCCCTTTTCCCAGGGAACAATGTCCAATTCAGTTGGAGACAAGAGGGTGACCTGCTTTAGCCGCATGGCTGCACAGATCATTGTGTATGGCTGTTTGTTCCCAGTCACAGACCATGAACTGAGGATATGGGCACAGTCTGTGAGCTGCTTTTGCTCAAGGCTGGCCTTCCACACTGGAGCCACAGGGATTCTGGCTTTGTTGGCACTGAAGTTGGACTTTCCTGCCTAGGGTGACTTCGACCATGATCCTCTCATCACAGCCTTGTAAGTATCAAGGAAGACTGTTGAGGGCCACTGGTGCCTGCCTAATCATTTGTCTTACTGGTGTTCTTGGACAGACTGATGAGTTCCCTATCCTCGGGTTTAAGTGGTGGGAGCTATAGCCCACAGTTGGAATCCTGGTCCAGCCACCTCAAAATGGAAAGAGATCCTAAGAAACTTATTCCTGTCCATATGATTACCAATAGAATATGATGTATGTCATGATTGAAAGAGCAGTTCTTGAATGATTCTAGGATAAAATTATAAAGAATTATTTTATAGGAAACTGATCGATGTTAGTTAATGCTTTTTGAAGCATTTAAACAATCACATTCATAAAATGGAGGAATAATGAAATACCTAAGAATTACTATACTATTACATAATATAAAGGTGGCATTTTTCTGTCAGGACTGTCGGGATTGGAACCTATGGTCTTGGTAACTGTGTTGCACTGTGTGGGAAGGGGAAGCTGGCCTCCTTGAAGTCAAGAAATTCAAGTCGGTTCTTTAGGCCTGAAATAGATCCCCACCACTAGAAAACATCCTATTCATGTACAATTTACATATATGATTCATATTTACATTCATATGTTGACTCCATATTGCATTCAGTGCAGTTATTTTATTTGTTTGTTTTATTCATGTATTGACCATTTATTTTGACTATTATGGCACATAAAACATTGATTACATAAGATATAGGTCTGCATATGTGTTCCACTTCTTACCTGACACTCAGGACTTCTTACTCCACAATTCATTTTTGGGGAGTGCTGGCAACTGAACTCATGGCCTACAAGCCTACAAGGCCCAATTCATGAATGGGTGAGTGTCAGCACGCCATCCTGGGCACATTGAGCTGAAAGGTTATTCCTAGGAACTGAGATCAAGCCCCAGGTGTTAGCAAAATAAGAACAGATTGACCTGCAGATGGAAGTACGCTAATAAATATGTATTTATATAGAGTGTTAAAGATGTCTATATATTATTCAGTTATATAGACTACATTCCTACCAATTCCTGGGTATTAATCATGCGTCCATGTAATTAATATTATTGTTTTCATCCTTATACTATTAATGAAATCAATCAGTGTCCTGAAATTATTGCATTCCTGTAAGTAATAATATTCTTTTTATGCTTCATAAATATTAAATAAATTAGCTTCTTGAAATTATGCTGCCTAAATTTATAGTAGCATCATTCATGATCAACTCATTGAACATTGACATTGATAAAATTCCATTGTTCTTCCTATGGTTGGGAACAATTTTCTTAGTATCTCCTGCCATTGGTTGGTGTTAGGAGGGGGATTCGAAATCAGGGCCTATGTTGCCACGTGGGCAGCTTTCAGCAATGCAAGGTGAAGTACCCTTTGCAACAGTGTCATTCAGACCCATGAGGGACACCGTGCAAAGGAAGAAAACAAAAATGCCACAGTTTTTCTGTGCATTGCTTTCCCTGCAAGACCTGAGGATCTAGGATCCCAGAAGCAGCTGTAGGTCTAGTGGCTGTACCCCAGCATAGGGTGATCCAATTTGAGGCAGAGTTGCCACAATTTGACTTCAAGCCCATACTGAGAAAAGTAAAATAAAAAATTTAGCTCCCTGGCTTGCAATTCGTGATGTTTAATCTTCCAGGCTTTAAATTTGAACTCAGGATCTGGGTAAATCTGCAGCAATGTGGATGAAGGAGAAGATCACTGTACTTGAAGATAAGAAAGTCAGACCTGGGAAGATGGTGGAGAAGCTGGAGTCTAAACAAGCTCTCCCATAGAAAGAAGTTTTAGAGTTCCAGTGAACAGTCCTAAGCCAGAGAATCACACCAAGTGTGCCATCACAGAACAGAGAGTCAGGCCAGAGAGGGAAAATCCAGGCAAGGAGACAGATCTGAGCTCTTGCAAGCAGCGGCCGCAGCAGCAGCAGCGGTGGCAGCTGCAACCACAGGCGCCATACCCGAGAAACAGAGAGTCCAGGACGAAGGAGCCAGACGCAGCGGGTGAGCGGATTCTACTCAAAACCAGCAAGAACCAACAAGGAGCAGACATATTCATCCTGCAGTTCACAGACCAGAGATGACCCAGGAACCAAGACTCGGCATGAGTAGAAGCCTGATGTCCTCACTCCTTCTCAGGGAGCAGAGGAAGGAATGCCACCCCCCCCCCTTACTGGAGATCTCCATCTTGGATACTGACAAAGAGCTCCAACTCAAGCCTTGAAATAAAATGAATCATTTAGCAGGTCACAAGAACTTAACGGCGGCGTGACCTGCCAGACTCAGCTCCACCCAGGGAAAAGTCACCCAGCTTAGGCGCCAGCCCTAGTAATGGCATTCTTCACTGGGTAATCAGAGCCAGAGGCTGCCCCTCCCTTTAGCAGCCTCGACAATCAATTGAAATCCAGTAAACAGAAACCCTGGGAATGGCTCCAGGCTGGGCTCTGTGAATCTTTCACAAACTAGCCACCAGGAAAAGCTACTGTTTGTTGAAAGGCTTCAACTCTACCCAGAACCTAGCCTCATCATTGATTCTCCCTCTTTTGTGATACTCAAAGCAGATCTGACTCCCATTGAACTAGCCTAGGAGGAGGATCACAAAATCCTGGGTAAAGCAGAGCATTTTTCTGCCTGTTCGAATAAACTGACTTAAGTAACCAACCAAGCCAAAGAACCAAAAGCAGACAAAAGACTCCAACAAAAAGCTGGTTACAGACACAAGGGAGATACAGAATTTTTCCCACTCCTCCCCCAAAAATCAAAGAACTTTTTTTTTTTTCTTCTTTCTTTTTTTTTTTTTTGGTACCTTATATTAAAAAAATTTCATTTCTAAAAATTTTTAATCATTAATTTTTGCCTTGATTGAAAAAAAAATGTTTTCCAGTATATTTTTTTCCCTCTTACAATTTTTATTTTAGGGATACGTGTGTGCATTTTTTCTTCTTTTTTGATTTCTTTTTCTTTTTTTTTCTTTTTTAATTATCTTTTTGTTTTTTGTTTAGCTCTACTGAACTTCTGATCTTTTTTTCTTCATTTCTTATCATTTTCACCTTTTCCTCTCTGTCGTTCTTCTTTATATGACTTAATTCTTGTCCTGCACATCCTCAGATAAACCTGTAGTTGACTATTAGACCCTATCCTCCACTGTGTACACACTTAATCCACAAATTTATTACTCAATTCAATACCGCTGAGACTTAAATTCCTTAATAGCAGTAACACTTCTTTATACCTACATAATATTTTAAGCATTTTATTTTTAAGTTTTCACATCTCCTTTATATCGCTCCCCTTCTCTCATTATATTCACATTCTTCTCTAAATAGATTCTTGTCGAATTCTGGCATAATATTATTAATTTTTATTTTTCTATTTTTTCTGGTCTCTTTTCTTTTCCATTTCCCTTTCTTCATTTTTTCTCTCTCTTTCTACTTTCTCCTACCCAACCTATTTCCTGCTTTGAGATTAGGACTTAGTTAACACTCCCTGTGATTTCCCACATCAATCTATTCCTATTTTTTACCCACATTGCTCCCTAACCCTAATAATTTCTGGTTTTCCAAATTCTTCTTTGCGGTTTGTAGCCCATTAACATATAGTTGTTTGATATTGAATAGATGTATCTATTGAACTAGATTGTATCTGTAGACTATTGACTGTGCAAATTCAGACTTTGGTGGATGCTTGCCTTAAGATATTGTTCTAGCACAAAACTGGTGCTATTTATATCTCAAATGGGCAGAGTAAGCCGGAAAAACACAAGAAAAATGGCAAGTCCGGGTATCTCAATTCTCAATCTTGATAATCATGGGACAGAACAGATAATGAATAATCCAGAGGAGAGTTCCCCAATAGCTCTACAAACACTGTTGGCTAACATGATAAATGAAAAGATTGAAAACTTACAAAGGATTCTGTATGAGCATGATAAGGAGAGAGAGGAGGCAATCGAAAAGTTTATACAGGAATATCATAAGTGTGAGGAAGCTACTCAAAAACTGATACAGGATTTGCGTGAGCAGCTTGAGAATACTCAAACAGAAAGGGAGGAATGGTGTGAGCAGGCTGAGAACACTCAAAGAGAACTACAGGAATCCCATGAACGGGAGGAAGCTAATCAAAGAGTAATACAGGAATTGAGAGAGCAGGAAAAGAATAAAAAAAGATCACTAAAGGCATTCATGGAACCAATTAACAAAGAGCTGAAGGAAGACAGGGAGACCACAAAGGGAATGCTGAATGGAAACCAACAGAAGGAATTGGAGTCCAAGGAAACCATAACCAAACAACTAAGTGATTGGAGAATAAACACTGTACACAAAATTAAGAAAGTAAAGAAGTTCATACAAGATCTAAAACAAAGTTTTAACAAAGAATTTGAAGCAATGAAACCTGACCAATTAGAAGGAAAAGAGATAAAAAACAAAGTAGAAAGTCTTGACAGCAGGTTAGACCATGCAGAAGACCGAATCTCAGGGATTGAAGACAGCCTAGATATTACAGAGAAAGAACATACAACCATCCAAGAAAAGTCCAAGAAATATGATAGGTCTATCCAACACTTGGAAAAAAATATCAAAAGTCCTAATCTATGGATAATGGGTGTAGAAGAGCACCTAGAAATAGAAGTTAATGGTCTAGGAAATTTGTTTAACAGGATCCTAGCAGAGAACTTCCCAAACATGCAAAAAGATAGGCCTATTCATATACAAGAAGCTTTTAGAACCCCAAATAGACCAGACCAGAATAGGACATCCCACAGTCACATTATAATACACACAGGATCAACTCAGACCAAGGAAAGGATCCTTAAAGCTGTCAAGGAGAAAAGATTAATCACCAATAAAGGGAAATCAATTAGAATCACCTCAGATTTCTCAGCAGAGACAATCAAAGCAAGAAGAGCTTGGAATGATGTATGCCATGCCCTAAAAACAAACAATTATCAAACAAGAATACTCTACCCAGCTAAACTCTCCTTCATAACTGAAGGCCAAATAAAAACCATCGATAGCAAAGAAAAATTGAAACAATACATCTCCACCAAATCAGCCCTACAAAAGATTCTTAAAGATGTCCTACACATAGAAAACCAACAAGACCACAATAAAGGCCAAGAACCTGCACCCAAACTGAGAATCCACGAACCATAGGAAGAACACAGTTTTAGCAACCCCCAAGAAGGTTGATAACATGGCAGTAAGTCCCAAATACCTCTCAGTCCTATCTATTAACGTTATGGACATAACTTTCCAATTAAGGGACATAGACTGTCTAGTTGGTTTAAGAAAGAAGTTCCTTCAATCTGCTGCTATCAGGAATCACATCTTGCCAATAAAAACAAACACATTTTCAATGTTAAAGGCTGGAGCAAAATCTACCAAGCAAACAGCCCCCATAAACAGGAGGGAGTTGCAATCCTAATATCACATAAAATAGACTTCAAATTAAAATTCGTGAGAAGAGATAAGGATGGTCGCTACATACTAATTAATGGATCTCCACTTCAGGACGATATTACAATTCTAAATATCTATTCGCCAAACAATGGAGAACCCAAATTTATCCAAGAAACACTACTTTCTCTCAGAGTCCACATAGATCCAAAGACATTAATTGTTGGGGATTTTGACACACCACTCTCCCCACTAGATACATGAACTTGGCAAAAACTCAATAGAGAAACCGCAGATTTAAACAGCTGCATAGATCAACTAGATTTAACAGACATCTACCGAACATTTCACCCAGCAGCATCAGAATACACGTTTTTCCCAGCAGCATATGGAACATTTTTAAAAAATTGACCACATTTTAGGCCACAAAGGAAACTTGTCTAAATTCAGAAACATTGAAGTTATACCTTGCATTCTCTCTGACCACAAGGGAATAAAATTAGAACTCAACACCAAAAGCCACCAAAGAAAGTCCGGTAACATATGGAGGCTGAACAAAACACTGCTGAATCATGAGTGGGTCATGGAAGAGATTAGAAAGGAAATTCAAATGCTCATACTATTCAACAAAAATGAACACACAAATTACCAGCTCTTCTGGGACATAGCAAAGGCAGTACTCAGAGGCAAGTTTATACCTCTGAGCTCCTACATCAACAAATTGGAGATATCTGAAACCAACAATTTAATGACACATCTAAACCTCCTTGAAAAAGAGCAGTAAGATAAACCCCAATCCAGTAGATGGAAAGAAATAATTAAAATTAAATCAGAATTAAATGAATTAGAATCCAAAAAACCTATACAAAGAATCAACAAAACAAAGAGTTGGTTCTTCAAAAAAATTAACAAAATTGACAGACCCTTAGCAAATCTTATCAGAAAAAGAAGAGAACACATCCAAATAACTAAACTCAGAGATGAGAACTTGATAGAAATGGACCTTTTCCTAGCAAATATTTACATGCCAAAACTAGACCAAGATAAGTTAAACCATTTTACCAGGCCCATATCAAGCATTGAAATAGAAAAAGCAATAAAAGGTCTCCTAGCTAAGAAAAGTCCAAGACCAGATGGTTTTACAGCGGAATTTTACAAGGCCATCAAAGCAGAGCTCACAGCAATACTCCTCCAACTCTTCAATGAAATTGAAAGAGAAAGTTCACTACCGAACACATTCTATGAAGACATCATAACCCTCATCCCAAAACCAGGCAGGGACTCATCCAAGAAAGAGAACTATAGACCCATTTCTTTGATGAACACTGATGCAAAAATTCTCAACAAAATTTTGGCCAATCAACTTCAACAATTCATCCAAAAAATCATACACCACGATCAAACAGGATTCATTTCTGGGATGCAAAGCTGGTCCAATATATGCGAATCAATTAATATTATTCATCACATCAAGGGGAGCAATAATAAGAACCACATGGTTATCTCAATAGATGCAGAAAAAGCATTCGACAAGATCCAACACCCCTTTATGATGAAGGTTTTGGAAAAATTAGGAATCCATGGAACATTCCTCAATACAATAAAGGCTGTATATGACAAACCTACAGCCAGCATTATACTTAATGGGGAAAAAGTAAAGCCATAACTTCTAATCTCAGGAACAAGACAAGGATGTCCACTCTCTCCACTTCTCTTCAATCTAGTATTAGAATGCCTTGCTACAGCAATAAGACAAGATGCAAACTTAAAGGGGATCCAAATAGGGAAAGAAGAAATAAAACTCTCTCTCTTTGCGGATGAATTGATCTTGTATTTAAAAATCCCATGGATTCCATTCCCAAATTACTCAAGCTGATTCTAAACTTTGTCAAAGTAGTAGGGTATAACATTAACCCTCAAAAATCAATGATTTTCTGTATGCCAACAATGAAAAAAGTGTGGCTGAAATTAGGAAAGTAACTCCATTTGTAATAGCCCCACAAAAAATAAAATACCTAGGAATTAACTTAACCAAAGAAGTGAGGAACCTCTATGATGAAAACTTTAAAATCTTGAAAAAGGAAATCAAAACAGAACTTAGAAAATGGCAAAACCTCCCATGCTCCTGGATTGGAAAGATTAACATTGTGAAAATGGCAATACTTCCCAAGGCTATCTACAAATTCAACGTGAGACCTATCAAAATTCCACCCTCATTCTTCAAGGAAATAGAAGAGGCAATCCAAAAAATCATATGGAACAATAAAAGACCCCGGATAGCAAAAAGGCACCTCAACGGAAAGAACACTGCTGGAGGAATATCAATACCAAAATTCAAACTCTACTATAAAGACATAGTAATCAAAACAGCTTGGTACTGGCATAAGAACAGACCTCAGGACCAATGGAATAGAATTGAAATCCCCGAAATGAACCTACAGACCTATAGCCAACTAATCTTCGATAATGTAGCTAAAATAATAGAATGGAAGAAAGACAGCCTCTTCAGTAAATGGTGATGGCAAAATTGCTTAACTATTTGTAGAATACTAAAACTAGATCCTTATATATCACACAGCACCAGAATTAACTCCAAAAGGATCAAAGACCTTGGAGTCAAAGCAGACACTCTGAAAACTTTACAGGATGGAATAGGAGAAACCCTAGGCCTCGTTTGCTGAGGATGAAATTTTCTTAATAGAGACCCAGAAACATAACCAATCAAAGAAAAGTTGGACACATGAGATTGCATGAAGTTGCAGAGCTTCTGCATGGCAAAGGACATAGCTAGCAAGATCAATAGAAAGCCCACAGATTGGGAAAATATCTTCACCTGCCATACAATGGACAAGGGTCTCATATCTAAAATATACTTGGAGCTCAAAAAATTAAATCCCCCAACAACAAATTCTCAAAGAAACAACTGCCCAATAAGTAAGTGGCCTAAAGACTTGAAGAGAAACTTCTGTGAAGAAGAAAGAAGGATATGCAACAGACACATGAATAATTTCTCAACCTCGCTAGCCATAAAAGAAATGCAAATCAAAACAACATTGAGGTACCACCTCACCCTAGCTAGAATGTCTATAATCAAGAACTCTAACAACAACAGATGCTGGAGGGGATGTGGACAGAAGGGAACCTTACTTCATTGTTGGTGGGAATGTAAACTTGTTCAACCACTTTGGAAAGCAGTATGGAATTTCCTGAAAAAACTTCACATAGAGCTCCCCTATGACCCAGCAATCCCACTTTTGGGTATTTACCCAAATGTTTTCAAACAAGACCACACTAAAGCTACCAGCACAACTATGTTTATTGCAGCATTATTTACCATAGCTAAGATCTGGAACCAACCCTGATGCCCCTCATTATATGAATGGATCAAGAAAATGTGGTATATATACACAATGGAATTCTATGCTTCCATCATAAAGAATGACATTTCCCCATTTGTTAGGAATTGGAAAGGCTTGGAAAAAATTATATTGAATGAAGTAAGCTAAGCCTAAACAAACAAAGGTCCATGGTTTCCCTTATTTGCAATATTTCCCTTATTTATTTATTTATTTTTGGGTCCGGTTGTGGGGCCTGAACTCTGGGCCTGGGCGCTGTCCCTCAGCTCTTCAGCTGAAGGCTAACGCTCTACCCCTTGAGCCACAGTGCCACTTCCGGCTTTTTCCTTTTTGCTTATGTGGTGCTGAGGAATCGAACCCAGGGCCTCAAGCATGCAAGGCAAGTGCTCTACCACTGAGCCAACTTCCCAGCCCAGTCAAGCAGAAATGGTCAGATAATGTGATGTTAGGAAAATGAACCCTTAGATAAGTATTTAAATGTTTTTTTTTCTTTCATGCATTTGTTTCTAACTCATTCATAAGATTATTTCCTGGTAGCTTTGTATGTCCCTCCACCACAGTACAACCCCTGCTTTCACTATTTTTGATGTCGGTATAATTTGTGGAGGAGATTGGGAAAAACAAGTCGGTTAAGTATTCAGGTGGACCTGATGCAACTATTAGAATTACAAGGTGTCATGTCAAAAACGAACTTTACAACTTTTGTGCGGGGGCTGGGGGGGAGTCCGGGTTGGGTGGGGTGTGGGGAGAGGCTGGGATGTGAAGGGTAAATGAAGGAAGAGGCTGAAATGCTTGATACAAAATGTACTCATTATCTTGCCCATGTATTTGTAACCCCTCTGTACAATATGTTCTCAAAAATTAAAAATTAAAATTAATTTTTAAAAATGTCATATGTGAAATTTAATGAGGTCAACAAGAGATTATGAGGACAAAAAGGCCTTAGAATTACAATTGCAGCATATCACAAAATTTATGATGACTGGATAGGTTTGTGATGTCACGGGGTGTTATGTGATATTGTGATATGTGGTTATTGTGATATTACAGTGGCAACCTGATGTAAAAAGGGATTGTAATGTAACAATGGTTATGAGGTCACTATTTCTTTATGATATCAACTTACAGGCCGTATTTTAAAAAGAATGAAATCACAGAAAAGGCATTCATAATGTGTCTATGATGTCACAAGGACAATGTGAAGATCTAAATCTATCATATCATTTTAGTTTTGTGATTTCCCAATGAGCAGATGTTGTCAAAATGACAAAGTGATTTCACAATTGTGATGAACTCACAAACTGTTTTTGATGTTAAAATGTCTTGTCTGATTCTCAATTGTCAATATTTCAGTGGGGATTTGAGTACACAAAGGGAATGTGATTTCACAAAGCTATGTATTTTATCAAAGGATATAAGATGTCATAATAGATTTGAGATGACACAATGTGATCCTGGTGTCAAACCAGCAATGTGATGTCACAATGTGTTTGTGATGTCACACTGGTGATGAGATCATAATGGATTAGTTATGCCACGACTTTTAATATCACAATTATTTGTCCAATTTCAATTGCTACTAGACCACCATGAGGACACGGTAAAAACCAGTAGTGCCCTTATAATCCACGGGAACAGATAATCATCATGGCATCTTGGTCTCGACCACCAGAGAGGGTGGCTGCATGCCACTGGAGGGGGCAGGGCATTCTGCTAAAGGAGATAGGATGTCAAGCGCCACATGGTGAGCTACCAAGAAGTCATTGGGCATGAACATTTGGGAAGTAATGATTGAAAACTGTTATGCAGAAAACATCGCAGTGGTGGAAGGGCCCAGCCTATATATAGGCTGCAGGTTCAGAGCAACAGAAAGGGAGAGAAAAAGGGGAAAGGCCTGGAAGGAAAGAAGTGATGAGCCTGTAGGAAGGTAAAGACCTGGGAGGAGAGGAAATTGAGGGAGAGCAGGAGGTGAAGGATGGCAGCTGGCCACCTGGATATGGCAGGGCAGGACTGTCAAGCGTAGAGCAGCCTGAAGAGAAGAAGGGAATGGTGGAAGGAAAAAATGAAAAGACCTGAAATGTAGGACAAGTCTGGAGAGAAGGAGGATGAAGAGCATGGAAAAAGCCTTGTCCTTTGAAGTGTGGAGTTTTGGAGATCATTATTTTGGGGGATGGTTGTTTGCAGACCACTTCACAAATGGCTGGGCTTCTGTTTGGAGTTCTGAGGGTTCATGGTTGTGGCTGAATTTAGCTCTGGGCATCCAGCCCAAGTCAAGGTAGTCGCTTGTTGCAAAATTTATGAGGACAAGGCAGGTTTGTGATGTTACATTGCATTAATGATATCACAATGTCCATATGAGGTCGGAAAGGGATTGTATTGTCACAATGGTGATGTGGTCGCAATGGGTTTCTGAAATCAAACTATATGACACATTTGCGATAGAATGAAATCACAGAATAGGCAAGCACATTGTCTCTATGACCTCACAATGAAAATGTGATGTCATAATGCTATGATGTCATTGTCATTTTGGGATGTCACAATGGGCTGATGTTATCCTAACAACAATGTGATCTCACTCTGGAGATGATGTCACAAAGCATTTGTAATGGTAAAACGGCCTGTCTGATATCAGTTGTCCTTTGCTCACAATGAGGATATAATTACCCAAAGGGACTGTGATGTCACAAACACTATGTGCTTTTTCAAAGGTGCTAAGAGGTCACAACAGGTTTGGTATATCACAAGGTGATCATGATATCACTGTGGAACTATGATGTCAAAATGGGTTTGTGATGTCACAGTGGGGATAAGGTCACACTTCGATAGTGATGTCACTATGAATTTGTAATATCACCATTACATGGTGATATTACTAGATCACAATGAAGATAGTTGTTCACATAAGGAGCTAGAAGTCAGAAAGGCCATGAATTTTGTAAAATATTATGAGTACATAAGAGATTGGTGGAAATGCGATGGGACAGAGATATCCCATTGGAAATATAAAGTTACCATTACATAAGATAGTATTATTTTGAAGTCACAAATAGTTGGTAATGCCATATAGGTGATGAGGTCATATAGATTTGTGATTTCACAATGGGATAGTGATGTTACAATCTCATGCTAGGCCTCTAATTGACAATGAATATATAAGTTCACAAGGGATAATTTATCCGAAGACATATGTTGGCACAAGTGTAATGAGTCTTAACAGGTTTGTGATGTCACAATGTGACTCAATGTTCATGACATCTGGCAATGTGTTGTCACAGTAGTTGTGATGTCACACGGGATTTCTGATATCACATGTCATACCTGATGTATTATGAATTAAACAATTATTAGCTCAGGGAGGCCAGAGATCACACTGGCAGCATGTCAAAACATTTATGAGGATAGGACAGTTTTGTGATGTCACAGTGGGTTAGTGATATCATAATGGCAATGTGGTGTCATCAAGGTATTGTGATGTCATAATGGTTAGGTAGTCACCATCTATTTCTGATATCAACCCACCTGCCACATTTGAAATAGAATGAAATCACAGAATAGGCATTCCAATGTATCTGTGACATCACAATGGGTATGTGATGTCATAATGCTATGAAATCATTGTTGTTTTATGATGTCACAATTGTCTGATGGTGTCATAATAACAATGTAATGTTACACTGGTGATGATGTCACAAAAGTTTTGCGATGTTAAAATGGCATGTCTGATCTCAGCTCAAAATGAGGATATGGGTACACAAAGGGCTTGTGATGACACAAAGGCCATGCTTTCAAAGCTTCTGAGGTCATAATAGGATTGGGATGTCACAATATGATCATGGTGGCACAACGGCAATGTGATATCACAATGAGTTTGTGATGTCACCGCTGTGATGAGGTCACAATGCATTAGTGATATCTCATCAAGTTTTAATATAACAATGATATATACAACTTCAATTTCTTCTAATTCATTATTAGGATACTGTAATAACCAGTGTTGCCAGAATTATCTGTGGGAGCCTATAATCATTGTAAATTCTTGGCCTGGCCCACAGGAGAATGTGGGGAATGCCGCCAAAGGTGGAGGTGTCAGGCCTCACATGGTGAGCTGTCAAGAAGTGATTGAGCATTGGGCAGATTGGGAAGAGACGATTAAAAATTGTTAGGCAGGAGACCCGTTAGAGTGAGGAGGGGTACAACCTATATATAGGTTGCATTTTCAGAGCATTGGAAGTGGGGATAAAAATGGGAGCTACCTGGATGGTAGAAAGTGATGAGACAACAGGAAGGAAAAAACCTGAGAAGAGAGGAAGATGAAGGAGAGCAGAAGTTTGGCAAGTGGTCACTGGGTCAGAGTAGAGCAGGCCTGTGGAGATTGGAGACACCTGAAGAGAATAAGGAAATGGTGGAAGGGAAAAAGGGAACGACCAGGAAGGAAGGACAGGTCTGTAGTGAAGGAGGGAGGAATGAAAAAGTAAAAAGCCTTGCCCATTGAGATTTGGAGATTCGGAGATCATAATTTTTTGGCCGGTGGTTTGCAGACCAATTAAGAAAGGATTGCGCTGCCCATTGGAGGTCTCAGGTTTGGTGTTCAAGGCTGCTTTTGGACCTGGCTATCCAGGCCAGCATAAGGTAATCTCAGTCCTCTTGCTATTGTAAATTGTTTTATTATATTAAATGTGACTACATGGTTTGTCTCCTTGTCTTAGAGGTTATAAGTACATGAGTTCACAGAAAGAGCTTGAAGTCTCAAAGGCCACGAATTTTCTAAGATGTGATGTGGCCATATAGGTTTGTAAAAACACAATGGGATAGTGATATCACAACGGCAATACCACAATATCATGTCAAAATAATGTTTTGATACTAGAATTATTTCTTGATGCCATTCTCGTGATGAGGTCACAATAAGTTTGTGATGTCACAATGGGTTCATGATGTCAGATGGCAGATCTCAATGGTCATTAATTGGAAATGAATATATAAGTTCAAGAAGGGACTGTAATGTCTCCAAAGGCATGTGTTGTCACAAATATGATGCCGTTCTCACAGGTTTGTAATGTAACAATGTGACACAATGGTCATGATGTCTGCCAGTATGATGTCACAGGGGATTTCTGATATCACATGTCATATCAGAAATATGAGATTGAAAACAGATTATGAGCTCACAAAGGGTCTAACATATGACAATGTCACAAAACTTATAAGGACAGGACTGGCTTGTTATGGCACAGCAGGTTAATGATGTCACAATGGCAATGTGATGTCACAAAGGATTGTGATATCACAATGGTTATATGGTCAAATGGGTTTCTGAAATAGAATGAATTCACAGAATAAGCCTTCACACTGTTATGTCTATGACATAACGATGTCACTGTGATTTACCATGCTATGATGCCATTGTCATTTGGTGATGTCACAATGAGCTGATGGTGTCATAATGACAATTTGATGTCACTGCTGATTTATGATGTTACAATGGTTATGAGGTCACATTATGTTTCTGATATCAACACACATGTCAAATTTTAAATGGAATGACAAAGCCTGGCACGGGTGGCTCATGCCTGCAATCCCAGCTACTCAGGAGGCTGAGATCTTAGGATTGCAGTTCAAAGTCACCTCAGGCTAGAAAGTCCATGAGCCTCTTATCTCCAATAAAAACCACTAGAAAACCAGAAGTGGTGCTGTGGCTCGAGTGATAGTGTGCTCGCCTAGAGCTGTAGAGTAGGGACAGCACCCATGCCCAGACTTCAAGTCCCATGACCAACTACCACAACAAAAAAGAATAAAAACAGGCATTCACAATCTGTTTATAACATCACAATGACAATGTGATCTCATAATACTATCTTGTTATAGTTTTCTGATGTCAAAAGTAGTTGATGCTGTTATAATGAGAATGTTATGTCACACTGGTGCTGTCACAAAGTGTTCATGATGTTAAAATGGCATGTCTGATATCAATTGTCAGTTCATAATGAGGGTATAGTTACACAAAGGGACTGTGATGTCACAAAGTCCATGTGTTTTTCAAAGGTGCTAAGAGGCCTAATAAGTTTGGGATTTTACAATGTGATAGTGATGTCAAATATCTATGAAAGCTCACAATGGGTTTGTGATATCACACTGGTGATGAAATCAAAGTTTTGTGAAGTCACATCTCATAATCACATGC
Source organism: Dipodomys merriami (assembly GCF_024711535.1). Classification (NCBI taxonomy): domain Eukaryota; kingdom Metazoa; phylum Chordata; class Mammalia; order Rodentia; family Heteromyidae; genus Dipodomys; species Dipodomys merriami. The sequence goes on from NW_027206073.1 coordinate 377,029, forward strand.
CCAATTTCAGTTGCTACTATTTCACAATGAGGATAAGAGTTCACAGAAAACGACAAATATAAAAGGCCCTGAATTTTCTAAAATGCTATGAAGACATACTAGGTTATTGAAAACACAATGGAACAGTGATATCACTATGGCAATGTGATGTTGCAATATGATTACTTAAAAATGTTTTGATACCACAATTGGTGATGCCACACTAGTAATGAGTTTATAAGAGGTGATGTCACAATGGGTTGGTGACATCAAAATGACACATGTGATCTCAATTTTCAACTCAAAATGAGGATATGTGCTCACAAAGGGACTGTGATGTCTCCAAAGGCATGCATTGTCTCAAAAGTGATGAAGTCCTAATGTGCGTGTTATCAGAATGTGACAAATGCTCATATTATCTATCAGTGTGATGTCACCATGATCTAAATGTCACACTGGTTTCGGGTATCACATTTCATAACTGGATTGGGTATGAGAGGATTGTAATTTCACAGTGGATTAGTGATATTACTATGGAAACGTAGGGTCACAAAGGTATTGTGCTACCACAATGGCTAATAGATCACAATGTGTTTCTACTCTAATAGGTTTGTGCTGTCACAATTGGTTGGAAATGTCACAATGGCATGTCGATTCTCAAATATCATTAATTCACAATGAGGATATGAGTTCACAAAGGGACTGTGTAGTCACCAAAGTCATGTGTTGAGACAAATGTAATGAAATCCTAACAGATTTGTGAGTTCACAATGTGACACCATGGTCTGGATGTCTATCAATGAGATGTCACAATATTCATAATTTCAGAGTCAATTTCTGATATCATATATCATACCTGAATTATTATGAGTTTGAAAACAATATAAGCTTACTAAAGGCCTAAAATATTCTAAGGGCAGCATATCACACAAGTTATGACTAAAAACTCATGGTCTTTGGATCTTAAGATTCTTTCTTTGAAATTGATCCTCATTGTGAACTAGTAGAAATTGAAATTGGACATGTCTTTGTAATAATACAAACTCATAGTGACATCACAAACTCATTGTGATCTCATCACCACTGTGACATCACAAACTCATTGTGACATCACATTATTGTTGTGCCTTCACAATCACATTGTGACATCACAAAGCAATTGTGAAGTCTTATCACATTTAAAAAAACACATGACCTCTGTGGCCTCACAGACCCTTTGTGTACCCATATTCTCATAGTGAAAATTTTGATCACACATAGCATTGTATCAACACAAATATTTTGTGCAATAATTACAGCTGTGAAATCACATTGTCATCATGACACCATCATCTCATTGTGATAACACCAAACCCCAATGACACTATACCATTTTTTTCTTTTTTTTCTTCTGTACATTTTTTGTAAATATATTGTACAGAGGGATTAGAGTTACATGACTAAGGTAATGAGTACATATCTTATCAAACATTGCTGCCTTGTCATCACATTGTCACTTTGATGTCATAGACCCATTGTGAATGCCATTCTTTCATTTCAATCTATTTCAAATGTGCCATATGGGTTGATATCAGGAAACCATTGTGAACTCATTTCCTTTGTGACATCAAAATCTCTTTGTCATACCACATTACCTTTGTTATATCACTAACCCACTGTGACATCAGATACTTCTACTGTCCTCACAACATTTGTGACATGTCATTGTGATATTTTAGGCCCTTTGTGAGTTGAAAATCTGTGTTTGACTTCATATTTCAGATATGACATGAGATATCTAAAATCCAGGGTAACATCATGATATTACACCACTGGACATCATAAAAATTGTGTCACTTTGTGACATCTCAGAACTGTTAGTTCTTCACCTTTTTGACTACATATACTTTGGGGACATCAGAATCCCTTCCCAAACCCATACACTCATGGTGTATGACAACTGAGGTCCCACATGCCACTGTGACATCACCAACTCCTTGGGACATCTCAAATCTATTGTGACCTCCTCATCAGTATGGTGTCACCAATTGTGACATCAAAACATTATTATAACATGATGTTGAGATATCACATTGTCATTGTGAAATCAGTGTCCCATTGGGTTTTCACATAGTATGCCCTCATACTATGAAGCTTCATCTATCACCTGGTATCCTCATATTGAATTAAGAGTAATTGAAATTGGATATATCATTCTGATAGTATAAACTGTGACATCACAAAACCATTGTGACCTCATCAAAAACCCAATGGGACATCTCATTTCCATTGTGATATTATGAATCACAGTGTGCCTTCCAAAGCTATTATGACCTCTTACCACCTTTGAAAACACACATGGCCTCTATGACATCACAGAACATTTTTTGTATTCATATCCTCATGGGGAACTAATGACAACTGACATCAGACATACTATTAAAATACAAAAAATTCTTTCTGACATCATCATAATTGTGACATCATGTTGCCATTATGACAACATCAGCTCATTTTGACATGTAAAACTACAATGACATCATAGCACTGTAACATTATATTGTCATTCTGATATCATAGACACGTTGTGTTTGCCCTTTATGTTATTTGATTCTATATCTAATGTGGCATGTTGGTTGATATCAGAAAACCATTGTGAGTTCATCACCATTGTGATATCATGGTGCCTTAGAAGCATCACATTGCCATTGTGATGTCACATTGCCAAATTGATGTCACAAAGGGATATTAATGTCACAAAGGTTATGACATCACAATGAGTTTCTGATATCCACACACATGCCACATTTCAAATACAATGAAATCACAGATTAGGCATTCATAATGTGACTATGATGTCACAATGATATAATGGCAAATGCTATAATGTCATTGTCATTTTGTGATGTCACCATAAGCTAAAGATATCATAACAACAATGTGATATCATACTGGATATGACGCCACACAGGGTTTATAATGTTAAATGCTTATGAGGTCACAATATGTTTCTGATAGCAACTGATCTGCCACATTTAAAATAGAAAGAAATAATAGGATATACATTCACAATGTGTCTATGACAGCAAAATGGCAATGCAATGTCATAATGCCATGATGTCAGTGTAGCTTGGTGATATCACCATGAGCTGAACGTGTCATTATGATAGTCTGATGTCACATTGGTGATGATGTCACAAAGGGTTTGTGATGTCACAGTGGCAAGTCAGATCTTAATTGCCATGAGTTTATAGTGTGGATATGAGAATGAAATCACAATGACATACGCAAATGAACTGTGATGACACAAAGGCCATTTTTTTTCAAAAGTGCTAAAGTTCCTAACAGATTTCAGTTGTCAAAATGTTAATGATATAAAAATGTTCTCAGCAGTCCTCCTTGATACTTACAAGGCTGTGATAGGAGGATCATGGTCAAAGTCACCCTAGGCAGGAAAGTCCTTGAGACTCCTGTCCATATTGTGCCAACAAAACCAGAAGTAAAGCCATGTAGCTCCATTGGTAGAGGGCTAGCCTTGATCAAAAGCAGCTCATAGACTGTGCCCAGATGCTGAGTTCAAGGTCTGGGACTGGGAACAAACAGACATACACCACAATCTGTCCAGCCATCCGGCTAAAGCAGGTAACCTTCTTGTCCCCAAGTGGATTGAACAGAGTTCCCTGGGAAAGGGGCTGCCATCATCTTGACTCCACCCATTCTGCCTGCATCACAGGATTCCAGCCACACCCTCATTCTTTCATGGTTCTTTCTGACCAATGGGATATAAGAATGGTGGCCATGCCCACATTCCATACTACCCAGTAGCACTGGGATTCCGTCTGTTGGTTGACACCACTAGCAGCAGTTGAGGTAGAGGTAGCTGAGTGATGAGCAAGAGACTCGAGGCCTAGGAGGAGAGGCCTTTGTCAGGCTTACCATGTGCACGCCTGCGCTCTGGCCCCCTCCACCCCTTCCCTGTGGCACAGCATTTCAAACCTGGTGCTGCTGGCTAAAACCCATGTTGCCTCTTGGATTCCTCAGACAATGTCTGCAATGGTGCACCTCTAGCTAGCTTGTTGCCCTGACCTGGTCCTGGCACCCTTGTCCTCTGCTCTGGGCCTGATGTCGACCATACCACTGCCATTGCTGCTTGCCCCACCTGGAGCAGCTGCCAACAGATTTTGCCAGCAGAACATGTGAGTGGTGGCCACACAGGCCCGCTCCCTGCGACCCCATATCACCCCCCGTCTTGACCAGGACCCGCGCCTCCTCTCTGGCCCACGCCCTGCCATAAATGTGCCCCAGGAGTGGGGGTGGGTGTTGACCCGAGGATCCCATCCCCATATCCAGTGTCTGGTGTCCCAGGAAATGGGGAGATGCAGGGTTGGGTGAGGAGTGGACGCCACAGAGCCCCTGACCTGGAGCAGTGGGAGACACACAGACGTACATCTGCACCCTTCCTTTCCCTGGTGGAAACCTGGTGTGGAGCAGCATGTCCACACCTGCCTTCTGGGGTCTTTTCCCTTTTTCTGGGGATGGGAGGCTTTGGATGCAGAAGATAGACCCCCCCTTTCTGTGTGAACCCTTGTCTTCTGTGCTCGATCATCCTTTCACCTGAAGACAGAGAGACAGAGAGACAGAGAGAGAGATCATCTTTCTCCTTGTACAGCCTGACTGTGCTCAGGTGAGTGATCAGTTGGCAAATTGCAGGTGCTACATGGATGAGTCTTCTGTCACCAGTCTGGATGTGTGTGTGTGTGTGTGTGTGTGTGTGTGTGTGTGTGTGTGTGTGTGTATGTGTGTGTGAGTGTGTGTGTGTGTGTGTGTGTGTGTGTGTGTGTGTAGAAGTGAGTGGTAACAAGGAGGCTGAATGCTTTGGTAACTTCTACCTGCTATCTTTTGGGCATGCATGGCCTTCATAGCTGAGGTCTGGGAGCCTGGAAGGGTGAGATGCTTGAATGGGACACAGCACTGTTGAATTACAAGAACAAGGGATCTGTGTGCCCTGGAACTGTGTACTACTTTGGGCCTGGTTGGTGGGATTGGGAGCTTGGGGGGACCTAGGAGTGCAGCTGCAGGGGATGGCTTCCCCGGAGGAAAGAGAGCATGTCCAACACTTAGTAAAGATATGAGTCCTGCTAGTATGGAGTGCAACAGCATCGGTCAGACTCTGGGTCTTTTCATCATAACCTCTGATGGGCGAGGCGAGCCCTATTTTAAATCTTGAGCTGTGTTCTTCAGATCTCAACCTCCTGAGTACCTAAGATTATTGGCATGAGCCTCTGGCACTGTGACTCTGGTTCTTTTTGGTATATTAGGGTTTGATCTCAAGGCTTTAGGCTTGCCAGTCAGGTCTTTTACCAGCTATTCTGTCTTGGGCTTTTCTGAGATGGAGACTTAATATATGCTCAGGCTGGGGTGGATCACAGTCCTCATGTATGTGACAGGCATGACCCACCAGGGTCGGTCCTCTGTAGTTGGGAAGGTAGACATGTAGTGCCACGCTCAGTCATTGGTTTAGATGGATTGTCACAAACTCAGTACACAGCAGCCCATTTTTGCCCAGAGGTGAGTCTCTGGGTTGGGCCTCAACCATTGGACTTCAATCTCCTCCTGGGACAGTTTTGAGAAAACAAGGGATTAATACAGAGTGATCTCTAGAGCAGGGCCAGACACAGAGGGTGGGGCCGTCAGATACGGTTCTTGGCAGTTCTGTGAGTATATGACAGAATATACCCAGAAAGATCTCAGATGGTTTTGTGTTATTAATGTTGTGACAGGTATGGGATTATGAAACAAAACATGACTCTCTTTCTTTAATACCCAATCCCCATGAGTAACGGGATCCTTCACTTTGTTCAGTTTTGAAGCTGTGGAAACTGAGGCACAGAGAAGCTGGGTGACCTGCTTATGACTCCCAGCTGACAGGAAGCTCGGCCTGACTTCTCTGCCATGCTCCCTAGGACAATGGGTGTTATTCAGTCTACATCTTGTGGTGGTTCTTTTCAGTCGTTTGGCTTGAACTCTGGGACTGGGGCAGCTCCCTGAGCTCCTCAGCTCAAAGCTAGCACTCTACCACTTGAGTCACAGGACCACTTCCAGTTTTCTAGTGGTTCTTTGGAAATAAGAATCTCACAGGTGTTCCTGCCAGGGCTGGCTATAAACCAAAATCCTCATATCTCTGCCTCCACTGTACTTAGGATTACAGGCCTGAGCAACAGGTGCAGTCTTCTATTTGAACCACAGCTCCACTTTTAGCTTTTTGGTTCTTAGTTGAAGATAAGTGATTCATGGTCTGTTAACCTATTCTAGCTTGAAACTATGATCCTCTGTTTTCAGCCATCTAAATAGCTAGATTTAAATGCATGCAACACTAAAACCATCCCTATTATGTTTGAATTAAAAATAAATTTAAAGAATGAATATTTGTAGTATTTTCAAATCAGTATGTTTTTATTTACAGTAAAACACATTGCCTTAAATGTTTTTCATTATTCCAGCTCACTTGCCAAGAAAGGAAAGGAAAAATTCACAACCAAAGAACTTCTGAATATACCAATACTCAAGCCTGCTAGCCACAATTTCTTGGATGGGAAATAACAAAGGATGATATCATCTACAGGCTAAGCAGGAGAAAATGTTCTGCACTGAAGTTACTGAAAGGTTCATGAGAATGAGGACAAGCAACTTTATCCAGAAAGTATCACAAAGTGTTTGTGATTGTAAACTGACGCTAGTGGATAAGTGTAGCCAATCTTAGAAGATGTTCATAGCGATGAAGATGAACACGTGATTTCAGAGGTGTGCTTTCTTGAAGATATATTTTTATAGCATAGTTTGTCTACCGTTGAAAATGAGACAGTTAAGATAGGGATGTTTTCTTTCCTTGTATCCTTCACAGTATAATATTAAAACCAGTATTATACATATATTTTTATAGTAATTATAGAATATCCTTAATTATGCATATATTATAAATAGATCATTTACATGTTATGTAATATAATATAGTACATTTATTATGAACACTTAATTTAATTTTTCTACTCGTCTGTCCAGGTATTAAACTAGCAATATCTTTGAAAATTGATAGTAAAGTAGGGTCCTTACAATTTCTATTGCAACAAATAGTTTTACCCAATAAGTAGTTATTTATTCTGAATTGGTTTAGAAATGAAATATCATAATATAATTGAACATTCAAAAATAATTATGTAAGAACATGCCAAGGATGGAATTAAAAAAAAAATAATATGACTCATGATTGTAATCCCAGCTACTTAGGGGCTGAAATCTACATATAGCTATATGAAGCCAGTTTGAGTTAAATGGCTCAGAGACAACACCCAGACAATAGTTCAAGCCTCAGTACTGACACAGAAAAAAATAATGTGACTAAAGCATACAAATATATTTATTCAAATAAAGTTGTCATTCTTTGTATCCTTCACAATATAATACTAAAACCAGTTTTAAACATATAGTATTTATAGAATATCAGTAATTATACATACATTATAAATATATCATTTATATGTTATGTAATATAATGCATTACAAATATTATGCATGCATAATTTATACTGATAACACTAACATCCACTAAACTGATATATGTTTTAAAATAGGGAATAGATTTTCTTATTTAAACGACTTGTTTTTCCTCTTCCCCTCCACAAATTATACCGACATAAAACACAGTGAAAGCAGGGGTTATACTGTGGGGGAGGGACATACAAAGCAATAAAGAAATAATCTTATAAATGTGTTACAAACGAATGCAGGAAAGGAAAAAAAAAACATTTGAATACATAACTTAGGGCTCATTTTCCTAACATCACCTCATCTGACCTTTTCTGCTTGACTCATACATATACTAGATATTGCAAATAAGGGAAACCCTGGGACCTATGTTTCTTTGGCTTGGCTTACTTCACTTAATATGATTTTTTTCCAAGTCTTTATATTTCCTAAAAAATGGGGCAATGTCATTCTTTCTGATGGAGGCATAGAATTCCATTGTGTATATATACCACATTCTCTGGATCCATTCATCTTTTAAGGGGCATTTGGGTTGGTTCTATATCTTAGCTATAATAAATAATACTGCAATAAACATAGCTGTGCTGATAGCTTTAGTGTGGTCTTGTTTGTAAACATTTGGATAAATGCCCAAAAGTGGGATTGTTGGGTCATAGGGGAGCTCTATGTGGAGTCTTTTGAGGAACATCCATATTACTTTCCAAAGTGGTTGAACAAGTTTATACTCCCACCAACAGTGCAGTAAGGTTCCCTTCTGTCCACATCCACTCCAGCATCTCTTGTTATTAGAGCTCTTGATTATAGCCATTCTAACTGGGGTGAGGAGGATGTATCAGTGTTGTTTTGATTTGAATTTCTTTGATGGCTAGGGAGGTTGAGCATTTCTTCATGTGTCTATTGGCCATCCTTTTTTCCTCTTCACAGAAGTTTATCTTTAAGTCTTAGCCTACTTATTTATTGGGAAGTTGTTTCTTTGAGAACTTGTTGTTGGGGGATTTAATTTTTTGAGTACCAAGTATATTTTAGATATGAGACCATTGTCCGTTGTATGGCTAGTGAAGATCTCCCAGTAGTGGGCTTTCTATTGATCTTGCTACATATGCCCTTTGCCATGCAGAATCTCTGCAATTTCATGCAATCCCATTTGTCCAACCTTTCTTTGAATGGTTGTGTTTCTGAGTTTCTATTAAGAAAATTTCTGCTTGTGCCAAGGAGACCTAAGTTTCTCCTATTCACGGACTCCACTCACAAATTACTCAGATGATTCAAAACTTTGGCAAAGAGGCAGGGTATAAAATTAACCCTCAAAAAGCAATGGCTTTTCTGTATGCCAACAATGAGAAAAGTGTGGCTGAAATCATTAAAGCAACTCCATTTGTAATAGCCCCACAAAATTAAAATACCTAGGAATTAACTTAACCAAAGAAGTGAAGGACGTCTAGGATGAAAGTTTTACAACTGAAAAAGGAAATCAACACAGAACTTAGAAAGTGGAAAAACCTCCCGTGCTCCTGTATTGTAAGGATCAACATCGCGAAAATGTCAATATTTCCCAAGGCTATCTACAATTTCAATGGGATATCCATATTCCAACCTCATTCTTCAAGAAAATAGAACAAGCAGTCCAAAAATTCATATGGAACAATAAAAGACCTCGAATAGCAGAATGATCCTTAATAGAAAGAATGGTGCTGGAGGAATATCAATACCAAATTTCAATCTCTACTACAAAGCCATAGTAATCAAAAGAGCTGGCACAAGAACAGATTTTAGGACTAATGGAATAGAATTAATATCCCAGAAATGAACCTATAGACACAGTCATTAATCTTCGATAAGGGAGGTAAAAAATACAATGGAAGAAAGACAGGCTCTTCAGTTAATGGTGCTGGCAAAATTGGTTAATCACTTGTATAAAACTAAAACTATATCCTTATATATCCCCCTGCACCAGAATCAACTCCAAATAGATCAAAGAACTCGGAGTCAAAGCAGACACTCAAATAGTCATTTTTAAAATAATGAACTGCTTAGTTCTTCTGGCTCACATATATAATCCTAGCTATAGTTAGGATTACAGGTATGAGAAACAAACACTAGATGTGTGTTGTTCATGATGGTTTGTATTGACATGTTTTAATATTGTTTGTTTCTTATACTATGATGCTCTAATTTTTATTTTCACTTAGGTGGGGGAGTGTTGAACCTTCTTTGGTTGAGATGGAGCCATGTGGAAATTCTTGCCAAGTATGGCATGAAATTCAAATCCTCCTGCTCTCAGCTCCCCATGGACCTGTGATGATAGATGTATCCCATCACACAGAGCCAGGGGTTGGGGACCATTGCAGGTAAAACTACGCTGGTCATGAACTGATGTCCCAAATAGCTTGCTTTATAGGCATATGCCTTCAAAACCTTGTTGTATTTCATTTCACTTTGAAGTAGTGTTTTACATACTTAGAGATACAATGATAACACATTACATGTTTAATTTATATAAAATAGTCAATATGATTAACACGTTTATCTCCTAAAACATTGAAGCTAATGTATTTTGGTAACTCCTGCCTCTGATAGTTATTTTTTGGAATACACCATAAACATGAATACATTGATAATGTGCACTAGAAGACTGGAAGTTGATAGAGATAGACAAGTTAAACTGTGTGCAGTAAGTATATATTTATCTATTGCTCCTCTGAAGAACATTATCATATATTCACCATAACAATACCACCATATATTCACCATGACAATAATATTCCTGCAGTGTAGAATATTCCATTTCATAATCTTCCATCTTTTATCTTTTTAACATTCTCCTTAGAAGTATGAATTTTTTCTTGTTCCTTATAATGTTTTGAAATTATTAAGATGGAATTTAAAAAATTCATAGAATCTACTGAATTTATCTCATTTTGGTTAGTTTTGTGTTGCTAAATCATTAAGACCAACTTTTCCTGAAAGTTATGCTAGCAGACTATATCACTAAATTGTATTCTAATTACATCTTATTATTGTATTTTGATATAGGGTTTTGCTGTTGTTGTTTCATGATATAGAGTGTTGTGAAGCTGGACTGAAACATGCAATCCCACTCTCTCCAGTAACAGTGCTTTATCACCAGGTTCTGGAGACTCATAATTATAACTCTACCTAATCAGGAGGTTGAGACGTGAGATTTAGTTCAGATAGCTTGATCAGGAATTTTTATGAGTCTCTCCTCTCCTGTTCACTATGAAAAGCTTGCATTGGAACTGTGGCACAATTGGTACAGCACTACAGTCAAGGTAAAGATGCTCAGGATTGTCATATAGTCCCTGTTCAAGTCCTAAAACACCCATATGCACAGACACAGGTTCACCTACATACACACACACTCCCGTACACACGTACACGCACAAAATCACAGGCAATGTTGTATCTTAAATTCTTATCCAGAGATTGGACAACAATCCACTTATTTGTGAAGGGTTTTCCTTGGTTATTTTGAAAGATGAGGATAGTTCATGGGACACAGATGACAAGACTTTAGTGAGGAATGCTTTATAAACGACTAGCTTATAAAAAGAACAGGAGCACAGTTTTTATCTTTAAATATTACATTTCTTCAAATACGGTATTTTAAAATAATAATCATTGAATTATGAGAATACAATGCAGCACCTCTTGCCTTCTCCCCTTCCCATCTGTCATAAAATATGATAAAAGTATCAAAAATACTCTTGTCTTACAAGACTGTACACCTGTAAAAATGTCTGACTATATGTGTAATGTTTGTTTTCAATACTTTTTTGATTTTTCCCACATCTAAGTACTTATCTTTTTTCCAACTGACAGCACACAGGTGCTTCAAGAGCAAACAGAAGATTAGGAAACAAAAACCTAACAATGTCCTAGGAATACAGGCAAGAAGCACATGGCAGGCTGATAGGGCCCTGAGAAGCAAAATGATTTGTGCAGGATGTGAAGAATAGTGACAAATAAGGCCTGAATCTGACCTAGGAAGGGCTCTTTGAGGCTGAGACAATGCCTGTATCTAGTCCAAGCTGAGGATGTTGGGATTTAACAATGTCCATATGTGTATAAAGTGATGTGGGAGGGGAGATTTCAGCCTCCAGTTTGTCTTTGGGATGGTCTTATGTGAGAAAGCAGCTTAGAACATTGGGCTCTGAGAGATGACACTACCTCCCTCATAATGCAATTCTGAGCGCCAAGGAACTGTAACTGACAGCTGAAGCCAGCTCACTTGGCCTGTGGCTCAGGAACAAGAAAGGTGTTCCTGTGTTGTTTTCAAAGTTCAAGAGACTCAGGTCTCATGCATGAGAGGTGTGAGTGCCTCACTCAATGCTGCAGACATTGGATCAGTGCTAAACTACGAAACAAATGTCCCAGGCCTTATTATAGTAAGAAACAAAGGGAAACACTAGGCAACTCAGGCAAGGTAGAACTATGAGAGGAAACCTATTTAATCTCATCCTAGCCCACACTAGACCCTTCTTCTTGTGTGCTTTTATATGTGTAGACTCAGAAAATATTTACGTGTAGTTTTCAATCCACTTTATTACAATTTCTCAATTTGAAGTTTACAAGTCCTTCCTGGGATGCTGTGTGCGGATTCCTTCACAGGGTGCTATGTGCTGAGTCCTTCAAGGGGGGTTTTCTTTCATCTGTTCCTTGTTACAGCTCAACAAGTAAGATGATTGTGCTGGTGAGAAAGTTGAGGTTCAGATATGTCCCCAAAGAAGAGCCAAATTTATGTATGTACTGAACTCTAGTGACATGTCTCCTACAGACAATAGTTTTGGTTTAATTTTCTCCATCATGAACCTTCAACTAAGAGCCTAGGTGCTGACTTTCCTCTTGTGCTCATGGCTAGTGCTCTACCACGTGGAGCCAAGCACCCCCTTGCAGCAAAGTGTCACAGCTTAGGTGTCTTTAGCTGAGGTCTGTCATCCTGCCTGGTCAGGAATCTGATGATCTGGGTTCCAAACTATCCCAGACACAAAAGTCCCATGAGACTATTATCTTCTATTCACCACTTAGAAACTTGAAGTGGAAGCTGGGCACTGGTGACTCATGCCTGTCATCCTAGCTACTCAGGAACCTGAGAGCTGAGGATCACAGTTCAAAGCCAGCCTGGGCAGGAGATTCCTTGAGATGCTTTCTACAGTGAACTACCAGAAAGCCTGAGGAGGCACTGTAGCTCAAGTGGTAGAGTGCTAGACTTGAGCACCCAGTCCCAGTCTTCAATTCCTCCAACTTACAAGAAAAGAAAGAAACCTGAAGTGGAGTGCTGGTAATGTGTCTTAGGGATAGAGTGTTTTGCATGTATGAAACCCTTGGTTTGAATCCTCAGTACCACATTCCTAGAAAAAAAAGCCTGAAGTGGCTCTGTGGCTCATGTGGTAGTGCACTATCTTTATACAGGATAAACTCAGGTACAGTGCTCAGGTACTGAGTTCAAGCTCCAGGGCTGGTGTTTGCACACGCGCACGTGCGCACACACACACAGACACACACATACACACACACACACACACACACACACACACACACACACACACACACACACACACACACACACACACACACACACACACACACACACACACAAAACAGATACCAAAAGTGGAACTGTGACACCAAATGGTGGTAAAGCGAAGAGCTTCTGCTCTGAGCTCATGGTCAGCACAATGGCCCTTTGTTCAACCACAAAACCTAGCCACCCACGGGCCAACTAGGAGAGGTCAAAGGTTTCAAAACCTGATGAGCTTCACCAGCCATAGATGACAGGAAGCGTTTTGATTTTGCACAAGTGCTTAGAATTAACAAGCTTCAGGAAACCTAGGGAGGCACCTTTGCCGATTAGGAATCTTTTCATTAGGTTCAGCTAACTTGTTGTCTGCCAGAAAGACCCTTGAATTAATTGTAGCAATTTGTTTCAACACAGGAACATAGTCGAACAAAGACAGGATAAGTGCAGGGAACTTGACCTGCCACAGGAGGTGGCACAAATGAAAGCTTCCTGTCAAAAGAGAGCACTGGGGAGAGAGATAGCTTGGGGTACAAAGAGGCCTTTTTCTCCTGGCCTTCAGAATCTGCCCACACTCATCCTCACTAATTGCCCTGGATGAATTGTTTGTTAAACAATTGTACAGGAGTGAGGCCTTTTGTCTGCTTGTTACAACAATGAGGCAGACTTCGTCCAGCAGCCTTGGGTGTGCAGAAACCCTCAGACTACACTGGGAAAAGTGAGGGGAGCCCCGGAACATACACTGTCTTGAAAGCACTCTTTGTGCTATGAAATCATTCTATGCAAACCTTTCTTCATAACAACTCTGGATGTTCACTGATAAAAATACATGCATACATACACAGACACATGGATTTACTGGCTCTTTTTTGTGGCAGGTTCTGAGGCTTGAACTGTGAGCTTAGGCACTGTCCATGAGCTACTTTTGCACAAGGAAGCACTGTATTGTGTCTTAACTTATGATTACCTTAGCCTGGGGTGCAGCATTTACACCCACATATGATCCAGGCTTCCTAGGACCTGAGTTCAACTCCCAACACTGGCAAAAATGCATCAAACCAACAAAAATGGAGGAGGAAAAAATCAGTAAGTTTTGCACAACCATTTTACCTTTGTTTCGTTTGCACTGTGACCATCCTGGGTCTTAATGATTTGGCTCGAAAATTGTATGTGAAGTTACATGGCCGAAGGCTCCCAGTCTGTCGGTGAACCCTGAGCCCAACCCAGACACCTAGGCCCTTAGTTTGATCGTGGGACTGCCACCTACACATGTCTGAGGATCCTAGAAAACTCTTTCCTCTCTATAGGAACTAATAGTACGTTTGACATGTACTAATTGAATTACTAATTAGCTAATAATTATAAAATAAGATTGTATGCAATGAATATGGGTCAATGATTAATTTAATTGATTCTTTGTAAGTTTTCTACCGTGATTAATTGATGGAGGCATAATTTTAGACCAAATAATTTATAGTAATAGAACATATAAAACATCACTTCATATAGAGTAATACACTAGAATCTACTTAAATGTTCATCTGTCTCTGTATACATTTATTTATAGATGTATATACATACGTAAATACATACACACACACACACACACACACACACACACACACACACACACTGCAATCTACACATCTATTTGTTTATATATTAGCCACTTCTAGGGCTTGATCTCAGGTCATCAAATTTGCCTGCCAACTTTACTTGCATCAGACTGGTGTGTTAACATTGACCCATTCATGAAGTGGGCCTTCGAGGCCCAGAGTTCAAATCACAGAACTACCAAAAACTTAATGCTTGTGGTAGAAACCAATTGTCCCACTTGTTTTCCTTATCAGTGAAAGTCCTGGGTCTGAGGATGATGTATAATACATATTCAAATCTATGTCCTATGTAATAGAATGTAAAAAATGTTATACATTTAATCATACCCTTTAAAATACATAAGAAATAAATAAAACACAAAATAAAATGAATAACTACACTAATTGTAATATGTAGTAAACATGTGTATGTAAATATAAATCATGTATTTAAAATGTATATCAATATTATTTTTTCGGGTGCTAGGGCTTGAATTCAGCCCCTGGGAACAGGCCTGACTTTCTTGTCTTTTAGCATGGTGAGCTTTCCCTTCGCCAACAGTGCTGCAGATTTACTCAAACCCTGAGTTCAAACCCCAAGTCCTGCAGAAGAAAATGGCATGAATTCCAAGCCAAGGAGCCTCATAATTTTTTAAATATTTTAAATGTATGTTTATATGCATGCATGTATGCATGTATGCATGCATGTATGTATGTATGTATGTATGTATGTATGTACGTATGTTTGTTTGTTTGTTTGTATGTTTGTATGTATGTATTTTTATTTTGTCAAGCACAGGGCTTCAACTCAGGGCATGGCAACACTGCCTCACCTTTGATCACTCTAGGCTATGTTGAAGCCATGGGATCCACAGCCAAACCTGGGTTCCTGAGCCTCAAAGGCTGACAGGACATAAATAAATAAATAAAATGACACAGAAAAAATCCCAGCAACTTGAAGATGGCTGCCAGTTTTACATTTTTTTTTCAAGTTGTCCATACTGGGTCTGAATGACATGGCTGAAAACTGTTTGTTACCTGGCATTGCTGAAGGCTGGCAGGCTGCCAGGGAAGCCATAGACCAACACAGCAACATAGGACCTGTGTTTGAAGCCCGGTCCTGACCCCTACCAATGGAGGGAGATCCTAAGAGTCTCATTCCTATTCATAGGAATACGGATGGAAGGTTATGAATATCAAGGTTGAATGATACTAGTATAAAATTAGAGAGTGATTTTAGGAGGCCAATGGATTTTAATGAATACTTTTTGACACATTCAAAGAGTACTATTAGTTACATGGATGCAATAGTTTCGAGACCGCGGTTGATTTAATTAAAAATTCACTAAGGATGAAAACAACAATAATTACATGGAGGCATAATAAATACCCAAGAATTGGTAGTAATATAGCCTATATAACTGAATAATGTGTAGACATCTCTGGCACATTTTAAGGATATATATTTATTTGTGTACTACCATCAGCATGTCAATCTGTTCTTGTTTAGTCAACACCTGGGGCTGGATCTCAGATGCTGGGACCTGCTTGTCAGCTCCATATGCCCCATGCTGGAGTGCTGACACTCACCTACTCATGAATTGATCCATGTATGCCGTGAGTTCAAATGCCAGCACTCACAAAAATTGAATCGTGGAGTAAGAAGACTAGGGTGACATGTTTTCCTTTTCTGTGAAAAGCCTGGGTGTCAGGTGTGAAGTTTCATACATAGGCAAATTTATATCCTATACAATAAATGTAGTAAATATTCCATGCGTAATAACATTCAATAAAATAATGGTAAATAAATGAATAAAAAATAAAATGAATAAGTACACTAAGTGCAATATGGCTAGAGGCTGCTGTGCTGACAGTCACTAATTCATGAATTGAGCCTTCTAGGCCCCGAGTTTAGATCCCAGCACTGCCAAAAATGTAATCTTGGAGTAAGAAGCCGAGCGTGACACATGTTTTCCTTTTCTTTTAAAGTGCTCAGTGTCAGGTAGGATGTATAATTTGGATGCAAATCTATATGCTATGTAAGAGAATGTCATAAAGGTAAGAAATGTCATAGGCGGAAGGATTGTCACGACAATAAATGAAAAACACATTGAATTAGTAGTGAATCATTCTGGGATAAAATTAGACACAATAGTTATAGAACGTGAATTAAGTAAAATTACTATTTTATTAAGTATTAACAGAATAAAAATTACATGGAGACATAACTAAATACCTAATAATTGGCTGTAACACATGATGCAAAATTTAATTATATATAAACATCTGTCTCATTCTATAAAATATGTAATTATATGTATGGAAGTATATACATATATTATAAACAATAACAGGATATTAAGTAATTATTAATTAATGTTTTATTAGTTGTTCTACAGAGGCAAATCATTAAGGAGACATAACTTAATACGTAATAAATGGTAGTAATTATCTATAAATTAATAATATACAGACATCTCTCTTCATATGCAATTTCTATTCCTCCTGGGGCTCGGTGGTTGAGTGCTCACCTAGTAAGCACGAAGCCCTGGGTTAGATTACTCAGTGCCATATAAACAGAAAACCCAGAAGTTCTGCTGTCTTTCAATCAATTGAGCATTATCCTGGAGCACAAACGCTTAAGGACAGTGTCTAAGCCCTTACTCAAGGCCCAGGACTGCCGCAAAAAAAGGTCGAATGTTCTAACTGCAAGTACAGAAGGGCAGGACTTCAAACAACTCATCACAAAGCAAGCTAGAAGTCTGGCGCTGACAACTGCCACTTAACAACTTAACTTAACCACTTAACCTTAAACTTAGCCGCTGCAACCCAGCTACATGGAACCAGAGGCTGCTGGCTTACGCCCATCATCCAAGCTGCTCGGGGGCTATAAAACCCAGCCCTATCAGGAAGTGAGTCTCTTTGAAATGAGATGATTATGCAGACAAGAATATTGAGGCTCAGATATGTCCTGATGGCAGGGAAGAAATTATGTATTACTAAAGAGTGGGTGAGTTGTATCCTGCAGAAAATTTTTTTGTTTTGTTTTTCCTCAGTCATGAATCTTGAACTCGGGGCCTAGGCACTGACCCTTACCTCTTGGGCTCATGGCTAGGACTCTACCATGTGGAGCCAAGGAGCCCCTTGCAGCAGAATGCCATGGCCTAGGGTTCTATAGCCAATGTATGTCATCCTGCCTTCTCAGGAAACTGAAATCTGAGGATCTGGGTTCCAAACTATCCCTGACACAAAAGGTCCCATGAGATTATATCTCCAATTCATCACTAAGAAACATGAAGTGGAAGCTGGGTGCTAGAGGCTCATGTTGGTCATCCTAGCTACTCAGGAGGATGAGATCTGAGGATCATGGTTCAAAGCTAGCCTGGGAAGGAAAGTCATTGTGACACTTAGCTCCAATGAACCACCAGAAAACTTGAAGTGGTTCTGTGGCTCAAGTGGTAAAGCACAAGACTTGAGCTGAAGAGCTCAGGGACACCACCCGGCCTAGACTTCATCTCCTGCAACTGATAACAACAAAAAAGAAAGAAACTAACTAACAAACCTGAAGTAGAGGGCTGGGAATGTGCCTTAGGGGTAGAGTGCTTTTCATATATGAAACCCTGGTCATGATTTCTCAGGACCACATCACTAGAAAAAAAAAAGCCTGAAGTGTCTCTGTGGCTCAAGTGGGAGAGGGCTATCCTTGTACAAGAGAAACTAGGTACAGTACTCAGGTGTTGAGTTCAAGCTCCAGGACTGGTGTAAGTGTGCACACACATGGACACACACACACACAAGCAGACCAGAAGTGAAGCTATGACACAAAATGGTAAAGCACTGGGATTCTGCACTGAGCTCATGATCAGCAACCAGGCCCTGTGTTCAACCCAAAACCTAGCCACCCAGGGCCCAAGTAGGAGAGGTCAAAGATTTCAAAACCTGATGAGCTTCACCAACCCCATATGACAGGGAGCGTTGTGATATCTGGCATACACTTGGATTTCTCAAGCTTCTGCAAACCTAGAAGAGATGTCATAGGCCCATCATCGCCATCAGTGAAACATCTCATAAGGCCCCTTGCCTGATTGTCTGCCAGAAGGACTACTGAATTATATTGAGCACTGTATCTGAACACCAGTTATATTGTCTCATGAAGGCAGGATAAGTGAACAGAACTTGGCCTGCCACAGGAGGTAGCACAAATGAAGGCTTCCTGTCAACATGGAGCACTGGGGGGAGAGATAACTTTGGGTACAAAGAGGACTTTTTCTCCTGACCGTCAGAGTCCTCCCACACTCCTCCTCACTAAGTGGCCCTGATGGAATTGTTTGTTACACAGCTGTACAGGAGTGAGGCCTTTTGTCTGCATATACAGACAATGAGAGAGACTTCTTCCAGCAGGCCTTGGAGGCAGAGAAACCCTCAGCCTACACTGGGAACAGTGAAGGGAAGCCTGAAATATGTACTGTCATGAAAGCAGTCTCTGTGTTATGAAATAATTGTATTGAATACAAATTTCCTAGCTTGGTGCCAATCATCATAGATACTCTGGAGCTTCACCTATAGGAATACATCCATATATACAAAAGACATGATGTACCGGCTCTTTTTTTTTGGGGGGGGCAGGTCCCTAAGGGTCATATTTCAGGGGTTGTCCCTGAGCTCCTTTGTTCAAGGGTTGTGCATTAACCTTGAGTCACTGCCTCACTTCTGTGTTTTAATTTGATCTTTTAGAAATAACAGTGTCATAGACTTTCCTATGCTGGCTGGATTCAAACTCAGATTCTCTACATCTCAGCCTCCTTAGGAGCTGGAATTACAGCCAGCAGCCACTGGCACCTGCCTTCCTTTTCTTCTTCATTTTTTAATCTGGATAATCTGACTTCTTCACAAGGTCATTCCAATGGTTTGAATTTATAAGTAAACTACCAAAAGTTCTTTATAGATGCTTTCTCTGAGAAGGAATCTCTCTTGTCATCTTCTCCTCTGGTCAGAGGTTGGAAGCCAAAAGTGAGAAATGAGTGTCACAGGATTTGGGAGCAAATGTCCACAAGACATACCAGTTCTGTAACTTAGCATTGAGCTGCAGTGAATTTATTGCCTCAGGATGAGAGGACCGAAAGCTGGAGCAATCTTCATGCTGTCTGCATTGTTCCTTTTGCCTATAAAATGATCTAATTAGTGTGAGTGTTTTTTGTCTCCCACTTTAATTATCTAGAACACACTAGAAGCATCTTCATGTGTCTGTTTTACTCTAGTTGCTCTCGAGATTTAGACTAAGGGTTTCTGTGAATCTGCTCTTGGTGAATCCCTGAGGAAAGCCGCTTGAAGCCTCCTCAAGAGATCACAATCCAAAGCCAGCCTGAGCAGGAGAGACTGTGAGAGGCTTATCTCCAATAAGCCACCAGAAAAATAGAAGTGGAGCAGTGGCCCAGATGGTAGAGCTCCAGCTTTGATAAAGCCAAGTAGTAGATACAGTCCAGACCAGGCAGGAAAGCCTCGGAGGCGCTTATGTCCAATTAACGACCAGATGGATGTAAGTGGAGTTGTTGCAGTGGTAGAGCCTCAGCCTTGAGCAAAACATCTGAATGCATCCGGCCTTGAGTATAAGCCCTGGAATGACCACAAAAAATTTCAAAAAGAGAAGGCCAAAAAAATGAGAGCCCTAACTACTAATGTGTGTATATTACCTCCCTGAGTGCAAACAGACCGTATGAAATGCTTCTGCTTTTATTTACAGATTTATTTTTCAGATATGCTCTTGTGCATACTGCATCATTCTCTTCATTTCTGGCCCATGGCTTTTCTCTTCCAGGGTTCCAGTCATGTGACCTTATATGATGCCCACCTAAGCTCACAGTAGCCTTTATTTACATTTTATTATGAGGTGAAGGCCAGTAGAGTCAAAAATCATGTAGGGGAAGAGACGGTTATGTTTTGTAGAAATAACCTGTATTCAGAAAATTAAACTTGGAGATGTTGGCTGGTAGCATAATTATGTAAAAATTACCACTAAGAAAAAGATAGGGGCCTGGAATGTGGATTACTGAGAGAGTGTTTGCCTAAGATGCAAGAAGCCCTGGGTTTGTTTCCTCAGTAGCATGTTGTGGCTCAAGTAATAGAATGCTAGAGACAGTGCCCAGGCCTTGAGTTCAACCCAAGAAATGGCAAAGAGATAGCTAGGTAGGTATGTAGATACCTAAGTAGATAGATGGATGGATGGATGGATGGATAGATAGATAGATAGATAGATAGATAGATAGATAGATAGATAGATAGATAGATAGATAGATAGATAGATAGATAGATAGATAGATAGATAGATAGATAGATAGATAGATAGATAGATAGATAGATAGATAGATAGATAGATGAACCTGCTCTTGGATGTCAGGAGTAACGAAGGGAATACTTTCCAGTGATGAGGCCTTCTGCAGTGTGCCATGCCACCAGCATTGCCTTCACACAACCACAGAGCAGGAAGACTTTGTCTGTCCCACTTCTCAGGAAGCCGAGGGCTCCAAAGCCAAGAAGGCAGAGCCAGGTTCTAACTCAGGTGTTCAGAGACAGAAAAGAAACAGCCCTACCTCTCTCCTTGGACTGGGGATTTGCATTAATGATGTGGAGAATGAAGGAAGGAAAAAGCACTGGCAGAGGTAGAAGAAGGGCCTTTAAATCTGACAGATGGAGAGTCAAAAACCCACTCCCTAAAACCAGTGAGCAAGGTTTTCTACTCTGTTCCTCCCTTATCCCCCTCTAAACTGGCTCTTGATTGTTAAACTAAAGATAACCTGAGGCTCCCTTCACCTGAGGGAGGAAGGTTAATTAGTCATTGTTTGAAGAGGCTGAGAAAAGCCTGATCCTGGTGTAACTCTTAACAAATGTTTCAGGTTTCCTCCCATTGCTGGCTGTGCCAGGAATGAATGAAGTGGTTTTGCAGCCTACTTCCCTTTTGAGTGTGTTCATTCTGCCTCCCAGTCCAGCAGGCCTAGGTTTCTTCACCTAGCCTGGCTTTTGAAACTGTTTTCTGTTCCTCAAATACAGTGTTACACTGGAGGTCATCATGCTAACAGGGCTACAGGTTGGATCCTGAGAACTTCATTTAAACCCAGGATGGGTCAATGATGTTTTTTATCCTGCTTCTATAGCTCGAGAACTCTAAGAACATTTAGGGGCAAATAACTTCTCATTACCAAAGGAAATATAAGAAGCTGTTGAATATCTGATCTTGCAGAAGTGGAAGTCAAAGTGTCATAGACATTCCTGCCCTGGCTGGCTTCACCCTGTGATGCTCAGAACTCAGCCTCCTGAGCTAGGGTGATGGGCATGAGCTACTGGTGCTTTGCTAGGTTCAGAACTGTAATGACATTGACAATACAAGTCAACTGCTTATCACAAAGGGCTTGGGGAGCATATTAAGCCTTTCAACATTGAACATTTCAGAACCCTCTAGGACACAAGGTTATAATGCTAGAGACAGAGAGCCTCAGCATATGGATCTGCTACACTTGAACAATGAACTCAGACACCAATTCTGGTGTACATCAGCGTTTATTTTCCAGATAATGTTCTCATAATTAGCAAATAAGAAAAGTACTTTGATTATCCCCCCACTTTTTCCTGTTTTGTTTCTCGAACTCAAGCCTGGGCACTGTCCCTGAGCCCTTCAGCTCAAGGTGAACACTACCACTTGAGCCACAGCACCATGTGGGGTCTTTTGGTGGTTCATTGGAGAAAAGAGTCTAACTGTCTTTCCTTTCCTAGGCTGTCTTTGAACTGTGGTCTTTAGATCTCAGCCTCCTGAGAAGCTAGAGTTCCAGGTGTGAGCCACTGGAATCTGGCCATTTGTTTTTGCCAGTCCTGGGGCTTGATTTTAGGGCCTTGGTACTGTCTCTGAGCTCCTTTTTATCAAGCCTAGCACTGTGCCACTTGAGCCACTCCACAGCTTCTGGCTTTTTCTGAGTATGTGGCACTGAGGATTCAAACCTTGGCATTTATGCATGCTGAGCAAGCTCTTTACCACTCAGCCACATTTCTAACCCCACCCTTGCAATTTTATCCCTCAACTTGCCTATCCTCATGAAAAGGCTTCTCAGTATAAATCATCTAAAATATCCCTACAGGAAGATGTCCATAGATAAAGAAGTCAAATCTCATACTTGAGAGAGACTCTAAACATGTGAAGACTGTGACAAATGCCTCCATTTAATTATGTATCATGTTTCAACACTTAATATAGTATTAAGGAAAAATGAGTCAATGTCTTAAATTATTTTGTATAATTTTAAAATAAATATGTGTATAATAACAGTAAATACAATAAACAATAAATGAATCAAATAATAAATAAATACAAAATCAATAATAAAAATCATAATATGTAGTTAGCAGACATATGTAAGTTTATATCATATATTACACATATGTAGAAATATTTTTTCTTTTTCTTTTCTGTTTTTCTTTTTTTCTTTTTATTTTTTGGGTCCAGTCATGGGGCCTGAACTCTGAGCCTGGGCGCTATCCCTCAGCTCTTCAGCTCAAGGCTAGCACTCTACCACTTGTGCCACAGCACCACTTCCGGCTTTTTTCTTTTTGCTTATGTGGTGCTGAGGAATCGAACCCAGGGCCTCAGGCATGCAAGGCAAGTGCTCTACCACTGAGCCAACTTCCCAGCCCCTAGAAATATTTTTTCTATTGCAGGGCCTGCATTCAGTCCCTGGGAACTCTAGCCTGAATTTCTTTTCCTCAAGGACAGTGAGCCTTGCCTTCACCCATGGTTCAAAAGAGTTACCTGGACGGTGAGATCAGATCCCAGTAATGGCAGAAATACTGGTCCCAGTTCCAAGACAGTGACTTAATTTTTTTTAATAAAAGCACTTATGTTTATTCAGTTCTATAGTGAATATTAAAAAACAAAGCAGTGTACAATTTTGCACAGCTATTCAGACATCCTTCCCTTACTCCCAAAATGCTTCTCTGAGCATTATGTTGTTTCTTTTTTTGTACACTTTTTATTGTAAAAATGCTGTACAGAGGGTTACAATTACATGAACAAGGTAAAGAGTACATTTCCTATTGAGCATTGTTGCCTCCTTCTTTGTTTCCCCCTACCATACCTTCCCTCCCATCTCCACAACTTCTCACCCTGCCAAGGTCAGTGACTTAATTTTTTTTAATTTTTGGCTTGGCATGGGGTTTCAACTCAAGTAGTGGCAACTCTGCACCTTCCCTCACATGGCTACTGATTTACCAAGAGCCTGAGTTCAAATCCCAGGCTAGAAAGAAAACTGGCAGATATGCCAAACCAGGGAGATTTTTTTTTTTATATTTACTTACTTACTTACTTAGTTTTTTATTTATTCTTTTTTTTCCCCAACCACGGGGCTTGAACTAAGGTCGTGGCAGCTCTACCTCAGCCTCAATCATCTAGGCTGGGTGCAGCCTCCGTACCCATAGCCAATCCTGAGATCTTAGGCCCAGAGGGTTTGTAAGAAGAAAAAAAAGTGGGAAAGCACAAAATGTGGTGAGCTGCAGAGGGCTGGGGGTTTTACGTTTTTTTCTTTGGACGGTTACCATCCCGGGTCTGGATGACAGGGCTGCAAAGTGGACCTGACCTGACATTGCTGAAGTCTGGAGGGCTATCAGGGAAGCTACAGCAAACCTGACAACATGAGCCCCGGGTTCAAATCCTAGTCCTGACACCTACCAATGTCAGGAGATCAGTAGAGATACAATTGAAAGAGTAGTTTGTGCATCAGTCGAGTCTAAAATTGTATGCAATATTCCTAGAATGTTACTTGATCTTAATTAATAGTTTATTAAGCATGAAAAGTATAATATTCCTTCAATGGTGGTATAATAAATACCTAAGAGTTGGTCAGAACGTAGTAGATGTCATTCAGTCATAGACAGACTGGCACTTTTTACCAATATATATTTTTTGGATACCACCGTCTGCCTCCCCATGTATCGCTGTTTTGTACAAACCTGGGGCTCGATCTCAGTGCATGGGAACCATCTGACAGCTTCACTGGCTAGAGGCTGCTGTTCTCACACTCACCCATTCATGAATTGGGCCTGCTAGGCCCTGAGTTCAGATCCCAGCACTGCCAATAATTTAATCTTGGAATAAGAAGCCGAGTGTGACACATGTTTTCCTTTTCTGGGAGAGTCCTGGATGTAAGGCATGATAGAGAACACATCTACAAATCTAGATACTATGTGATAGTATATAAACAATGTAATAAAATGGTATAAGTGTCATCAGAGTCAATAAAATAAATGGTAAATAAATGAATAAAACAAGAAATAAAATGAATAACCACACCAAACATGACATGGACTGTATATCTGAATGGAAGTATAAGTCCTATTTTTAAAATGTATATAAGGAGTATGTTTTCCAGGACTGAGGCTTGAATTCAGGCCTAGGGAGCAGGCCTGACTTTCTTGTCTTCAAGCATAGTGAGATTCCCCTTTCACCACAGTGCTGCCTATTTACCCAGACCTGGAGTTCAATTCCCAGGCTTGGCAGAAAAAAATGGCACGAATTGCAAACCAGGGAGATAAGTAATCGTTTTATTATATTTTTAATTGTCTTAATTTTTTAATTTTGTATTTTTTTCTTTTCTTTTTTTTTTTTTTTTTTTGGCCATGCACATGGCTTGAACTCAATCGTCCCAGCTCTGTCTCAGCTTCCATCACACTAAGCTGGGGTGCAGCCTCAGGAACCAAAGCCGATCCTGGGATCCTAAGACCCTAGTTCTGACAGGAAACCAAAATGAAAATGTCACCAAAAAAAAAAGCTGCAAGCTGCACATGGTAATTGGTTTCTTGGATGTGGTTCCTTGCACGGTGACTATCCTGTGTCTGAATGACATGGTTGCCACGCACAGGTGACTTGTCATTGCTGAGGGCTGGCGAACTGTCAGAAAAGCCATAGTTCAACCCCGCAACAGAGTCCCTGAGTTCAAATTCCAGTCCTGACACCTACCAATGGCAAGAGATCACAAGAAACTCCTGCCCATGCTTAAAAGTTCTGATTAAATGAGTAGTCTGTGTAGCGGTTGAGTATCAAATTACACACAATAACCCTAGGACACAGACTACATTTAATTAATGGTTAATTAGGCATGAAAAGAATAATATTACTTCAATGAAGGCATAATAAATACCTAAGACTGGTTAGGAACCTAGTAGATGTCATTGAATACTAGATACACGGCTCTGACACTCTGTACTAATATGCATTTATTGGTATACTACCGACTGCCTATCCATGTATAGCTATTTTGGCCACCTCTGGGGCTTGATCTCAGTGCCTGCCAAAAATTTCAACCTGGAGTAAGAAGCCAAGTGTGACACTTGTTTTCCTTTTCTGGGAGAGTGCTGGGTGTCAGGCATGATGGAGAACAAGTCTACAAATCTAGATGCTATGGGATAGGATGTAAACAATGTAATACATGGTTAGGTGTCATCAAAGTCAATAAAACAAACGGTAAATAAATGAATAAAACAAAAAATACAATGAATAACCACACCAAACATGATATAGACTGAACAACTGTATGGAAGTTCAATCCTATCTTTAAAATGTATATAAGGAGTATGACTGGGGCATGAATTCAGGCCCAGGGAACAGGCCTGACTTTCTGGTCTTCAAGCACAGTGAGCTTCCCCTTCCCCCACAGTGCAACAGAGTTACCCAGACCCTTAGTTCTAATCCCAGGCCTTGAAGAGAAAAAATGGCACATTCCAAGCCAAGGAGTTTCATGAGCATTTTTAATATTGTTTTAAGCTCACTTTGCCTTTATTTGAAACATTTTGATTTTATAACATGAGAGTTTTTTTTTTTAAAGAGGTTTAAACTTTTACATTTCAGCATAGCACAGTGGTTTTTCTATTTTGACCATCTGCCATGAAGAGTGAGAATGAAAATTAGGATATAATTTCTCCCTAGAACTTTGGGACAGTTGATGTTATTTCTTCTTCTTCTTCTTCTTCTTCTTCTTCTTCTTCTTCTTCTTCTTCTTCTTCTTCTTCTTCTTCTTCTTCTTCTTCTTCTTCTTCTTCTTCTTTCTTCTTTTTCTTCGTCTTCTCTTCATCGGTCATGGGACTTGAACTCCAGGCTTGGGCACTTTCCCTGTGATCTTCAGCTCAAGACAAGCGCTCACCCGCTTGAGCCACAGAACCACTTCCAGGGTTCTAGTGGTTTATTGGAGATAAGAGTCTCAAAGACCTCAGATCTCAGCCTCTTGAGTAGCTAGGATTACAGGCATGAACCACCCGTGCCCAATAGTTTATGTTATTTCTATTTAGAATTATTTCTATAATTATAAAATGTCTGCAATTGTGTCGTGTGAGTTTTCCTCAGTGCCTACCACGAAAGACACTAGGGGAGTCTTCATACCACAAAAGGTTGAGTTTCTGAATATAAACTCACTTCTGTGAGGACAGTAGTACTTGTAAGCATTTTGGGAATAAACTGGATTGTAAAATGAAAAACAAAACATTGCTAATGAGATGTAGCTCAGTATTGGAGTAGTTGCCTGAACAGCATAAGACCTTGGAAGAAAAGTTTCCTAAAGCTCAGAATGTTAGAATTTTGTATGAACAAACTTCTGTATTATTTTTTTTTGTCGTGGTGAGGCTTGAACTCTGATTGGGCATTATCCCTGCACTCTATAGCTCTATGCGAGCACTCTACAGCTTGAGCCACAGCGCCACTTCCAGTTTTCTAGTGGTTTATTGGAGATAAGAGTCTCACGGATTTTCCTGCAGGGGCTGGCCTTGAACTGCCATCCTCAGATCTCAGCCTCCTGAGTAGCTAGTATTATAGGCATAAGCCACTGACGCCTGGTGCATGAAGAAACATTTTAAGATTGATTCTGCAGAAAGAAACTTGGAATATACTTTTAGTACAAATAATTTATAGTCACACTAATATAAATATAAAGGCCCTAATTCAGAAGTATTTGTTCATTGGCTGGTTTCTTAGTTTATTCATATATATACATTATTAATTTTTATATATACATATATTATTAAAAACATGGCTTTGAAGTATACCTAATAGCATATGTGCTCATGTAAATTTATACAACTGCACAAGCTTGATATTTTTTTCTGTTTGTTGGTACCATAAATTAGGTGGGATTTGTGTGTTGTTTAGTTCTCTGTTTTTGGAGGATTTCTCTCCCCTTTATCCCCTACCCCCCTCTCCCCGCAATTGAACTCAGCTTGCTCTTTCTTGGCTTGGTTGTTCATAGCTGATTTTCTAACACTTCAGCCATACTTGTAGCCTGGATTTTTGCCAGTTAATTAGAGATGATGTCTCTCAGGCTCTGCTGCCTGGATTGGCTTTAAAACTTCATCTTCTACTTCTCACCTCCTGAGTAGCTGGGATTACAGATGTGAGTCACTGGGGTGCCTAGGGATAAATTAGACTTTGGTTGGTGTATTCTTTCTGTTTTTCTAAGCATGGGATGATATAATATAGAATTTCAGTGAATGTCCTGGGTCTGAATTAAGATACATAATACATATGCAAATCTGTATAGTTCTCATAAGATATAGTCAATTTAATACATAAGTGAAATAATAGTCAACAAAAATAATGAATCAATAAAAAATTAAAATAAATACACTCAAAGCAATTTCAATAAACATAAGTATGTAGATATTAATTATTTCAAATGTGGATGAATATTACTTTAACAGGGCTAGGGATTGAATTCAGGCATAGGGAACAGGCCTGAATTACTTGTCTTCAAAGAGGGTGAGTTTCCTTGTCCCCCACAGTGCATAAGAGTTACCCAGTCTCTGAGTTCAATTCCCAGGCCTGGCAGAAAAAAAACGGCACGAATTCCAAGCCAGGGAGCATTAGTTTGATATATATCTGGCCTTGGGAACTGTCCTTTCACTCTTCAGCTCAAGGCAAGCACTATACTGCTAAAGTCACAGCACCACTTCCAGTTTTCTAGTGGTTTATTGGAGAGAAGAGTCTCAAGGAATTTCCTACCCAGGCTGGCTTTGAACAGTGATTTTCAGATCTCAGCGTCCTGAGTAGCTAAGAGTACAGGCGTGAACCACCAGTGCCCGACTATTTTTAATATTTTGAAATTATTTGAACCAGGATGTTGCACTTGCTGAGCAAGTGCTTTGCCTCTGAGCTACATCCCAGCCCTCTCCAGTGCTTCCTGATCACTTACCTCTGCTACCATTCTCGACAATCCCACATGTAACCACTCATTTCCCATTTCCCATTTGCTTTACTGCATATGTACATTGAGTATTCTGACTGTATTTTTCCTGTTTCCTTTATTATTAATCCATCTCTCCCTCCACAAACCCCTCATCTAACCCCAAATGTCTCTCACACACACACACACACACACACACACACACACACACACACACACACACACACACACACACTGGAATTTTCTGCAACCATTAGGTAAGAACATAATTATGTCTTTTGCAGTGAAAAGATATCTGGAAAATATACTGAGTGAAATAATTCAGGCCCAAGCATATTTTCTCTCACATGTGGATTTGAGTGAAATAATTCAGGCCCAAGCATATTTTCTCTCACATGTGAATTTTTTTTTGGGGGGGGGGGGTCCAGTCGTGGGGCCTGAACTCTGGTCCTGGGCGCTGTCCCTCAGCTCTTTAGCTCAAGGCTACTGCTCTACCAATTGAGCCACAGCACCACTTCTGGCTTTTTTCTTTTTGCTTATGTGGTGCTGAGGAATTGAACCCAGGTCCCCATGCATGCAAGACAAGCACTCTACCGCTGAGCCCTTTTCCCAGTCCATCACATGTGGATTTTTGTGTGTTTGTGAATGCATAATACAAACTCCCATATAAACACATACATGGGGGTATATGTATATGTACAGAATCAAGCTGACTGAAGAATTGTATATGCAGGAGTGTAATTGGATGGAGTAAATTCTTCAAAAGGAGTCATATTTAAGCTAAACTTTTTGTATCAGAATAAAGGCCACATTTCTGATTTAAGATATATATTACAAGCTACTATAACCAAGCCAATATAATTTCATAAAAGGACATACAAATCTATTATGATAGACGAGAAATAAATCTATGTAACATAAATGAATCTCAAAGCAGTTGTTTAGGAAAGGTAGCTGGATCTCACAAAACATACCTTACAATTTCCATTATGTTATGATCAAATTAGGAAAATCCAAAGTATGTTTAATGGTTGTATAAATTCTGTGGCTTGGGACAACAGCTTGCTGGTGCAACCCCAGCTACCTTAGAGGTGTCAGTAGGAGGCTAATCATCAGATGTCTGCTCAGGTAAAAAGCACATGACACTCTAAAAAACGACAAAAATTATGACAAAAGGAAACAAAGTATCGTTCAATTGGCAGAGAACGTGCCCAGCAAGTGTGTGGTGCTGTGTTCCAATTCCAGTATTGCCCCCAAATAAAGAAGTAACAATGCTTGTTAGAAAATGTACTAATTACCTTGCTCATGTAACTGTAACCCCTCTGTACATTTTTTTTTACAATAAAGAATGTATGAAAAGGCCAAAGATTTATATGTTCTGAAGAGAAACAGTATGTCCCTCCCTCATGATATAACCCCTGTTTTCACTGTATTTGATGTTGGTATACTTTGTGGAGGGGAAGGGAAAAAAACAAATTGTTTAAATAGGGATACAGGTAGACCCATTGCAACAAAGAGATGTAAAAGATGTTATGTTGAAAAACAAACTTTACAACTTTGGCTGGGGAGGGGAAGGGGGTAGCGGGGAACAGGGGTGGGTTGGGGGAGGGGAGATGGGAAGGGATGGGAAGGGGAAACAAAGGAAGAAGCAACAATGCTTGATAAAAAATGTACTCATTACCTTGCCCATGTAATTGTAACCCCTGTGTATGGTATTTTCACAATAAAAAATGTATTAAAAAAAGAAGTCTTATTTCAAAGATAAAAAAATAAAGAAATGCGTTGAAATTCTCTGATAACAATCATAATTGTTATGACTCCTTCGGAGGAAAGAAGTTGGAGTATCTTCATAGATGTTGATGGAAGGAAGAAGAACACACCCCCTTCCCCCAAATATGCTGCTTTGGTGGGTTTTATGATTGTTGTCAGAAAAGCTACATGCCATAGCAGATAAACACCCAACACCCTTCTTCCAAAGCCAGGAGATTAAAAACTCCCATGAAAAAATTGCAATCCCAGAACAGAAAAATAAAATAAAATAATAAAAACAAACTCTTAGACCTGGAGTGACGGAAATGAAAATTCTGGGGTGGGGGGAATTTGTTAAAACTACTTTTGGGGATGAGAAGGTGGCTTAGTGGTAGAGGCTTGTCAAGCATGTATGAAGCCCTGGGTTCGATTTCTCAGTACCACATCAACAGAAAAAGCCAGAGGTGGTGCTTTGGCTTAAGTGCTAGCCTTAAGCAAAAGGAGCTCCAGTGATAGTGCTCAGGCCCTGACTTCAACCCCAGGACTGGCAAAAACAACAACAACAACAACAAACAAAACTACTATCTTCTCTTTACTGTCCATATCATTCATTTATTTTCACTTTATATAACTTCTTCTCTTCACTTCATATGAAAGCATGTGTGCTCTGTTACTTTATTTTTTTTTTTAATCCAGGTCACATAGCATTTAAATTTGTTTGCATTTGTCCTACTAATCTATCAACTTTGTCAGTTTAATTAAGCCCTACGGGGCATACTAAGAGAGCACAGGTACAGTGTTACCATTCCTACACTGTCATCATTCTTCTTTGTTTGGCTGGGGATGTTGGGGATGTTGCAAGATCCTTAATTGCTTGGAAATATGGACAGTTCTTTGCATTACTTTCTTTGTGTGTCTGTCCACATTTTTCTATGACTTTAATTCTTTCTAATTCTGGTTTTTCAATAAAATCTAGTCTAATCAAATTTGGAAATTGAAACAAATGACTAAGGATAAAAAAATGTGAACATCACATGACTACTCACTTTTGTGGATCCAATCAGGAAACTGATAGAGTGACTTAGAGAACCTTTTAAGTTGCAGTAAATTTACAGAGTTGCTTACAACCTTCTACCTTTGTGCTGCATGTTACATTTTTTCCCACTCCTGGGGCTTGAACATCCTGTTTGGATGCTGTCCTTGAGCTTCTAGCATTCTACATGAGCCACAGCTTTATTTATGGCTTTTGTGGTAGTTTATAGGAGACAGTCCCCTGATTTTTCCTGACCAGGCTGGCTACCAACTGCAACTTAAGATCTCAGCTTCTTGAGTAACTAGGTTTTCAGAAATGAACTTCCAGATCCTTTGGCTTGCATGTTGTAATTTTTTATGCTATTATGGCTTTTTATCCTAGCAATCTGTAACCCCAGTGGTTATACAAATTGCTATTAAATTCTATATTAATACCATGTGGCTCCTGATAGCTTGAAGAGATTTTGAATGCTTAGGTCTTTATCAATCTTTGTTTGATCTATTTATATTTATCATATGCATTGCTCTCTAAAAATGTATAGAATAGTGTGAATGTTTACCTCCAAAACATAGGGTGAAAACAAACCCTCATTGTGAAAGTGAAAGGAGGCTGAATTTGGGGAAAAGTCATTAAATTATGAAAATTCCAGCTTCTTGAATGGAGTTTGTGCTTTAAATAAAGAAAGGAGGGGGAGCACCTCTTTTTACATGGGAAGGAAGATACAGCATTGACCCATTTCCCACATGAGGATGAATGAAGAAGCATCGTCTAAGAAAGAAACAAGGAACCTGCCCCCAGAAGCCAGATCAGCATTTGATAGCAACTGAGCTATTCGAACCTATATAATCATAAAAAATACACCTATATTGCTCATAAATAGCCCACATATGTTTTAATTATGGTAACATAGAGGAGCTGAGATGAAGAGGTTTAGTTATGATAGTGAAATGTTGAAATATTTGTAGTATGTTATCTATTTAGAAACCTTGAAAAATTACTGACTAAAGGTAAAGAAAATATGTGTCATGTTTCCATGATCCTCACATACAGGCCTTTTTTTGTTAATATCTTAAGGTTCTTAAGTATATATGAAAGCATATGTGCATATATTTTTATGGATTTTTAGACTGAATCTGAAATTCATTATTCTATTGCATTTGTACTTGTATTATCTTCTCTACTTAATCCAAAGATGAGAGCCCTGCATTGGTGGATCACATCTATAATCCTCACTACTCAGGAGGCTGAGATTGGAAGAATGGTAATTCAAAACAATCAATGGCTTTTCTATATGCCAACAATGAGAAAAGTGTGGCTGAAATTAGGAAAGCAACTCCATTTGTAATAGCCCCACAAAAAATAAAATACCTAGGAATTAACTTAACCAAAGAAGTGAAGGATCTCTATGATGAAAACTTTAAAATCTTGAAAAGGGAAATCAACACAGAACTCAAAATATGGCAAAACCTCCCATGCTCCTGGATTGGCAAGATTAACATCGTGAAAATGGCAATACTTCCCAAGGCTATCTACAAATTCAACGCGATACCTATCAAAATTCCACCCTCATTCTTCAAGGAAATAGAGGAGGCAATCCAAAAATTCATATGGAACAATAAAAGACCCCGAATAGCAAAAACGCTCCTCAACGGAAAGAACACTGCTGGAGGAATATCAATACCAAATTTCAAACTCTACTATAAAGCCATAGTAATCAAAACAGCTTGGTATTGGCAGAAGAACAGACCTCAGGACCAATGGAATAGAATTGAAAACCCAGAAATGAACCTACAGACCTATAGCCATCTAATCTTCGATAAGGAAGCTAAAACAATAGAATGGAAGAAAGACAGCCTCTTCAGTAAATGGTGCTGGCAAAATTGGTTAACTACATGTAGAAAACTAAAGCTAGATCCTTATATATCACCCTGCACCAGAATCAACTCCAAATGGATCAAAGACCTTGAACTCAAAGCAGACACTCTGAAAACATTACAGGATGGAATAGGAGAAACCTTAGGTCTCCTTGGCTCAGGCCGAAATTTTCTGAATAGAGACCCGGAAGCACAACAAATCAAAGAAAGGTTGGACAAATGGGATTGCATAAGATTGCAGAGCTTCTGCAGGGCAAATGACATAGCTAGCAAGATCAATAGAAAGCCCACTGATTGGGAGAAGATCTTTACTAGCCATACAACGGACAAGGGTCTCATATCTAAAATATACTTGGAACTCAAAAAATTAAACCACCCAACAACAAATCCTCAAAGAAACAACTGCCCAATAAATAAGTGGGCGAAAGACTTAAAGAGAAGCTTCTCTGAAGAAGAAAGAAGGATGGCCAATAGACACATGAAGAAATGTTCAACATCCCTAGCCATAAAAGAAATGCAAATCAAAACAACATTGAGATATCACCTCACTCCAGTTAGAACAGCAAAAATCAAGAACTGTAACAACAACAGATGCTGGAAGGGATGTGGACAGAAAGGAACCTTACTTCATTGTTGGTGGGAATGTAAACTTGTTCAACCACTTTGGAAAGCAGTATGGAGGTTCCTCAAAAGACTTCACATAGATCTCCCCTATGATCCAGCAATCCCACTTTTGGGCATTTACCCAAATGTTTACAAACAAGACCACACTAAAACTACCAGCACAACTATGTTTATTGCAGCATTATTTACCATAGCTAAGATATGGAACCAACCCAGATGCCCCTCAGTAGATGAATGGATCAAGAAAATGTGGTATATATACACAATGGAATTCTATGCCTCCATCAGAAAGAATGACATTGCCCCATTTGTTAGGAAATGGAAAGTGTTGGAAAAAATTATATTAAGTGAAGTAAGGCAGGCCCAAAGAAGCATAGGTCCCATGGTTTCCCTTATTTGCAATATCTAGTATAGGTATGAGTCAAGCAGAAAAGGTCGGATAATGTGATGTTAGGAAAATGAACCCTTAAATATGTATTTTAATGTTTTCGTTTTTTCATGCATATGTTTCTAATGCATTTATAAGATTATTTCTTTGCTGCTTTGTATGTCCCTCCCCCACAGTGTAACCCCCGCTTTCACTATATTTGATGTCAGTATAACATGTGGAGGAGATGGGGGCAAACAAGTCGTTTAAGGATTCAGGTGGACCTGTTGCAACAATGAGAAGTACAAAATGTCATGTCAAAACCAGCTTTACAATGTCGGTGTGGGGGGGAGGGGGGTATAATTGGGTGGGGGGAGGGGGGAGGCTGGGAAGGGAGGTGAAGGGTAAACAAAGGAGGAGGCTGCAATGCTTGGTAAGAAATGTATGCATTATCCTGCCCATGTAATTGTAGCCCCTCTGTACAGTATGTTCTCAAATGAAATAAAATAATATTAAAAAAATAAAACGAGCCACACAGTAAAGTCTATAATACTTCATTTAGAAATAATTAAAAAGGGGAATAAATTGGTAGAACATCATCCATAAGCAAGGAAGGCCATGTGTGAGCACAGGCCCTGAGTTTAAGCCCAGATACAGATACAGGCAAGGGAAGAAAGAAGAAAAAAAGGCGAGGAAGGAAGGAAGGAAGGAAGGAAAGAAGGAAGGAAGGAAGGAAGGAAGGAAGGAAGGAAGGAAGGAAGGAAGGAAGGAAGGAGGGAGGGAGGGAGGGAGGGAGTGAGTGAGGGAGGGAGAGAGGGAGGGAGGGAGATATACAGAGAAAAAAGATACAGAGAGAGAGAGAGAGAGAGAGAGAGAGAGAGAGAGAGAGAGAGAGAGAGAGAGAGAGAGAGAGAGAGAGAGAGAGAGAGAACACTGAAGCTATTCCTATAGCCAAAGAAGCAAGAAGCCCTGAGAAAAGAATGACACTTGTAACAGGAATCACAGAATACTTACAGTGTCAGGACCTAGATGTTCCTTCTACGGCATTTGTGTGATGCAAGAGCCATCATTATCTTCCTGTTATTTGAAAAGGATCCATTTGAAATTGAGGCACAAATCAGAAACTTGGGGATAGAAGATCGCCAATGAGCAGTTGCTTTGTCAGGAAGCCAGTGCAGAAAACAGAGCTGGAGAGGCCTAGTGCACTGATCTCTAATGAAATCATCACGGAGACCAGGGTCAGAAACACTGTCATGGGTGTGTTTTGACTCATGAACCAGCAGAAGAAGCACTAGACATCTCTAAATCTTTGAATTGTACAGTGGAGTTAAAGAAAATGTTAAAAAAGAGAAATAACCATGATGACATCTAAAATAATGACATCTGTTTGATTTCAAAATAAAAGTACGTGATTTAAACTAAATAATTGAAGACTTGGAAAGAAAATTAACCATTTCCATAATTAAAAAAGTAGAAACAAACTCAAGACCAGGTTAATGAAAAGGAGAAAAATCTAACATTAATCAATATATTTACTTTGTTTACTAGAGTTTAGTTGTTTTATTACTATCCCAAGGATAAATTAGGATATATGTGAAATATATAATACATATTTATACCTCAATTGTATCATTTTAGTGTGCTATGAATTTTCATTGTAGAACTTATAGATAATATATGAATTCATGAATGTATACTTATACACAAACCAACATATACATTTCAAAGATTCTTCTACCTCGTATAAATAGCTCAGAAAGAGAACTCTTAATTGTATTGTTTTAGATGTTTGAATCACTGGTGAATACTGATACAACTCAGAATACATACCTGGTGTTGTCTCAAAGTTTTAGATGTAACTAAAAGGTCAACATTTTAGCTTCCCAAAAATGGAAGTGTATTTCTTAGTCCTTTCCAAAGTATACGATTAGAAGAAGTGCTAAGAGGCTTAGATTACTGAGAAACTCATTCATTTAAGCTTCGCATGAAATTGCTGCTGCCATATTCATTCTGTACACTTAAAATTGAAATATAGAAAATCATCTCAAAAGCAAGCTATATTATATAGAAGAACAAAACTGCAAGACATTAATACATATTAACACATTATTTTTCAGACTCATTTTGCTGATGTCATTATGATGTTGGTTCTGATTAATAAATATTATTATAAACTATAAAATGGTCTGGATTATTTCTAAATGAGAGCAGAGTTCAGGGAAGCCCTTAGCCACCAAGAAAGAAAGAACGAAGGAAAACTAAACTATCACTGACATTAGTTTTGCCTAGAACTGATTCTATGTAATCAATGCCTTAGGTGTATCATTATCTCAGCATGTGTTCATAGACTCATAGATTGGGTATAATAACCCCATAATATTCCAAGATATCTTGATTTGCTGGCAGCCTCAGTGATCTGCTTATTTACTTATGAAATCACAAATTATACTGGTTTCAGTGTAGTTTTAGAGAGGTATTGAGTGGGATTGTAGACACATA
The DNA here is from genome assembly GCF_024711535.1 of Dipodomys merriami. Taxonomy (NCBI): domain Eukaryota; kingdom Metazoa; phylum Chordata; class Mammalia; order Rodentia; family Heteromyidae; genus Dipodomys; species Dipodomys merriami. Next base: position 414,007 of record NW_027206073.1, read on the forward strand.
CATTCCATCTCTCAGTATTAATATCTTGGTGTGTTCATGTCTTGATTAGGCAAAATAAAGAATCAAGTAAAATTAAATTTAAAAACCAATGGAATGTACAACACGTAGAGTGAATCCTAATTTAAACTATAGATTTTGATTAACAATGATATGTCAATGCAGATTCAACAAGTTCGTTGAATACACCACCCAAATGCAAAATAGAAAATATTCTTATGAAAAAATTTTCATGAAGAGTATGCTCTGTACTTCTTGGAAACATATTTTTCTTGTGTGATTATGTAATTTGAAGACATTCTCTTTCGAGGTCTCTGATAATTTGTGTGCTTTTAAGTTAGGTATTTTAAAATATAATTTCATTGCCATTATTAGTCAGGTAATGAGTACATTACTTTTTTGGAAATGTCACCCCTTCCTTTGATTTTCTAAGTTTCTCCCTCCTATCCCTGCAGAGAATTTACATAATGTATTTTCCACATAGTGTATACTGAAGAGTGGTTGCATTTGTTCACGTTTCTTTTCCCGATTTCTGCACCCTCCCATTGGCCCCAATAAAAAGAAAAACAATCGCAACCAACAACAACAAAAACAATAACCCATGTTTCCACTTCTTGTTTGTATGTGAATACCTAGAGTCTTGCAATTTACTTGATAATAAAGTTTACCAGTATATAAATATATAATATACACACAGTTGTATATAATATAAATGAATATATTATTAACATATATATTTGTGTGAATTTTATCTATTTTGTATTGATAGAAACACATTTGAACTATATGTTTATAAATAATACTGATACACATTGTATACAATTAAATATATGTGCTTCCTGTCTTATGATGGTGCACATTGTATTGTTGAAGTTTACAAAAGTTTGAAAGGGGCACACCTTGAGGAGTAATTTTACTTCAGTTGTTGAATTTTGATATGTTTCTGACTAGACACATATGGTAGATTACTCTCTGTTACAAATTGGGCAGCTGTGCTGATACTCAACCACATGCAGCCCTGTAATCCCAACATAAACAGCTGACTTCAGGATGCTGTGTTGCAGGTATGTTTTTTATATAACTGTGCAAAAAGTGACAGGAGGTATTCAGTAATTTATTATAAAATTGTCTTTGTGTTGGATGTTATCACCTACTAAACACTAATTTATGTATTGTGTGAACACTTGGAGTTATTTAAGCTAAGTTTTTCATTGAATAATTTAATTTGTGTGGGTAAAAATTACAAAAATCTATACTAATTCCTTATTAGGAAGAAAGCAAGATAAAAAAGAGAAAATATCTGTTATTATTTAAATGTTGTATTTCTATTATCTGATATCTGTAGTGCAACTGTATTGGATGAACTATATGATTCTGATGCCATTTTCCTTCATGAAGTCATCCGAATTATATTTTGAGCTGCTTTCATAACTTCAATTCCTATATTTCTCTTAACTTTCTCACTTGAGGAAACCACAAAAACAACAGAAGCCTCTAGTATATACTTATGGGATGACTGGAGCTTCTCTTTCTTTTGAAATGTATTTTTCATGGGTTTTACAAAGATTTGTGATGTGCCTTTTATTGAACTAAGATTTTATTCTTTATCTTTTGGTACTGGTGCCTGGAGAAAACTTCAAAATAGTACTAAAAATATTAAAAGATTCTTCCAAGGTTTCAGTATTTTTAAATATCCCCAAATCTCAAAGGCTACAGCTTGTAATGTGAAAAAGAAATCTCTGTCTTCTCCTCTCATAATTATCCTGAACTATTGGAATATAGAATGCAAATTAAAAATTCTGTTTTGTCAAATCCTTTAAATAGGGATACAGGTGGACCCATTGCAACAATGAGATTTGTCGAAAGCGAACTTTACAACTCTGGTGGGAGGGGGTGGGAGGAGTGGGGAGGTTTGGGGGGCAGGGGGAGGATGGGACAGGATGGGAAGGGGAAACAAAGGAGGAGCCTCCAATGCTTGATAAATAATGTACTCATTGTCTTGCCCAGGTAATTGTAACCCCTCTGTACAGTATTTTCACAATAAAAAAAGAAAAAAGTTTTGTTTTGTTACAGAATAGGTTCATTAATTTGGGTGGTGTATGCCATATTTTTGTGTCGTTATAGAGTAGCAGCCTATGCTTGATGTAGTTAGGAGGGGGTGTGGTTAAGAATAAATTTTATTTTATTGAAAAATTGTGTACTTGATCACCATTGGTTAATATGAAGAACAAGCTATGCTCAAATGATGAAATAATAGCAATATTTTGTTTGCTCTGCTGCAACTTTTACCTATAATTGATGCAGTTAAAATTTGGCCAGTTGATCAACTGGAAAATTAGTGATCAAATATTTTACCAACAATCATTAAAAATAGGTGTAACCATGACTTAATTTCTTAAAGATGTAGTTATATACAATTCAGATGCTAAAGTACTCACAATGAGAACCATGTTATGTAAACATGTTCTATGAGCTCTGTTGTTCCCTATCCTTATGGTTTGCCCTCCATCTCTGTGTAAAAAATCTCTATTTCTTCTATAGTGCTTGCAATGGAGAATAGATGGTCTATTTCTCTTAGAAATGACAATGCTGGTTTAAGTGATGTCACAGAGATGATTGCCTCTTTTTTCATACCTTTCTCAGTGTAGAAAATCTACATTATGATTGATCTGAAGTAAGAGAATGTAAGAACTTAGCTTTTCATTTGGTTGTTATTATTTTTTTTTCCAATTCTACCACATTTTCCCTGAAAGGTGTGATTGTGTAGAAGAAAAAGAGTCCTCAACTTTCATATACAATTGTCTAAAATTTAGTCTCTGTAGCTCAACCTTTCCCCGATTTCTTGACAATGGAGAGAGGGAAAACGACTGGAAGCCTGACTCTATTAAAGAAGGAAAAATAATTCACAAAACCTGTTAATAATAATGTTAGATAGTTGTGAGCTGCTGCAATAATATTTTGCACCCTAGGACATAGATATCTTGTTTATGTAGAAATGACGTTTTTGTCTTTTTTTCATGTTGGTCTTTGGGCTTGAACTCAGAGACTAGGTGCTGTCTGAAAGCATTTTTTTGACAGGTTGGGACTTGAACTCAGGGCTTGGGCACAATCCCTTAGCTTCTTTTTCTCAAGGCTAGCCCTCTAGCACTTGAGTCAGAGCATCACCTGCAGCCTTTTCTGTTTATGTTGTACTGAGGAATCGAAACCAGGTCTTCATGCATGGTAGGCAAGCATTCTACCACTAAGCCACATTCCCAGCACCTACCAAAATATTTTTGCTCAAGGCCAATGCTCTAGCACTTGAACCGCAGCTCCAGTTCCGGGTTTATTTGTTTTGTTTTGTTTTGTTTTGTTTTGTGTGTATGTGATTTATTTCTTGCCTAGGCTGGCTTCTAACTATGATCCACAGACTTCAGCCTAGTGAGTATCTGGTATTCAGTTCATGTAGAGTTTTTAACAGAAGTTAAATGATAAGAAAACTAAAGCATTTGTTAAGGAAAAAATGGTAAAACGAAGTGATCTCCAGTTTTGTAATCTATCCACTGGAGCAAATGTAGTGTGTTTGAAATACATTTCTAGACTCTTCCCACTGTTTGGGAATGTGTGGGGAATTTGCTGATGGCAGATTTCCTTCAGTCATTCCTCTAGGTAAGGCAGTATTCTGGGCTGCATTCTGTTACCCTGGGCTAAATTTGATCCTCAAATTCTTAAAAAGAAATAATAGTTCGTATAAAATGCAGCCTGGTCAGTTCACAAACTGCCAAATTAAAAACAAATGATCATTGAAGATTTGTTGTTGGGGGATTAAATTTATTGAGTTCCAGGTATATTTTAGATATCAAACCCTTGTCCATTGTATGGCTAGTAAAGATCTTCTACCATTCCGTGGGCTTTCTATTGATCTTGCTAGCTATGTCCTTTGCCGTGCAGAAGCTCTGCAACTTCATGCAATCCCATTTGTCCAACAAAACATTTGTTGTGTTTCCTGGTCTCTATTAAGAAAATTTCAGCCTGTGCCAAGGAGACCTATGGTTTCTCCTAATCCATCCTGTAATGTTTTCAGAATGTCGGCTTTGGCTCTGAGGTCTTTGGTCCATTTGGAGTTGGTTCTGGTGCAGGGTGATATATAAGGATCTAGTTTTAGTTTTCTGCAAGTAGTTAGCCAATTTTGCCAGCACCATTTACTGAAGAGGCTGTCTTTCTTCCATTCTATGTTTTTAGCTTCCTTATCGAAGATTAGATGGCTATAGGTCTGTAGGTTCATTTCTGGGTTTTCAATTCTATTCCATTGGTCCTGAGGTCTGTTCTTGTGCCAGTACCAAGCTGTTTTGATTTACTATGGCTTTGTAGTAGAGTTTGAAATTTGGTATAAATAGTCCTCCAGCAGTGTTCTTCCTGTTGAGGATCATTTTTGCTATTTGGGGTCTTTAATTGTTCCATATGAATTTTTGAATTGCCTCTATTATTTCCTTGAAGAATGAGATTGGAATTTGATAGGTATCGCATTGAATTTGTAGATAGCCTTGGGAAGCATTGCCATTTTCATGATGTTGGTCTTTCCAATCCAGGAGCATGGGAGTTTTTGCCACATTCTAAGTTCAGATTGATTTCATTTTTCAAGTTTTTAAAGTTTTTATAATAGAGGACATTCATTTTTGGGATGAGTAAATTCCTAGGTTTTTGTGGGGCTATTATGAATGGACTTGCTTTCCTAATTTCAGCCACACTTTTCTCATTGTTGGCATACAGAAAAGGCAATAAATAAGTGGGCTAAAGACTAAAAGAGACCTCCATAGTGCTTTCCAAAGTGGTTGAAAAAGTTTACATTCCCACCAACAATGAAGTAAGGTTCCATTCTGTCCACATCCCCTCCAGCATCTGTTGTTGTTAGAGTTCTTGATTTTTGCCATTCTAATTGCAGTGAGGTGGTATCACAATGTTGTTTTGATTTGCATTTATTTTATGGCTAGGGAAGTTGAGCATTTCTTCATGTGTCTATTGGCCATCCTTCTTTCTTCTTCAGAGAAGTTTCTCTTTAAGTCTTTCACCCAGATGCCCCAGAGTAGATGAATGGATCAAGAAAATGTGGTATATATACACAATGGAATTCTATGCCTCCATCAGTAAGAATGACATTGCCCCATTTGTTAGGAAATGGAAAGCCTTGGAAAAATTATATTAAACGAAGTAAGCCAGGCCCAAAGAAACATAGGCCCCATGGTTTCCTTTATTTGCAATATCTAGTATATGTATGAGTCAAGCGGAAAAGATCAGATAATGTGATGTTAAGAAAATGAACCCTTAGATATGAATTTTAATGTTTTTTTCTTTTATGCATGTGTTTCTAACGCATTTATAAGATTATTTCTTTTTTGCTTTGTTTGTCCCTCCCCCACAGTATAACCCCTGCTTTCATTATATTTGATGTCAGTATAACTTGTGGAGGAGATGGGGAATAAGAAGTCGTTTAACAATACAGGTGGACCTGTTGCAAGAATGAGAAGTATAAGTTGTCATGTCCAAAATGAGCTTTACAACGTTGGTGCGGGGTGGGTGAGGGAGGGGGGGAGAAGGATTGGGACTGGGTGGGGGAAGGAGGAGGCTGGGAAGGGATGTGAAGGGTCAACAAAGGAGGAGTTTGCAATGCTTGGTAAGAAATGTACGCATTATCCTGCCCATGTAATTGTAACCCCTCTGTACAGTATATACACAAACACAAAAAAAGACACACACACACAAAAAAGACTTAAAGAGAAACTTCTCTGAAGAGGAAAGAAGGATGGCCAATATACACATGAAGAATGCTCAACCTCCCTAGCCATAAAAGAAATGCAATTCATAAGGACATTGAGATACCACCTCACTCCAGCTAGAATGGCTAACATCAAGAACTCTAAAAACAACAGAAGCTGGAGGGGATGTGGACAGAAGGGAATCTTCCTGGATTGTAGGTGGGAATGTAAACTTGTTCAACCACTTTGGAAAGTAGTATGGAGGTTCCTCAAAAGACTTCACATAGAGCTCCCCTATGATCCAGCAATCCCACTTTTGACCATTAACCCAAATGTTTACAAACAAGACCACACTAAAGCTACCAGAACGACTATGTTTACTGCAGCACTATTTACTATAGATAAGATATGGAACCAACCCAGATGCCCCTCAGTAAATGAATGGATCAAGAAAATGTGCTATATATACACAAGGGAATTCTATGCCTCCATCAGAAAGAATGACATTGCCTCATTTGTTAGGAAATGGAAAGACTTGGAAAAAATTATATTAAGTGAAGTAAGCCAGGCCCAAAGAAACATAGGTCCGATGGTTTCCATTATTTCCAATATCTAGTGTATGTCTCAGTCAAGCAGAAAAGTTCAGATAAGGTGATGTTAGGGAAATGAGCCCACAGATATGTATTCAAATGTTTTTTTTTTCTTTCATGCGGTTGTTTCTAACACATTTACAAGATTATTTCTTTGTTGCTTTGCATGTTCCTCCCCCACAGTATAACCCCTGTTTTCCCTGTACTTGATTTCGGTATGATTTGCGAAGGGGAAGGGGAAAAACAAATCATTTAAATAGGGATACAGGTGTACTCAATGCAACAATGCGATGTACAGGTCATTATATCAAAAAATGAACTTTACAACTTTGGTGCGATTAACGGGTAGTGGGGAGGATTGGACGGGGGGGGGGGGTCGGGGGGAGGATGGGAAGGGATGGGAAAGTGAACCAAAGGAGGAGGCTACAATAATTGATAAGAAATATACTCATTATTTTGACCATGTAATTGTAAACCCTCTGTACATTATTTTCACAATAAAAAGATAAAATAAAATAAAATAAATAAAAAATAAAAACAAAAGTTCAGGCTTCAAATTGGCACTCTTAACCGTAAAAGCATATGGCAACTGGACCTGATTTGCTGTACCTTTCTAAGTGTCCTGAGTCTCTTTGTGTCCGGGTCTGTATATCTCTCTCAAAATTGTGACCTTAGGAGGGTGACAAATATAGGTGGCTTTAACCATGATGTTCTTAGGTCTTGCGATATTTGGACTGAAAATAAACATAAGGATTAAACTCGTTAACCTTACCTCAAAGCTTTACATGTTTAATCACAATTCTTTTTCTTTTTATAGCAAATCATTTCTACACACGTACAATTTAATATTATTATACTGAATTAAATATAATCCGGTAATGAATTGGCACCGATCCAGTTATTACTATCAATAAGTCCATCATGCAAACTGTTACCCAGCAAGTCTTTAGAATGCTAATTTTCAGAACTGCATCTATTATTAGAAGGATGTGTATATGCAATGGAAGATTTATTAAGAACAGACATCACTTCTATGACATTTGGCATGCTGTTGTGTGTTAAAAATAAGAACATTGTCCTTAGAGTCTCTTGTGAAACACTGAATTTGAGTATTTGTAAATGTGGCATCTTTCTAAGTTCTTTACATGTCAACCTTCTGTTCACCATCATCCATGTCTCCTTTTCAAATTAAGTAGATAAATTTTATTATCATTAGAACACCTTTGTTTTTCCAAGAGGAAGGATTAGGTGAAGTCTCCTTGTAAGTGTAATTATGATTCCATCATGGTCATTATCCTTAATAATCCTTTACACATACATGCATGTTTATTTTCTCATTCTGACAAACTGATATCCTAGGAGTATTAATTTATGAAAGGGTAGAGCATGTTTAGTCAATACATTTCTCTCAGGGACAATTTGTTCTTAGTTAAGAGAAGAATAATAAAGCTAAAAACCTATTTTTGTTTTATTTTTTGGAATGTTCTTAAAAAATGTCTCTATAGTTGACTGATGTTTGTTCTAGCTCTATTTTTTTCTGTGGGACAGGAAAATCTAATTAGTCATTTGAATTTTACGTAATTTTCTTCTGGCAACTCAGTACATGTCTGTCCTAGTCTTCCACATTGTTATCAGCATATTATGTTCTGATATCCTTAATTAGTCTACCTATATAGATTTAATTTACTACCAACAAAAGCTCTATTTATACAATATTTTTGAAGTAGTAGAAAATTTTTCTATTTTAATGATAATTGTCTTAAATATTTACTGACTGTAGTTCCAATGGCCTATGCTTCAAACTGATTAATTAGATATTTTTTCATGTAATGCTTCATAGCTCAGCTTGCTTTTTTAAATAATTTCTCTTTGTAGTAGTTACTCAAATAAATTAATTCATAGTGTCTCTTATATGGGAAGCACTTTTAATGTATGCTTTAAATAACATGACTACTATATAAACTGAAATATTTGAAGAAATAGCACTGTTACAACATGAAAATAAGGACATTGACATTGCAAGTATAAGAGAGAAAAGAAAATTGAATTCCATTATGAATATAAACCACATTTTCTTGATCCATTCATCCACTGAAGGGCATCGGGGTTGGTTCCATATCTTAGCTATGGTAAATAAAGCTGCAATAAACATAGTCATGCTGGTAACTTTAGTGTGGTCTTATTTGTGATCATTTGGGTAAATGCCCAAAAGTGGGATTGCTGGGTCATAGGGGAGCTCTATGTGGAGTCTATTGAGGAACCCCCATACTGCTTTCCGAAGTGGTTGAACAAGTTTACACGACCACCAACAATGCAGTAAGGTTCCCTTCTGTCCACATCCCCTCCAGCATCTGTTGTTATTAGAGTTCTTGATTATCGCCATCCTACATGGAATGAGGTGGAATCTCAAAGTTGTTTTGATTTGCATTTCTTTTATGTCTAGAGAGGTTGAACATTTCTTCATGTGTCTATTGGCTACCTGTCTTTCTTCTTCAGAGAAGTTTCTCTTTAACTCTTTAGACCACTTTTTTATTGGGCAGTTGTTTCTTTGAAGATTTGTTTTGGGGAGAGTTAATTTTTTAAGTTCCAGGTATATTTTAGATCTGAGACCCTTGTCTGTTGTATGGCTAGTGAAGATGTTCTCCTAATTTCTTCGGAAATGGAAAGACTTGGAAAAAATTATATTAAGTGAAGTAAGCCAGGGCCAAAGAAACATAGGTCCCATGGTTTCCCTTATTTGCAATAACTAGTATATGTCTGAGTCAAGCAGAAAAGGTCAGATAAGTTGATGTTAGGGAAATGAACCCCAAGATAAGATTCAAATGATTTTTTGTTTTTTTTTCCTTTCATGCAATTGTTTCTAACATATTTATAAGATGATTTCTATGTTACTTTGTATATCACTCCCCCCGTTATAATCCATGCTTTCACTGTATTTGATGTTGGTATAATTTGTGGAGGGAAAAGAAAAAAACAAATCGCTTAACTAGGGATATAGGTAGACCCATTACAAAAATTAGATATACACGTCGTTATGTGAAAAAACGACCTTTACAACTTTGATGGAGGATGAGGGGAGGATCAGGTGGAGGTGGGAGGGGAGTATGGGAAGGGGAAACAAAGAGGAGGCAACAATGCTTGATATGAAATGTACTCATTATCTTGCCCATGTAATTGTATCTCCTCTGTACGGTATTCTCACAATAAATAAGAAAAGAAAACTGAATTACAGCTTGTAAGAGCAAGCTTTTGATTTATTGGAAAGTCAATACTTAAATAAGTAAGGAGAGTGTCATGTTTTAAAAATTCCTAGACATGATTACATGGCTCACTCACTAAGAAAAATAGCATAAAATACACTTAGCTTTGATATAGAATGATACAGCAATTAGTATTCTATAAGAAACTAGTATTCTGTAAGCAATTGAAGGAAGATGCTATTACTTAAAATAAAAGGCTTAGTTGGGTCAACAATTCAAAACGTGGACTAAGTCTTTATAGTAGAGTTTCAAATTTGGTATTGATATTCCACCAGCAGTGTTCTTTCTGTTGAGGAGCGTTTTTGTTATTCGGGGTCTTTTATTGTTCCATATGAATTTTTGGATTGCCTCTTCCATTTCCTTGAAGAATGAGTTTGGAATTTGCTTGTTACTCGCATAAGAACAGACCTCAGGACCAATGGAATAGAATTGAAAACCCAGAAATGAACCTACAGACCTAATGTCAACTAATCTTCGATAAGGGAGCTAAAATAGTAGAATGGAAGAAAGACAGCCTCTTCAGTTAAAAAAGCAAAATTGCTTAACTACTTGTAGAAAACTAAAGCTAGATCCTTATATATCACCCTGCACCAGAATCAACTCCAAATGGATCAAAGAACTTGCAGTCAAAGCAGACATTCTGAAAACATTACAGGATGGAATAGGAGAAACCCTAGGTCTCCTTGACTCAGGCCGAAATTTTCTGAATAGAGAGACGGAAACAAAACCAATCAAAGAAAGGTTGGACAAATGGGATTGCATGAAGTTGCAGAGCTTCTGCATGGCAAAGAATATAGCTAGCAAGATCAATAGAAAGCCCACAGATTGGGAGAAGATCTTCACCAGCCATACAATGGACAAGGGTCTCATATTGAAAATATACTTGGAACTCAAAAAGTTGAATCCCCCATCAACAAATCCTCACAAAACAACTGACCAATAAATAAGTGGGCTAAAGACTTGAAGAGAAACTTCTCTGAAGAGGAAAGAAGGATGGCCAATAGACTCATGAAGAAATGCTCAACCTCCCTAGCCATAAAAGAAATGCAAGTCAAAACAACATTGAGATAACACCTCACCACAGTTAGAATGGCTGTAATCAAGAATTCTAACAACAACAGATGCTGGAGGGGATGTGGACAGAAGGGAACCTTATTTTATTGTTGGTGGGAGTGTAATTTTGTTCAACCACTTTGGAAAGCAGTATGGAGGTTCCTCAAAAGACTTCACATAGAGCTCCCCTATGACCCAGCAATACCACTTCTGGGCATTTACCCAAATTTTTTCAAACAAGACCTCACAAAAGCTACCAGCACAACTATGTTTATTGCAGCATTATTTACCATAGCCTAGATATGGATCCAACCCAGAGGCCCCTCAATAGATGAATGGACCAAGAAAATGTGGTGTATATATACACAATGGAATTCTATGCCTCCATCAGAAAGAATGACATTGCCCCATTTGTTAGGCAATGGAAAGACTTGGAAAAAATTATATTAAGTGAAGTAAGCCAAGCCCAAAGAAACATAGGTCCCATGGTTTCCCTTATTTGCAATATCTAGTATTTGTATGATTAAAGCGGAAAAGGTCACATAATGTGATGTTAGGAAAATGAACCCTTAGATATGTATTTAAATGTTTTTTTTCTTTCATGCATTTGTTTCTAACTCATTAATAAGATTATTTCTTTGTTGCTTTGTATGTCCCTCCCGCACAGTATAACCCCTGCTTTCAATATATTTGATGTCGTTTTAATTTTTGGAAGAGATGGGGAAAAACAAGTCGTCAAGGATACAGGTGGACCCATTGCAACAATTCGAAGTACAAGTTGTCATGTTGAAAACGAACTTTACAACTTTGGTGGGGATGGGAGGGGGGAATTGGGTAGAGGAGCGGGGAATGGGGGAGGTTTGGAAGGGATGTGAAGGGTAAACAAAGGAGGAGGCTGCAATGCTTGATAAGAAATGTACTCAATATCTTGCCCATGTAATTGTAACACTTCTGTACATTATGTTCACAAAAAATTAAAAATAAATTAAAAAAAACTTGGACTAACTGAATCAGTGGAAAATAAGTCATCACGTAAGAACTATAGGAGAGATGCACCATACAGAACAGTTCATTTAGAATAACCAGAAGAGGGACACACGCAGAGAGAGCAGATCTAAGATGGAGTCTCTGAAGAGATCCTTACGATGAACATTTTTTTTCCTAGTGAGATAATGGTTTTTGATCCCAAATTCTACATGTCAGTCTTTTCTACAAATAGCACATAGAGGAAGTTAGAATGAATATAGCAATACTTTGATTCAGGAGAGAGATGTTACCCACTGAGCAAAACCATGTGAAGCATGATTGTATCCTGCAGAGACCAGGGGTGGATAAACGGAAGTTAAGAAATTCATATCACATTTCCTTGCCCATTTTAGGCTACAAATCTCAGTTAATGGATGGATATTATGTTTATCATTGTTTCTTCAAGTATGTATCAGTTAAGGTTCTCTAGCTGACAACAGCTAGTAGGAGATTATCTATACATAGATGGTCCTTGATATCCAGGGGACATTGGTTCCAGGAAACCCTCTGGATATTAAAATCCATTGCATTATACAACACAGTGATGTATTCACTTATTACTTGTGAACACAGCCCTGCATACTGTAAATAATCTCCGTGTTATTTATAATATCTAATAAAGTGCAAATTGTATTCATTGTTATTCTCTATTACTTAGAGATTATTGATAATAATCATGCTTAGTAAAGAAATAATTTATTTTATAATGATATTCTATCTGCTCTCAGTTGAATCCATAGATGTAGAACTTATAGAAAAGAGGACTAATTCTATGACTAGTGTGTGAGTGTGTATCTAATTTTTTTTAGTTCATACAGGCATATATATGAATGTACATAATCAGCTGGTGTAAATTGTGCAGTTTGGCCAGTCTTCAATCTGTAGTGCAAGCTGTTTCAAGGCAGAAATTGCTGGCCAGGCACTGATGTTTCATTCTTGACCATAATTCCCTAGGGAAATTTCAGTTTTATAATTAAGACCTATCAACTAAATGGATGAGGTCAGGTTTAAGGATGGTAATCTACTTTACTTAAAGTCAATTGATTGTATGTGTTATCCACATCTTTAAAAAAACGCCTTCACATCAGCACCAAGATTAGTAGTGCTTAATTGAACAGTAAGGTAATATTGCTTATGCACATGGACACATAAAACTCATGCCACTGTTCTTTTCTTACCAACTTGACACCTATACATATATCACCCATACATATCAATGTGATCTGTTTTAGTGCCCTGCCTGCTTGTTTTGGACATAATCAAATTAATTCAGGTAGATTTATTTTTCTCATGTTTTCACAAGCTTCAGTTCATCATTGAAGGAAGAATGAGAAAGAAGAGAGCAGCTTTCATGATGTAGGCCTGGAAGCACAGAAAAAGAACATAAGATGGAGCCAGGGCAAGATGTACATCGCCCTGAGAACATGCAATAGTGAGCCACTTCTAATGGTCCAACATCCAACTCAGCACGGCTTCCCAACAGTTTCATCAGGCTACAAAACCATCAAAGCAATCCTTAGGTGAGAGCCTTTGTCATGTAATTGTCTCTGAACGTGTCTACCCCAAACCACCCAGAATTATTTATCAATCTCCTAGGTTTTCCTCAATTCAAGAAATTTGAAAATTAAGACTTCCCACCATATTATCCAAATAAAGATAATAGGAAAGTCTTACTTCCACCCAACATATGCCTGTCATACCTATAACTGCAAACTTCTTAATTCTTTTCTTCATGTCTTTTATGAAAGTCATATTTCTTGATAGTTCCATAACTGAAATCACATGGAACAAAATAATCTATTCTAATACCATTTTTGGTTATAAAGTCTTAAGAATGGAAATAAAATAAAATATCAGATTTTCTCTCTCATAAATATGTACATAATCTAAATATATTAAGAAAAATCACTATAACATTTCCAGATATGTATTCATCAAAACTCACAACTAGCCACCTGGCTTTAATTACTATTTAGAATTACTTCCTTATTCTTCTAATCATTTCATATGCACCTTGTCCTCACAAGAACTTCTGATGTTGTACTAGATTTTTTCTACTAATGTAATAAAATTTCCTAACTAATATGATTAAATTAAGATGAAAAGGTTTTTTACCACAGAGTTTTGGCTAACTTGTAACATTTCTTGTACATTGTGAAAGCAGTACATGACAGAGCAAGCACACTTCTCTGAATATTAAGAAGCAAAAGAGAGCAAGGAATGGACAAGACAAAATCCCCATGACTGAGAACTTCCCAGTAGGTCCCATTTCTCTAAGATCTTTACAACTGGCAATAGCATCAAAACCTGGAGACCATGTTTTAATGCATCAGCCTTCTATTCACTTTTAAAATCCGAAATGTGAAAGCTAGTCACGTTTTCTTTATTTTGGAGATGATCTTCAATCCGGGTTTATAGTAGTGCCCATAATTATCTTTTCATGTCTTTGATTATGTAGTCATAATTTTTCCACTGCCTCTAATTACAAGACACTGTGGTATTAAGCAATACCATACTCGATATTCATTGTCACTTTTATGTAGCAATGGTCCAATTTTTTTCAGTATCCAGGATAACCAAAACCAGTATCATAACTTTGTTCTTCACCAGCTGTAGAGGTAGGAGGTGTTCACATTTCACAGAGAAAGGTTTGATTTCTGGTTGAATAGTATTTGTGTCCCCCTGTGAAGCACTCGTAACTTTGGAAATAGTATAAGAGCAGAGCTTAAAGAGGCAACACAGGAAATAAAAATATTATTACTGGAATTATCTATGATTAACCATGAACAATGCTACTTCCTTTGATCATTGGACCATGGAAACTTGGCCTATGAAATAAAGGGCCACATATATGAAATTATTGCAACTTTGAATGGTTTAACATGAGGAAGTCCAAGTTATCAACTGGGCAGTGCCAGGTAGTTGGTTAAGAGGAATCTTAAGTCACCAACTTAATCTAGGACATTCTGAAGGACAATATTGATACGATCTAGATCATACAAGTAAGACACTTGGATAAAATCGAGTAATTCTCTAAAACTGCATTCTGAAACCAGTTATCTGCTGTGATAACTTCAGTAATTTTCTAAATTTAGTCATTTATATTTTTCTTAGTTTTTACTGAAAGTAATCACAGAATCTTTGTATCAGGGTTATTACTAGGATTGTCCATTGATAGATGGAACATAATTTAGAACAATGCCAGGGAAATAGAAAGTACTCTTAAGTATCACCATCATGGATGTTAGATCATAATTTAAGCTCTTTAAATGGCAGACATGGAAAAATGTTTGTGGTATGGTAGAATCAGAATGCTCTAAAGAGTGAGATGTTTCTTCCTGCCTCTGCGTGTGTGTGTGTGTGTGTTTGTGTGTGTGTGTGTGTGTGTGCATATATATGTATATATGTGCCAGTTCTGGGCTTAAATTGAGGGCCTAGGCACTATCCCAGAGCATTTCGCCTAAGACTTGAGAAAAAAGACATTTTTGCTAAAGACATTAACTCTATGAGCTTCAACTCAACTTTTGGCTTTCTAGTGCTTGCTTAGAGGTAAGAATCTCGTGGGTTTTGCTACTTGTAATGGCTTGGTCCTTAATCCGCATATCTGAATTTCACAAGTAGTTAGGATTATAGATATCAGCAACCAGAGCACCACCCATTTTTTCCTCTTTTGTATAGACCTTAATATTTCTCTTTAAGGATCTTAGACAAATAATCACATGAAAGAAAAAAAGTACATTTAAATAGATATCTTAGGGTTCATTTCCCTAACTTATCTGAACTTTTCTGCTTGACTCAGACATATACTAGATATTGCAAATGAGAGAAACCATGGGACTTATGTTTCTTTGGGCCTGGATTACTTCACTTAATATAATTTTTTCCAAGCCTTTCCATTTACTAACAAATGGGGCAATGTCACCTCCCCCACAATATAATCCCTGCTTTCACTCCATTTGATGTCGGTATAATTTGTGGAAGGGAAGGGGGAAAACAAATAATTTAAATAGGGATACAGGTGGACCCATTGCTACAATGAGATGTACAAGTCGTTATGTCGAAAATGACCTTTACAACGTTGATGGGGGGGATTGTGTTGGAGGGTGGGGAGGAACGATGGGAAGGGATGGGTAGGGGAAACAAAGGAGGAGGCTACAATGCTTGATAAGAAATGCATTCATTATCTTGCCCATGTATGTAACCCCTCTGTAATGTATTTCCACAATAAAAAATAGAAAAAGAAAAAAAAGGAATCTTACACAAGTGTTTAAAGTCTTCCAAAGTTATTTTTATCATCTGCAAAACAATGTTAGAAATACTCATATACATTATAAACATAGATATACATGTGTACACATACATTTATAAATGCAAGAACCAGTGTATCTGAATCTTAAAATTTGTCATAATAGCATTCTAGTATAAAATTATTACACAAAGCCTATTTACTCCATTTACTACCAACAGCATATATAGCCTGTTGCATTATTCTTTAGAAAAGTAATTACTTTAAGTATGCATTGCAACCATGAGTAGTGCAACTTAATTGTCAGATAGTTTCATTAATTCAAAATTTAGCTCATTCATGAATAAAATATTCTCAGGGAAAATGTCAATATACACATGTATATGAAAGTAATACAATGAAATCTAGAATTGCCATTCTACTATAATAAGCCAACCTTGTTAAACTGATATGCTTCTTCTCATGAATAACAACTAGATATTTTCACTTAGGCTGGAGGGTCATATTCAACTTGACAAATTGCTTTGAGAAAATTCCCCTATCAAAGATATCATGTAAAAATCTTCTTTTTGGAAAGTAGATTAACATGGTATAAATGGCTTTCTTCTCCAGTGTGTGTGATGAGGCTATCAATTAACATTCAGTTTTGAAAGAGAGATTGTAGAGGATCTATTTTCTATGTAGTGAATGGTATAGAAATATACATATTAAGTTATTATGCCATCTAGAATACTATATGAATGTGCCTAAAATAGTAATGAGATTTTTGTTACCTCTTTCTATTCTAATGGAATAAAGAATATTGTTAATAGTTATTCTGAAATACCACTACACATTGTATTCTAATTTCAACTACTCAATGAATATGTAAAGTTGTATCATTTATCTTGTTGTTGAAAGCATAGTGGACTAAGGCCGTGATTTTTAGATCATTGGTCTGGCTTTAAAAAATCATGTTCTGTAGAGAAATTGAGATAACTATCCATTTAGGTACATGGGTTATTTCCTGTTATTGTCTTATTGTTATGGTAACAATAGAATATAGAAACAGTTGATTCTATCAAACAGTTGTCAAGTCAGTAATTTTCATATGTCACTACACTTAAGAAAACTATACTTTTTTCTCCTCTCTGTCTCTCTGTATTTATTTAAGTCTCTGTCTCTGTCTCTCTCTTGTGTCTCAATACTGGGTGTTGGACTCAGGAAGTGACATTGTCCTTGAGGTTTTTTTGGTAGTTAACTGCAGATAAGAGTCTCATAAATTTTCTTGCCTCGTCTGTTTTCAAACAGTGATCCTAAAATCTTAGACTCCTGAATAGCTACAATTGCATATGCGGGTCACCAGGACTCAGCTTCTTCAGTATAATAATAATTATTATAATACAGTTATAATAATTGCAACACATATATAATATGATATAATATACCATATGATATATAATAATAGAATTATAATATAGCATAACTATATTATAATATAATATAATGTATATTATATATTGCACATTATATAATATAACATTACATATTGTATATAATATATAACACATTATATATAACTATACATCATATAATATAATGTATAACATATGATATCTATTATATATCATACATGATATACAATAGCTAATATTAACATATACTGTTATAGTACATATTATAATATATTATAATAGAGTATATGCAATATACAATATTATATACAAACATAATATCTTACATACATCATATTATCATTACATAATATATACATTATATAATGTATATAATATACATCATATAAAATGATAATATAATATTTGTTTTATATCATTATTATTATGAATGAATTCTTACTAAAAATTGTTAGTGCTTCTACTTCGGCTTGAAGTCAGAGCCTTGTACTTTTGCTGGGCTTTTTAGCTTAATATTGGTACTTTATCATTATCATCTGATCCACTGGGGCTGGCTGCAAACTGAGAACTCCGGGATTCTCAGATCTCAGCCTTCTAGTATCTAAACCTACAGTGATTTGCCAGTAGCATCTAGTTTTTTTTATTTTTTTTTCCTTTCTCATTTCATATTCAGACAATAAAAAGATTTTCTATAAACTTCTATGTCTTTCGTCTCTTGGACCTTTAGTCATGCCTTGTGCAACAATTAACTCTGCAGTAATGATTCCATTTTCTTTTATTGTATCATAGAAAATTATGAAGTAGTCCTACAAATTCTCCCAGTCACACATATGTACATGTTTTATGAAATTAAATCATAACAATTACTCATCATTGTAAATTATTTAGGAAAATGTTTGCCGAAACTAACCACATAATTTTATCATTATCCAACAAAAATGTCCCCTCCTAATTCAAATAGAAAGGAAAGAAAACCTGGTCATATTAATTTTCTGATTAAATGCAGTACTTTTTCTATATATCCTTTTGGAAGAGTTATACATTTGATATTTAGATAGATACCTTGTACAGTCCTAAGGACAGAAAAATAATGGGTTATGTTAAATGTTTCTCAAAGTAATTACCACTCATGAAGAGATTATGGGTAAAGGGAGGATATGGGGTACCATTTGTTGCTAAACTACAGCAACATAACACTTTTGAGATTTGGGTTAGAGAAAATAAAAAATGAAGCCACTGTAACTTATAGAAATTGTTAGGATTATGGCAGCCACTAGCAAAGACTGAAAATCAGAGGAAACATTTATAGGATTTATGACGAGCCGTTTCTTGCAATAATTTAGAAGGTCTAGGCTTGCACATAAATTCTTGGGTGCTTCTTAAAGTATGATGAACCACGTAGCATATTGTTTCTCTTTTATCCAAGAGTTAGATTTAAAGTCATAGAATGCTGATACCAGTGAGGGATTTCAATGTACACTTCCACTCAAACAATAAGTATATAGAATAATCACTGTGCATTGGATGATACATATATATATATATATATACATATATGTATATATATATCTATATATATATCTATATATATCTATATATATCTCAGTTTTTCCCAAAGGGAAGACAAAATAGAATGCATACAAATTTAAACATTGGAATGTAGGACATATTATATTTTTTATGAATTTTTTATCTGGATACATCTAGGACCTAACCAGTTTTATGAAAGTCATATCTTTTAGAAGTGATTTAATTATTTTCAAAAATTATTTGTTTATAGAATACATCAACCATATTGATGAGTGAGGAAAAATATATTTGTTATAAAAGTATGTTACCTTATTTGTTATAACATTATTCATAATATTTTTATGATAAAACATATTATGGAGAAACTATATTAAACAAATATAAATATATTTATAATAGTGATATTGAATCCTAGACACTATAGAAAGATGAATTAATAATGGGCATGTATACATAAACTATGATGATAGACAATTGCTCATTTCATAGGCTTTATTATATTCTAAAAGTCTTAATTTTTTAGTAAATGAAGACATACTTTTAACACATTCATTTGAAATAACTTCAAAACCACTAAGAGCAGGATTTTTTTTGTCAACTCTATGAGATTAGTAATAGATGTTTCAGATGCTTTATTAAATAAGTTATGGTAATTATTTTATTGCATGGTTATTGTAGTATTGCAGTTTTTCTACTAAAATTATGTATTATGATGAATTACATATAAAAATATCAATTAATTTTAATAGATATGTGCAGTAAGTTGTGGCTTCTCATAATCAAGGATGGAGAACACTTACAAACTTGTTCGGTGCCCTTTTAAATCCCGTAGAAATTAGTACCTCTTTCAAAAGTCCCCTAGGAAACAATTCATTAACTAATAGTAAACACAAGTTTTGACTTATAATCAGTGCTAGATTGTATCCACAGTTTTTCAAGACAGAGTTATGATTCATATTTATAAATGTTCCTCTTAATATTGTCTTCACTGAATCACAACGATTTTAGCATATGGTTTTTAATTTCTGTTTGTGTGTGTGTGTGTGTGTGTGTGTGTGTGTGTGTGTGTGTGTATGCATGCATGTGTGTTTGTACATGTGTGGAATGTGTGTGTTAGTCCTGGGTATGTACTTAGGTCCTCATTCTCTCCTTTCACTATTTTTGCTGGAAGGTGGACCTCTACTACTTGTGCCACAGCTACATTTAGAGAATTTTACCTATTAATTGGAGATAAGGCTTTCCTGGTATTTATCTGACTAGACTTGCTTCAGATATCAGGCCCTTGAGTAGCTAGGATAAGAGGAGTGAGCCACTGCTGCCTGGCTAGGAGGTTATGTTTGTTTGTTTGTTTTTTGTTGGATTCTAGGAATTTTTGAATTTCCCTCTTTATTTAATATTGACAAAATCATCTTTTATCTGATTGTGTTTAGCTCTTTGATGTCGTCTCCTTGCAATTCTCTCAGCTGACAGAATAAGGAGGTATATTGCTGCATACTAAGGAGTATCTATGAACTTATATATCCATTCTGTATTTGCATTAAGCTAAGCAGATTATAACATCTCTGATACCAATCCTCTAGTCTTATATTTCTAGGCATCGCACCTTCTCTGAAAGTTTATATCCAAAAAATGAGAAACAGTTCCCTCTATTCCATTGTTCATTTCTACTTATTCCACATACTGCTATCAGAATGGCTGACCAGAAACTTACTGTATTGATCACTATCAGCTTTATAGTAGCTCTTCAGTTTCCATGTTAATTAACTCTGTGCCTATTTTCTTTGTTTTTGTTCTTTTTTTTGTTTGTTTGGTCTGTCGTGGAGGCTGAACTCTGGGCTTGGGCTTTGTCCCTCAGTTCTTCAGCTAAAGGATAGTGCCCTACTACTTGAGCTCAGCGCTATTTCCAGCTTTTTTCTGCTTATGCAGTGCTGAGGAATCGAACCCTGGGCCTACTGCATGAGAGGCAAGCACTCTACCACTTATCCAACTTCCCAGTACCCCTATTTTCAATGTTTTAATAACTATGCTAATTCCATACACTTAGCACGTAAATGTTTTACAAGTACTTACTCCCAGTATTTGCCTTAACTTTTCAAATTCTTTAAATTTTATTTTATTGTAAAGATGCTGTACAGAGGGGTTACAGTTACATAAGTAAGTCAATGAGTATATTTCTTGTCAAGCATTGTTACCCCTTCCCTTGTGGTTCTCCCACTATCCATTCCCTCCCCAACCCTTCTCAATCCTCCCCCCACTGAAGTTGTAAAGTTCATTTCCAATATACTGTCTTGTGGGTATCATTGTTGCAATGGGTATTCCTGTTTCCTTGTTTGGGAAGCAATTTATATACTTATTATTTTCAGCTTCAAATATTATATTATGACCTTTTTGTTATATGTATTATTTTCACTAAAACGAAAAAATAAATATGTAAGAATATTTTCTTAAATATTTTAGTATATATTATTTTCTTATGTTTTTTCTATACCTTTCATGTGAATTATTTCAATAAAGTCCAAACTATAAGGTTTTTTGGTGGAAGAAATATAAGAAAATTTATAAAGAAAAAAAGCATCTGAGACCATTCATTTCTTTTGTAAATCAGAAGGTAAGACTACCTCTTGAATTTTTATATTCTTACTATAGGCACATTCAAAGTATATACTAATATTAATTTTAAAATGCTTTAAATGTAAGTGTGTATTAATTTTCCTAATTGGGTCAATAAAGTAAACTACTAATTTTAACTGGTATTCAACTAATTTGAAATACTAATTTTTAACTAGTTTTATATATTAATACTAATTCACTTTATTGAATAAATTGCATTTGTCCGTGACAATTTCATTTAGAGCTACTTATGACAGCAAATGAGTAATCATACTATTAATTTTGGCATGAATGGTCTCAGAAAATAAATAAATACTTTAAAATTACACACCAAAAGATTTCTTTAACACTGAATAACTGTGTTGCACCTTAACATGTTCATTCTGTCGTTTTTCTTCCTGAGTTGTAATCATTTATGTAGGAAACCTCATTATCTTAGTACCTTTAAAATAAGTTCCTAGAACAATCTGCAAGGATTACTGTACCTCACTTTGACTATGTCAAACACCTCTGCAGGTTCCTTCTGTTAGCACATTGACACACATTTTATTCTAGAACTGTTCAAGTTATAAATTTCCACTGTGTGTATGATTAAGTTTCATGAGCAAGAGAGCTGACAGACTTCGAGTAAGTCGAGACTTGGACTCAAGACTTCGAGTACAGTGCTTGACAAGCCTGGAAGAGCTCTGAAGCCTCACAGTCCTGTAACCTTGAGCAGTACTTCTGACATCACAAATGCTCCCCAGGAGGCTATAAGACAGGGGGTGAGTGGCTATCCCATGCACGAATTGCAGGAAGCAATTGAAGGCTATACTGAATCCAACACTGGAGAGCTAACAGGCTTCCAGAGTGATTTTTCATTATGCTTCAATGTTATACATTTCAATTATTCTTGCTCCCTAATACCAACTTCTTCATCCTGTTAAACACACATTTAATAACTGTCTTTTCCTTCTTAACAAGCAATAGAGAAAAAAGAGGTAAAATATTTTCTCAGAAGCCACAGAAGCTAAGAGGAATGCTAGAGGACTTAGAAAGTGTATTTAGAGAAGTAATTTAAATCAATCGCAAGCTCATAGTTATATTCAATAGGTAACATTGCTTATGTGAAAATTAGAAGGTGATTTTATCTGGTGGGAATTGACAAATATATATCCAATATTAATCATCCTTTACAAACATTCTTAGAGATATCCACAATGATGGGCTAAAATAAACTTTTAAGTCATTACTAAAATTGTCATTTATTTCCAGGTTTCTTGCCTTTATTATTTTAATTGTAAGGTAATATCTAATGTATGGGAACTGTGCAATGTTGTTGTTCATATCATATCCAAAAAGTGTTCTCTAACAATTATTTCTTAACAATGTTTATGCAATCACATGAATTCACTTGGGGAGTTTTAAGTAAGGCTAGTTGATTCCTAAACTTCACATTGCCTAAATCAGAAATGTGGACTAATGTTATTGGAGTAGGTCTCATTATTATTGTAAATTAATATGTTATCATTAAAATTATTACACTACTGTTAGAAGTTAATGTAAAATATTACTTGAAAGCTAGTCTCCTAAAAAATTATGCATTGACAGCCTATTGCTATTTTACCTAGTTAGATAATAGCAATGTTACATATTGGCTAATTCATCTTGTTTTATTTCAAAAAATAAACTCTAACTTAATGATGACTTTAGTTAATATTTCTTAGTATGAGAGATACTCTGTATGTGCTGAATTTAGAACTTTGATATTTGTTCATAAGCTTTTTGTAATACTTTAATTTATACTTATCAGCATAGTGAAACAAAATTGACATTTACATATAATATGTCTAGACATGAAAGGTATTTAAGCATAACTTGTACCAGTATTGCCTGTTTCTGCCATGTTTTTTTTGTGTTATAATATCCAATTTAAACTCTTAATCCCAAAAGAATAAACTATTTATTGGTAGTTAGAAAAAAAACACTTTAATTTATGCTAATTACAATGACTAGAATCCAAGAGGTAGCAGCAGGAAACTAACATATTTGTAGGAAAGTATCCATTCTAGAATGAAGAATGATAGTACAACTGAATAAATTGACCCAAGAGGATCAAGTTAAGCCATAATAGGAAATGCTAAAAGTAAAATTACAGAGCTGTAAATAAAACATCATAAACTTTACTGTTAATACTCCAAAACAACAGATACAGAAATGACAAGAGAAGAAGGAAACAATTAATCAATATTTTGAAATCCTTAATAATACTTAAACTTAAGAATAATTTTGTTGGAAAAAGATTTATATTCCAGTAGATTTCATTTTTTTAAATTATATCTAGGGTCAGAAGGATAAACAGATATAGCTATTAATAAGGCCTAAAAGATGGGGTCCTGACTATGTGTATCACTTTTCTCATTTCATGACCTACTCAGGTCCTAACCCTCTCTGCTCCACCAAACTTGGCCTCCCTACTACATATGCTTTTGACATATTACACATGAATTTACCTAATTTGTGGCAAGCTTTTGTTTGTTCTTGCCTCTCAGATTTCTAGCTTCCAAAACAGGTATTTGATTTACTTCTTTCACTTTTTAATTTTTTTTAAGTAAACACTCACTTGCTGATGTTATTGATTGATTGCTTGATGGATGGATGGATAGATGAATGGATAGATGGATGGATGCCTATACATGGGCTTGAACTCAGGACCTCACTCTCTCCCTTGTGACCCTTCCCCCAACACACATTCAAGACTGGTTCCCTACCACTTGAGCCCTGGATCCACTTCGGGATTCTTGGTGGTTAATTGGAAATGAGGCTTCAAACTTTGATCCTCAGAGCTCAGTCTCCTAGTAGCTAGGGTTATAAGCATGAACCACCAACACCCAGGTCATATTGACATTATTTGTGTGTTCGTTTTCCCCAAGCACACAAAAGGAATAAAGTAAAATATTACACAACCGTTTAATTTGCTACTCACTAGGGCAAAATTAGAACTCTTTCCTCCAGAAGAGTTATACCAAACTGCTACGTATTTATTACTAGGATTGGAAGAACTTAGCATTTTCTTGTCCTGGTGAGATTTCACTGAAAACTGCATTAATATTTTCTCATTCACATAATTACTGCTGCCATCTTGGTAAGCTTGCCGAATGGGCACATGTGCACATGAAAGTGGATTCTTATCATTTGTTTGAACTATATTCTGTACATTTACCATGGACTCCAAATTGTTTAATACTAATGATTACTTCACAGAACAGAACTTGAGTTTGTGAATGTACTTATCAATTGGATTAATTAATTAATCAATTATTAATTCCCAATTAATTAATAATTCTCAATAGTTCAAACTGACAGTTTCTTTAGTCTGTTTTCACAAACGCAAAATTAAGGGTCAGAAGTGTTAGGAAACCTGCCGATGGCCATACATCTAACATGAGTTGGGATTACAATGCAGTTTTTCTGGACAGGTAAGGTAGCCAGAGCTCCCTGAACTCAACTGTTACTAAATAGCATGGAATAAAGCTTGAGCCTCCATTTGAGGCCCAGGAAAAATGTTATTTAAAACTTCTCATTAACGCACTTTAATTAATCATAATGCATGAACATAAATTCATTAATTATAAGACATTCACATCATTTATATAATATACAAATGGAAGAACTGGGGGAAGAGAGTGGAACTATTTGTGTTAGCTTTCCAAGCTTTCTACAAATATGAAGAATGTTCTATAAGGGAGAAATATAGAAAAGGTGACATTGATTCAGATCCATTGTATTCATAAGCTGGCTTGTGGAATTAAATCCCTTTGTAAAATTCATTAACAAAAAAAAAACACTTTAAAAATGCTCTAGTAAAAGAAGTATATTAAAACTGTATATAAATTGGTCACTGGTGGCCCAAGCCTATAATCTGGATACTCAGGTACCTGAGATCTAAGGATATCTGTATCCAGTCTAGGATTAAATATGGGAGAGAATCTTACCTTCAATTAGACAGCCAAATGCCAGGAATGGAGTTGTGGATCAAGAGGTAGAATGACAGCCTTGAACAGATGAACTAAACATGAATATGAGATCATATTTTCAAGCTTCAGTAAGCAGTGCTTAAAATGAACAAGCAAACAAAAATATTATGATTGGGTTGGCTTCAAACCATGATAATCTGGTATCTTCCTCCTGTGCATGTTGACTACCATGTGTGAGTAACTGAGTCTTGGCTCATATTTGCTATGTCTTCTAGCTGTCCTAATTCAATTTTCCAGAAGTAAATACATTTTGATAAATTTACAATTAGAAAAATGGTAAAAATGAGAGATTAAAGAATTACATGCGTCTGCTGAGGTTTGCATTTTACAATGAGGAAGAAAGTTTCAAAATAATAGAGAATAAAGGCTCCAAAATTTTAACAGTTTTCCAATTGTAAATATTCATAGATGAACTAGTTTAACTTTGCTTGCTTTTTTTTGTTTTTTGTTTTGGTTAGGGAGCAAAAGGAGAAAAGATGTTGCTCTTTAGTTTGCTTTTGTTTTTTAAGATAAGGAGTGGCACTATTCTCTAGCTGTCCACAAACCATTCTACCTCAGCTTTCCAAGTAGCTAGAATTACAAAATGAGTTTATATTTGTGTACCCCTATGAATGATTTACATTTTGCATTCCTACTAGCCATTGGTAGCTCACACCTGTAATCCTACCTACTCAGGAGACTGAGATCTAAGAATCATGGTTCAAAGTCTGTCCAGGCAGGAAAGTGCATGAGACTCATCTTCAATTAACTACCAGAAAACCAGAAATAGCACGGTGGCTCAAAGCAGTAAGGTCTAGCCTTGAGTTAAAAAAAGCAAATTAAGTTCATAATCAACCAAGGAGTTCTCAACAGTGAAATAACTGAAAGAAAATGCAAAGAAAAATATTGGTTTAGAGTGTTTTACTTTCAGATAAAATACTTTTGCTTGAATGTGTCTTGATGCATACATATAACTATGGACATACATAAAAGTAAAGTCTATGGAGAAAGTGGTATCGTTTAAATAGGGATAAAGGTGGACCCATTGCAACAATGAGATGTACATGTCATTATGTCGAAAAATGAAATTTACATCTTTGTGCGATGGGGGGATTAGCGGGGAGTAGTGAGTGGGGGGCAGTGGGAGGATGGGAAGAGATGGGAAGGAGAAACAAAGGAGGAGGCTACAATGCTTGATAAAAATGTACTCATTATCTTGCCCATGTAATTGTAACCCCTCTGTACAGTATTTTCACAATAAAAAATAAAATAAAGAAATCAAAAGAAAATAATATGTGTAGCAAAAAAAGGTGTGATCCACTCTATAAAATCTGTGGCTCATCTTTTTTGAACATTGAGAATTTGCCAAAAGGAAAACACAGTCATTTCTGGAAACCTCAACAAAGTGTCATTTTGTGGAAATGGAAGTGTGTTCCAAAGGAAATAGGAGGTGAGAAAGTAGAAAGTAAATATAGCCAACTCTTTCTGAAATTAGAATTGAAAAGTGAGCTTTGAATATTCCAAAAAGTAGGATTTGACATGAGGGTGATTTTTTTTAAGTAGTTGAAAAATAGTATTCAATGTTTGATGATAGGATAGTCCCCAGGAGAAAAGCTGCAAGAGAGAAGTGAAAAGCCACAAGAAAGCATGAAAAACAACTACATGACAAAAAATGAGGATGAACGAATGAAAGGACAAATAATTTGTGATTACAGTCAATTGATTGAAGGATGTATGGATTTTGTGATGTACTTATTACCAAAAGACTTGGAATAAGTATTTGTGAACAACTGGGAAAATATATAACAATACATTTGTTTATTACACTTCTAGGTATAATAACAAAATGAGTGTAATATTAAACTCTTGAATTAGTCTAATGTTTCCATTTTGACCTAATAATGGTGATCGAATTTAAACTCTGACATACAACAAATTATGTCATATGTGCCACTAGCATGAAAGTAGACGTTCCTTGCATTCTTTCCAAAATCCTGAGTGGAATCTTAATGAAAAAAGATTATTCTATGAAGTTAGTCAAATACAATCAATCTAAATGTTTCGTTTTGGAGATAACAAATTGAGAAAGGTGAATAACAGCATGCTTATATGTTGTGAATAGAGAAGAACATAGTTTTTAAAAGACAAAGTTCCTTTTCATATCAAATAAGCAAAAAGGTAGAAAATGTTATGAGTCTTACAGGGAACAATGCTGAATTTTATTTTATTTTTTATGTTTATTTTTTGTGAATATACTGTACAGAGGGGTTACAATTACATGGGCAAGATAATGAGTACATTTCTTATCAAGCATTGCAGCGTCCTCCTTTGTTTAACCTTCACATCCCTTCACAGCCTCCCTCCGCCTCCACACCCAATCCTCGCCCCCCCCTCCCCCCGCGCACCAAAATTGTAAAGTTCGTTTTCGACATGAAAACTTGTACTACTCATTGTTGCAACGGGTCCATCTGTATCCTTAAAAGACTTGTTTTTCCCCATCTCCTCCACAAATAATATCTACATCAAATATAGTGAAAGGAGCGGTTATACTGTGGGGGAGGTATATACAAATCATCGAAGAAGTAATGTTATAAAAGCTTTAGAAACAAATTCATGAAAGAAAAAAAACATTTAAATACATATCTAAGCGTTCATTTTCCTAACATCACATTATCTGATCTTTTCTGCTTGACTCATACATTGAAAATATTGAAAATAAGGGAAACCATGGACCTATGTTTATTTCGGCTTTTCATATTTTAGTTAATACAATTTTTTCCAAGTCTTTCCATTTCCTAACAAATGGGGAAATGTAATTGTTTCTGATAGAGGCACAGAATTCCATTGTGTACATATACCACATTTTCCTGATCCATTCCTATACTGAGGGGATTCTGGGTTGGTACCAGATCTTAGCTATGGTAAATAATGCTACAATAAACATAGTTGTGCTGGTAGCTTTAGTGTGGTCTTGTTTGTAAACATTTGGGTAAATGCCCAAAAGTGGGATTGCTGGGTCATAGGGGAGCTCTATGTGGAGTCTTTTGAGGAACCTCCATACTGCTTTCCAAAGTGGTTGAACAAGTTTACACTCCCACCAAAAAAGAAGTAAGGTTCCCTTCTGTCCACATCCCCTCCAGCATCTGTTGTTGTTAGAGTTCTTGATTTTTGCCATTCTAACTGGGGTGAAGTGGTATCTCAATGTTGTTTTGATTTGCATTTCTTTTATAGCTAGGGAGGTTGAGCATTTCTTCATGTGTCTATTGGCCATCCTTCTTTCTTCTTCAGAGGTTTCTCTTTAAGTCTTTAGTCCACTTATTTATTGGGCAGTTGTTTCTTTGAGGATTTGTTGTTGGGGGATTTAATTTTTTGAGTTCCAAGTATATATTAGATATGAGACCCTTGTCCGTTGTATCGCTAGTGCAGATATTCTCCCCATCCATGGGCTTTCTATTGATCTTGCTAGCTATGTCCTTTGCCATGCAGAACCACTGCAACCTCATGCAATCCCACTTGTCCAACCATTCTGTGATTTGTTGTGTTTCCGTGTCTCTATTAAGAAAATTTCAGCCTGAGCCAAGGAGACCTAGGGTTTCTCCTATTCCATCCTGTAATGTTTTCAGAATATCTGCTTTGACTCCGAGGTCTTTGATCCATTTGGAGTTGATTCTGGTGCAGGGTGATATATAAAGGTCTAGCTTTCGTTTTGTAAAAGTAATTAACCAATTTTGCCAGCACCATTTACTGAAGAGGCTGTCTTTCATCCATTCTATTGTTTTAGCTCCCTTATCGAAGATTACATGGCTATAGGTTTGTAGGTTCATTTCTGGGTTTTCAATTCTATTCCTTTGGTCCTGAGGTCTGTTCTTATGCCAGTACGAAGCTGTTTTATTATTATGGCTTTATAGGAGAGTTTGAAATTTGGTATTGATATTCCTCCAGCAGTGTTCTTTCAGTTTGGGTGCGTTTTTACAATCGGGGTCTTTTATTGTTCCATATGAATTTTAGGATTGCCTCTTCTATTTCCTTGAAGAATGAGGTTGGGATTTTGATAGGTATCGCATTGAATTTGTAGATAGCCTTGGGAAGTATTGCCATTTTCATGATGTTAATCTTTCCAATCCAGGGAGTTTTTGCAATATTGGGAGTTTTTGCCTTTTTCTAAGTTCTGTTCTTATTTCCTCTTTCAAGTTTTTAAATTTTTCATCAAAGAGGTCCTTCACTTCTTTGGTGAAGTTAATTCCGAGGTATTTTATTTTTTGTGGGGCTATTACATATGGAATTGCTTTCCTAATTTCAGCCCCACTTTTCTCATTGTTGGCATACAGAAAAGCCATTGATTTTGGGGGTTAATTTTATACCATACTACTTTGCCAAAGTTTTGAATCAGCTTGAGTAATTTGGGAGTGGAGTCTATGGGATTCTTTAAGTACAAGTTCATGTCATCCACAAAGTGGGAGTTTTATTTCTTCTTTCCCTAATTGTAGTCCTTTTGTGTCTGGATCTTGTCTTATTGCTGTAGCTGGGCATTCTAATATTAGGTTGAAGAAAATTGGAGAGAGTGGACATCCCTGTCTTGTTCCTGAGTTAAGAGGAAACGGCTTTAGTTTTTCCCCATTAAGTATAATGTTGGCTGTAGGTTTGTTATATACAGTCTTAATTTTATTGAGGAATGTTCCATGGATTCCTAATTTTTCCAAAACCTTCATCAAAAAGGGGTGTTGGATCTTGTCGAATGGTTTTTCTGCATCTATTGAGATAACCATATGTTTCTTATCCTTGCTCCTGTTGATGTGATGAATAATATTGATTGATTTGCATATGTTGCACCAGCTTTGCGTCCCTGAAATGTATCCTGTTTGATTGGGTGTATGGTTTTTCGCTGAATTGTTGAAGTCGATTGGCCAAAATTCTGTTAGGATGTTTTGCATCAATGCTCATCAAAGAAATGGGACTATAGTTCTCTTTCTTTGATGAGTCCCTTCCTGGTTTTGGGATCAGGGTTATGATGGCTTCATGGAATGTGTTCGGTAGAGAACTTTGTCTTTCAATTTCATTGAAGAGTTGGAGGAGTATTGGTTTGAACTCAGCTTTGAAGGCCTTGTAGAATTCCGCTGTAAAACCATTTGGTTCTGGACTTTTCTTAGCTGGGATGTCTCTTATTGCTGTTTCTATTTCAATGCTTGAGATGGGCCTGTTAAGCTGGTTTAAATCATCTTGGTTTAGTTTTGGCATGTCAATATTTGCTAGGAAAAGGTCCATTTCTGTCACGTTCTCAAACTTATTAGCATAAAGTTTTGAGAAATATTCCCTTATAATGTTCTGAATCTGGGTTTTTTCCGTGGTGATGTTTCCATTCTTATTTTGATTTTATTTATTTGGGTGTGTTCTCTTCTTTTTCTGATAAGATTTGCTAAGGGTCTGTCAATTTTGTTAATTTATTCGAGGAACCAAATCTTTGTTTTGTTGATTATTTCTTTTTTTTTGGATTCTAATTCATTTAATTCTGATTTAATTTTAATTATTTCTTTCCGTCTAATGGATTGGGGTTTATCTTGAGGCTCTTTTTCACGGAGGTTTAGATGTGTCATTAAATTGTTGGTTTCAGATCTCTCCAATTTGTTGATGTAGGAGGTCAGAGCTATAAATTTGCCTGTGATTACTTCCTTTGCTGTGTCCCAGAGGAGCTGGAAATTTGTGTGCAAATACTCGTTGAATAGCATGAACATTTGAATTTCCTTTCTAATCTCTTCCATTCAGCAGTCTGTTGTTCAACCTCCATGTGCTACTGGATTTTCTTTGGTGGCTTTTGGTGTTGAGTTTTAATTTTATTCCCTTCTGGTCAGAGAGAATGCAATGTATAACTTCAATGTTTCTGAATTTGAACAAGTTTGCTTTGTAGCCTAAAATGTGGTCTATTTTAGAAAATGTTCCATGTGCTGCTGAGAAAAACGTCTACTCTGAGGCTGCTGGGTGAAATATTCAGTAGATGTCTGTTAAATGTAGTTGATCTATGCAGCTGTTAAGATCTGCGAATTCTTTGTTGAGTTTTTGCCAAGTTGATCTGTCTAGTGGGGAGAGTGGTGTGTTAAAATGCCCAACAATTAATGTCGTTGGATCTATGTGGGATTTGAGGGAAAGTAGTGTGTCTTGGATAAATGTGAGTGCTCCATTGTTTGACGAATAGATATTTAGAATTGTAATATCCTCCTCAAGGAGAGATCCCTTAATTAGTATGTATCGACCTTCTTTATCTCTTCTCACGAATTTGAATTTGAAGTCTATTTTATCTGATATTAGGCTTGCAACTCCCGCCTGTTTATGGGGTCCGTTTGCTTGCTTGATTTTGTTCTATCCTTTAACATTGAAAATGTGTTTGTTTTTATGGGCAAGATGTGATTCCTGAAGGCAGCAGATAGAAGGATCTTGTTTTTTAATCCAACTAGACAGACTATGTCGCTTAATTGGAAAGTTAAGTCCGTTAATGTTAAGGGATCGGACTGAGAGTATTTGGGAGTTCCTGCCATGCTATCCACCTTCTTGGGGGTTGGGAAAACTGGGTTCTTCCTATGGTTCGTGGATTCTCAGTTTGGGTGCAGGTTCTTGGCCTTTATTTTGGTCTTGTTGGTTTTCTATGTGTAGCACATCTTTAAGAATCTTTTGTAGGGCTGATTTGGTGGAGATGTATTGTTTCAATTTTTCTTTGCTATCGAAGTTTTTTATTTGGCCTTCAGTTATGAAGGAGAGTTTAGCTGGGTACAGTATTCTTGCTTGATAGTTGTTTGATTTTAGGGCATGGCATACGTCATTCCTGTCTCTTCTTGCTTTGATTGTCTCTGCTGAGAAATCTGAGGTGATTCTAATTGGTTTCTCTTTATAGGTATTTAGTCTTTTCTCCTTCACAGCTTTAAGGATCTTTTCTTGGGCCAAGTTGATCCTGTGTGAGGGTGGGATGTCCTATTTTAGTCTGCTCTCTTTGTAGTTCTAAAAGCTTCTTGTATCTGAATAGGCCTATCTTTTTGCATTTTTGGGTAGTTCACTGCTATGATCCTGTTAAACAAATTTCCTAGACCATTAAATTCTGATTCTAGGTGCTCCTCTACACCCATTATCCTTAGATTAGGCCTTCTGATGCTTTCTTCCAAGTGTTGGATATACCTGTCAAATTTCTTGGACTTGTCTTGGATGGTTGTATGTTCTTTCTCTATAATATTTAGGCTGTCTTCAATCCCTGAGATTCGGTCTCCTGCATGGTCTAACCTGCTGTCAAGACTTTCTACTTTGTTTTTTATCTCTTTTATCTCTTTTTTATCTCTTTTCAGGTTTCATGGCTTCAAATTCTTTGTTGGAGCTTTGGTTTAGATCTTGTATGAACTGCTTTACGTCCTTAATTTGGTGTTCAGTGTTTATTCTCAAATCAGTTAGTTGATTTGTTTTTGTTTTTTCCTTGGACTCCCATTCCTTCCATTGGGTTCCATTCAGCATTCCTTTTGTGGTCTCCCTGACTTCCTTCTGCAGTTTATTAATGGAACCCATGAATGCCTTTAGTGATCTTTGTGTATTCTCATCCTGCTCTCTCAATTCCTGTATTACTCTTTCAGTAGCTTCCTCCCGCTCACTTTCATGCCATTCCTGTAGTACTCTTTGAGTACTCCCACCACTCCCACCTTTCTCTTTGAGTATTCTCAAGCTGCTCACGCAAGTCCTGTGTCAGTTTTTGAGTAGTTTGGTCACGCTTATGATACTCCTGTAACCTTTGGATTGACTCCTCTCTCTCCCTACCAAGTTCTTACAGTCCTTTTTAGGTTTCCAGTCTTTTCCTGCATTGACCTTTTGTTTGCCTCCTCTCTCTCCTTAGCATGCTTATAGAGGGTCCTTTGTATGTTTTCAATATTTTCATTTATCATGTTTGCCAGCAGTGTTTGTTCAGCTATTTGGGAACTCTCCTGTGGATTATTCATTATCTGTTTTGTCTCCTGATAATAATGAGTGGGAGTGGAGGTTCCCGGACTTGCCATTTTTCTTGTGTTTTTCGGCCTTACTGTGCACATTTGTGATGAAAATAACACCAGTTTTGTGCTAGTACACTCTCTTAAGGCAAGCATCAACCAAAGTCTGAATTTGCACAGTCAATAATCTGCAGATACAATCTAGTTCAACAGGTACATCTATTCAACATCAAGCAACTATATATTAATGGATTATGAACCACAAAGAATTTGGAAAACCAGAAATTATTAGGGCTAGGGATAGATGTGGGTAAAAAAAAAGGAATAGAGTGATGTGGGAAGGTACAGGGAGAGTTAACTTAACTAAGTCCTAATCTCAAAGCAGTATATAGGTTGGATAGGATGATAGTAGAGAGAGAGAGAAAAAAGAAGAAAGAGAAAAGGAAAAGAAAAGAGACCAGAAAAAATAGAAAAGTAAAAATTAATGATATTCTGCAAAGGCAAGAACAAACTAGTCAGAGAAGAATGTGAATATAATGAGAGAAGTGGAGGGATATAAAGGAGATGTGAAAAACTTAAAAATAAAAACACTTAAAATATTATATAGGTATAAAGATGTAGTACTGCTATTGAGGAATTTAAGTCTCAGAGGTTTTGAGTTGAGTAATAAATTTGTGGATTAAGTGTGTACACAATTGGGGATAGGGTCTAATAGTCCACTACAGGTTTATATGAGGATGTGCATAACAACACTTAAGTCACATAAAGAAGAACAAAAGAGAAGAAAAGGTTAAAAGGATAAGAAAGGAAGAAAAAAAGATCAGAAGTTCAGTAGAGCTAAACAAAAAACAAAAAAAAAATTAAAAAAGAAAGAAAAACGCACACACCTAAAATAAAATTATAAGAGGAAAAAAAAAGGTACTAGAAAACATTTTTTTTCAAAAAAAGGTAAAAATTAAAAATTAAAAAAAAGTTTTAGAAAAGAGAAAACGAAAATTTATAAAAGGTACCAAAAAAAAAAAAAAGAAGACAAAGAAAAAAAAAGTTCTTTGATTTTTTGGGGAGGGGTGGGAAAAATCCTGTTTTTCCCT
This sequence comes from Dipodomys merriami, assembly GCF_024711535.1. NCBI lineage: Eukaryota > Metazoa > Chordata > Mammalia > Rodentia > Heteromyidae > Dipodomys > Dipodomys merriami. The sequence continues at coordinate 448,480 of NW_027206073.1, forward strand.
TGTGTCTGTAACCAGCCACTTGTTGGAGTCTCTGCTCTGCTTGTGGTCCTGTGGCTTGGTTGGTTTCTTTTGTTAGTTTGTTCGAACAGGCAGAAAAATGCTCTGCTTTACCCAGGATTTTGTGATCCTCCTCCCAGGTTAGTTCAATGGGAGGGAGATCTGCTTTGAGTATCACAAAGGAGGGAGATGGCTTTTTCCTCAAGTTTGGAGATGCTGTGATGAGGCTAGATTCTGGGTAGAGTTGAGGCCTTTCAGCAAACAGTAGCTTTTCCTGGGCTAGTTTATGAGAAACTCACAGAGCCTAGCCTGAAGCCATTCTCAGGATTTCTGTTTACTGAATTTCATTTGATTGTCAAGGCTCTGATTATCCAGTGAAGAAAGCCACTCCTGGGGCTGGCGCCAGAGCTGCGTGACTTTTCCCTGGGTGTTGCTGAGTCTGGCAGTTCAGGTTAAGCTCTTGTGACCTGCTAAATGACTCTAGTTTTATTCCAAGGCCTGAGTTGGACCTAGTAGCTCTGCCGAGCTTAGTCAGCATTCAAGACGGAGATCTCCGGTACTGGGGGTGGGAGGAGTGGCCTTCCCTCCTCTGTTCCCTGAGAAGGAGTGAGGACGTCAGGCTTCTACTCACGCCGAATCTTGGTTCCTGGGTTGTCTCTGGTCTGCGAACTGCAGGATCAAGATGTCCGCTCCTTGTCGGTTCTTGCTGGTGTTGAGTAGAATCCACTCGCCCACTGTATCTTGCTCTTTGATCCTGGACTCTCTGTGATTTAGGTATGGCTGTGACCATCACTGCCACTGCTGCCGCCACGCCTGTGGTGACTGCTGGCAAAAGCTCAGATCTGTCTCCTTGCCTGGATTTCCCTCTCTGGCCTAACTCTCTGTCCTGTGATGGCATACTTGGTGTGATTCTCTGGCTTAGGACTATTCATTGGAACTGTAAAACTGCTTTCTATGGGAGAGCTTGTTTAGCCTCTAGCTTCTCTTCTGCCATCTTCTGGAACTCTTATTCTATTTTTTATGTACATCTACCACTATAGGGGATTCAATTCAGGATCATACCATTTTGCTTGGCTTTTTCATCAAATTTCCTGTCCTACCACTTGAGACGTACTCTACTTCTAATTTTATGCCAGTTATTTTGACATAAGAAATCTCTCAGCTTTGTCTGCTCATGTGGCTCCAAACACCAATTTTTAGGTCTCAGCCTACTGAATAGCTAGGAGTGTAGGCATGAGCTATTGAGATCAGACTTAATTTTATTCATTTATTTGATTCACATCAATAAGGAAAAAAACGTGAATGACAGACTTTAAAAGACAGTAAGTTTTGTATTGAATTTTTCATAAACTCAGTCATCAACACAAAAAGTTTTGAATATTTGAGTTTATTATCTCTTAAGATGTCTAGAACATTGATTAAGCTTAAAATACCACTGTAGAACAGAAAAGTAGGGAGAAAATGTGATCTTTAATATATTTTTCTGATTATGTAAATTAGCTAATTTGTGAAGAAGAAAAGCAAATTCAATATGTAATCTATACATTCCAGTCGAATATATGTATCCCATACATTTCCAGTAAATGAAGATTTCACCTTTGACTTTTTTGTTTGGTTTTTCTTTTTTAAACATCAACTTTATTTTGGGAAATTGTATGCGCATTATTCTTATGAACTGATTTGGATAGCAATATTTTAGGTATGCAATTTTGCACTTATTATGATAATAATTTTGTCAGTCTTGGGGCCTGAACTCTGGGCCTAGGTGCTGTCCCTGAGCTCTTCAGCTCAAGGATAGCATTCCAACATTTGAGCCACAGTGCCAATTCCATCTTATTCTACTTATGTGGTGCTGAGGAATTGAACCCAGTGCCTCAATGCAAGCGCTCTACCACTGAGCCACCTTCTCAGCCCAGAGGGTTTTTTTTAAATGTATTTTTCTGACTTTTTGCTAACAATCCTAGTAGAAGCATTTCAGATCTACTGAAAGCACTTTCTTTATCTTCTGAAAGCACTTTCTTTAGTTTAGTTCAGTTTTGTAACTTTCATATCTCCAATAAACAAAGGAGGAGGTAGCAATATTTGATAAGAAATGTAATCATTAACTTGCTCATGTAATTGTAACCTCTTTTACAGTAACTTTAAAATAAATAAATATATTTTTAAAAACATTATAAAAAGAATTTTTTAATGGAGAGTCTTCTTACTAGTTATAAGAAACAAATATTCCAGTGTAAAGACTACACAAAATCTTACTTATAGCTAAGGGTCATAAGATAATGTTTTACACTCATGGAATTTGTGGGTCAGGAATGTGACTTAGTTATGACTTGTCTGTGCTCTACGATCTGTAGGACCTTAAGCAAAGGCTTTGGGTAAAGTTGTCTAAAACCCCCCTCACCTATGTAGAGAATAAACCTTGGCTGTTGATTAGAACTACTCTAGTGGTTGAAAGAGAGGAAACAGAGTCAGAGAGACAGAGTCCACATAATCTTTTACTACCTATATTGAGAAGTCCTGTAGTAATTTTTTACATTGAATTTCTAAGAGGCAGTAACAAAATGCCACAAGGTTCTTTTGTTGTTGTTGCTGTTTGTTCCACGACCAGGAATTGAACTCAGTACCTCATGGTTTTACTCTTACCTATTGTTCTACCAACCTAGCCACACCACTAACCCCAACACATGGTTCTAGGAAAGGTTTTATTACCCATCTCCTATCAGACCTTGTTTTAAATAATAACTGAATGCACACAGAAACGTTAGAGAGTATTTTTACTTTCTATTTTGTAAGTAGGAAAACTGAGAAACATAAGAGGAAAGTGAATTGCCAACACTTACATATCTGATATTTGGCACAATCAAGATTTGAATGTTGGCAGAGGAGCTCTAGAAAACATGTTCAAAGACACAACACTTAACTATCTTTCCTTTCAGATTTGATGGGAAAAAGTTCTATGACTTTGTAAAACATTGAATATCAACTTTTCTCAAGAGAAAAGAGAATAATGTTCAAGGGCATCGTTGAACTATGTTCATCATGGCTGAACATAATAGAAATAATCTTGTGATGATTCAGAAACAGTTTATGAGGAAGAATATATTCGAATGCCCTCAGCTTCTGAAGCCATCATTGTTCCACAACACAGATGGGCAAAGTAGTTCAATAGTTAGTGTGTCAACGGTTTTATCTTAGAAGAGCCTGCATGAGATTCAAGAAGAAAGAACTATATATAAGGTAGAATTCTCCAACAGAATGACCAAGCCTCTCCCGCACTGACCTTTGAAGACTACCTTATTTATTGATTAAGTCTTAATCAATAAATAAGGTAGTCTTCAAAGCAACTATTTTCTCTAACAAGAAACATGTCAAAGGCAACTTGAAATCTGGGAGATGTGTATACCTAGGCCTAATTCTTACCCCTTGAGGTCTCTGGGCCTTCAAGAATGCAAACATCTCTCCAGCTAAAGGGATTTCCCTGAATTGAGCAGCCAAACAAGGAGTGAAATTAGCCTTCAGACCATCTACACATGACTATAACCAGAAATTTTAACAAAGTAAAATAAATTATGATAAAAGAAGAAATATTAAGAAATATATTTGGTATAAGAAGCTTGCTTGTAGTTTGATGGTGTTGAATGCCAATATGAGTCCGATGTTTCTGAAATTAAAGAGACTAGTGAATCATGTTTTACGATGTTCTTAGCTGAAATGTAGTTTTTGGAGAGCAGAGGGTGGGCTAACCTAAACTTCAGAATTTTGTCAGTTCTGTATGATTAATTAATTAATGAGTATCAAAAGTACTAATAGTGTTTGTGAAAGGTTTTATCATGGAATATAATATTTATAAGCAAGAAAGAGAAAGATGAAGGCAATAAAGAATAATGAAAATGGTATAGTTTGGTATTATTAGTTTGCCATAAATCTCTTTGGGTACCTTTTCCTTCCTAAAACTTCACAAAACTTTTCTAAGTGACTATTTATTATTGTTTTCTGTGAATATTTCTGACTTATAAGGACATTTAAAGCATGTGTCTTTGGTTACCATTACATTATAGTGACTTTGCTATGATGTTAATTCATGTGTTGTTAATGGCTCATCTTCATGATGATCTCCCTTGAAAAAGCATTCTAAAATTTTGAGTTAAATCTTGGTCTCTTCTTCTCTCAGTATGTTCATTCTTCCTGGAGACTTTATTTTCCTAAGAAAATAAGTTTCCATTTAAGCTGAATTAGCTGATGTATTAAATAATACTATTAAAATATTTAATATTAAAATATTTAAAAGTATGACACAATGTAATCTGTAGATTCTTTATAAAATGAGAGGCATATTAAATACAACAGTTGAATAATTACATATTGGTGAGGGTCAGCAGAACTCATTCTGTTTATATTTATGCCCACCTAAGAAAACGACTTCTTTTGCAGGTACTATGTGGAGGACGTAAGAAACATATTTGTGGTGATAGCATTCAAATTTTCAAATTAGTTTCATGGGTGAAATTAAAAATGCAGTTTCTAGCTTAGCAACTCAGTTCACACTCTTGTGGATGCTGAGGCAGTGCCTGTCTTTACGTCCTCCATTTGATGTCAGCCATAGTACTAAATTTAAAATAAAGCCAGAGAGATGTGTGTCTGACAAGGTAAGAAGAGTAAGAACAAGTTTCACCTCTGGAATCATCCTAGCGAAGTGCTTATTCTGGGCTTTGAGCAGAGCTGTGCACCTCTGCTTTGAGCAGTTCCTTGCAGGATGACCTTCCTGCCAGAATTTCAGAGGTGTTGAGAGCATCAGTCTGCTACTATAATCATTAAATTCTTCCTCAGGAGTACACTTCATATGAAGGATATTCAAGTGTAGGACAGACTTTCTATTCCTAATGTCTTTGAAATTGCAGCTTTATGTTCTCAGATAAGATAAAAACAGAGTCGAAATAAACAACAGTGTATTATGCAGAAAAGGCCTAACTTTGCTCAACACCATTTTCTACTGTAAGAGATAGAACTAATAACCACAAATCTATCGTATATAATAAGAAGATAGGACTATTAAAAATATGTATCCCCTCTTATCATTTGACTGGGCAGGAACTAAAAGATTCCGTGGGTTAGAAGTAAGGTGGAATGAATGCTAACTGACCACTTGCCTTTTATATATACATAGGAAGTATTATCTATTGTAAAAGGCAATCAAGACTATTGGGTTATGTGGAATGTATAGCACAATCCCCTAATAATCTCCATAAAGTACAACTAAATCTTATTTTAAGCCTTTTCTCTAACCTTCCCTTCTTTTCCCTGCTTTCTTCTTTTCTCCCTCTCTTTCCTTCTTCCCTATTTCTGTTGTTTCTCATTATCCCTCTTTCCTTCCATTTTTCCCTTCCTTTTTTCCTTCCTTTCTTTCTTATTCTTCTCTCTTTATAAGACACTGTATCCTAGGGTGGTCTGCTCCTCATAATACTTGTTTCTTTGGATGCTGAAATTACAGGTGTGCAGTACATTTTTGGTATTCATCTGTTTCTTAATAGACTCTGCAATAGCCAAACTGATTAGAGATATTACCAGATATTACCACCCTGAAAACCTTGTTCCTTTGTGTTCTGTTTGCTTTGTGTTAGGGGGAATTTTTACTCTACTCATTTTATCTCTTTAAATCCGTAAAAGAGAAAATGTAAGGCTTTATTCAAAGACCAAAATAACAATTGAACCAAACAATCCTTAATCCTTGCTATGATATGTAATATATTTGTAATAAACAAAATAACCTTGCATGTTAGGTGTTATTAATACTCTACTAAAATAAAAACTTTGTATAGATACTGTAAGGGCTTAAATTTGGTGGTGAAAAATCTATTTTATCTCTAAGTGATCTGGCAAAAGCACAGAAACACCAAGGTGCAATCCGGTTTGCTTCACCAGAACTATGTCCTGAGTGAGCAGTTACTGGAAAACCCTCTAACATTCTATTTGAAGATTTGCTTCTAAGAATTATATTATTATTTCTGTTTCACAAATCAAGGAATCAGAATAATAAGGAGTTTTTACACATGATGAAATCAAGATTTGTATGCAGAGCATTCTGATTTCAAAATCAAAGAGTATGTATTGCATCTCAGAGTACAAACTGTAGGGATAAAATACTCTGTAGCATTCAGTCACTTCAAGTGGTTTATATCGTATCTCAGTGTGATATTTCATTTGCTAAAGAGAAATTGGGAGAACCCATAGTGCAAGGGTAACTTACATGGACTACAAAATAATTCTTTGGAACTGTTTCCATGAATTAATGATCAAATCTGATCAACCAAAGGGTTGTTCACACTGATAATGATATCAGGGTTGTTATGAAAGAGAAATGATATTAAATAGGAAAATTAATTTGGCAGCCACTCCGATGTAATCTGTGGCTATTCCAATCATATGTAAAGCACATTTTCCTTACACTGAGGGAGATTTCTCTGACAATGATCTGTGTTCTCATGTGGTCTGAGTGAAAGCCATTTCCTTCTGTGCCATGATGCAAATTTCCTTAGTGACCAATTGCTGGTTGTTCCCTGATGCTCAGGCAGGATATGGCAGTAATGTGCAGGGTCTCATTCCAGAGTTGAGGTAACAAAACTGTATATTGTGTGGAAAACAGCGAAGGCATGATTTGTGGAAGAGAAATGTCTTTCAGAGATGCTATCCTCATTCTTCCTATTAACTAGTTTTTCATTTACATGACATTAAAATCTTTGAATAATACCAGATGTTAGTGGCCAAATGTATTCCATTTTAATTGGTATAATTTCTGAAAACTTCCAATGTAAAAGTTCATTAAATTTAATAACCTTATTTTGTACACACTACTGGCTCTGTATTTTCAAACACATTTCTGAGAACCTACATATTACCTGATATCCTGTCAGCCAGAAAGCTTAGTTAATTGGCAAGAATGCAATTGTAGTTCATGGTATATTACTTCAAAGCATCATAAAATAGTTTAAAATAAATAAAGTGCAAGGCACAGGATAAAGTTGGAATGCATTCATCAAAGTGGATTTAAAAGTAAAAATGTGTTTTATACAGATGAAGCACAAAATTCTTATCCTATATTATTTTCTGTATGTGGAAGCTAATTTTGTTTTCTTATGGAATTACCCTTTCTCAAACATCACAAATAACTACAGAGTTTGGAATTGATGGAATTCTAGATCTCTTTATGTTTGAAGTATTGGGCACTAAACTTAAGGCTTACTCATGTTACAAATGCTGCACCATGCAAACTCTGTCCCAAACCCTGTATTCATTCCTTTAAATCTCTAGGAGAGGGCTGGGAAGGTGGCTCAGTGGTAGAGCGCTTGCCTTGCAAAACTGAGGACCTGGGTTCGATACCTCAGCACCACATAAACAAAAAGAAAAAAGCCAGAAGTGGCGCTGTGGCTGAAATGGTAGAGTGCTAGCATTGATCTGAAGAGCTGAGGGACAATGCCCAGGCCCAGATTTCAGGCCACACAACTGGACCCCCCCCAAAAAAAATCTCTAGGAGAACCAAGCAAAACCCAGATAAACCTTACTTATAACCAACAAATATTACTAACTTTTGTCCTTTATTTAAACAGCTTGCTAAGTTGAGTTACAGACTTAGATTATGCTCCTTTCTTTTATTTTATTTTTCAGAAGCATTTCCTTTGGTTCTATGAAACACAGAGGGGTGATACTCAATGGTAATTCTGTGGCCTATTGCAAATTTCAGAATAACAGAATTTTGTTGATTTAGGATAGTTCAGTTCACAGAACACTTGGGTTGTGAAACTCAGAACTTTACTTGTCCTGAACTAGGCATTTGAAGACACTTCTATTTTGATTCACAATTACTTATCTTCTTAGACTTGACCAAATATCTTGACCATACATTAAATTATCTATTGCAAATCTGGCTTCAGACCATCTGCTAGTTGCTCATGCGTCTAATTCTGGCTAATCAGGAGGCTGAGACAGAGGATAATGGCTGTAGGGAGGACAGATGGTTTCAGTAAAAGGCAAAAGAGACAATAGTGACACATCATCATAGAGGCAGTTACTCATTATTTTACAGCCCAGGCAACCAAGTCCACTAAACTTTATTTCTAAAATGCTCAGCAAGAAAAGCAAGACTGGAGACATGGTCCAAGTGAAGGAACACCAGATGAACAGGTACAAGATACTGAGTTGAAATAGATATGAGAGGAAGAACAAAGAAAGAAAAATGGACTCACTCTTTAAATACTTTCATATTTGACAAATATGAGTAATCTCAGTAACTTCATAATTTTTATTTCTTTACAAAATTGTGCATATGGATAATATCATGTCAATTCTTTAATTCTTCCTCAGGCACAAAGCTTAAAATAAGTATCACTGTATTGTCTATATATTTCTTCAAATTAATTGTCTCTGATTATTTGTCACTCTTTTCTGTTATGCCTGCTTCTATAGTCACACTATATTCCCTAAAAATGGCTTCTTCAATCACGTGAAAGTTTCTTCAATACACTCTTGTATTTCTCTACATAGAGAACTTGTTTTCGGGCTGGGAAGGTGGCTCAGTTGTAGAGCACTTGCCTTGCGTGACTGAGGCCCTGGGTTCGATTCATCAGCACCACATAAGCAAAAAGAAAAAAAGCTGGAATTGGAGCTAACCTTGAGCTGAAGAGCTGAGGGACAGCGCCCAGGCACAGAGTTCAGGCTCCACGATGGGAACCCTCCCCCCCCCAAAAAAAAACTTATTTTCAACATAACCATTTACTATTTTCCATTCTACTCTGGAAAAGCTCTTTCCTGGACTGAATTGTTACTCTATTTATTAATGCATGACCTTCAATAATCACATAACATTTCTGACTAGTTCCTCTTCCCTTCATCAGGTATTGTGATGTTACTTAATAAACACACAGAAGTGAAATGTAACCATATGTTAAACTACAAAGCTTCATTCTTTGGTATATTGTAGGCAACCAATAAATACATCTAGTTAAATCATCTTGGATTGTATTTGTCAGTGTGATAGAAATTTAGCACTAAGTTTCAAAAACTATGCTGAGTATGATATTAAAAAGAAATAATATTTTTATTAGTTAGGGTGTTTTTGTATTTTGTTGGTCATGCGGCCTGAACTCTGGGGCTGGGCAGTGTCCCTCAGCTCTTCAGCTCAAGGCTACCATTCTACCAATTGAGCCAGAGCACCACTTCCAGCTTTTTCTGCTTATATGGTGCTGAGGAATCAAACACAGGGCCTCATGTATGCAAGACAAGCACTCTACCACTGAGCCAACTTCCCAGCCCTTAATTAGGGTTGTTTAAGTGAGATGAATCATTACATAATCATTAATTATTCATTAATGTATTAACTTATATACTTCATTCTAATCATATAAAACAATTTCATACAAACTGGATGAATTCAATGACAAAAAGTTATTTCTTACTTTTGAAGCATATCTGTGGTTAATTGCAGAGGTAGGAAAGAAGACAATGGACCAAAATATGATACATTGTTTGAGGAAAGGATTACAGTTTATATCAATATTTGATCTAGACCTAAAAAATGTTGAGCAGGTAACACTAAAAGCTTCAGAAAGACATCATTAATAAGACTATGAAGGATAATCTTCAGATATAGGATGTAGGGTGAGAATGCAAATAACTTACTTAGGATTCCAGTCAAAATAATTTACAGTAGGCACTGAAAAATTTGAAATTGATACGAATCCTACCTGTATGCTGACAATAAATCACAATTTGCTCACAAAGCCCTTTCTGTGGTTTGCTTTTTGTTCCTGCTGATTGTTTTTTCTTAAAAAAGTGAAGTAAGTCAGGCCCAAGGAAACATAGGTCCCAAGGTTTCCCTTATTTGCAATATCTAGTATACGTATGAGTCAAGCGGAAAAGGTCAGATAATGTGATGTTAGGAAAACGAACCCTTAAATATGTATTTTAATGTTTTCGTTTCTTTCATGCATGTGTTTCTAACGCATTTATAAGATTATTTCTTTGTTGCTTTGCATGTCCCTCCCCCACAGTGTAACCCCCGCTTTCACTATATTTGATGTCAGTATAACATGTGGAGGAGATGGGGACAAACAAGTCGTTTAAGAATTCAGGTGGACCTGTTGCAACAATGAGAAGTACAAAATGTCATGTCAAAACCAGCTTTACAATGTTGGTGTGGGGGGGGGTAAGATTGGGTGGGGGGGAGAGGGGAGGCTGGGAAGGGAGGTGAAGGGTAAACAAAGGAGGAGGCTGCAATGCTTGGTAAGAAATGTATGCATTATCCTGCCCATGTAATTGTAGCCCCTCTATACAGTATGTTCTCAAATAAAATAAAATAATATTAAAAAAAATAAAATATTAAAAAAAAAAGAACCGGGGTCCATGTTCCTTTGTTATCTGTGACTCAGACAAATTTCAGTTTTAGTGAACTCAAAAAAATTTCATAAATTCATAAACTTTATCAAATCAACAATGCACACATTATACTTCACATTAAAGGATATAAACTAACACATCACCTATGAAAAATGGTTATTTCTGAAATCTATGTTGAAATAATTGAGTGCTGAATGTTACCTGAACTTGTTTTCCTATAGACACAAATTAATGAGTAAATAATTCATGAAAAGTCAACATACTTGAATGATTCATTATATTTGACGTAAATTTACACTTAAAATATATAAAATAAGACTAATGGCATAGGCATTCTATTTAATGATTTAAACCTGTTCACTTTTCAAATCAGAAATTAAGTGATGAAAAAGAAATAAGATCCTCAAAAGCAATTCTGAATATTTGCTTACAATTGCTGATTTTTTCACTTTGAAATATGTATGTTAAGATCACAGAGACCATTAACACCATGACATTGTTTCTCAAAATGTTTCCCTTCTCTCTTTATGATAAGCTTTATTTTCTTACAATCTGTGGTGAAGACTGCTTACTTGCATTATTTTTGTGAGGAACTAAGTTAGCATCTTGGCATTCCTATATTACAATCTATATCCTGGCCTCTGAAATAATTTCATTTAACATGAAGTACTTAGGATTTATCATAATGCTTATTTATTTTAATAAGTAATTTGACAAACCTATATTTATCTGTTCAATAATGGCACAAAACATTGCATAGCTTTATAAGATAAATTAGAGAGCATGGCAAGTAGTCCACAGTAGATAATTTAGAATTGTTTTTAGAAAAAGTATAGAATCAAGGGTGCCAGCTCATATGTGTCATCCCAGCTACTCAGGAGGCTCAGATCAGAGGATGATCGTTTGAAGCTAAGCTGAACAGAAAAGTCTATGAGATTCTCATTTCTAATTAACCATCAAAATGCCATAAGTGAAGATGTGACTTAAGTTGTAGTGTACCAGCTTTGATAGGATATACTTAAGTAAGAGGGAGAGATCCCAAATTCACACTAAAAGCTTGTACACACACACAAATAAAAAACAATGCAGATGGGCGCCGGTGGCTCACGGCTGTAATCCTAGCTACTCAGGAGGCTGAGATCTGAGGATCGCGGTTCAAAGCCAGCCCGGGCAGGAGAGACCGTGAGACTCCTATATCCAATAAACCACTAGAAAACCGGAAGTGGCGCTGTAGCTCCAGTGGTGAGCTCGCCTTGAGCTGAAGAGCTGAGGGACAAGCGCCCAGGACCAGAGTTCAAGCCCCACAACCACAAAAAAAAAAAAAAAACAAAAAAAAAAAAACAAAAAAACAAGGCAAACACAAACCACAAAGACAGAATGTTACAAAATCATGCAAATATAGAGACACCTTTTTCTTATTTTTCTCCTTTAGGGTTAGTACATGTACTCTTATATAGGCTTTATTTTTCAGTTACTTATTCATTTGTACTTGTTAAGCTCTAGTCTTTTGTGGTAGGAACTCTTTTCTCAGGAAGGTTTACTAAGAAAATAATGGAATTCTACATTCTTACTGACAGTGTATAAATTTCAATATATTTTTCTTTCTTATTTTAATGTTTCTTTTAAAAGAAGCTACTTAAACCTTATCCAGGACACAGAGGATTTCGAACAGGTTGCACTGCTCTGTGATAATATTTAAATAATACGAACCATCTTGAACTTACTACAGAGCTATCAGGCTTGCAACTATTTAGAGGAAAGGTACAAGGATAGACTGTCCCAGAAAAGCTGCTTAATGAAACTTATTGTCATCTTGAGGGGCAGGGATAGCTAAGCAATTTAGCGAAACCAGGTATACAGTTCACAACTGTACTTACATATTATGTGTTAAAATATGTGGCTTCAAATTCATACATGTATAGATAAACATGCTTTGCAATAGCAAAATAAAGACTGAACCATCACTTACTGCATAGATAATGAGTAGGCATATAACTTTGCCATTGATGTGAAGCTGAGGTCAAAGGTTAATTAGATTGCCCTGGTATGTTTTCCTGATTCAGGATTTGTAAGGCCCTTGGAGAGAACTGATAACAACCTTTCAGAAACACTGATTACAAAGTAAGACGGATTGAATATTAATCACAGACTTTTTCCCAAGAGGCTCTAAAAAACAATAACTACCATTATTACATAAACAAAGCAGAGGGAAGTCAAGAATACTTTGGGGTTGGGGGAGTCAAGTAACTGTCTTTGAATATAATAATTAAGATGCACTTGGGTACAAGAATGCTAAGTTATGAGCATTACAAGGCACAACAATTTACAGTGTTTCTACGTGGAAAAGTGTATTGTTAAAGATGAGGTGAGATTTTAATCAATGCAAATGATAACTATTGAACTGTAAGCTAAAGACTCAGTTTAAAAAATACACTTTTCAAAAAAGTATTTATGTTACATAGGACTCATGAAATAAGAAGTGCACTTTTGGAATATGCCTGCATAGACATATGTATACCATAGAAAGTATCAATATGGTTATATTAAATAATAAAATAGCTAAGGTGTGAAAGATGATGTTTATATTTTTCATCTGAAGAAACACATCTGTATTGATAAAAGTACATAGTAATAAAAAATGGACTATTACTTTATTCATTTGTTTTCATGATTGTTTTACATAGAGAACAATCGTTCTAAGTAGGGAACCAGTGCTTCATAGCTGTAATCTTAAATACTCAGAAGGTTGAGATTTGAAGTTCATGGTTCAATGCCAGCTTGGACAGACAATTCAAGAGACTCATTATTTTCATTTAACTAAGGAAAAGTCAGAAGTGAAGGTGTGGCTCAAGAGTTTGAGCATCAAACTTGAAGGTAAAAAAAATTAAGCAAAATTGAATTCAAATTCCAGTATGGGAAAAAAAACACAAATTAAATTAAATTAAAAAGAACATAATGATGCACCCAGAATTAAAATGCCTTCCAAGAGCAAAATTATACGTATAATTTCAAGTTTTATGTACATTTAAAAATTATTTTCTTGAATATCATTAAATATCATTACATTTAACAAAATATTTTCAATGTAGTTTGGAGGGGTTTTTGAAATGTAAGAATTAACTTTCACGCCTATAAACCTCGCTAAACAGAACCCTGATATCTGAGGATTATGGTTCAAAGTTAGTCCAGACAAGAAATTCTATGAAATTCTTACCTCCAATTAACCTCCAGAACATGGGAAGGCATGCCTTGGCTTAAAGTGGTATAGTGCTAGCCTTAAGTGCAAGAGATGAGCAACAGCATCCAGGCTCTTTGATCAAGCTCGATGACTGAATAAAAAGGAATTACATTTCAGGATGTTTAATAAAACTTGAATAGAAACTTTTAATTTCATACATTTTACTTACAACACAGAATTTATTTAATACTTAATCACTAAATACTATGCATAAGACAATTCAATATAAAATGACTAAATTATATAGCTCTTTTGCACTGGATCTTAATGTTTTAATAGGAAATGGGCAAATAAATTTTATAGTACAATAGGACAACCCAGCCATAGAAACATTTAATGAATTAAGGATACCAGAAAATCAGCTAAGTCTAGTAGAAAAAATTGTTAAGGATACCCTTTATTTGAAAAATTGAACAGGTCAGGAAAAAGCACAAGGGATCTACTCAAAAGTGGAGAGTAGGACCAGAGCCAGATATTAACAGAAGTAATAGAAGAATTGTGAGTTACATTCTATCCCTGTTAAGCACAGCTTACATTTTAGATACATAATGCCAAATATTGGAAATTAGCCTGAAAGAAAATTAATAGATAACACTTTCACCCACTTAAAATTAAATTTTAATGCACAAATTAAGGAAAGCATTTCACAATGGAATTATATGTAATTCAAGAGGTACATTTCAAAATGCATTCATATAAAAAGAAGGAAGTATTTCATATTCACGTGACAATCTGTAGACACATTATTATTTTTAGTTTTGTGTATGTGTCTGTGTGTGTGTGTGTGTGTGTGTGTGTGTGTGTGTGAACAGAGGCTTGTACTCAGAGTCTGGGTGCTGTCCATTAGTGTTTTTACTCAAGGTTGGATCTATACTACATAAGCCACTCTTCCATTTCTTGCTTTGGTGTGGTTAAAAGAAGGTAGGAGCTCAGGATGCCTTAATCAAAAATCCTCATCTCAGTACAGTAAGCAGCTAGGATTATAGGCTTGAATCATCAATATGAAGAAAATAAAGGGAGCTTTTTTTTCTTAATCTATGTTATGACTAGAAAGAAAAGTTTACTAGCAGATCTATAAGCAATTTTCTTTTTACTATCACAGGAGTTGTGTTACAGGAGTTTTCCTTTCTCAGCAAGAGATATATAGTCCAAGACCTTCAGTGCATAGTTGAAAGTGGATACCTCAGTCTACAGTTAATATTGCATGCTCTGTATGTTATATTTTTTCCTCTACATATTCAAGTTTAATGCCTTTTAAAAAATTCTCAACAAAGGATTCATCACACACTGTGGTTATATTATTCGTAGTTTGAAGCTTGACAGTAAAACTAACACAGATTTCACTAAACAATTTCATGAATTCATTTTTTCCCAGAATTTGGCAATCTCAGTACAGAATTTGGACTTTCCTAGGAATGTCCTAATAGTTCATATATATAGAAAGGGAGAAAATAAAGCTATGCATTATATTGGCCCTAAGAATTTGACAAAAAAGAATATGTACTTGTACTTCAAATTACAGAGATAAGCTATGAGTCACATCTACTTTGTTCTCTTTCCAATAAATGCATATATATATATGCTTAGTTATTATTGCTGAGATATTAAATTCCTATTAAGAACTTTTCACATACAGTTCTTTAGTGTATTCAAAGTGGGAACTTCAAATGTGTTTTGAGCAAATTACCAGATAGACAATCATTATTGACAACTGTACCTGATATATTATTCCAATGATATTATTACAATTGAATAATCCCACTAAAACAATAGAAGTGCATTTTATATCTGAGAGATATTCACTAATGGACAGGTAGCTTAAATGGTATTGTTGAACTATGTACAAAAATAGTTCCTTTTCTTGGCAAGATGGGGCAGGGTGGTGTAAATTATTGTACAATTAAAACCCTAAGGTCTTTTGTTTTTAAAGTTTCTTATTTAGTAGTCTTACAGCATGCCAGACTACATATTCTAAAATCTGAAAAAAATAAAAATATTGGTTCCAAGAATTTCATATAAGTTATATTGAGATACTTGGTAGATAGATAACAGAGATAGAAGCTAAGAGCTAGATATACAGTGGGGGATAGATATACAGTAGATATGTAGATAGTCTATGTGGGAAGAATTGAGAGAGTTGTGTTTGTGTATATATGCATATGCATATATATATATATCAATGTTTGATTTCATAAATGGACAAAAATCATTCATTTATTTCTCTTCTTAATTTTATGTCTTGAACCACTGAGACAATATGTTGCCTTTTATTTTATTTTATAGTCACCATTTGATATGAGTTAAAAATAAGTGGAAGTCATAAACAAGCATAATCAGAGTGAAAGAAAATGAAATTAGTACTGTGAACACAGTGCCATTTCCATATCACATTTTTTGCACTATAAGTCAATAAAGAAGAAAGTAAAGATAACATTGAAAATAGCTTTTAATGAGTATACTATAATAATTAAAAGAGAAGTAACATATTATTAGAGAATATAATTTTTCATGAGTTTAAGGAAAACTAATGGTGTAAATATAAGTGTGCCTTGTTATTAAAAAGCAACTTATATGAATGTATGCATTAATTGGAAAGTGGAACAAACAGTTAAATATAAATGTGATTCAGATCTAATCTCTGTAATTTGAACTACAAGTATCCAAAAAAGATAGGGATTCTAGTTCTATCGTTTTGTTTTGTTTTGACTTACTTCTAAAGCTTTATTTTCCAGATACAATAAAAGACAGTTGAATTAGTTATATCTCTCACAGATTTTTTCTTTTTAGCACTATTAACATAACCTATTCTTTTGATCAAATTCTCAGGCCCTGTACACTACTTTATTTGCTCCCTTCCTGCAGAAGTGGAAAATGCTTAATTAGAATAACATGTCTCATACTGAAGGTTGGTTGCTTTAAAGATTAATTACTTTCTTCCAACCTTATTTGGGATTGATTATAAATTGTAGGGGATTTTTTTAAAGAATGTATAACATAAATGCGTTAGAAACATATGCATGAAAGAAACGAAAACATTAAAATACATATTTAAGGGTTCATTTTCCTAACATCACATTATCTGACCTTTTCCGTTTGACTCATACCTATACTAGATATTGCAAATAAGGGAAACCATGGGACCTATGCTTCTTTGGGCCTAGCTTACTTCACTTAATATAATTTTTTCCAAGCCTTTCCATTTCCTAACAAATGGGGAAATGTCATTCTTTCTGATTTATAAGATTATTTCTTTGTTGCTTTGTATGTCCGTCCCCCACAGTGTAACCCCCGCCTTCACTATATTTGATGTCAGTATAACATGTGGAGGAGATGGGGGCAAACAAGTCGTTTAAGGATTCAGGTGGACCTGTTGCAATAATGAGAAGTACAAAATGTCATGTCAAAACCAGCTTTACAATGTCGGTGGGGGGGGAGGGGGGTATAATTGGGTGGGGGGAGGGGGGAGGCTGGGAAGGGAGGTGAAGGGTAAACAAAGGAGGAGGCTGCAATGCTTGGTAAGAAATGTATACATTATCCTGCCCATGTAATTGTAGCCCCTCTGTACAGTATGTTCTCAAATAAAATAAAATAATATTAAAAAAAAGAATGTATAACATGAAAATATAAAACTCAAATAATATTTTGGTTATTATTGCTGACATTTTAGCATTCCAAATAAAATAGCTATATTCATCACTCAAAGCATCATTGTAATTATCTTAACGAAGAAAATGCTAATAATCCAACTAAAGCTCTATTATGTAACATTTTCTGTGTAATGTGTAAAACAATATGTAGTTCTTAAAAATTCAATTAAACACACACATACATATGTACTAGACCAACTTGTAAATATTTGAATGTGAGATAACATCAGTAAGATACTTGAGAAAGTTCTTAAAGTATTATAATGGGACATAATCCCTGTGTGCATACAACCGCTCAAAAACTATGTTTAATCAAACGGGCCCCAACTATACTTATGATCTCAGATCTACCTCAGCATTAGCATATAAATTTTAATCCTTAAGGGGCTGGGAAGGTGGCTCAGTGGTAGTGTGCTTGCCTTGCATGAACAAGGCCCTGGGTTCAATTCCTCAGCACTACATAAGGAGAAATAGCCAGAAGTGGTGCCGTGATTTAAGTGGTAGAGCGCTAGTCAAGACCTCTTATTTTTTCTCATCTTATAATTTTTATTTTAGGAATACGTGAATGAGAGTTTTCCTTTCTTATCTTGTCTTCTTTCTCTTTTTCTTTCTTTCTTAATTATCTTTTTGTTTTTTATCTAGCTCTCCTGAACTTCTGATCTTTTCCTCTCCCTTTCCCATCCTTAAAGCTTTTCACATCTCCTCTATGTCCCTCCCCTTCTCTGAACATATTCACATTCCTCTCTAAATAGACGGTCTTTTAACCTCTATAATAACATTAATTTTTACGTTTCTATTCTTTTTCTGGTCTCTCTTTATTCCCCTTTCCGTCTCATCTTTTTCTCACTCTCTCTACTTGCATCCTACCCAACTCATTTCCTGCACTGTGATTAGGACATAGTTAACTCTCCCTGTGCCTCCCCACACCAATCTATTCCTATTTTTTACCCACATCTCTCCCTAATCCTAATAATTTCTGGTTTTCCAAATTCTTTTCTGCGGTTCGAAGTCCTTTAACATACAGTCGTTTGATGTTGAATAGATGTATCTGTTGAACTAGATTGTATCTGTAGACTATTGACTGTACAAATGCAAACTTTGGTTGATGGTTGCCTTAAGATAGTGTTCTAGCACAAAACTGGTGCAATCTTTATCTCAAATGTGCCGAGAAAGCCGGAAAAACACAAGAAAAATGGCAAATTCGGGTATCTCAATTCCCAACCTTGATAATCAGGGATTAGAACAGATAAAGAATAATCCAGAGGAGAGTTCCCAAATAGCTCTACAAACACTAATAGCAAACATGATAAATGAGAAGTTTGACAATGTATGACAATGTACAAAGGACTCTGTATGAGCGTGATAGGGAGAGAGAGGAGGCATCCCAGAAGTTTATACAGGAATATCATAAGCGTGAGGAAGCTTCTCAAAAACTGATACAGGATTTGCGTGAACAACTTGAGAATACTCAAAGAGAAAGGGAGAAATGGCGTGAGCAGGCAGAGAACACTCAAAGAGAACTGCAGGAATCCCACAGAAGGGAGGAAACTAATCAAAGAGTAATTCACGAATTAAGAGACCAGGTAGAGAATACACAAAGATCACTAAAGGCATTCATGGAATCCATTAACAAAGAGCTGAAGGAAGTCAGGTAGACCACAAAGGGAATGCTGAATGGAACCCAACAGAAGGAATGGGAGTCCAAAGAAACCATAACCAATCAACTAAGTGATTTGAGAACAAACATTGAACACCAAATTAAGGAAGTAAAGAAATTCATACAAGACCTAAAACAGAGCTTCAACAAAGAACTTGAAGCCATCAAAGCTGACCAATTAGAAGGAAAAGAGATAAAAAACAAAGTAGAGAGTCTTGACAGCAGGTTAGACCATGCAGAAGATCGAATCTCAGGGATTGAAGACAGCCTAGATATTATAGAGAAAGAACATACAACCATCCAAGACAAGTCCAAGAAATATGATAGGTCTATCCAACACCTGGAAGACACCATCAGAAGGCCCAATCTAAGGATAATGGGTGTAGAGGAGCACCTAGAAACAGAAGTTAATGGTCTAGGAAATTTGTTTAACAGGATCCTAGCAGAGAACTTCCCAAACATACAAAAAGATAGGCCTATTCAGATACAAGAAGCTTTTAGAACCCCAAATAGACCAGACCAGAATAGGACATCCCACCGTCACATTATAATCCACACAGGATCAACCCAGACCAAGGAAAAGATCCTTAAAGCTGTCAAGGAGAAAAGGTTAATCACCTATAAAGGGAAACCAATTAGAATTACCTCTATTTCTCAGCAGAGACAATCAAAGCAAGAAGAGCCTGGAATGACGTATGCCATGCCCTAAAAACAAAGAACTATCAACCAAGAATACTGTACCCAGCTAAACTCTCCTTCATAACTGAAGGCCAAATAAAAACCTTCCATAGCAAAGAAAAATTGAAACAATACATCTCCACCAAACCAGCCCTACAAAAGATTCTTAAAGATGTCCTACACATAGAAAACCAACAAGAACGCAACAAAGGCCAAGAAACAGCACCCAAACTGAGAATCCAAGAACCCAGGAAGAACCCAGTTTTCACAGGCCCCAAGAAGGTGGATAACATGGCAGGAACCCCCAAATACCTCTCAGTCCTATCTCTTAACGTTAACGGACTGAACTCTCCAATTAAGCGACATAGACTGTCTAGTTGGATTAAAAAACAGGACCCTTCTCTCTGCTGCCTGCAGGAGTCACATCTTGCCCGTAAAAACAAACATATTTTCAATGTTAAAGGCTGGAAAAAAATCTACCAAGCAAACGGCCCTCATAAACAGGCGGGAGTTGCAATCCTAATATCAGATAAAATAGACTTCAAACTAAAATTCGTGAGAAGAGATAAAGAAGGTCGCTACATACTAATTAAAGGATCTCTCCTTCAGGAGGATATTACAATTCTAAATATCTATTAGCCAAACAATGGACCACCCAAATTTATCAAAGAAACACTACTTTCCCTCAAATCCCATATAGATCCAAAGACATTAATTGTTGGGGATTTTAACACACCACTCTCCCCACTAGATAGATCAACTCGGCAAAAACTCAACAGAGAAACCACAGATCTAAACAGCTGCATAGATCAACTAGACTTAACAGACATTTACCGAACATTTCACCCAGCAGCAACAGAATACACGTTCTTCTCAGCAGCACATGGAACGTTTTCTAAAAGAGACCACATTTTAGGCCACAAAGCAAACTTGTCTAAATTCAGAAACATTGAACTTATACCTTGCATTCTCTCTGACCACAAGGGAATAAAATAAGATCTCAACACCAAAAGCCACCAAAGAAAGTCCGGTATCACATGGAGGCTGAACAACACACTGCTGAATCATGAGTGGGTCATGGAAGAGATTAGAAAGGAAATTCAAATGTTCATGCTATTCAACAAAAATGAACACACAAATTACCAGCTCCTCTGGGACACAGCAAAGGCAATACTCAGAGGCAAGTTTATAGCTCTGAGCTCCTACATCAACAAATTGGAGAGATCGGAAACTAACAATTTAATGACACATCTAAACCTCCTTGAAAAAGAGCAGCAAGATAAACCCCAACCAGTAGACGGAAAGAAATAATCAAAATTAAATCAGAATTAAATGAATTAGAATCCAAAAAAACTATAGAAAGAATCAACAAAACAAAGAGTTGGTTCTTCAAAAAACTTAACAAAATTGAAAGACCCTTAGCAAACCTTATCAGAAAAAGGAGAGAACACACCCAAATTAATAAACTCAGAGATGAGAATGGAAACATCACCACGGAAACAACCAAGATTCAGAACATTATAAGGGAATACTTCTCAAAACTTTATGCTAATAAGTTTGATAACTTGACAGAAATGGACCTTTTCCTAGCAAATATTGACATGCCAAAACTAAACCAAGATGAGTTAAACCAGAATAACAGGCCCATATCAAGCATTGAAATAGAAACAGCAATAAGAGACCTCCCAGCTAAGAAAAGTCCAGGACCAGATGGTTTTACAGTGGAATTTTACAAGGCCTTCAAAGCAGAGCTCACACCAATACTTCTCCAACTCTTCAATGAAATTGAAAGAGAAAGCTCACTACCGAACACATTCTATGAAGACATCATAACCCTCATACCAAAACCAGGCAGGGACTCATCAAAGAAAGAGAACTATAGACCCATTTCTTTGATGAACATTGATGCAAAACTTCTCAACAAAATTTTGGCCAATCGACTTCAACAATTCATCCAAAAAATCATACACCATGATCAAACAGGATTCATTTCAGGGATGCAAAGCTGGTTCAATATATGCAAATCAATGAATATTATTCATCACATCAACAGGAGCAAGAATAAGAACCACATGGTTATCTCAATAGATGCAGAAAAAGCATTTGACAAGATCCAACACCCCTTTATGATGAAGGTTCTGGAAAAATTAGGAATCCATGGAACATTCCTCAATACAATAAAGGCTGTATATGACAAACCTACAGCCAGCATTATACTCAATGGTGAAAAACTAAAGCCATTTCCTCTTAACTCAGGAACAAGACAAGGATGCCCACTCTCTCCACTTCTCTTCAATCTAGTATTAGAATGCCTAGCTACAGCAATAAGACAAGATGCAGACATAAAGGGGATCCAAATAGGGAAAGAAGAAATAAAACTCTCCCTCTTTGCAGATGACATGATCTTGTATTTAAAGAATCCCATAGACTCCACTCCCAAATTACTCAAGCTGATTCAAAACTTTGGCAAAGTAGCAGGTTATAAAATTAACCCCCAAAAATCAATGGCTTTTCTATATGCCAACAATGAGAAAAGTGTGGCTGAAATTAGGAAAGCAACTCCATTTGTAATGGCCCCACAAAAAATAAAATACCTAGGAATTAACTTAACCAAAGAATTGAAGGACCTCTATGATGAAAACTTTAAAATCTTGAAAAAGGAAATCAACACAGAACTTAAAAAATGGCAAAACCTCCCATGCTCCTGGATTGGCAAGATTAACATCGTGAAAATGGCAATACTTCCCAAGGCTATCTACAAATTCAACGCGATACCTATCAAAATTCCACCCTCATTCTTCAAGTAAATAGAGGAGGCAATCCAAAAACTCATACGGAACAATAAAAGACCCCGAATAGCAAAAACGCTCCTCAACGGAAAGAACACTGCTGGAGGAATATCAATACCAAATTTCAAACTCTACTATAAAGACATAGTAATCAAAACAGCTTGCTATTGGCATAAGAACAGACCTCAGGACCAATGGAATAGAATTGAAAACCCAGAAATGAACCTACAGACCTATAGCCATCTAATCTTCGATAAGGAAGCTAAAACAATAGAATGGAAGAAAGACAGCCTCTTCAGTAAATGGTGCTGGCAAAATTGGTTAACTACATGTAGAAAACTAAAGCTAGATCCTTATTTATCACCCTGCACCAGAATCAACTCCAAATGGATCAAAGACCTTGAAGTCAAAGCAGACACTCTGAAAACATTACAGGATGGAATAGGAGAAACCCTAGGTCTCCTTGGCTCAGGTCGAAATTTTCTGAATAGAGACCCGGAAGCACAACAAATCAAAGAAAGGTTGGACAAATGGGATTGCATAAGATTGCAGAGCTTCTGCAGGGCAAATGACATAGCTGGCAAGATCAATAGAAAGCCCACCGATTGGGAGAAGATCTTTACTAGCCATACAACGGACAAGGGTCTCATATCTAAAATATACTTGGAACTCAAAAAATTAAACCACCCAACAACAAATCCTCAAAGAAATAACTGCCCAATAAATGAGTGGGCGAAAGACCTAAAGAGAAGCTTCTCTGAAGAAGAAAGAAGGATGGCCAATAGACACATGAAGAAATGTTCAACATCCCTAGCCATAAAAGAAATGCAAATCAAAACAACATTGAGATATCACCTCACTCCAGTTAGAACAGCAAAAATCAAGAACTCTAACAACAACAGATGCTGGAGGGGATGTGGACAGGAAGGAACCTTACTTCATTGTTGGTGGGAATGTAAACTTGTTCAACCACTTTGGAAAGCAGTATGGAGGTTCCTCAAAAGACTTCACATAGATCTCCCCTATGATCCAGCAATCCCACTTTTGGGCATTTACCCAAATGTTTACAAACAAGACCACACTAAAGCTACCAGCACAACTATGTTTATTGCAGCATTATTTACCATAGCTAAGATATGGAACCAACCCAGATGCCCCTCAGTAGATGAATGGATCAAGAAAATGTGGTATATATACACAATGGAATTCTATGCCTCCATCAGAAAGAATGACATTGCCCCATTTGTTAGGAAATGGAAAGGTTTGGAAAAAATTATATTAAGTGAAGTAAGGCAGGCGCAAAGAAGCATAGGTCCCATGGTTTCCCTTATTTGCAATATCTAGTATAGCTATGAGTCAAGTGGAAAAGGTCAGATAATGTGATGTTAGGAAAATTAACCCTTAAATATGTATTTTAATGTTTTCGTTTCTTTCATGCATGTGTTTCTAACGCATTTATAAGATTATTTCTTTGTTGCTTTGTATGTCCCTCCCCCACAGTGTAACCCCCGCTTTCACTATATTTGATGTCAGTATAACATGTGGAGGAGATGGGGACAAACAAGTCGTTTAAGGATTCAGGTGGACCTGTTGCAACAATGAGAAGTACAAAATGTCATGTCAAAACCAGCTTTACAATGTCGGTGTGTGGGGGGGAGGGGGGTATAATTGGGTGGGGGGAGGGGGGTAAAATTGGGTGGGGGGAAGGGGGAGGCGGGGAAGGGAAGTGAAGGGTAAACAAAGGAGGAGGCTGCAATGCTTAGTAAGAAATGTATGCATTATCCTGCCCATGTAATTGTAGCCCCTCTTACAGTATGTTCTCAAATAAAATAAAATACAATTTAAAAAAAAAAAGAATGAGAAAATTTAACATTTAAAGACGCTTTCTCATGGTAAGTTACTTAGAGATTAATGCAATTTTATAGAAACTACATGCTGGATATTATTGTTAGATATACCTCAAGATGTTTATGTGTCACCTAGGAATAAGGACTCTAACCCAAAAAGAATTTGTCAAGACAAAGTAAATATGTTGGGAGTTATGCAAGTGGTTATAAATGAATTAACTGATGTATAATAGACTCATTGGAAAGTTCAAGTAGCATAATTTTCAGAAAGACTACATCAAAGCCCAACAAACTAAGCACTAGGAAATAGGTATATTAATGGGAGGGGATGAGGCCAAGAGGAGAAAGGGAGACAAATGGAAAGGGGAAGAGGAAGAGAATACAGTCAAGAAGTAATTGTATATACCACAAAATTAAGAAAAGGAAAGGGGTGGGTCAAAGGGTGGTCTTAATATTCACATGGTTAACACTGATCAAGATGTACTGTATTCGTAAATATCTTTGTTAAATGGCACCTCCTTTGTATAACTATTTAAACATGGTAAATAGAAATAAAGAAAAAACCAAATGTTTACCTCTACAGAACTGTGCACCATCACCCAAAATCTAGCAAATAAGCACAGAAAACAGTTAGGCTGCTCTTCTTTTATCCATAATGCAGAAGGCCTTGTCCCCTGTTTGGATTGTCTAAGCTCAATTTTAAAATCTGCAATAGGATGTGACATAATTAACAGGAACAGGGTACATCCATTAACAGGAAAAGGAGGTCTTATTAGAAGGAACTGGGCATCTTAATTAAAAAGTGTACCAGAAATAGAATGCAACTAAATCACAATCAGCTGGGGCCAAGCCATCTGGCCAAAGCAGGAATTTTTCAGGACATTTCTCTCAAGATGAACAGAAAGGAAGCCACACTTGCTGATAGAAAAGATGCCCTTTCTCACAATCCCCCTGTTTGTACGTTCTGATGTTTACTGCAAATTCTTTTAAAATTATTTACCTCAGCTGTACTTAACTAATGGTACAATACTGAAATTTGTCTAAGGAAGTATTGATGATTCTATAAATTCGTCGCATAACTCCCAATTAAAGCCATTGTCCCCATGAGGGACAAGTAAAGAACATTAGAATTAAGATCATAGCTAGCACCTGTGGCTCATGCCTGTAACCCTAGCTACTTAGGAGGCTGAGATCTGAGGATTACAGTTCAAAGCCACCCCAGCAGGAAAGTCCGTGAGACTCTTATCTCCAATAAGCCACTAGAAAACCAGAAGTGGTGCTGTGGCTCAAGAGGTAGAGTGATTGCCTTTAGCTTGAAGAGGTGAGGGACAGCACCCAAGCCCAGATTTCAAGCTCCACGACAGACCCCCAAAATAAAAACAAGAATTAAGATCATAATACCCTTCCAAATGATTGCGTTAGCCAGTTATGAAGGAGGCTATCTGTCTCTGACTTTTTAGTTGATGGTCCCATCTAGGGTTCTAGGTTCAGAAAACATGGTACAACATTGACGTTCCCCACCCCAAAAAAATCAGGGTATATAGCCCCACCAAATTTTCTGCCAGATTGTATTAAGAAACATATACTGCTTCCCGTGCCATCTTGCTAGAGGGTCATAATTGTTCTACAGTTCCATTTACTATAAAAGTGACAAAACCTCTCTTGGATATAATAGACTTAGCTCACATTAATATTAATAGTGGCATCAAAATAGTCGTGGCTCATATCCAGCTGCTATTTGATTCCTAGGCTTGGAGACAGCTTTGGTTTTTAAAATGCCAGGGTGAAGGAAATAGCCAAAATTGAACCAAAGGACAGCCTCTGCTCCATTTGACAGAAGAGCTTCACGCATTTAACTCCTCTACAATATTACCAAACATGAGCTCTAGCAATAGTGAGAGCAGATGCATTCCCATCTCCTCAAAAGACGGGATTTCACTGTATCCAAATGTCTTTCTTAGAAATTCTTGATTCTCTTCACTGCCTAGGGAGGCATGAGATGAAGTTACATTTATGGGAAACTTACTTAACCAACCTAGTTGTCTTTAATTCATCTGAGTGCTTAATCATAGGAAATAGTAATGACAGCATGTTATTGAACTTGTTCCTCCACGTTATCTTGTCTTGGAAGAGGGCTATCATGCATGCCAAGCCAGCAGGATCCATTATTCATCTCAAAAGGAAGGGGAAAATCTGAGGTCTTGGTCTACCTGCCACACATGCATAATAACTGCCAACAGAATATTTTATCCATTCAATCAAGCAGGCATTTGTTTTGCCATACCCAGTTTTTGGTTGTTTCTTTTTGGTCAGACATGGGGCTTGAACTCTGGGCCTGGGCGCTGTCCCTGTGCTCTTCTGCTCAAGGCAAGCACTCTACTGCTTGAGCCACAGCACCACTTCTGGTTTTCTAGTGGTATATTGGAGATAAGAGTCTCATGGAGATTCCTGCCCAGGCTTTGAACCATGATCCTTAGATCTCAGCCTCCTGAGTAGCTACGATTACAGGTGTGAGCCAACAGCCATACACAGTTTTAACAGCCATGGCTGGTCATAAATCTTTTACCCTTATTATAGTTACCTCATAATAATTGCCTTAAGGCCTAGGAGGGAAGGAGGAATAATTGCCTTAAGGCCTAGGGCTGGAAGGAGGAAGACATCAGAAGGCTCCGTATAGTGGGCTCCATTAATTATAAATAGATTTTCCTAACTGGTAAGAATACCTAGTCTGGAACAGCTAAACAGAAGGATCCCTAAAAGGATCCTTACAATTACCATAGGGTTAAACTGATTATTCCATCATTGATGGTCATAGGAGAAAGTCCTTATATGCCTGATTTTATTCCCCAAGAATCTGTGTTTACTCCTGGTATAGTAAGATCACTGATTGTTGTTAGTTAAGTAGTTCACATAACTCTAACCCTAGTGGGCTGGATACTCATCTTCTGGGATGTAAAACTCAGGATAGACACATATATTTCTATTCAGAGTTTACAATTTCTTTGATTACCCAACCAGCCCTAGAAATTTCTAAGTACATTCTCAGTTCTTGATAAGCACCCAGCTGAAATTTCTTCTATCTTCTCAGTGGGCAGTCAGCCATTTCCCTTGCTGATTAAATGCCCCAACTACCCTACTTCATCAACAAATTGTATCTCTGATTTTGAGACTCTCAGTTCTTGCTGCTCATTGCCTCAAATTATTTGAACAGTCCAGACATGAAAAAAAATAGCAAGTAGAAGTTCTATTTGCAAACAGACAGATTACTAAAAACAGATTACTAAGAAATAAAATCGATGTGCAACTCAACATTAGCATGCTGAATTTAACATTTTAAATTTATTTATGCTATTCTAAAGGTGATATTCAGAGAGTACATTTCTTTTTAAAATATTTAATTGTAAAGATACTGCACAGAGTGATTTGCAATAACTAGTATATGTCTAAGATAATCTTACCAGACAATCAGAAAAGCTCAGAAGCTATGTACATATGACCATAAAAGATGTTAAGTGAAATGACTCCCAAGATTCATTGGGTCATAATAAGGTGCTAACTGTAAAGATACTTAACAAATCAAAGCTTACTTCTACAGAAGGGTGATCCATCAGCTGTAATCTAGCAGGCAAGCACCTAAAGGAGTTAGGTGCTACGTTTTTTTATTCCTAAGGCATGGGGTTCTGTCCCTTGCCTCTGCTCAGAGTGGTCCACAATTTGCAACAGGATGTGGCTTAATTAACAAAAACAGTTGTCATAATTAACAAGAACAGAGTGTACCTAAAATTTCATGAGCTTTAAACAGGATTTCTTAATGAAAGTTTAACAAGAATAGGAAGCAACCTAAATACAATTAACCAGGGTCAAACCACCTAGCCCAAATAGTAAGTTTTCAGAAACACACACACACACACACACACACACACACACACACACACACACACAATTTTTACAAGATTGACAAAAAGGAAGTGGCACACTTCAATAAAAATGAGGTTTTTCTCAGATTAATTTTAACATGGAATAAAACTGCTGAGTACAAAAGGACAGAACAATAGGGAAATATAGCAAAGATGTGCTAAAAATAATTAATACCATTTTCTTCCAAACGGGTTCCATCTGACAATGCCATGGTCATCCCAGCTGCATCTAGCTGATGTTTTCTATGCAATAGCCAGAAATAGATGCAGGCCCAGGAATTAGAGATGATAGTGTAGAAAACATTAAATAAGGGTGCTTTCAATTGCAGATCTAAGTGCAACCATGAACAATACATTTAGGGTTAAAATAAAACTACAATGTTACCAAAGATAATCATACAGTACTTTTTACACTAATAATTTTTTTCTTTTAATAAGGTTATTTTAAATTGTGAAAATAACATACAGAGGGGTTACAATTACATGAGCAAAGTAATGAGTACATTTCTTATCAAGCATTGTTGCCTCCTTCTTTGTTTCCCCTTACAATCCCTGCCCTCCCATCTTCCTCCTCTTCCTCCTGCCAAAGTTATAAAGTACATTTTTCAACATAACGTCTTGTACCTCTCATTGTTGCAATGGGTCCACCTGTATCCCTATTTAAACAATTTGTTTTTTCCCTTCCCCTCCACAAATTATACAAACATCATATACAGTGAAAACAGGGGCAATTATTATTATTATTACTATTATTATTATTATTATTATTATTATTATTATTATTATTATTTAATGGCTAGGACTCATCAAATTATTGACAGTGTGCCTTAGATCCTCTGAAAGATAACGTTACAGTAAAAAATGTATATCTCTCAATGCAGACAATCTCTATTTTAAACGTATTGGAGATCTGCAATTTGGGTTGTTTGGTCTTATTTTCTTTACATTAACAAGTGAATATACCAACATTTTTTATGTATCAAGAAGTATGGTATACATTTTCTGTCAAAATTAACTAATGCGTTGGGAAATAAAGATTATTTCTTTTAAAAATTGAATTCACTGCCAGGTACCATTGGCTGACACCTGAAATCCTAGCTAGGATCCTCGGGAGGCTTTGATTTGAGGATCCAGGTTCAAAGCCAAATAAGCCAAAAACTCTGTGATTCTCTGATTAGCCAACAAAAAGTCATAAGCAGAGCTGTGGCTCAGTAGAAAGAGTTGAATGACCACGCCCAGACCTTAAGTTTAAGACCTGGTACCAACATGCACACAAAAAGTATTTCTTTCCTTTTTTTTTTTGTTGGTGTGGAGCTTGAACCCTGGGCCTGAGCGCTGTCCCTCAGCTCTTCAGTACACAAAGTATTTCTTGCACTAATGTATTCCTAATACTTTAGAGGCTGTAACCTAATTGTAGATAAATAAATTTATAGTCTGATAAATACATGCTTGGCTATGTAGTAAAATACGTTTAGTTACTTAATTTGTTTGATAAATATTATATAAAATTTCAATTCATCCTCAAACTATATTTAAATATAACCATTTTCACTATGTTGCAAAACAAAATACTTAAGATAGATAATCAGATATTCAAGAATACTCCAGTTTCAAACCAGGTGATCAACTGAGAATTGAAACCTTTGATTTTATAATACCTATAAATATGTGAACAAAACAATGGAAAGTTAACAGATAAATATTCAAAACATGTATTTATATATGTGGTAATGTACAAAGAGGAGAAATCCTAAAGTAGAAGATGAGAAAGGTAAAATGTGTAAAAGACACTGGAAATCCTGAAATAAAATACAATAAAATGAATAAAGCTATTTATCAAAATGATAAAACA
Organism: Dipodomys merriami; assembly: GCF_024711535.1. NCBI lineage: Eukaryota > Metazoa > Chordata > Mammalia > Rodentia > Heteromyidae > Dipodomys > Dipodomys merriami. Next base: position 478,488 of record NW_027206073.1, read on the forward strand.
ATATATCAAAAATGATAACTTTATTAAATACTGTATTGTGAAATAAGCAAGGTTACAAATCTTTGAATTAGGAAGGGCTGATAAATTGAACTGAAAGAAATCATAAAGCAAATTATAACAATCCTCACATATAACTTTCAATGTATACTCTGTTATATTTTCTTTCTTTCCTTTCTTTATTTGGGTACAAGGACTGGATTTTTATATGCTAGGCTTGTGCCTTACCACTTGATCTACTCTACTCCCAGTTGAATATAAACCAGTTTTCCTCTGGTTTATTGGTAGAAGAGTTTCACAGACGTTTCTGCCCAAGTTGGCTTAGAGCCACAATCCTCAGATCTCAGGCTCCTGAATTTCTAAGACTCAGGCATGAGCCACCAGTAATGGTTTATTTTATATTTTGAATAAACATAATACTAAAGAATTTTACTACATATGGTATTAAACTTCTTGGTGTAAAGGATACCCCAAACTGATTATTTTTAAATTTTTAGATTTTACGTATACTTAGATATGTCAAATTCTTAGAGAGAGAAACTACATCAATGTTTAAAAAAACCGATAGTGAAGAAAATTTTCATAGAAAAGTTATTTTTGACCCATTGTAACAATGAGATGTACAAGACACTTGGGGGAGGGTAACGTGGGGAGGTGGAAAGGGAAGGTATGGTTGGGGACAAACAAAGGAGAGGGTAACAATGCTTGATAGGAAATGTACTCATTACCATACTCATGTAACTGTAACCCAACTGTACAGTATCTTTACAGTAAAAAAATAAAAAGAAAATTTCTTATTGAGTAAAAACATAGATCCAATGCTCTGTAGATATTTAACTTTGTTAGGAAAAATTTCAGGCCACCTTATCATTCTTAAATGCTCAAATTCAAAGGCAGGAGTGACACATAAAATGCTAGAGGCAAATTACAAATAGTCTTTTCTTTTTCATAAAGGGGTTATTTTTTTAATCCCTTAATTCTATAAATTATAGCATAAAAAGAGGAATAATATTGACTTCATAATCTAAAAAGGAATGCAAGTCAGAAACCAAAAACTCATAGCTATAATCCCAGCCACTCAGAATTTCTGAGATCTGGAGCATTAAACTTTGAATGTCTGGGCAGAAAGCGCCATGAAACTCCATCTCCACAATAACGAGCAAGAAGTTGAGATTGGGTGGTTGGTTTGAAAGGCTTAGTGCCAGTTGAATGAGCAAGCCTAGCAAGCTTGATTCCCTGAGTTAAAACCCTGGTACTGGTAAAAATAAATACTATACTAATCTAATAAACTGAAGATTAGGGCTGGAAAGGTAGCTCAGTGGTACCTCATGCCTTGCATGCATGAGGCCCTGTGTTCGATTCCTCAGCATCACATAAGCAGAAAAAGCCAGAAGTGGCTCTATGGCTCAAGTGGTATAGCACTAGCCTTGAGCTGAAGAGGTGAGGGACAGTGCTCAGGCACAGAGTTCAGGTCCCATGACTGGCCAAAACAAACAAACAACAATAAACAAAAGCTGAGGATTAATGAGTATCAAGAACATTACAAGAAAAGTTAGTAATTATATATAAGAAAAAAGAAAAATGCATATAAATGTATCAATAATGTGGAATAAAGTGATGATTTTATTAAACCCTAATAATATATGTGTGAAAATCCATATCAGATTGTTTATTCTATGTTTTTAAAATTCAAGTAGGATGGAAGAACCATTGCCAATAATTTGCAAGTGGATCCTTAAATACTATCCAAGTATTTTGAATGTTTGGGTAACCAGATGAATGAGACATAGAGACATTTTCCCTGAAAATAACAGATATTCTGGTTATCCAGTCATGTATCATCTCAAGTTCTTATAAACAGTCAAAGCTGAAAATCTATTTCTCTCTTGTGAGAACCATATTCTTCTTTCCTCTGTCTTGCTTTCAACTGAAGTCTCTGAAATTCTTTTGAAAAATTGGTTTGTCAGGATTTCACTTCAGTTCTGTGAGGTGCTGCTATAAATGGACAGGCAATTTGCTCAGGGAAACAGCAGATTCTGTGTCAGGGTTTGCCACAGGACTGGCTAATTGAAAAAACCTTAAGTGATTCAACACAGAAGTTTCTGACACAGGTTGTATTCAGAAAAATAAACAATATCCTCTAATGTAGTGCTCATTTTGTTTGTGTTCTGGCCAGATACACCATACCTTCCTCACATTTTGCACGCTTGTTTTAGATGAATTTCCTTAGAGACGGTCCAAGTGTCATGATTTTTACATGGAAAATGTACAGAACTGAACTGTGTCCTGCTTATTATCCCAGAGATGGAGGATTGGACAGAGAAAAGAGTGGAATTGTAAGCCATTGTAATGGATACCTCACATGCTCTATATCTGGTATGGCTTTCCAATGTTCTATTCCCCTGGGGAAATACTTACAGGACTTCATTTGCAATAGGGATTAGTCTTCTGGATGTCGGTCGCTTTTAGTAAAGCAGCCTTAGTTGAAGGCAATGAATTGATAGGGTCTCAGCTAAGAAACTATGCAGCTCTCTCCATTGCTGAAGAAGTGAACATCCCAATACATGAACTTCAGGACACAACTGTAACTTGGGGATCTATTTGCTTCCTCTGGGAAGTTGCAAAAGCATCTTCTCCAGGATTCTGGTCAGTATCCTTCTAGGAATTAAACGTACAAAGCAAAAGATAATTAAGATAACTATAAGAAGACTGACCCTGGGTACAACTGACATCGTTTTTTACCCTACTATAGCATTTCTGCTGGGTTAGATTAGTTCTCTGCTAGGATATTCCAGAACCTTATTCCAAGCAGTCTGAAGACTCTGGTCACTGTGCCTGTCTTTTTCGTCACAGACAATTGAACATTTACCATGAAAATGAGACCAAAAATTCCAAAAGATATCTGGATGCCAATGTTTCCACTGGAAATTTGACTATCATAAGAGTTACCCTTGTAACTGGAAAAACATTTCAGAGTGTGTCTGTGAGTATATTTTGATAGTAGTTTGAGTAAAAGCTCAATTTTTTAATAAGTTGCAGATTCCAAAATAACAGAAATACAGAGAAGAGACAAATTTGCTCCTATTTCTGACATTGGAACATCTAACTTAACATCTAACTTCTCCTTCAATTGACTATCAGACCTTTAGGGTCTCAGGTCATTGTATTCTAGAACAAACCATTGTGTCCACCAATTCCTACCTCCAGTTTTATTATGTGGCCATCATTATTGGACAAATAGTGATAATATCCACTTCCATGGGTGTTAAACCTTAAAGTATCTAGGTCTTTAGCTGTGTGACAACCTTTTTAAAAAGTGAGACTTCTTAGAGTTTGTAATCGATTGAACCAATTATAAATAAAACTCTCTCATATCTATCTATCTATCTATCTATCTATCTATCTATCTATCTATCTATCTATCTATCTATCTATCAATCTATCTGTCTGTCTAATTGTCTATCTACCATTTAAGAAATGTAGCATATATTAATCAATCTAGGATTTATCTTTTTATCTATAATCTATTTAATATCAGTGTATTTATCAATCATCTGTCTAGCAGCTATGTAACTGTCATCTATATATCTAGTATCATATTTATGTAATTATATTCACCATCATCATCTTTTTGTTGTCTAATCTTATTCTGTTTCTTGAAAGAACCATCACTAATGCCATAGTGAAATTTTTCCTTGATAGAAGTAGCCAAAAGACAAGTGAAAAATCTACTTTAGCATCCTCTGTGCTTAGTAGAAGCATTCCTGATGTGATAATGAAATTCGTGAGTCTGCAGAGTTCAAAGTTATCTTGATACATCCCATTGTGTGTGTGTGTGTGTGTATGTGTGTGTGTGTGTGTGTGTTTGTGAATTATTTGCTTCCATTAGGAAGAATAACACCACTCCTTTTGTAAGGAAATGGAAAGACTTGGAAAATATCATATTAAGTGAAGTAAGCCAGACCCAAAGAATCATAGGTCCCATGATTTCCTTTATTTGCAATAATTAGTATATGTCTAGGATAATCTTAGCAGAGGAGCAGAATAGGTCAATAGCTATGTACATATGACCATATGACACTAGGCAAAATGAACTCCAAGACACAGAAACAAGAGCTTTTTGTTGTTGTTGTTTCTAAGGTACTACATAATTTCTTGCTTCTTTGGTGTGTTCTTCCCCCTATGGTATATCCCCTGTTGTCACTGTATTTGATTTTGGTACCCTGGTATTTTATATATGTTTATCTGAATTAGAGAAGGGAAGGGAAACAACAGAATTGTGAGTCAAAGGACAGTGGGGGGGGGAACCAATGCAATAGCGATTTTCACAAGACAATATGTTGAAAATGATCTATACAACTTGAGGAGGCTTTGGGGGAGGGAAATTAGAAGAAAAATAAGGTAGCAGGTAACAAGTTCAACCGGAAATATACTTATTACATTACTTTGGTAACTAGAACCCTTCTGTACATTACCTTGACAATAAACATATCATTTTCTCATTTATGAAGACAGTATTTTAGATGTGTTTTGACCAGTAGGTCTCAGATGATATGCCACTGTATCTCATTTCTGCTATGAAATAGGTGGCTTATTATTTTTATTCTAAGACATGTGGTCTGGGAGATAATGAATGTGGGGATGCTATCTCAATGCAGCCTACTTTCTACACACATTTGGATATTGAGGAGGTTTCCAAGAAAAAAAATACTAAACTCTGTCTCATATTTAATCAAAATAAGTTGTCTTGAGGGGAAAAAAGCATTCAATGTAATCTGATTAAAATCAGATCACCAGTGGATCATTCTAGATAAGTTGAATCTGGGGCAAAAGAGTACAAAGCAAAAGAGTACAAATGTTACAAGCAAATATGTAATCCTGACTGCTCAGGAGACTGAGAACTGAGGATTTTAGTTCAAAGCCAGGACAAGAAGTTAATTGTGGAGAAACTCTTATCTCCAATCAACCAGCAAAAACCAGATGTGGAAATGTTTCCAAGTAGTAGAGAGTGAGCCTAAAGCAAAAAAGACAAGGAGAGCTCCAGGCTTTGAGTTAAATTTCCAATGAATAAATTCATAAAATAAACAGTGAATATTACCAGAAAATTTTCTCAAAATTTTCAAAGTTAAGATGTTCAATGGACCTTGAAGTTTAATTTTCTTTGTTTGGCAAATGGCTGCCTTCATTTTGTCCACTCACCTGGGTGCTCTCCTGCGTACACATACCTGATGTTTTCCTCTATCTCCAATTTCCTCCTCTGATTAAAAAAAAACAACAACAGTCAGAACAATGAGTGTGGTAGTAACACCAGTACTGTGAAAATACTGTCTAGAGGATTGCTGGTTCAAAGACAGCATGGATACATTGATAATCTATCTCAAGCCCAAAAAAAACCCCTAAAAATAATAACATCAAAATCCCACTAAATTTTCCAAATGGTTATCATTTAGCTCATTTTTTAACTCAATCACCAATTGACCATCTCCATTTCTATGTGTGATCACATTTTACATTTTAAGAGACGAAGTCTTAACAAAATTTCTATCTGCTCTTCCAGACATTGAGTCTTCTGGGTAGGAGAGAGAAGGGAAGAAAGGAAGGTAGGAAAAGGAGCTGAAGATTAGTTCTCTATCTTCAGGAATATGAGTGAATCTGAGCAAATGTATTTTTAAGTCAAGGACATAAAAAGGAGATTAATAGATAATTACTTCCCTCTGTGGTTGATGGCTTATCCTGCCCAAGTGGCCAGTAGTAAATGGATTCACTTGAGAATTTTCACTGTTACAGCTTTTCCCTTCCAGGTCAAAGAACAATTCTAGTATTCTCATCATTGTTAATTATTCCCATTCTTGCTATACAGTTGACATTTGGATGAAGTGAGCAATCAGTTGTCTCATAATTGAGCTAAGCATCCCTTAGTTATCAGACCACCTGCCTTTCAGAGGACTTGGAATTACTTTAAGCTCATGGTTAGCAATGTCATGATGCTAATATCATGCCATTGGATCATCATACAATACTGGCTATACATCAACAATGAGAAAGGTTGCAGTTATTCAGAAGTAATGTTGGGGTGAAGGCATCTTGATATCTGAAGGAAAGGCCTTAGGTCCCTGGTGAGGAACATTAGGCAGTATACATGGTGTTTAATTGTTCTAAATCTGTAAACCTGGGAAGGAGTTGTATATCAGTGTGACTATCTAGAGACTCTCCCTGATCCATTTTTGACCTTTTTGATTGATCATTTTACAGGGTATTATTGCTGGAGTGGTCGTTGGGATATGTTATGAATAACCATCTTCATAAAGCAAGCATTCCTTGCTCCCACATTTGATTTTATTTTTTATTGTAATGATTATGTTCTCCTTGATTCTGATAGTGAAGTATTACCAGCAGGATTCTATCAGTGGAATCATATGATCATTTTATGATATCAGGAAACAATTCCATAGTGTCACATTCACCATCAATTTATGACTCTTAGATGATAGATACAGAATTTCTCAAGGATTGCAAATAAGGGAAATCATGGGACCTGGATCAAACAGAAAAGGTCAGATAAGATGATGTTAAGTGAAATGAACCTCAAGATAGGGACACAAGTGTTTTTTTTCTTCTTTGCTATTGTTTCTAACGTATTTGTAACGTACCATGTGATTTTTTTGTTGCTTTTTATGTCCCTCCCCCACAGTATACCCCTGTTTTCACTGTATTTGATGTTGGTATAATTTGGAGAGGGGAAGGGTAAAAACAAATTGTTTAAATAGGGATACAGATTAACCATTGCAACAATGAGATGTACAAGACACTATGTCAAAAAACAAACTTTACAATTTAGGCGTGCGGGGGCGGGGGGAGGGGGTAGCTGTGGAGGTGGGAGGGAAGGAATGGTAGGGGGAAACCAAAGGAGGAGGCAACAATGCTGGATAAGAAATGTACTCATTACCTTACTATGTAACTGTAACCCCTCTGTACAGTATTTTCACAATAACAAACTTAATTTTTAAAAAACAGAATTTCTCAGGGATGCTAATGTCCTTTGTATTAATGCCCTCCTTACTGCTGTTTTGCAGTAGATATGTCTACATCCCTAACACAGAATATATAAATTATTAGTGGGTTTTCTGGTCCTATTTAGTATAGCTATCTAGCATGCTAACATCTTTAAGATATGTATATGGCTTTTAAGAAACCAGCATGGAAATAATAGCATTTCTATTTCAGTTAACATTATCAGTCATATTCCCCTAGCTTCCAAGAGCCAAGTATGCATTGTGACAGCACCATCCCGTTATCACCAAGTTGTTAATCTCATACCATGGAAGAATGCTTAGATTGATAAACTCTCTCACTTTCTCTGCTACCCCATCAATATGTTCAGAATCATTGATCCTGTGGATTGGCTAGGGTGTGAAGTTTATTTAAACAGTTGTCTTGCTAACTTAGTTGATGCTTCTTTGCTTGGTTATGATACACCTTTTACTCTATTTATTGGCCTTGTGTGGGTGGATCTTGAAATTGTTATATTCAGCATTTAAGACAGAGACTTTTCATCATCTGCAACCAGGGGACTATCCTAGCCTCAAATAATGAAACAGTTCTGCAAGCCTGAGCAGCCAATCGGAGTGGTGTTTTGAAAAGGTTGTCTCTCCCCAACAAAGATGTTGACTCCATTGCTCCAGAGGGTCCCCATTGTCTTTCATTGTCAAATAGATCCCTAGACTTTTCATCTCATGTTTTCAGGTGATGAGAAGAAAATCTGCTTTAAAAATATCTTACTCTACACGTGCACTTGAATATTCTCCATTGTGCCATAAAGCAAGTCTTCATAAATAAGTTATATAAACTAAAATCATATTGATTATAATGTCGGACCATGCTTTAGTAAAACTAGAAGTCACCAAGGGAAGGTAAACTGGAAAATTCAAAAACATATATAAACAACTGAGTCCTGAACAGATAACCAGGAAAGGAATTTAAAAGATAATCAGAGTATATTTTGAGAGAAAGGAAACAGAAACTACTATATACTAAAATTCTTGAGGTACACAAAAATGATTTTGCAATGACAAATGCTCATATTAAAACAGAAGAATAGGAAGTGGCACTGTGGCTCAAGTGATAGAGCGCTCGCATTGAGGTGAAGAGCACAAGGACAGTGCCCAATCCCAGACTTCAAGCCCCATGACAGACAATAAAATAAAATAAAATAATAAAACAGAAGTGTAGTCTCAATAAACATGTAACACTGAATATTAAGGCTGTAGAAAAAAATAGAGAAAAATGGTAGCAAATAGAAAAAATAAAAAAGATTAGATTTGAAATAAATAAGAAAAGGAAAACAACAGAAAGAAAATCTACAAAACAATGGGATTTATGAGGGTAAGATAAAGAGAGTAAATCTAATATATACAGAAATAAATGCAACTGATGCCACTAGAAGAAAAAAAAATCTTAAGAAGCTAATGACGACAATTATAGTCACCATAACCTAGAAGAAATTGACAAATTGCAAGATGAACACAATCTGGTGAGTGAAAATTGGAGAAGAATACTGAATAAATAGAATCAAAAGATTGATCTTGTAACTAAAACGAGTCATAGTCTATTCTGGCTATGTCATTATTTACATACCAAAAGGAAATTATGAGAATGAGAAAAAAAACTGAGGAGCTTACTAACTATAGACACAGAAATAAAATGAATTTACTACACTTCTGAACAACACGAAAAGCCAAAGTTCAAGATCCAAATGATTCATTGTCTGGTGGGGACAAATATTTTTCATCTCTTGAAGAAGAAAACCAAAATAGCTCTACTGAATAAATTCTAATGAAAATATAAGCTGCATTCATATTATATATGTTTATAATACACTTCTTACAAATAAAATTATGTATGAGTATGTATAGAGTGAATACGTATAATTATGTATAACATATACACAATTTTAACGTATATATACATACACATATATACACCAATGCCAAGCCTTATTCAACCCATAAAATTGCTATTAAAGTAGTATTAAAAATCTCAAGTGTTTCCTGTCTTTTTTCTATAGAAAATGAGTGTCATAGGAGTAACTTTGACTTTCTTATTTTCTTTCAAATGTTATTTTCTTCCTCAAAGTTTTATAATTTTAATTATAGACGTCATTCACCTCCTTAGTTAGGTATATTTATAGATATTTTAATGTTGAGAGTGGCTACGTTAAATGAAACTCTTCTCCAAATTTTTCTTATATCTGCTCATTGTTGACATTCATAAAGGGTAGTAACTTGTATGAGTTGAGTGTATATGCTACAACATTACAGAAGTTATTTATCATTTCTCCTATGGTGAAGGTCGAGACGTTGATTACTTTATATATAGGAACAGATCATCTGTAAGTAAGAATAGTATGATTTCATGCATTTCTATTTGCATCCCTTTTATACTTTTGTCCTGTCTTATTGTTCTAGCTAGAGATTCCAGGGCTATATTGAAAAGGAGTGGAGAGAGTGGACATTCTGTGACTTATTCCTGATTATAGAGAAAGTGATTTTGGCTATTCAAAATTTAGTATGAGGCTTGCTCTAGTTTTGTTATAGTCATTATTATATTAAGGTTTGACCCTTCTATTTCTAGCATCTCCAGAGTTTTAATCATAAAGGTACATTGGCGTTTGTCAAAGGCTTTTTCTGCATCTACTGATGTGATTCTTGTTATGGATTCTGTTTATGAGCTTCATTACATTTTTTCTTTTATGTATATTGAGCTATGTATCATTTTTGATGATCCAAAATTCCTACATTACATATATAACACATTGAACTGGTGTTGATTAATGGTATTTCCTGTGATATTTCTGACATGATAATATCCTTGAAAAAGTTTTTTTCGGAAACCTGAGCATGATTTTCTTACATGTGAAGTAATAAATCCTGGTTTGTGGCTTAGTGATATATGATTCTTCAGACCTGTGATATTTATTACTTTTCAAATTTGTATCTGATTATTGTGGTCTGAAATTGGTTTACAAGATATATATGAATTTTTGGATTGCCTCATCTATTTCCTTGAAGAATGAGGTTGGAATTTTGATAGGTATCGCATTGAATTTGTAGATAGCCTTGGGAAGTACTGCCATTTTCACGATGTTAATCTTTCCAATCCAGGAGCATGGGAGTTTTTCCCATTTTTCTAAGTTCTGTTTTGATTTCCTTTTTCAAGTTTTTAAAGTTTTCATCATAGAGGTCCTGCAGTTCCTTGGTTAAGTTAATTCCTAGGTATTTTACTTTTTGTGGGGCTATTACAAATGGAGTTGCTTTCTTAATTTCAGCCCCACTTTTCTCATTGTTGGAATACAGAAAAGCCATTGATTTTGGGGGGTTAATGTTATACCCTGCTACTTTGCCAAAGTTTTGAATCAGCTTGAGTAATTTGGGAGTGGAGTCTATGGGATTCTTTAAATACAAGATCATGTCATCTGCAAAGAGGGAGAGTTTTATTTATTCTTCCCCTATTTGGATCCCCTTTACGTCTGCATCTTGTCTTATTGCTGTAGCTAGGCATTCTAATACTAGGTTGAAGAGAAGTGGAGAGAGTGTACATCCTTGTCTTATTCCTGAGTTAAGAGGAAATGGCTTTAGTTTTTCCCCATTAAGTATAATGCTGGCTGTAGGTTTGTCATATACAGCCTTTATTGTATTGAGGAATGTTCCATGGATTCCTAATTTTTCCATAACGTTCATCAAAAAGGCGTGTTGGATCCTGTCGAATGCTTTTTCTTCATCTATTGAGATAACCATATGTTTCTTATCCTTGCTCCTGTTGATGTGATGAATAATATTAATTGATTTTTGTATATTGAACCAGCTTTGCATCCCTGAAATTAATCCTGTTTGATCGTGGTGTATGATTTTTTTGGATGAATTGTTGAAGTCGATTGGCCAAAATTTTGTTGAGAAGTTTTGCATCAATGTTCATCAAAGAAATGGGTCTATAGTTCTCTTTCTTTGATGAGACCCTGCCCGGATTTGGGATCAAGGTTATGATGGCTTCATAGCATGTGTTCAGTAGTGAACTTTCTCTTACAATTTTATTGAAGAGTTGGAGGAGTATTGGTGTGAGCTCAGTTTGCAGGCCTTGTAGAGTTCTGCTGTAAAACCATCTGGTCCTGGACTTTTCTTATCTGGGATTTCTCTGATTGCTGTTTCTATTTCAATGCTTGACATGGGCCTGTTAAGGTGGTTTACCTCATCTTGGTTTAGTTTTGGCATGTCAATATTTGCTAAAAAAAAAAAAGATACATAGTTGAAGTTAGGTGATAGTGGCTCACACATATAATGTAGTTACTCAGAAGACTGAAATATGAGATTTAAGGTTCGAACCCAGATTAAGCAGGAAAGTCTGTGAGACTGTAAACTTGAGTTAACCACAAAAATACTGATAGTGGAGCTATGGCTCAAGGGGTAGAATACTAGCCATGAGTATAAAAGCTTAGGGACTGCACTCAGGTCCTGAGTTAAAGCTCTGGGACCAACGTGCACGCACGCACACACACACACACACACACACACACACACACACACACACACACACACACACACACACATACACATATATATAACCACACACACATATATGGAAAAAAAGAAAATAAAAAATGTATGTAGTTGATATATTGTTTTCCAGATGTGTTTGCCATTTGTTTTGCTTTTGAACTCATGTAATAGTATTCTACTTTTTTACATTTTCATGAGTAACAGGCAGGTAATTTCTACTGATATTATTTATTATTGCACCTTTTCTCTCTTGCTCTATATATTGTCTTTTTCTTTTGTGGACAATGGAGTAAATTATGAAATAGATGTATTTAAAATTTAAAAGAATTACTTTAACAGAACTATATTTTGAAAAGGAGTGAATTCTTTATTTTCAAGAATTAACTTCTTACTCAAATCACCTGCTCTTAATGATGGGAATCAATTTTAGGTCTTATAAATACTGTATATATTTAAAATGGACATAGTGTAGTATCCCAAATTGTGTAATATTAGTTTTAAAAGGGTTTTCAAAGTATAAGCAATATTTTTCACAGACTTTCTATATTCTGAAACATTAAGTATAAGATAATAGATTCCTCATATGAATGGCCCATGAAAGACGAATTATCTCTGTGTTGTGCTCCAGTGGTATATGCAAAATATTCTCCACACTGGGAAGCACACAGATTAATGTGTTGCCTTGTATAGTATATTGATACTGCAAGTACCTTAAATTTTGCTCTCAGCACAAGCGTGGAAAAGAACCAGAAATTTTATTAACTTCAAACTTCTGTATATGTTCATAGGTTTAATTTTTGACCCCTAAACTCTTGTTTTACACAACATAGAAATATTGCTGTTTACTTATGGCTTTGTTAAGATTTAAATAAGTGAACCAAATAATAAAAAGAATAAGATCCTGCAGACATAGATTCATCACTAGTATTATTGTAGGAATTGTCTTAAATAAGCAAAGATTATTTAGCAGAGTTTATGAGCACAACACCACAAATGCCTATAATCTTTTGCACATATTATTAGTACCAATCAGTTGTACAAAGGGTGTTTAGTTTGACAAGTCCATGTTTGGTTACAATGTATATTGATCCAACTTCTCATCTACCACTCTCCTCCGTTTTTCCTTTCTACTTCTCAAATCAATGCCAACAAGCATTTTTCTTTAATTTGTGGAAAATGTATGGTGTTTATAGTCACCATCCTTCATGTTTTCTATTCATCTTCCCCCTTCCCATTATCATCCACACCCCAGAGATTACCTGATTTACATTTTTGTCACTACGTATTTGTATATATCCTAAATTTATATGAGTGTTACTGTGCTTCATATAGACAGCATTTTCTTATAGACGTGTGTATAATATGACTATGTGTATTTTCAGATTGACCCATTACTTTCAAACTATCTTCTCATTCAACAATTTAAGTGACTTTTATTTTTCTATTTTCACTCATAGATGCAAAGGATTTGGGTATTGGTTATTGTCAATATTCTCCCTGAATTTTTAATTTCCTCTATCAGATGCATCATTATAACCATCATTTATGTGAGAGATGTGTATATATATTATACATATGATATTTTATATCATGTGTATAAAATGGATCATATTTAATGGAGCATATCCTCTATATCTATGTATCTTTGTATATATATTTAATGTATATTATTATATACATATAAAATATATAATATATAAATGCATTATATTATAAATAATGTATATAATATATATTATGTTTACAAATATCTGTTTGTCTTTTGAGTTGAGCAACCAACTCAGAAAAAATGTGACCTTGGTCCTTCTGAACCTGGATTATCTCATGTTTCATGAGAAATTGGATTATCTCATTTACTTCCCTGTCACCTCTGCATTTTAAAATTATGTATTTGATTGATAGAGAAGAAGAAGGCATTTTGTTGTTGTCTGTTTTTAACAAAAGACATGTGGATACAATCTTTATCCTAATCAGTGAATTTGTCAGCAACAACAATCTGTATACAAGTGTGACTAGCCATTTTTTTCTGAATTGTCAATTTTCTTTTCAATATTGACTTATAGGAGGACTTCATGACTATCTCTCTCTCTCTTTCTCTGAATTAACTACTCAGAAAATAACACTATTTTGACATGTAAAAGAAACAATTTTATATTCAGAAGAAACGAGTAGAGAAAAAGAGCTAGAGGGAGAGCCAAAGGAACTAAAAGAATTAGCTTTTATGCCAATGGACCCTCTTTTGATAAAGACCTTCATCCACTTGTGAATACCTAGTCCTTAAGACCTCGTTACCGCTCTTACAGGTCCCATCTGTGAACACTGCCACAAATGAAGTGTAAGTTTCCCCGCACACGACCTTGGGGGCATACGTGTCTTTCATTGTCCTTGAAAAATTCCTCCTTTTACTCACTTTATTGCACTTTACAAGTTCCGGACTGATTTCTAGCCTCATAAAATGATGATTTACTGAGCAATTGAGTAATTACAACTTATTGAAAACATCTCATTTTTAATGGCAGTTAGAAAACCGTAGATTGCTTTTTCACTGGGCAGAAGAAAATCTGGAAAAAAAATTGAATCTACAAACTAGACTCATGAATATGGTCCTAAAACATTACTTGTATAATGTTTGTGTTACTTTATCTTGCTACATTTTTTTAAAATAACAAATATTCAATGATACAAAAAAGAAGCCTTTGTGAAATACAGTTCAAACAGTGAAATTCAAATAACAATTAAAGTTTGTTTACTATTCTATGATACTAGTAGCAAAATAGTTTCATATGAACAATTGTCCAATAACGTTATAAGCTTGTTGTAATTAATTTTTATTTTGAATTTTATTTTTCATCTGTCATAATATAGTTTAATTCATCCAAACATTAATTTAATTATAAAATTACACATTATCAAGTTATGAAAAGTATTTTAGCAGGAATCATTTCACACTAAAAGTTCTAGAAATAAAATAATCATTTCAAGTTAAAATTATATTCTAAAGTACAAATGGCTTAATGGATCAACAATTAATTTATATCCTATTTCTCCTTAATTTCTACGTCATTTATAAGAATTGGTACTCTTTCTTTCTAATATATGTTTCTTTGAGCTGATTGTGTTTTTATTTGAGAGCTAAAAAGGTCAATTATCTTACTTATCAAGATTTTGTTCTTAGTGGTATGAAACTAAGACATATGTTTGGCAATCACCTTTCCTATTGAGCACATTACAAGTCAAGACGTTTTTTTCTGCTAATTTCAGGAGTTAAAATAGTGAGTTCCTGCAGAAAGCAATGGGCTACTCCAGCATATTTTCAGGAGATGAAAGAGGAATATTATACACCCAAGCAATCAGCTTAATTTGTAAACCACCAGAGTATTTGGGTTTCTTAAGATTAGTTTTCTTAGGAATATTGCTTTCCATAAATTGGGCGTGAAGGACATCTGCATGAAATTGATACAAAGGAACTGGCGATATTTTTTATCTATGATATTGTAGATCTGAATATTTTTCCCAATATATGAGAAAATAAATGACCAGAACACTGCTGTCACTGGTAGATTATGTATATTTTCTTTCTGTATGTATGGATACCTGTTCATCCATTCTTTTATGAAATACTTAAAAGTCCTTGATGTGGCAGGAAATCGAAGTTGTCTAGCTCATAAAATTTCATCTGAAAAAATATATAATAATCTCCTGCAACTTTTCATTTTTGAAAATTACAGTAAACTACCTAGAAGGCATCCTGGTGATGTTAGTATTGAAAGGTATTGTCCACACTTTGGGATAATCTGATTTCCTATACATATTAAAGTTAATATTAGTGAATTAAAAATTGTAAATTCCAATGTTTCTGAAATTAAACTAGGGGCATAGGTATTTATTTTGTTTACCAAGAAATAGTTTCTCTGAGACCAGATAAGCAAAGATATCATTAAAGGTAATTGTGAGATTGTATGAGAGGATTATAGGGAGTAGGGACAAATAGAAAATATTAGATTGTTTGTTTGTTTAAGGATTCAGGTGGACCTGTTGCAACAATGAGAAGTACAAAATGTCATGTCAAAACCAGCTTTACAATGTCGGTGTGGGGGGGGGGAGGGGGGTATAATTGGGTGGGGGGAAGGGGGAGGCTGGGAAGGGAGGTGAAGGGTAAACAAAGGAGGAGGCTGCAATGCTTGGTAAGAAATGTATGCATTATCCTGCCCATGTAATTGTAGCCCCTCTGTACAGTATGTTCTCAAATAAAATAAAATTAAATTTAAAAAATTGTAATAAAAAAAGAAAATGTTAGATTGTGAAAAATACCAAAATGCATTGCATCTGTTAATGAAGACAGAAAAACAAAACTCACGAAGCTGTTGAATAATAGTTGTGTGAAATACTATGATGTAATCCCTTTGAACAACTAACATATATTTTAAAAAAGCATATATTTTAAATAAGATGTAACCTCATCCTGCTTTTGTGTAGTAGTGGTAGTGGGGAAGGTGATTGTGTAGGAGAATGGCAGTGGTTGTGTTGTGGTCAGAATACATTGTGTCCATGTGTGGAAATGGAGCAACACAGCTATTTTTTACTTTTTTTATTTTCTTATTGTGAAAATACTGTACAGAAAGGTTACAATTACATGGGCAAGAAAATGAGTACATTCCTTATCAAGCATTGTAGCCTCCTCCTTTGTCTCCCCTTCCCATCCCTTCCCATAGCAAGGAAGCTTTTTGAGATTGGTTTGGGAAGAGAGGAAGAGATTGATGAGCATGATGTGGGGAGGTGTGGCTGATCCAGGTAATAAAAAATGTGAAAAAACAATTTTACGGAGGAAAAAGTATTTTCAAGATGTATTGTAATAGAATTATTTAGATTCAATCTTTTTTTTTTTTTCCCTGACGATCGTGGGGCTTGAACTCTGGGCCTGGGCACTGTCCCTGTGCTCTTCAGCTCAAGGTGAGTGCTCTACTACTTGAGCCACAGCACCACTTCCGGTTTTCTAGTGGTTTATTGGAGATAAGATTCTCACGGACGTTCCTGCCTGGGTTGGCTTTGAACCGACATCCTCATATATCTGCCTCCAGAGTAGCTAGAATTACAGGCGTGAACCCCCGGCACCCGGCTTAGATTCAATTTATTAACTCCTGTTTTAACTTTTCTCATTTTTTTCTTACACATTTAGATGTGTTTCTAATGAATTTGTTTAAAAATTCTTTGAAAAAATGTCATACAAGAATCAAACACAGTGATTATTTGGGAAAAATCAATGGAAAAGGAAAAATGAAATGAAATAAAAAGAAAGAATTTGATACAGGGCATTGATGACCACAAGGTCAACAACCAAAAACAGATCTGTTGTTTCCATGTCTTGGTGTGCATTTCAATTAGCAACTTTTATATGGTCATATGTACATAGTTAGGACAAGAGTGGCACCAGGTTGCACCAAATTTCTTTCTTCATATTTAGGGAAGTATAATGGAATAGATATTTTCTTTAATATATTAGATGCAGGTGAAAAAATTTGTTTTTCAAAATTGATTCTTAAAATAGTGAAAAAAGAATCCAAACACCAGTGGCTCATAACCCTAACTACTTATTAGTAAGCTGAGATCAAAGGCAGCCCAGGCCAAAACATCTTTCAGACACTTGTCTCCCATTAATTAGCAAAAATTCAGAACTGGAAATATGACTCAAGTGCAAAGTTTAGTTTTGCAGGAGAAAGCCAAGCAAGAGTCAGAGACCCAGTTAAGCCATGATATTTTAGTGCCTTGCGTCTTGTATATACATTTTTCTAATTTGGGGAGGGAAAGGGAAATAACAAAATGCTGAAACAAGGATACAGGTTGACCCATTGTAACAATGAGATGTACAAGACACTATGATGAAAAAGAACTTTACAACTTTGGCCAGGCAGGGACGGGGTGGGGGAGGGGAGGGGGAGATGGGAGGGGATGGGAAGGGGTAACAAACGAGAGGAAACAATGTTTGATAAGAAATGTACTCATTACCTTGCTCATGTAATTTGTAACCCCTCTGTACAGTAATTTCACAATAAAAATTAAAAAATAAATAAATACTTTATGTAAAAAAACACAGGAGGATGTAACAAATCACGTTAGGAAACTTATTCATGTAACTGTAAATGCTCTGTACAGTATTTTTATAATAAAAAATTAAAAAAACTCAACAAAACAAATAGAAAGTGGAAGTTAAGGTTGGTACCAGGTAGTTAAATCAAAATGAGGAAGAGACTTGACAAATACTAGGCAGAGTAATATCAGTGAAAATATATTTGTACTGTATCAAGACATTAGCATAAATCTGGAATCAGGAATTGAATGTGGTGAACTTAAACAGCATTGTTAACTGGAAGGGTCCATTTGGTTTACCTCCTTTGGAGGATTATTCACCTACCTTGCTCTTTTATAATCAACTATGTTGATTTAGTAAGGAAAGTCAACTTTTTGAAAGTTTTTCTATAATGGATCGAACCTGCTATGGAAAAATAAGTATGGCATATTAGTAAAGTGTTTTGTGTGTGTGTGTGTCTGTCTGTCTGTGTTGCTCTGAGATTATATAAATTAGGTATTCATCCTTGGCCATGGTTAGTGCCGGGAACAAGGAATCACATTTACAAATTTAAGACAAATGGGCCCCACTGATCTCCTCTGTATACAAAACTGAAAAGAATCCATCCATAAAATGTGCTAAGAGAGTTCCGGGAAGATGGCGGAGGAGAAGATGGAGGCAAAACGAGCTCTCCCAAAGAAAACAGTTTTAGAGTTCCAGTGAACAGTCCCAAGCCAGAGAATCACACCAAGTGTGCCATCACAGGACAGAGAGGCCAGAAAGGGAAAATCCAGGCAAGGAGACAGATCTGAGCTCTTGCCAGCAGCTGCCGCTGTGGTGGCAGCGGCAGCGGCAGTGGTACCAACATACCTGAAACAGAGAGAGTCCAGGACGAAAGAGCCAGAAGCTGCGGGCAAGCAGATTCTATTCAACACCAGCAAGAACCGACAAGGAGCAGACATCTTCATCCTGCAGTTCGCAGACAAGAGACGACCCAGGAACCAAGAATCTGAGTGAGTAGAAGCATGACGTCCTCACTCCTTCTCAGGGAGCAGAGGAGGGAAGGCCATCACTCCCTCCCCAGTACAGGAGATCTCCATCTTGGATACCAACAAAGCTCGGTGGAGTTGCTAGCTCCAACTCAGGCCGTGGCATACAACTAGAGTCATTTAGCAGGTCACAAGAACTTAATGGCATGATCTGCCAGACTCAGCTCCACCCAGGGAAAAGGCACCCAGTTTGGGTGCCAGTACTCGGAGTGACTTTCTTCATTGGTAAATCAGAGCCAGAGGCTGCCCCTCCCCTTAGCAGCCTCAACAATCAACTTAAATTCAGTAAACAGAAACCCTGAGAGTGGCTCCAGCCTGGTCTCTGTGAGTTTCTCACAAACTAGGCTCCAGAAAAAGCTACTGTTTGCTGAAAGGCCTCAACTCTACCCAGAACCTAGCCTCCTCACAGCATCTCCAAACTTGAGGAAAAAGCCATCTCCCTCTTTTGTGATTCTCAAAGCATACCCCCATCCCATTGAACTAACTTAGGAGGAGGATCGAAAAATCCTGGGTAAAGCAGAGCATTTTTCTGCCTGTCCATACAAACTGATTTAAGAAACCAACCAAGCCAAAGGACAACAAGCAGACAAGAGACTCCAACCAGAGGCAGATTACAGACACAATGGAGATACAGGATTTTTCCCAACCCTCCCAAAAAAATCAGAAGATTTTTCCTCTTCTTCTTTTTTTTATACCTTTTATAAAATTTTTTTCTTTTCTAAACCTTTTTTCAATTTTTAATTTTTACCTATTTGAAAAAAATTCTTTTCTACTAACTTCTTTCTCCGTTATAATCTTTATTTTAGGGATACATGCGTGTGTGAGTTTATCTTTCTTTTTCTCTTTTATTTATTTATTTTATTTGTTTTTTGCTTAGCTCGACTGAACTTCTGATCTTTTTTTTCTTTCTTCCTTACCCTTCTCACCTTTTCCTCTCTTTTGATCTTCTTTATGTGACTTAATTGTTGTTCTGCACATCCTCATATAAACCCGTAGTTGACTATTGGACCCTATCCCACATTGTGTACACACTTAATCCACAAATTTATAACTCAATTCAAAACTTCTGAGACTTAAATTCATTAATAGCAGTACAACCTCTTTATAACTACATAATATTTTAAGTATTTTTATTTTTAATTTTTTCACATCTCCTTTATATCCTTCCCCTTCTCTCATTATATTCATGTTCTTTGAATAGATAGTTCTCCAATCTGCATGTTATTAATTTTTATTTTTCTATTTTTTCTGGTCTCTTTTTTTCCCTTAAACTTTCTTCTTGTTTTCTCTCTCTCTACTGTCATCCTATCCAACCAATCTACTGCTTTGAGACTAGGACTTATTTAACTCTCCCTGTACCTTTCCACATCACTCTATTCCTATTTTTTACCCACATCTCTCCTTATACCTAATAATTTCTGGTTTACCAAATTCTTTTTTGCGGTTCATAGCCCATTAATATATAGTTGTTTGATGTTGAATGGAGGTATCTGTTGAACTAGATTGTAACTGCAGACTATTGACTGTGCAAATTCAGACTTTGTTTGATGCTTGCCTTAAGTTAGTGTTCTAGCACAAAACTGGTGTTAATTTCATTCCAAATGGGCAGAGTAAGCCGGAAAACCACAAGAAAAATGGCAAGTCCGGGTACTTCCACTCCCACTCATTATTATCAGGGGAAAGAACAGATAATGGATAATCCAGAGGAGAGTTCCCAAATAGCTCTACAAACACTGCTGGCAAACATGATAAATGAAAAGATTGAAAACATACAAAGAACTCTGTATGAGTGTGATAGGGATAGAGAGGAGGCAAAACAAAGTTCAATTCAGGAAAAGATTGAAAACCTACAAAAGACTCTGTATGAGCATATAGGGAGAGAGAGGAGGCAAACAATAGGTCAATGCAGGAAAAGATTGAAAACCTACAAAGGAATCTGTATGAGCGTGAGAGAGAGAGAGGAGGCAATCCAAAGGTTTATACAGGAATATCATGAGCATGAGGAAGCTACTCAAAAACTGATACAGGATTTGCATGAGAAGAGTGAGAATACTCAAAGATAAAGGCAGCAACTGCTTGAACAGGCTTAAAACACTCAAAGAGAACTACAAGAATGGCATGAACGGGAGGAAGCTAAGCAAATTGAGAGAGCAGGATTAGAATACACAAAGAACATTAAAGGCATTCATGGAATCCATTAACAAAGAGCTGAAGGAAGTCAGGGAGACCACAAAGGCAATGCTGAATGGAACCCAACAGAAGGAATGGGAGTCCAAGGAAACCATAAGCAATCCACTAAGTGATTTGAGAATAAACACTGAACACCAAATTAAAGCAGTAATGAAGTCCATACAAGATATAAAACAAAGCTTCAACAAAGAATTTGAAGCCATCAAAGCTGACCAAATAGAAGGAAAAGAATTAAAAAACAAAGTAGAAAGTCTTGACAGCAGGTTAGACCATGCAGAAGATCGTATCTCGGGGATTGAAGACAGCCTATATATTATAGAGAAAGAACATACAACCATCCATGACAAGTCCAAGAAATATGAGAGATCTATCCAACACTTGGAAGACACCATCAGAAGGCCTAATATAAGGATAATGGGTGTAGAGGAGCACATAGAAACAGAAGTTAATTGTCTAGAAAATTTGTTTAACAGGATCCTAACAGAGAACTTCCAAAACATGCAAAAAATAGGCCTATTCAGATACAAGAAACTTTTAGAACTCTAAATAGACCAGACCAGAATAAGATATCCCACCAACACAATATAATCCACACAGTATCAACTTAGAACAAGCAAAAGACCATGAAAGCTGTGAAGGAGAAAAGATTAATCACGTATAAAGGGAAACCAATTAAAATCACCTCAGATTTCTCAGCAGAGAAAATCAAAGCAAGAAGAGCCTGGAATGATGAATGCCAAGCCCTAAAAACAAACAAATATCAACCAAGAATAGTGTACCCAGCTAAATTCTCCTTCATAACGGAAGGCCAAACAAAAACCTTCCATAGCAAAGAAAAAATGAAACAATGCATCTCCACCAAACCAGCACTACAAAAGATTCTTAAAGATATCCTACACATAGAAAACTAACAAGACCACAATAAATGCCAAGAAACTGCACCCAAACTGAGAATTCAAGAACCCTAGG
This sequence comes from Dipodomys merriami, assembly GCF_024711535.1. Taxonomy (NCBI): domain Eukaryota; kingdom Metazoa; phylum Chordata; class Mammalia; order Rodentia; family Heteromyidae; genus Dipodomys; species Dipodomys merriami. Next base: position 500,306 of record NW_027206073.1, read on the forward strand.
AAGAACCCAGTGTTCGCAACCCCCCAAAAGGTGAATAACATGGCAGGAATTCCAAAATACCTCTCAGTCCTATCTCTTAACATAAACGGAATTAACTTTCCAATTAAGCGAGACAGACTGTCTAGTTGCATTAAAAAACAAGATCCTTCTATCTGCTGCCTGCAGGAGTCACATCTTGCCCATAAAAACAAACACATTTTCAATGTTAAAGGCTGGACAAGATCTACCAAGGCAACAGCCCCCTTAAACAGGTGGAAGTTGCAATCCTAATATCAGATAAAATAGACTTCAAATGAAATTCGTGAGAAATGACAAAGAAGGTCGCTACATACTAATTAAGGGATCTGTCTTTCAGGAGGACATTACAATTGTAAATATGTATTCGCCAAACAATGGAGCACTTAAATTTATCCAAGAAACACTACTTTCCCTCAAATCCCACATAGATCCAAAGACATTAATTATTGGGAATTTTAATACAACACTCTCCCCACTAGATAGATCAACTCGGAAAAACTCAACAGAGAAACCACAGATCTAAATAGCTGCACAGATGAATTAGATTTAACAGACATCTACCGAATATTTCACCCAGCACCCTCAGAATACACGTTTTTTTTTCGCAGCACATGGAACATATCCTAAAATAGACCACATTTTAGGGTACAAAGGAAACTTGTTCAAATGCAGAAACATTGAACTTATACCTTACATTCTCTCTGACCAGAAGGGAATAAAATTAGAACTCAACACCAAAAGCCACCAAAGCAAGTCCGGTAACACATGAAGGCTAAACAACACACTGCTGAATCACGAGTGGGTCATGGGAGAGATTAGAAAGGAAATTCCAATGTTCATGCTATTCAACAAAAATGAGCACACAAATTACCAGCTCCTCTGGGACACAGCAAAGGCAGTACACAGAGGCAAATTTATAGGTCTGAGTTCCTACGTCAACAAATTGGAGAGATCTGAAACCAACAATTTAATGAGACATCTGAACTTCCTTGAAATTCAGCAGCAAGATAAACCCCAATCCAGTAGACGGAAAGAAATTATTTAAATTAAATCATTATTGAATGAATTATAATCCAAAAAAAGTATAGAAAGAATCAACAAAACAAAGAGTTGGTTCTTCGAAAACATTAACAAAATTGACAGACCCTTAGCAAATCTTATCAGTAAAAGAAGAGAACACACCCAAATAAATAAACTCAGAGATGAGAATGGAAACATCACCACGGAAGCAACCAAGATTCAGAACATTATAAGGGAATACTTCTCAAAACTTTATGCTAATAAGTTTGATAACTTGACAGAAATGGACCTTTTCCTAGCAAATATTGACATGCCAAAACTAAAGCAAGATGAGTTACACTAGCTTAACAGGCCCATCTCAAGCATTGAAATAGAAACAGCAATAAGAGACATCCCAGATAAGAAAAGTCCAGGACCAGATGGTTTCACAGCGGAATTCTACAAGGCCTGCAAAGCAGAGATCACACCAATACTCCTCCAACTCTTCAATGAATTTGAAAGAGAAAGCGCACTACCGAACACATTCTATTAAGCCTTCATATCCCCAATCCTAAAACCAGCCATGGACTCAGCAAAGAAAGAGAACTATGGACCCATTTCTTTGATAAAAATTGGTGCATAACTTCTCAACAAAATGTTGACCAATCGACTTCAATATTTCAGCCAAAAAATGATAAACCACGATGAAACAGGATTCATTTTAGGGATGCAAATCTGGTTCAATATACAAAAATCAATTAATATTATTCATCACATCAACAGGAGCCAGGATAATAAACACATGGTTATCCCAATAGATGCAGAAAAAGCATTTGACAAGATCCAACACCCCTTTATGATGAAGGTTTTGGAAAAATTAGGAATCCATGGAACATTCCTCAATACAATAAAGGCTGTATATGACAAATCTACAGCCAGCATTATACTTAATGGGGAAAAAATATAGCCATTTCCTCTTAACTCAGGAACAAGAAAAGATGTCCACTCTCTCCACTTCTCTTCAACCTAGTATTAGAATGCCTCGCTACAGCAATAAGACAAGATGCAAACATAAAGGGGATCCAAATAGGGAAAGAAAAAATAAAACTCTCCCTCTTTGCAGATTACATGATCTTGTATTTAAAGAATCCTGTACACCCCACTCCCAAATTATTCAAGCTGATTCAAAACTTTGGTAAAGTAGCAGGGTATAAAATTAATCCCCCAAAATCAATGGCTTTTCTGTATGCCAACAATGAGAAAAGTGTGGCTCAAATTAGAAATGCAACTCCATTTGTAATAGCCTCTCAAAAAATAAAATACCTGGGAATTAATTTAACCAAGAAGTGTAGAACCTCTATGATGAAAACTTTAAAATCTTGAAAAAGGAAATCAAAACAGAACTTAGAAAATGGCAAATCCTCCCATGCTCCTGGATTTTAAAGATTAATATCCAGAAAATGGCAATACTTTCCTAGGCGATCTACAAATTCAATACGATACTTATAAAAATTCCAACCTGATTCTTCAAGGAAATAGAAGAGGCAATCCAAAAATTCATATGGAACAATAAAAGACTCCAAATAGCAAAAATGCTCCTCAACGGAAATAACACTGCTGGTGGAATATCAATACCAAATTTCAAACTCTCTTATAAAGCCATACTAATCAAAAGAGCATGGTACTAGCATAAGAACAGACCTCAGGACCAATGAAATAGAATTGAAAACCCAGAAATGAACCTACAGATCTATAGGCAACAAATCTTCGATAAGGGAGCTAAAATAATAGAATGGAAGAAAGACAGTATATTCAGTAAATGGTGCTGGCAAAATTGGTTAACTACTTGTAGAAGACTAAAACTAGAACCTTATATATCACCCTGCAACAGAATCAACTTCAAATGGATCAAAGACCTCAGAGTCAAAGCAGACACGCTGAAAACATTACAGGATGGAATAGGAGAACCCTAGGTCTCCTTGGCTCAGGCTAAAATTTTCTGAATAGAGACCCGGAAACACAACAAATCAAAGAAAGGTTGGACAAATGGGATTGCATGTAGTTGCAGAGCTTCTACATGGCAAAGGACATAGCTAGCAAGATCAATAGAAACCCCAGGGATTGAGAGAATATCTTCACTAGCCATAAAACGGACAAGGGTCTCATATCTAAAATCTAATTGGAGCTCAAAAAATTCAATCCCCCAAGAACAAATCCTCAATGAAACAACTGCCCAATAAATAAGTGGGCTAAAGACTTGAAGAGAAACTTCTCTGAAGAAGAAAGGATTGCCAACAGACACATGAAGGTATGCTCAACCTCCCTAGCCATAAAAGAAATGTAAGTCAAAACAACATTGAGATACCACCTCACCCCAGTTAGAATGGCTAGAATCAAGAACTCTAACAACAACAGATGCTGGAGGAGATGTGGACAGAAGGGAACCTTACTTCATTGTTGGTGGGAGTGTGAACTTGTTCAACCACTTTGGAAAGCAGTATGGAGGTTCCTGAAAAGACTTCACACAGAGCTCCCCTATGACCCAGCAATCCCACTTCTGGGCATTTACCCAAATGTTTACATACAAGACCACACTAATGCTATCAGCACAACAATGTTTATAGCAGCCTTCTTTACCATAGTGAGATATGGAAACAACCCAAATGCCCCTCAGTATATGAATGGATCAAAAAATCTGGTATAAATACACAGTGGAATTCTATACCTTCATCAGAAAGAATCACATTGCCACATTTGTTAAGAATTGCAAAGCTTGGAAAAAAATTATATTAAGTGAAGTAAGCCAGGCCCAAATAAACAAAGGTCCCATGGTTTCCCTTATTTGCAATATCTAGTATATGTATGAGTCAAGCAGGAAAGGTTAGGTAATGTGATGTTAGGAAAATGAATCCTTAGATAAGTATTCAAATGTTTTTTTTTTCTTTCATGCATTTGTTTCTAACTCATTCATAAGATTATTTCTTTGTAGCTTTGTATGTCCCTCCCCCACAGTATAACCGCTGCTTTCACTATATTTGTTGTCGATATAATTTGTGGAGGAAATGGGGAAAATCAAGTCGTTTAAGGATACAGGTGGACCCGATGCAACTATGAGAAGTACAATTTGTCATGTCAAAAACGAACTTCACAACTTTGGTGTGGGTTGGGGGGTTTGGGTGAGGGGGCGGGGGGAGGCTGGGAAGGGATGTGAAGGATAAACAAAGGAGGAGGCTGCAATGCTTGATAAGAAATGTACTCATTATCTTGCCCATGTAATTGTAACCCCTCTGTACAGTATGTGCACAAAAAATAAATTAAAATTAAAAAAATTTAAAAAATGTGCTAACAAGATATCTGGATTATCCGTTTAATTTATTTGATCAGAGAAAATATGGAAAGGTTTGTTTCATTTTAAGCAAATCTTTGTTGGAAATATGTAAGTCAGTGTAGGTAGAGAGTGATTGAACAGGTAACTTGATCCCAATAATAGCTGATCACAAGATGCCAATTAAGTTCCAAGATAGAAGATACGGTGTGAGTACAAGTCTAATTTTATCATAATGTCAAATATTGTGTTTATCACTACATTGCTAAAACACCCCTAAAAATAAAGACTGGCCTCCCATTGCTATAACCTCAATTTTGGACATTTGGCTCTCAATTTTAGCTGTAGGCCCTTAAATTATACCCTTGAATGTGTCAAATGTCAATGGCATAATGTTGTGCATCCATTACTGTGGTTGAATAAAGTGTTAACTTGCCTAATTTTAAATCTCAAATGTGCTCTCATTAGAGCATTCTACCTACTTGATTTCTTAGTATATTTTTGCTAATTTTCAGAGAAAATGTTGGCAAGGTTTACATATGGTGCGTCAAACCTGGGAAGAATTGCCCCATCTTGAGGAAAGGATTAGTAAATGTTCTTATCTGGGAACACTATCATGAGTAACAGAGAAGTCACACTTTGAGAGACTGAATTTGGGGTATTTATTAGAGAGCCAGTGACTTCAGGTGCACTCCTTTTCAAAGACCTGCAGCCTAACAGTTTTCCAACCTGAGCTCTAAGGGTAGGAAAGCAAAGAAAGAGTGGAAAAAGAAACCCAACAAACATGACCAATTCTATTGGAGAGCTGAAGAGAGATGCCACAGTGACCCGAAAAGAGTCAGCAGACACTTGGCATGGTGCACAAAATGGAACCTCAGCTGTTAAGGGCCTAAACAGGGTCCCGGTCAGGAGCTAGGGTAACAGGGAGCTCAAGAGTCTTTGAAGTTCATGGCTCAGAACTGGCAGGTACAGTAACCTATTATTCAAGTCTCTGCCCTTGCCTCTAGGAATTCAGCTATACCCTCATCTGAAGATGTGATTTCACCTTTCTCCACCATGAAGTCAAGCCAGTTAAACCCAATTCCCTATCATCCACCACATGTCCAAGATGGCACTGGTTAAACCAAGTATCCTTATTTCCATGTTTACTATGCAGAGATATTCTTAAGAAAATGATCCAGTACCAAGAGATACATGAAAAAGTTACTCATCTTTAGCACAAGTTGGGTGCTATTATAAGAAAAATAGAGTTGATCAACTATCCTACTGAATTCTTCATACTGATTATTCACATTTTTTCTTGAACATGATGTCCTTAGAACTGTGTGTCTTGAATAAAGTAAGGTCTTTTGAATAAGCATTTGATTTTAAGCATATTTATTCTGAGCTACCTACATGATTTCTAAGATATCAGGTAAGTATTTGGATATGGTTACTACTTCTGGAAGTTAATTTTAATTTCACTAGTGTGAACAATGTTGTGCATAAACACTTAGCATAAACAAAAGTGTACACTTAACCACTCTTTGTGTTGGTATATACCAAAATCTGTGGCAGGGTCATTAGGTAGGTGACTATTTTCGTTTTATTTTTAGCAAACACCATTATGATATCCATAGTGGTTGCACTAGCCTACAGTGTATGAAATTTTCTTTTTCAGCTTAGCCTTCTCAAAATGCATGGTTCTTTGTTTTCTTATTATTACTGGGCTGAGAGAGAATTTCAATGTGCTTTTGTTGGTATTTATTTATGACATAAAGATGTAGTACATTTACTCATGTATGCATTTTCCATTTGTACTTCTGAGATTTCTCTGTTCAATCATTTCTCATTTATTAATTGGATTACTTGTTTAAGAGGAGTTACCTTATTAAAGTCTATGTATATTCTGGTTATTAAATCTTCATCTGATAAATAGCTGAACAAGATTTTTCCCATTCTGGGAGTTGACTCGTCATTCTTTTTGTAGTTTGTTTTGTCAAGACAAATCATCATTTTTGAATTTGATGCAGTCACAATAATCGATTCTTGATCTTATTTCAGAGGAAATTGGATTTCTATTCAGAAAATAACTGCCTATGTTTAATTCTTCAAATGTTTTCTACATTTGTTATAATAGTTTCAATGTTTAAGTCTTAATCAATTTTAAGGAGCAGAGATCTAATTTTAGTCGTTTCCATGTAGATGTTCAGTTTGTCCAACATCACTTAAGAGGTGTCTCTTTTTAATGTAAGATTGCTGGCACTTCGATTGTCAAAAAATCAGCTGGAAGAACTTCTGTATGCTTATTTCTGAATCTTTTATTATGATTCATTAATCTTATGCTGGTTTTGTGCCAGTTCTATGTTGTTTTGGTTACTATGGGTCTGTAGCATGATTCGAAAATTAGTATTGAAATACTACTAATATTGATGACTATATTTTTTGCTCAGGATTACTTTTGCTATTTAGGGTCTTTTTATGTTTTCATATGAACTCTGTTATTGACATGACTGTTTCTGTGAAGTATGACATTGGGCTTTTGATAGGAATTGCATCATATCTGTGAATTGATTTCATTACTGTAGCTATCTTTAAGATATTTAATGCTGCCAAATGATGAATTGTTTGTTTCCTCACACCTTTAGAAAGCCTACATTTTGGATAGAACTCTTAAATTTTGTTATATTAAAGCTTAACATATATTTTGGTCTGTCTGATTGAATGATAGTATTGGATCTACATGTTTAGAAGAAGGGTTTATAGTGGGCGATTATAAATTTCTAGCATATAAATTTTAAAAATGATTTGCAAATCCTCAAAGAAACAACTTCCCAATAAATAAGTGGGCTAAAGACTTACAGAGAAACTTCTCTGAAGAGGAAAGAAGGATGGCCAATAGACGCATGAAAAAATGCTCAACCTCTCTAGCCATAAAAGAAATACAAATCAAAATAACAATGATAACCCCTCACACCAGTTAGATTGGCTATAATCAAGAACTCTAATAACAACAGTTGCTAGAGGGGATATGGACAGAAGGAACCTTACTGCATTGTTGGTGGTAGTGTAAACTTGTTCAACCACTTTGGAAAGTAGTATAGAGGTTCCTCAAAAGACTCCACATAGAGCTTCCCTATGACCCAGCAATCCCACTTTTGGGCCTTTAGCCAAATGATCACAAGCAAGACCACACTAAAGCTACCAGCACACCTATGTTTACTGCAGCATTATTTTTCACAGCTTAGATATGGAACCAACCAAGATATGCCCCTCAGTAGATGAATGGATCAAGAAAATATGGTATAGATACACAATGGCATTCTATGCCTCCATCAGAAAGAATGACATTGCCCCATTTTTTAGGAAATGGAAAGACTTGGAAAAAATTGTATTAAATGAAATAAGCCAGGCTCAAAGAAACATAGGTCCTATGGTTTCCCTTATTTGCAATAACTAGTATATTTCTGAAACAAACAGAAATGGACAGATAAGTTGATGTTAGGCGAAAGGAACCTCAAGATAAGGACTCAATTGATTTTTCTTTCTTGCTAATCTATCTAACATATTTATAATGTGATTTTTTCGTTGCTTTGTATGTCCCTCCCCCACAGTATAACCCTGTTTTCATTGTATTTGATGTTGGTATAATTTGGGGAGAGGAAGGGAAAAAACAAATTTTTTAAATCGGGACACAGGTGGACCCATTGCAACAATGAGATGTTCGGGATACTATATTGAAAAACAAACTTTACAACTTTGATGGGGGGCTGAGGAGAGATGGAAGGGCAGGGATGATAAGGGGAAACAAAAGTGGAGTCAACAATGCTTGCTAAGAAATGTACTAATTATTTGCTCATGTAATTGTAACCGCTCTGTATGGTATTTTCACAATAAAAAACTTATCAATAAATAAATCAATTAAAATAATTTTCAGCATATAGTATTAAAAAGGGTATAAAAATAATACTAAAATCTAATTGGCTTGATGAAAAGGCAATTCACTATATTAGGGCATTTATTACTTAGAAAAAGGAAAAAGAGCCATTTAAGTAAAGACCCTAGGAGCTTTTTTCTAATTTTTTTAATTAATTAATTTTATATTATTTTATTTTATTTGTGAACATACTGTACAGAGGGGTTACAATTACATTGGCAGGATAATGCATACATTTCATACCAAGCATTGCAGCCTCCTCCTTTGTTTACCCTTCACTTCCCTGCCCAGCCTCCAGCCTCCACCTCCACACCTTCCCCCACCCCCCGACATTGAAAAGCTCGTTTTTGACATGACAATTTATACTTCTCATTGTTGCAACAGGTCCACTTGAATCCTGAGACGACTTCTTTTTCCCCATCACCTCCACAAGTTATACTGACATCAAATGTACTGAAAGCAGGGGTTATACTGTGGCGGAGGGACATACAAAGCAACAAAGAAATAATCTTATAAATGCGTTAGAAACACAGGCATGAAAGAAAAAAAAACATTAAAATACATATCTAAGGGTTCATTCTCCTATCATCACATTATCTGACGTTTTCCGCTTGACTCATACATATACTAGATATTGCAAATAAGGGAAACCATGGGACGTGTGTTTCTTTGGGACTGGCTTACTTCACTTAATATAATTTTTTCCAAGTTTTTCCATTTCATAACAATTGGGGCACTGTCATTCTTTCTGATGGAGCATAGAATTCCATTGTGTATACATACCACATTTTCTTGATCCATTCATATACTGAAGGGCATATTGGTTGGTTCCATAACTTAGCTATGGTAAATAATGCTGAAATAAACATTGTTGTGCTGGTAGCTTTAGTGTGGTCTTGTGTGTAAACATTTGGGTAAATGCCCAAAAGAGTGATTGCTGGGTCATAGGGGAGCTCTATGTGAAGTCTTTTGAGGAACCTCAATACTGCTTTCCAAAGTGGTTGAACAAGTTCACACTCCCACCAACAATGAAGTAAGGTTCCCTTCTGTCCACATCCCCTCCAGCATCTGTTGTTGTTAGAGTTCTTCATTTTTGCCATTCTAATTGGGGTGAGGTGGTATCTCAATGTTGTTTTGATTTGCATTTCTTTTATGGCTAGGGATGTTGAGTATTTCTTCATGTGTCTATTGGCCATCCTTCTTTCTTCTTCAGAGAATTTTCTCTTTAAGTCTTTCGCCCACTTGTTTATTAGGCAGTTGTTTCTTTGAGGATTTGTTGTTGGGGGATTTAATTTTTTGAGTTCCAAGTATATTTTAGATATAAGACCCTTTTCTGTTGTATGGCTAGTAAAGATCTTCTCCCAATCCGTGGGCTTTCTTTTGCTCTTGCTAGCTATGAACTTTGCCATGCAGAAGCTCTGTAACTTTATGCAATCCCATTTGTCCAACCTTTCTTTGATTTGTTGTGTTTCCGGGTCTCTATTCAGAAAATTTTGGCCTGAGCCAAGGAGACCTAGGGTTTCTCCTATTCCATCCTGTAATATTTTCAGAGTGTCTGATTTGACTTTGAGGTCTTTGATCAATTTGGAGTTGATTCTGTTACAGCGTGATATATAAGGATCTAGTTTTAGTTTTCTACAAGTAGTTAACCAATTTTGCCAGTACCATTTACTGAAGAGGCTGTCTTTCTTCCATTATATTGTTTTAGATCCCTTATCGAAGATTAGATGGCTATAGGTCTGTAGGTTCATTTCTGGGTTTTCAATTCTATTCCAGTGGTCCTGAGGTCTGTTTTTATGGCAATACCAAGCTCTTTTGATTACTATGGATTTATAGTAGAGTTTGAAATTTGGTATTGATATTCCTCCAGCAGTGTTCTTTCCGTTGAGGACCGTTTTTTCTATTTGGGGTCTTTTATTGTTCCAAATGAATTTTTGGATTGCCTCTTCTATTTCCTTAAGAATGAGGTTGGGATTTTGATAGGTATCGCGTTGAATTAGTAGATAGCCTTGGGAAGTATTGCCATTTTCACGATGTTAATCTTTCCAATCCAGGAACATGAGAGGTTTTGCCATTTTTTAAGTTCTGTGTTGATTTCCTTTTTCAAGATTTTAAAGTTTTCTATAGAGGTCCTTCACTTCTTTGGTTAAGTTAATTCCTAGGTATTTTATTTTTTGTGGGGCTATTACAAATGGAGTTGCTTTCCTAGATTCAGCCACACTTTTCTCATTGTTGGAATACAGAAAAGCCATTGATTTTGGGGGATTAATTTTATATCCTGCTACTTTACCAAAGTTTTGAATCAGCGTGAGTAATTTGGGAGTGGAGTCTATGGGATTCTTTAAATACAAGATCATGTCATCTGCAAAGAGGGAGAGTTTCATTTCTTCTTTCCCTCTGTGGATCCCCTTTATGTCTGCTTCTTGTATTATTGGTGTAGCTAGGCATTCTAATACTAGATTGAAGAGAAGTGCAAAAGTTTGGACATCCTTGTCTTGTTCCTGAGTTAAGAGGAAATGGCTATAGTTTTTCCCCATTAAGTATAATGCTGGCTGTAGGTTTGTCATATACAGCCTTTATTGTATTGAGGAATGTTCCATGGATTCCTAATTTTTCCAAAACCTTCATAATAAAGGGGTGTTGGATCTTGTCAAATGATTTTTGCATATATTGTGATAACCATGTGGTTCTTATTCTTGCTCCTTTTGATGTGATGAATAATATTAGTGGATTTTTTTATATTGAACCAGCTTTGCATCCCTGAAATGAATCCTGTTTGATCATGGTGTTTGATTTTTTGGATGAATTGTTGAAGTCGATTGTCCGAAATTTTGTTGAGAAGTTTTGCATCAATGTTCATCAAAAAACGGGTCTATAGTACTCTTTCTTTGATGAGTCCCTGCCGGGTTTTGGGATGAAGTTTATGATGGCTTCATAGAATGTGTTCGGTAGTGAGCTTTCTCTTTCAATTTCATTGAAGAGTTGGAGGAGTATTGGTGTGATCTCTGCTTTGAAGGCCTTGTAAAATTCCGTGGTGAAACCATCTGGTCCTAGACTTTTCTTAGCTGTGAGGTCTCTTGTTGCTGTTTCTATTTCAATGCTTGATATGGGCCTGTTAATATGGTTTAACTCATCTTTGTTTAGTTTTGGCATGTCAATATTTGGTAGGAAAAAGTCCATTTTTGTCACGTTCTCAAACTTATTAGCATAAATTTTTGAGAAGTATTCCCTTATAATATTCTGCATCTTGTTTGTTTCCGTGGTGATGTTTCCATTCTCATCTCTGAGTTTAGATATTTGGGTGTGTTCTCTTCTTTTTCTGATAAGATTTGCTAAGGGTCTTTCAATTTTGTTAATTTTTTCGAAGAACCAACTCTTTTTTTGATGATTCTTTCTATAGTTTTTTTTGGATTCTAATACATTTAATTCTGATTTAATTTTAATTATTTCTTTCCGTCTACTGGATTGGGGTTTATCTTGCTGCTCTTTTTCAAGGAGGTTTAGATGTGTCATTAAATTGATAGTTTCAGATCTCTCCAATTTGTTGATGTAGGAGCTCAGAGCTATAAACTTGCCTCTGAGTCCTGCCTTTCCTGTGTCCCAGAGGAGCTGGTAATTTGTGTGTTCATTTTTGTTGAATAGCATGAACATTGGAATTTCCTTCCTAATCTCTTCCATGACCCACTCATGATTCAGCAGTTTGTTGTTCAGCCTCCATGTCATACCAGACTTTCTTTGGTGGCTTTTGGTATTGAGTTCTAATTTTATTCCCTTCTGGTCAGAGAGAATGCAAGGTATAACTTCAATGTTTCTGAATTTAGACAAGTTTCCTTTATGGCCTAAAATGTGGTCTATTTTAGAAAACGTTCCATGTGCTGTTGAAAAAAACATGTATTCTGATGCTGTTGGGTGAAATGTTCGGTAGATGTCTGTTAAGTCTAGTTGATCTATGCAGATGTTTAGATCTGCGGTTTCTCTCTTGAGTTTTTGCTGAGTTGATCTATCTAGTGGGGAGAGTGGTGTGTTAAAATCCCCAACAATTAATGTCTTTGGATCTATATGGGATTTGAGGGAAAGTAGTGTTTCTTTGATAAATTTGGGTGGTCCATTGTTTCGCGAATAGATATTTATTTATTTTTTTATTTTTATTTATTTTTTAATTTAATTTTATTTTATTTCAGAACATACTGTACAGAGGGGCTACAATTACATGGGCAGGATAATGCATACATTTCTTACCAATCATTGCAGCCTCCTCCTTTGTTTACCCTTCACCTCCCTTCCGCACCTCCCCCCTCCCCCCACCCAATTATACCCCCCTCCCTCCCCCCAATTATACCCCCCTTCCCCCCCCACACCGACATTGTAAAGCTGGTGTTGACATGACATTTTGTACTTCTCATTGTTGCAACAGGTCCACCTGAATCCTTAAACGACTTGTTTGTTCCCATCTCCTCCACATGTTATACTGACATTAAATATAGTGAAAGCGGGGGTTACACTGTGGGGGAGGGACATACAAAGCATTAAAGAAATAATCTTATAAATGTGTTAGAAACACATGCATGAAAGAAACGAAAACATTAAAATACATATTTAATGGTTCATTTTCCTAACATCACATTATTTGAACTTTTCCGCTTGACTCATACCTGTACTACATATTGCAAATAAGGGAAACCATGGGACCTATGCTTCTTTGGGCCTGGCTTACTTCACTTAATATAATTTTTTCCAAACCTTTCCTTTTCCTAACAAATGGGGAAATGTCATTCTTTCTGATGGAGGCATAGAATTCCATTGTGTATATATACCACATTTTCTTGATCCTTTCATCTACTGAGGGGCATCTGGGTTGGTTCCATATCTTAGCTATGGTAAATAATGCTGCAATAAACATAGTTGTGCTGGTAGCTTTAGTGTGGTCTTGCTTGTAAACATTTGGGTAAATGCCCAAAAGTGGGAATGCTGGATCATAGGGTAGATCTATGTGAAGTCTTTTGAGGAACCTCCATACTGCTTTCCAAAGTGGTTGAACAAGTTTACATTCCCACCAACAATGAAGTAAGGTTCCTTTCTGTCCACATCCCCTCCAGCATCTGTTGTTGTTAGAGTTCTTGATTTTTGCTGTTCTAACTGGAGTGAGGTGATATCTCAATGTTGTTTTGATTTGCATTTCTTTTATGGCTAGGGATGTTGAACATTTCTTCATGTGTCTATTGGCCATCCTTCTTTCTTCTTCAGAGAAGTTTCTCTTTAAATCTTTCGCCCACTTATTTATTGGGCAGTTGTTTCTTTGAGGATTTGTTGTTGGGTGGTTTAATTTTTTGAGTTCCAAGTATATTTTAGATATGAGACCATTGTCCGTTGTATGGCTAGTAAAGATCTTCTCCCAATCGGTGGGCTTTCTATTGATCTTGCTAGCTATGTCATTTGCCCTGCAGAAGCTCTGCAACCGTATGCAATCCCATTTGTCCAACCTTTCTTTGATTTGTTGTGCTTCCGGGTCTCTATTCAGAAAATTTCGGCCTGAGCCAAGGAGACCTAGGGTTTCTCCTATTCCATCCTGTAATGTTTTCAGAGTGTCTGCTTTGAGTTCCAGGTCTTTGATCCATTTGGAGTATCTACTTTTAAAAGACAAAAGTTGTATACAGTTGTAATCTCTATCTAATATTTAAAGGTCCTTTGCCTAAACTGAAATTCATGTAACAGGAGCCACAAATTTTTTGGCCTGCTTAGTTTTAAATCATTCCTACTTCGACCTATGTCCTCTCTGGACCTTTTGTTATATTTATGTTACTGTTTAGCCCATGTCATGTTTGTCTCTGCATCCTAGTATATCCTAGGATTTGCCTACATTCTTGTAATAGTAATGTCTTCTGTCTCTATCTCTGCCCCTACTGTCTTTCTGTCAGTGTGTTTTTGTCTCTCCTCTCCTCTTCTGTCCCCTCCCTTCCCCTCTCCTCCATCCTCTTCTCTCTCTCCTACCTGCCTGCCTGCCTGCCTGTCTGTCTGTCTGTCTCTGTCTCTGTCTCCCTCTGACCTTTGCTCTGCATGTGTGTGTATATATTCTACTAGGAAGAACTTCAAATAATACAAATAATGTCATTCCCCTCCTAATCTTTGACTGATATTGAACATACAACCTGCCTTAAGCCTGAATATATTATAAAGGCAATGAAACACTTGTAGAAACCACTAATTACATGAATTTTCACAAGCAAATATCAAAGTTTAGTAATGTGGAACATTGAATAAATAACTCAAGATATACTTTGATATAAAATATATAATTTCACCAGGAAAAGCAGGCAAAATTAGAGTGGTTGCCTAGCATCGGTAAAATTTTAAATTTCATCCCAACAAATATATAAATATATAGGTGCCAGTCCTGGAAACTGAGCTCAGGATCTGCGTATTGTCCCTGTGCTTTTCTCTTTCAATGGTACCCATAGCTCTACTTTTTTCTTTTTGTGTACTGGTGGCTCACTCTTGTAATTCTAGCTACTCAAGAGGCTGAGATATGAGAATGGCAGTTAGATAACAGGCCAGTTAAGAAAGTCTTTGAGATTATTATCTCCAATTAACCACTAGAAAACCAGAAGTTGCTCTGTGGTTCAAAATAGTAGAGTATTAACATTTAGTAAGAAATCTCAGAGACAAAGCCCAGGCCCTAAGTTCAAGCCCCATGATTAACCAAAACAAAAATAAAATCAAAAAGAGCCTCATGGCCTTTCCTGCCTGGCCAACCTTTAAAAACTGTTCCTCAACTCTCATCCTCCTGAGTGACTAGGGCTATAAATGGGAGTTGCAGACATCTGGCTGAAATATTGATTTTTTTGGAGACCAGAGGCATAGTTCAGGAGGAAAAGAACAGGTTGACAATAGGAGGCTCAGAATTCAAATTCCAGTATGATTCAAAAATATTGTAATGGGGCTGGGAAGGTGGCTCAGTGGTAGAGCGCTTGCCTTGCATGCCTGAGGCCCTGGGTTCGATTCCCCAGCACCACATAAGCAAAAAGAAAAAAAAAAAGAAAACTCGGGCTGGGAAGGTGGCTCAGTGGTAGAGCGCTAGCCTTGAGCTGAAGAGCTGAGGGACAGCGCCCAGGCCCAGAGTTCAGGCCCACGACTGAACTCAAAAAAAAAAAAATAAAAAAAAATATTTTAGTAGTAGGTAGAAAGAAATACCTATCAAAATCTTAATTTAATTCTAACACTATCACAAATACTGTCTTTGTTACTGTCTAGTGTGTGTACTTTCCATAGTATAATTGCTTTATAATAAACATAATTCATATTAGGGTTAATGTCTTAATAAGAAGACTGGTAAGTAGTGAGGTACTGATGACTCACTTCCATAATCTTTGTGTCTCAGGAGGCTGAGTTCTAAGGATCATGGTTCAAAGCCATCCAGGAAGGAAATCTATAGGACATATCTGCAATCCACCACTCAAAATCAGAAGTGTAGCTGTGACTTTAGTGGCACCAACCCTGAATAGCAAAATCTGAAGGACAAAGGTCAGACCCCAATTTCAAGCTTCATTACCAGCAAACACATGCACAAAAATGTGGCTGGTAGGTGAGTAATTTTAGTCAGAACATTATATGCATACTCTACCAATTATTTCTGTATTGTATGTATTATTGACTTAAATGAATTGAAGTTAAAAATATTTTAAAATGTATTCTTCTTTGCAACATGACATCTATTACTTGACAGCTTAAATCGACAAAATGTAAATTAGTAAACAGAACATAAGTGGACCCTTTTAATGCTAGCCGTGTCCTCCTGGCATTTTTCTTGTAACCACAGGAGACTTAGGAAAACATGGGTAATGTTTTAAGTCCATATTTACAGCTGTGACAGCTTGACATTCACTTTACTGAAATGGCATGTAAAGAAAATGCCAGATATACTTCAAGAGAATTTTTCACCTCGGGTACTGAGAATAATCTGGTCAAAATGATAGAAATTGACATCTCAAATCAATCAAATATGATACCATTGGTCTTACCCTAAATTAACTAATAAGAATGAAAAAAATGCTGGATGTTAGATACAAAAGAGATTTTGAGCTTCTTTAGCTCTAAGGAAATACACAATTAGCTGAAACAAAATGGGTCAAATCAGAGTACACATCATTAAATTTATTGTCTAGTAAGAAATAAATTTTAGCATCATTCCATATGCTAATTACCCACTAGTATTTCTTCATGCATATGTAACAGCTTATATGTTTCATCTAGGACATGATTGATTCATGACTTATTTAAAACAAGAGGTTTTCCATATAGCTCTAGTAGTTTTGTCCAGAAATCTCCTTAGTAATCATCCTAGACTTTATAGTATTTTCTGGTTGGTCAACTGCATTCTAGACTTTCCATCTTCCCTTTTTGGAGTACTCCATTGTCCGGAGGGTGCATAAACTCTCAAGGATTAATCAGAAAGGAAGGATGGTAGCAATGTGGATAGCAATATGGTAGCAATGTGGAGAATATGGATGTATGAAAATGTCTTTATTTTCATACATTTCACTTAAATTTGACTCTAGAAGGATAATTTCTAAGTAAGGAATGAAAATTCCATTTTCCTTAATACCTTAATAATCTAGAAAACAGATTCTAAGTTAACTAATACATGGAAACTATGGCTAATTGGGGTTGTTCAACCAAGAGTTTCTGCAGCAAAGTGATACAATTAGAGAAAGGAGAATTATGTGAGGAGTTTCTGGAAAAGAATGTTTGTCCTCTTTCTTCATCTGTTGTTGGAAGCTAGTATTTCTTTTGTCTTTCTGCATGATGACTTGTGCAGAATGAAAGTCTCTGTCCATTTTCCCTGTAGGGAGTTGATGTCTTTGATACCAGAGTTGATAGATAAGAAAATACTAGTTTGTGAATGAGAAATTGAATAAGCACAGCCCTCAAAGCTGTCAACTGAATCATGAGAAAACAAATACTATTTACATAAAACCCAATATGAACTTGTTGCCTGTAATTTATCCAGAAAGAATTCTAAGAATGAAATACATTGTATAGGACATACATATTAATCACTATGTGTTTTGTTTTGTTTTTTATCATTCTAAGAACTACAACCTTAGCAATCCAAATGATCAAAGGGCAAGTAATTTTTCTTTTGAGTATCTTACAGACTTCCTGTTATACTTGATGTAAGAGTCTGAGCATCAACAATAGCTTTAGTGATTGCCTTTCAAACTGCTACAGTAGCAATAACAGCAATAACAATCCACGTAAAATGAAGACAACAATTAAATATCAAGTTAGTGAGTGTTTGTGTTATTGTGATGAATGTGATATGCATGTAAATTTAGAATAGATGTATAAAGAATGTCCAACTGGTAAGAAAAGTTCAAATTGATGAATTTCAATGGTCATTTTATGATATATTCTTTTTTTAGTATTTGTTGTTTATGGAATATTCTCTTATGCCATGTATAAATGAAAACTCAATATTTTTTAATATTTTTAGAAAAAGTTCTCAAATACTTATGTTCCTAAGAGTTTTCAGAGAATCATGAAAATTAGAAAAAGTATTTTAAGGTAGTTTAAAGATGCCTAGTTTATTACTCATTTTGGATTCATAAATTCATTTGATTTAGCCAACTGTCAGATGATTTTAAAAATCAGAGAAAATTCTGTTTTTATGAGTTCACTTCTAATATTATCTTTCTTTAGAATTATGGGAAATGGAAAGACTTGGAAAAAAATTATATTATGTGAAGTAAGCCAGGTGCAAAGAAACATAGGTCCCATGGATTTCCTTATTTGCAATAGCTAGTATATGTCTGAGACAAGCAGAAAAGGTCAGATAACATGATGTTAAGTGAAATGAACCCCAAGATAAGGACACAAGTTTTTTTTTTCTTTCTTGCTATTGTTTCAAAAATATTTATAAGTTACCATGTGTTTTTTTTGTTGCTTTGTATGTCCCTCCCCCACAGTATAACCTCTGTTTTCACTTATTTGATGTTGGTATAATTTGGGAATAGGAAGGGAAAAAATTGTTTAAATAGGATACAGGTTGACTCATTGCAACAATGCGATGTACATGATGCTATGTCAAAAAACGAACTTTACAATTTAGGCAAGAGGGGAGGAGGAAATGTAGTTGTGGAGATGGGAGGGAAGGGATAGTAAGGGGAAACAAAGGAGGAGGCAACAATGCTGGATAAGAAATATATTCATGGCCTGGGAAGGTGGCTCAGTGGTAGAGCGCTTGCATTGAATGTCTGAGGCCCTGAGTTCGATTCCTTAGCACCACATAAGCAAAAAGAAGGAAGCTGGAAGTGGCGCCTTGGCTCAAGTGTTAGAGCGCTAGCCTTGAGCTGAAGAGCTTAGGGACAGCGCCCAGGCCCAGAGTTCAGGCCTGACGAATGGACCCTAAAAAAGAAAGAAAGAAAGAAAGAAAGAAAGAAAGAAAGAAAGAAAGAAAGAAAGAAAGAAAGAAAGAAAGAAAGAAAGAAAGAAAGAAAGAAAGATAGAAAGAAAGAAAGAAAGAAAGAAAGAAAGGAAGGAAGGAAGAAAGAAAGAAAGAAAAAAGAAAAAAAGAAAGAAAGAAAGAAATGTATTCATTACCTTGCTCATTTGATTGTAACCCCTTTGTACATTATTTTCACAATTAATAACTTATTTTTTTAAAAAAGCAATATAAAAATTATTACACATCAGTGCTTACATTCAGGTTATGTAAGTTTCACTAAAATTTAGGCATCTAATATTATGGCAGAATTAATTCAAACCTATTGAAAATTTCCCAAGTTACACAAATACAAAACAAAAAAATAATTCTCAGAAATTGATGTCTGGGCCAACTACCATGCTAAATTAATTACACCTAGATACTGCAATGGTAACTTCAAATGTTACCTGTGGAATGAAAGACATCATGAATAATCGTAGAATGTGTTACCCTAGCCTAGTACTTAGCCACGATTATTTGATTTAAAAAAAAAGGAACACAGGATGGCACTTGCGCCAATTGTCCTTTATCTGACAAAATGCCCAGTTTCTAATAGCACCTAATATATATGGATGAACTAGTATGGAAGGAATGGAAATATATTTTCATACTCTGAAGACAATGTGATTACAAAAAAACTATGGATAACTCAAAGCAAAGTTTTAAACTTAGATATGCTATTTAAAAGAGAAAGTGCAATAACATCTTAGTTTGCTTAATAATTTGTAGGTCAGAAATTATTATCTGTTAAGGTAAGTGCTTATATAGTAAGCTCAAAGCTAGCTGCCTGTGGCTCATTTCTGTACTCCTAACTATTCACCAGGCTGAGCTCTAAAACCTGAGGTGCAAAACCAGTTCAGGCAGATAAATCCAAGACACTTGTATTTCCAACTAAATAGCAGAACCCCAGAAGCAGAAGTGATTCAAGAGATACATTGCCAGACTGAGCAAAGAAAAGCAAACAAGAACACAAGGCTCTGAGTTTAAGTCACTGTACACACACACACACACACACACACACACACACACACACACACACACACACACACACACATGAACCGACAACTACAAACAAAAGAAAAGTAAAAGAAAAATGTAAACTTAAAAAATATGGTGGCTCTACAAAATATTGCATTAATTAGAATACTGCATTATGCCTTATGTTCTATATTCATTCCTTTTTGTTGTATGGGTTGATTGCATATATTACCTACTGTAAAAGAACAAGGATGTGCACCTGGTTAAAAAATGGTGTATTGGGTATATTGCTGCATATTTTAGAGACATGCCTACAGATGTCCGTAAAATCTCAATATTTTTGATAATTTTGTAATTCTATGCCTCCACCAGAAAGAATGACATTGCCCCATTTTTTCGGAAATGGAAAGACTTGGAAAAAATTATATTAAGTGAAGTAAGCCAAGCCCAAAGTAACATAGGTCCCATGGTTTCCCTTATTTGCAACATCTAGTATATGAATGAGTCAAGCAGAAAAGGTCAGATAAGGTGATGTTAGGAAAATGAACCCTAAGATATGTATTCAAATGTTTTTTTTTTCTTTCATGCATTTGTTTCTAACGCATTTATAAGATTATTTCATTGTTGCTTTGTATGTCCCTCACCCACAGTATAACCCCTGATTTCACTGTATTTGATGTCAGTATAATTTGTGGAGGGGAAGGGGAAAAACAAGTCGTTTAAATAAGGATACAGGTGGACCCGTTGCAACAATGAGAATTCCAAGTTGTCACGTTGAAATGAACTTTACAACTTTGGTGGGGGGGAGGGTTGGGCGGGGGGTGGGGACGGCTGGGAAGGGATGGGAAGGGGAAACAAAGGGGGAGGCTACAATGCCTGATAAGAAATGTACTCATTATTTTGCCCATGTTATTGTAACCCCTCTGTAGAGTATTTTCACAATAAAAAATAAATAAAAATTAAAAAAGAAAAAGGTTTCAAATATCAATTCTCAGTAAGAATGGTAAGAACACATAAACATAAAGATAAAAGGTTAAAGAACAATCTTTATTGAACTGAGAAGATTTAGTCTTACTGTTAAAAAATAACATTTGGAAATAGTATATCTGAGAATATTCCTAGATAGATAGATAGATAGATAGATAGATAGATAGATAGATAGATAGATAGATAGATAGAGTATGTTTTAATATATATAGGCTATAGAATGTGTGGGTGTATATATGTTATAGAATGTGTATCCTATAGAATGAACACACACACACACACACACACACACACACATCTACAGGTCAAAAGTCTGCAGGAAAATCTCCTTCATATTACCATAAGATTACCATTGCCCTTACTATGCACTTCATTTCTTATTGTGTTGATTTCACATAATTTAAAATCAAATAGGATCCATATATTCAAAACTTTTTATTAAAATATGAACTTTTAAACTGATGAATACCAATGCCATTGCTATTCTTACTATTGCTAATGAAAGTAATATTGATAAAGATGAGTATAGCAATAATATTATCTTGTAAGTGTTAATGTGTAATAAGCATTCTGCTAAGATATTCATGCACTTAATCACTTAATTGTGAAATTGTACTACATGATGCTATTTAAAATTAAACAAGTATTTTCTTCGCTTTTTTAAAAGCTCAGAATCCAATTGCATAGATTAATATGTATAGATTTTCATCATTATTATAAATATTCCCCTTCAATTAGGTCATCAAGTGACAGATTTTCAAACGGTAATTTAATGAGTCATTTCTCTCCAATATCTCTCAATCTGAGTAATAAAATAAGTACTTATAATAAATATAGAATCAAGTATATAAGTTATGCTTTTCCAAAAACCTCAAAGTATTCTAGAAGCTATTTGAGATACCTCACAGTTGAAATAAATAGAATATCCTTTTTCCTAAAAAGTATACATATGTTTTTGATACCAGATTATTTATGCTCTTTTTATCTTCTTTTTAAACTTAATAGTGTAATAGACAGGTGCTTATGTTTCAATAAAAATAATGTTATATGGTAATAATATTAAGCCTTGGTTGTTCCAATAATGTTTCACCATGCTGTGCAAACTATTTAATTTTTCATAAGACCTCTGAGAAATGGATGCAATCACTCCTCAACTCTACAGAAAATGCTCACGAAGCATGTGAAGAAAAACACCTGTGTTGGTAGGCACTGCAGACTAGCCTGGTGGGTCATGTGGATAGCTGGAGGCCAGGTGGATAGCTGGAGGCCAGGACATGTTCTGAAAGCATAGAATGGTAAAGATGGTGGAATGCATCTGAGCCCAACATATGAAATTACCTCGTGATAGTCATAGTCAGTTACACCTCACTACCCAAGTAACCGAGCAGAATACTGGCATGCTTTCCTAAAACTTGATATCTGTATGAGGTCATACAAGCAGTCAATGAATGAGATGTTCAACAATGATTAATTACAAATTTAACATCAATAACCAAATAAAGTTAGTGTTTAGTTCCTTCACAGAATTTTTTTTTAAAAAATGCCTACTGTTTGGGTCTAATATAATATACAGAATGAGAAAAATAATGCAGGTATTAAAAGAAATAGCTTTCACCTTTCAATTTACAAAGAATTAATTTCAGGAGAGTAAGTCAGGTAGCCTCTGGAAGGTATATAATCACATTGTCGCTATCTAAAGTTGAGTTACATGTTATGGAAACAGATATGAATTAAGAGTGTCAGAGCAGAGTGAAAAAATGGAGGTGATCTGTGATCATTGAATGAACATATCACTACAAATCTTAAACTAGAAATACTAGTGCATCAGCTGACTTTTACTTTAAATGAAAATGTTGCTAGGCACTGGTGGCTCACTACTCGGGAAGCTGACATCTGGGGATGGAGGTTTGAAACCAGTCAGTAAGACAAAACCAAGGGATGTTTATTCAACTAATCAGCATAAAACCATAAGTGAAGGTAAGGTTCAAGTGGTAGGGTGTTAACGGTTACAAAATACAGCCCTGAGTTCAAACCCTAGTACTAGGACAAAAATAATAACTAAAACATAAATACTATAGCAACAGTTAAAATATTTTGACACATTTTCTTTCTGTAAATTAATCTGAGGAACTGGGTACTGTCCCTTTGCTCAAGGCTGGCACTCAACCACTTAAACTACAGTGCCACTTCTGCATTTTAGAGCTGTCACTCTGATTTGTCTGCTCAGGCTGGATTTGACCATGATTCTCAGCTCTCATTCTGCTGAATAGGTTGGATTACAGGTAAAAGGCACTGGCATCTAGCACAATTTTTTTTTTATTTTGACAGATGTTCAATTAAGAAATTCTTATTTCAGTTCTCTTGACATATTGTTGGGGTTGTCTTTACATTTTTGTATTTTTAGTTAACATTAATATTATTTACTGGGAGAAAATATCTTCATCAGTTTCAGTGAACTATAAACATCAGTTCATTTTTTAAAAGTCTCCAGACTATATGCTTTATTTCAACCTCTATGACTCTCCCCAAAAGTTTTAGCCTTCTTTGAAGTTAGAAGAACTAGCAGAACAGATTTGTAAATCATCTCTCTCTAACTGTCTTCCTTGTTTGGGCCCCTCGATGATTTCTCTACGTGAAATTGTCTTTCATCTTTTTTTTCAGGTGAAAAGTTTACATGGAGGCTTTCTACAAATGAATCCAGCTAAAATCTAAGTTCAGAAAGAAAGCCTGGCATCTTTTTGAAGGAGGCTTATGGGCCATAGCTACTCAGCTGCACAACCCACCACTTGAACAAGGGGCAGATGCCAATTAAAAAGAAGCCATGCAGGTAGTAAGCAGTTAAGCAAGAAGGCACCTGTTCTGTTCTGTGCCAAAGGGTATAGCCTGTCAACGAGGCATGTGAGATACAACTCTGGTCTCTCTTTTCACGGGTTATTAAGGGGATCTGGGGCAAGAACTAAACACATGTGGTCAAGTTTGCTGGGTGCTCTGGATTTTTATTTCATGAACAAAACCGAACTGAACTGGTCTGAATCCACTACCTTAGGACTGTTGGCAGCTTATCTAGCTAGTCATTATTTTCCCTTCCTTTTTCATTAGAGTACCACTTCAGTGGGAAAAATGATAGATTACTTCTTTCGGTTTAGAATATAATGGATAAAATTGGCTTCGATTTTTCATAGTGATTTGACATTTTATAAAGCCCCAAATAAAGCATAGGCATTGTTGAAGTCTTGCAATGAGGCAACGAAGATGAGAATATCTTGAAGTAGTATAAATGTGTGAATTATTTCCTTATCTAAGCATTATTTGTTTTTTCCTTACATACATAATATGCATGATTCTAAGTATGCATAACTGTTATTGTCAGCCATGTTGGAATTTAGGATATTTGACATTTCCTTTCAGTAAAATCAATTCTTGATACACTGATGAGATGATAAAAAATTTTGTATGCAGAAATTACCATTCTTCCTGCTTTTCAGTGTTAACTTTCTCTGGATTTTGACCCTCAAGCAGTAGGATTTATTAAACGTTTTCAATGACTTTTCTATTGACAACACCAAAATTACTAAATAAAATATTTGTAAACAGAGGACTGATGTAGAAAGGAAAGGAAAAAGCCAGCAAGTTTAAACACGGGTGGGTAAGAAACAAGTGCGTTTTAAAGGTATATTAATTATATACGGTCAGGTAGTCCATAGGCCTCATAGTATTCCATAAGGTGCACTCATAGCAGGATTTAATAAAATTAAGGTATGTTAAAGGAAGAAGAAGTTGAGGCAAACATTAGAAATGCTCAACACTCACAAACACAGCTACTACAGAGGTGGCAAAGCTCATAATTTAACTTTAGATTATTAAGCACTACACAGAATATCCAGATCTCAGGAAGCTCTTTGTCTTCTCAGAAGAATCTTTTACACTTGTCTATTAATGTAGCCAAAGTGACTCTGCATTATTCTACTCAATATAAATATCCAGAGAGCTAAAGAGCAAGCAAATGGAAACTAAACCTGTCAGTTTTATATATGTTGTGCTTATTAACTAATGCAAAATTGCCTTCTGGTTTGTCTCAAATCCTAGTCCAGGAAATGAGTCACTAGTTAGTACAATATAAAGTTAGGGTCAAAAGTCCCTCCAGTTCCCAGACAACTATGGAATTATGCACATGGTCGAAACAGATAAGTTGACATTTTAATTTAATACATACAGAAAATATACATTTTTTGAGGGCATACTGGAATTGAATCTTTAAGGAGAAAATGAATATTGTAGAACTGAGGAGAAAACATCTACATGGCTAGGCTAATACATTCCAAATAGAAAAAATAAATACAAAACTTCCCTTATGAAATTATGACAAAGGTTTTGTAACATATTAGGGAGAAAATATTGACTGTGAGGGTTAGGAAAGACAGCGGATTGGGTAGTTTGCCTTTGCTGTAACCAAAACACCTGACAAGATCTGCTAAAAATAGAAAAAATTACACTTCAAAGGTATGTCTGTCAGTTATGGATTTCCTCTGGCTAGGTCTCTCTTGAAAACATCACCACTTAGAAAAGTCTATACCACCTCTGAAATTCTCCATCACCTCCAAAATTCTCTAATACAGCTCTACGACCACCAACTGTAATATCCCATTAACTTATGAAACTATCAATGAAAAATTATCCAGAGATGGAGTCAGAGTCATCACAATCATTCCGCCGCCTAA
This sequence comes from Dipodomys merriami, assembly GCF_024711535.1. Taxonomy (NCBI): domain Eukaryota; kingdom Metazoa; phylum Chordata; class Mammalia; order Rodentia; family Heteromyidae; genus Dipodomys; species Dipodomys merriami. Next base: position 525,727 of record NW_027206073.1, read on the forward strand.
CGTTTTCATCTTCAAACACTACTTCATTGAAAGAAATACCTGCTGCATCTGAGAGTTGGGGAGATATTTCAGATCCCAGCCCTAATATTCAATGCGTCATAACCATCGTGGAAGTCAAAATAAACCTAGAAAAAAATTAATAGACCAAGAAAAAAACACCTAATTATGGTGTCTAACAACAAATCTATCTTTGAAGAAAGATGTCAAATATTGAGATTTAGATGGAAGCTCTGCATAAGACAAAGGACAAGGAAGGAAATAATACAACGGCAATACTCCAAGACAATATGTTGGAAATGATTAGTACAAGGTCGGGGAAGTGAGTAGAGGGGCAGAAAAGTGGGAGAAAAATGAAGGAGGGTTAAAAAGTTCAATAAGAAATGTACTCACTATCTTACTTATGTAACTGTAACCCCTTTCCCTGACAATACTTTTTAAAATAGAAATACTAAAGAAGACAGAGAAAAGTGAGTCTTAGAAAGGTTGAAATATAAGAATGTTTATTGAAGATAACAATGTATATGAGTTCATTCAAATATATTTATCATATTTAGTATTAAATAAATGATTGAGGTAAAATACAGAGTAATTATATATTTTTATGGCACCATTTATGTTAGGTTTTTAAAAAGAGGTATCCGAGTAAGAACTGCACCAAACACGTGGTATTTAGGTAAGGGGAAGGTTTATTCAGTAGACCTGCTGGGACCAGGCAAGGTTGGCACTCCACGTGGCTGGGAAAGAGAGGAGAGAGAGGAAAGAGCTAGAGCTAGAGCAGAGAGAGAGAGCAGAGAGAGCTAGAAAAGAAGAGCAAGAGCAAGAGCAAGAGCAAGAGCAAGAGAGGAAGAGCAAGAGCAAGAGAGGGGTAAGAACAGAGAGAGAGCAGAGAGCTAGAAACGAACAGAGAGAGAAAAAGCTAATAATGTATTTTTAAGTGGAGGAAACTTGAAATTAGTTTCAGGGATTTCACAGAATCCTTTGTCTTGTTAATGAGCTCTGAATGGAGGATATACAAATGTTTGCTCTTTGATCAAAAGATTTCATAATAAACTTATAGCATAAAGCTATAATCCTAGCTACTCAGGAGAGTGAGATCTGGAGATCACGGTTTGAAGACAGAATGGGCACAATCAACCCACAAATGTCAGAAGTGGAGGTGAAGTTCAAATGGTAGTGAGCCAGCCATGTGCATAAATGTCAAGTGAGAGTTTGAGGCCTTGAGTTCAAGTCCCAGGATTGCTGCGGTGTGCGTGTGCATGCACACACACACACACACACACACACACACACACACACACACACACACACACACACACAAACATTCCAAAAAAAAACAAACAAAAAATGTAGAAACATAGAGAGAATATATATTGTGATGTGGCAGTCAATCAGAAATATAATAGCGTTCTTGGGTTTTTGCTGAACAATATTTCTTTTCTCTATTACAATGTACAATGTTGCTTATTGCCGGCGTTGGTGGCTCACGCCTACATCCTAGCTACTCAGGAGGCTGAAATCTGAGGATTGCAGTTCAAAACCATCCTGGGCAGTAAACTCTGTGAGACTCTTATCTCCCATAAACCAATCAGAAAACTGGAAGTGTTGCTGTGGCACAAGTGGTAGAGCACTCACCTTGAGCTGAAGAACTGAGGGATAGCACCCAGGCTCAGAGTTCAAGCCTCTTGACGGACAAAAAAGCAAAAACAAAAATAAACATTGCTTATTATACTTAATCAAATACAACCAAAAGCCTATGGAGTTAATGTTTACAGAAATAAAATGATAATTGTGTTCCAATAGACATTTCATTCCTCTCTTATATAGGGAAAGAATTTTACACTTACAAGTCTATGAGGAGGCAATATATTTCTTAACATTTCAATTCAGTGGCAATGATTTGCCATTTATGTATTTTTTCAGACTTGGGTGTTACTTGGAAAGGAAACAATAAGCTACCCTAAATGACTTCAAAGAAGTTAGATACCAAAATGTTATCGAAGGGGGTGTATGGAGGCATGTGTGGACAGGTAGGTGGAGGAGGTGGATGAGATTAGGTAGGAAGGGAGAGGAAATAGAAACCATTTTGCCTGAAAGACAAATTCTTTTCAAATGTTGGCCTGCAGATGACTAGACATTAAAACTGAACCTCAAAGAAATGTATGCTAGATGTTTATGAAGAAATCTTGTTCTGTTATCCAAGTGGAATCTTCGTATTTGCCCAGAAGTACAGGCAGTCTATTAATGCTCTTATGCAAAGTTAAATAATATTTCCCACCTTTTTCTTTTTCTTAGCAGGTAATGTCATATGCCACATGAGTTGCAGGAGCATAGATGATTACTTTTGCATATTGCAAACTGTTAAAAACATCCTTGGTGTGCCATATCAACAATAACTCTGATAGTGCTGCCACCACTTATTATTAACTTACCTTTCTAAAAAGACAAAGACACTACAGATACTAAATACGAAGCTGAAGTGACTGAGTTCTTTTCACAACTTAAATAAATATATCACTGTCATTTAGTAATCCTCTGCGTTCACATGGAATTTTTCCAGCACTGTTAAAGAAGGATGAAAATGGAGAGACAGCTCATTGACTTCCCATGCATATGTCCATACCACTTTAATCTTGCACATAAAAGGTCAAGCATAAAATTATTTGCCTGGAGTAGCTGTCCTTGGAGATTTAAATTAATATAGAAGGAGAGTACCACGAGGGGGGAAAGTTAATTTTATCTTAATTGGATTAAGCCAGGTCACATCTACAATGAGGGAAAGAGGTTACAGAAGACTATAAACTGCTGGGTTGACAGAAAAGGATTAATTCATGAGCCAGCGTCAGGTTGTTGACTAATAACATATTGATCAGATCTATAAAATATGCAGAATGTCTGTCAGGAGGAAAGACATTATTGAATTGAAGATTGCTAGCCTCTGACATGATCAAAGTTAGATTAATATGATTAAGAAGCTTTGAGGGAGCTACTATTACCTTAGCAACCACCGAAATTCTCTGCAAATGGCTTGGATTGACTGTCCTAAGCAACTGCAGTACTTGTTGGTGAGAGGGAAAAGACTGATTAGTGTTGCTGCTGCTCCCTCCCTCCTTCCCCCTTCCTCTTTTCATGTGTTCCAACAGACATATTGAATCAGTACAGTTTAATCCCAGTGGAGCCTGCAGGTGGTATTGTCCTAGCATGGAGGAGTTATTAAATTCTTAAGGTCACCATAAAAAGGTTCTATTAAATTGAGTTAATAAAAACATTGGACAAAGGTTTGCAAAGAGCAAGGTGTCAAAGTGGGGGAGGTGGAATGTTTCTCATGATCATAGACAAGAAGAATAATTTATATCCATCAAAGTGTAAAGAAGATAAAAAAATTGTATTCTTCAATAAAATGTGAGCTTTTTGCCCCTAGCTAATACACATGTGTATATACAAACAGTCAGATAGGACATTCATTTCTTTGGATTTTTTCAGTTGAAATGGACTTAGAGTGGTTAAAATACAAGGTCCCTGGTAAATACCATTCTGACAATAAAAACATAAAAGCTATGGAATATTAGGCAATTTTTGCATGTGTGAAAGCTGATTCTTTTCCTTTTTACTTCTTTTCTGAATTATCTTCAAGTAATTGTACAATGGGGTTTCAGCTCAACAAAAGAAATGTTGGTGCTTGATTTAGAATCACTGTGGAATTTTATTTGGAATTCTCTGCTCTCCCAGTAATCCCTCCACTCACACTGGAACTAGTTTTACTTTCCTGTCATTCTCTCTCTTTTCTTTCTCTTTATTTCTCTAGTGCATATTAAGTCCACTAAGGGATTTCACTATGGTAATTTAGATGTGCATATATTGTATTTTGCCCAGAATATATCTCTCCATTTCATTTTCTTTCCCCACTCTCTCAATCCCCTTTTAATCAACAGGTTTCCCTGAGATTCCTTAGACTGCCTTCACACATGTACTGATATCTGTTTTTCTAAAGAAATAGTCTATTGAACATTGCTGTATATTTTAAAGAATTTTTGGACATGTAAAAACAGTACTGAATTTGAAACCATTTCTCAGAGATGTACAACATCTAATCAAAATATTTATCTGCTTATAGTAGATATAGTTCCTATATAAAAGTGAGAATAGGAAAATTGAAGTTTGTTTTTAATAAAAAAAAGGGAAACTGAAAACAGCAACAAACCTAGAAATGAATCATTAGCAATGTACAGTAATTTATTTTGAGGAGTATAACAGAGAGATTCACTTACAGTACTCCTTTCATAAAAGAAACCAAGATAAAAGTTTTCCAAGGCCAATTTTCATATTCCCAAAGGCAGATGAGAAGTCCAGAGGATTGCAGATGCCCAGAATTCACCGGCCCAAAGGTAAAGCGAATTTATAGGCAAAAACTAGGGTATATTTAAGGTTTGAAATTTGAAGTAGGAAGAAGGAAGAAGTAATAATTTAATTATCTGCTATCTCAGCAGAAGGAAAAAGCAAAGATCAGTTGGTAGAGCTCTATTCAGAGTGAAAGCATCAGCTACTTAGAGTCCCATTCTTGGACTAGAGAGTAGGGTAGAAAGAGGACAGAGAGAGAGAGATGGGGGCAGAGGGGGAGAGGAAAGTGGAAGAGAGTGAGAGAGCAAGATAAGAGAGAGAAGGGAAGGAAAGAAAGAAGGAACGAAAAGGAGAGGAAGGAAGAGAAAAGGTGAGGAAGGAAAAGAAAAGAAATGAAAGGAAGGAAAAGAAAAAGAAAGGAAAAGGAAAAGAACAGAAAAATAATTAATTAAGTCCCTTCCTTCATTGTTGGACATTGAAGCCACTTTGTGAGGAAATCTGTTTTCATTTATATCAGTGAAGATAATTCCAACCTAAATTTTTAATTAGGAATAAATGCATTGGGAGATGTATATTATATTTCTTCTTCTTCTTCCTATAAACAACTTAATCTTAAACTGTATGAAAAATATACAGGGAGAATGAACCAGAATAAGTTTAACAAACATTCTTTAAATGGAAACAGTGCAGCATCTTACCCTGAATAGCTGTAACAAAGTATCTTAGACTAGAGGATTCAGAAACAAAAGAAATGTATTCTCACGGAATTTCCTGCCCGGGCTGGCTTTGAACCACGATCCTCCCTTCTCAGCCTCCTGAGTAGCTAGGATTACAGGTGTGAGCCATCAGCGCCCAGCTCATATAACTTCTTGAAACATAACTCATCAGGCTAAAGATGTGAAAAATTAGAATAAATAATATTTTATCATTTTAAGATATTCTCTGTAAAGATTTGTTTTTAAATAATATGTGATGATTATTATAAAAGCTAAATAATTGATTTCTGAATTATAAAAATGATAAATTATAATTAAGTAATGATCAAGAAATTGAAATAAAAGCTATCATACAACTGCCTTTCTCAAAAGTTACAAAGAATTTAAATTTTCTCAAATTTTGAGTATTTTCAAAATACCATTGTGAGTTTAAGGTTATTGGATTATTGATTTTTTTGGTAAAACAAAACAGGGAGAAATCAATTTGTAGGTATTTCTTATTTGCAGGGGGAAGATAGCTCATGGGGCTTGAACTAGGAACCTGGTGCTCACTCTGAGCTTTGTTGATTAAGGCTAGTGTTCTAGCACTTTGAGCCCAACTCCATTTCCAGTTTTTTTTCTGATTGTTAATTGGAGATAATAGTCTTATGTACTTAACTGCCCAGGCTGGCTTTGAACTGCAATCCACAGAGCTTAACATCCTGAGTAACAAGGATTACAGGAACGAACCACCAGCACCTGACAGCTGCAGATTTAACATACAATGAAAACAAAAGAAAATCTAGAAAGGGACCAAAAAGAATAAAGCATCATCTTATCAACTGAATGATAACTGTTTCGTTAAACTACATAAGAATAATAAAACATAATTTAAGATAATACATAAACAACAAAAAATATTCAAAAGCACTTTGAAGGCAATCTTGGGGTCAGTGAATACATTTGCTTTCCTAATATGTTCACATTAAAGTAAACTTCAATCTGCTACTGGGAAAAATCAATAAATTAATGCAATATTGAACAAGATTATGACTCCTAATTTATTTTTATTGTGTAGTAGTAATCAGTCATGCATTGTGTAACTTTGTTTTAAAAAAACAGATACATAATTTGGCTCCCTGAGCCTTGATTTTTGCCTTTAGGAGGAACAAATTCTCCATGTATGCTTGTGGCTGCTCTAGAAGCACCTTATTATAAGAAAGACCACAAAATAATTTACTAAGAGCAGCAAGAAAATAAAACATGAACTATCTATGGGCTTCCAGAAGTTTCTAGCCCATAATGACAAAAATAAGAGTGTAGAGTTTTCTTCGGTAATTAGGAATCATCTTCTCCGTCTATTAGAGAGGGAGTATCCAAATAGTAGAAAGATATTTGGACTTCTTAAATGAGCTTTCATGCAGATGAATACTGTATTACAAGACAGGATTTCTTCTCTTAAGGTTTATTACTGGAAAGGTTATCATTGTATAACATTTTCAAGAGCAAATTCTGTTTTATGAATTCTTGGAGGTGGTAGAAGTGCAGAGGGTGCTGGCATAAGATAGGATTCCAATTATTTTAAATGTTATCATGATTTACTGCTCTTTTTAATCTTCACTTCTTTCAGTGTGACAACAGAGGGCACTTATACATCCAGAGAATTCAGAGTATTATAGGAAACTAAACCTTGAGCAAAGGAAGTCCCCAGATACAAGGATCACTAATACGGAAAATTAAACATGATCCTAGTCTACCAAATGAATCCCTATCCATTTACTGTTATTGTGTATTAGCACCCAGAGACTAGGTAGTGAAAAACCAAGTTGTTGGGAAAATAGTGTATTCTCTCCATTTCACAGGAATAAAATTTTGAAGGAAAGTGAACAAGATTTCTTTTTTTCTTGTCCTTTAGGTGCTGGTATGGAACCTGAATTCAGGGGCTCTGGCTCTTGCTCCACTATATTTTTACTCAAGTTTGGCACTCTGCCATTTGTACTACAATTCTGCTTCTGGATTTTTAATAATTAGTTGGGAGACTCTCTGACTCTTCTGCCTGAGCTGGCTTTGAACTAATACCTTTCATAACTCTACTTCCTAGGTATCTAGAATTACAGGCATGAACCACGAGAAACGTTTCATTATGTTTTCATTTTATGCTTTTAAAATGTTACTAGAACTCTCCTACAATGCAGTTCCTGTGATTTCCTTTACCCAGGGGTAGTAGCCTGTAGTTAGCTAATTGATATCTCTGTTAGCAGAACAGTCTTGAAAAAAATCAAAAAGAAATCCTTTAAGCTGCTGTATCAATTCATATATTACAAGATATTTTAGAGAGATATTATTTAATCTTTGCTTTGATACTGCAGCATGTGCTTTCGTTACACATAAGGATAATTAACCTTTATGATGGGCTTGAGATATGGGAAGACACAGTATGAAATAGCTTGAATGTTATTTGTGCAATCACAAACTAAAGAGGTAAAATCTTACTAAATGTTCTTGTCCCTTCAATACGATTCTGTTTGTTTATTTATATTGCTTTCCATATGACTTTCTTTGACTGGAGTCTTTTTATTTTGTTGGTGGGTGGTTATTTTTAAGTGAAATGAGAAACATTCTAAGACAGTTTTCAAGATGATGCAATCTAACCTTGGATATATTGTATAAACCCTGCAACTTAATTAGTACTTATTCTGCAGAGAGAAAAAAAGCCTTGTAATTACTAAAGACAGCATATGGCAGGTGCATTGAAACTCTGGAGTGACAAGAAAAACATATGACTTCAGCTCATTATAAGTATTTTCAAAGATACTACTAATTGCAACAGTAATTAAAATTTACCAATATTTGTGAAATTGCCAGCTGACATGTATATATGGAATCAATGTATGCTTTGCATTATTAAATTTGCAAAAGATGCATATTCAATTATAAATTTTTTTCCTCTCTGCATATATACATATGTATGTGTGTATATGTGTACGTACATGTGTATGCATACATATATACATATACAGATATGTGTATATGTGGAGTATGTGTATAGAATCTTATGATTTGCACATCTCATTTTCATTTATAATATACAGTAGCTTTGTGTATCAATGTATTCTGATTACTAATATATGTACCATAGCATTTGTAATCTGCTGGAATCATGTAACAATTAGCATTAAGAAAACGTATTGATTCCATTCAACAAGACCTCTCAGTTTCCAGATCACATAGTACTGTTGGCAACACCACTGTGATTATAAGAAATGTTGTTGATTGAAATACAAATGCAACTCTAATAATATGCATTAACATCTTAATTCTAAGAATTCACACAACAAGGGAAAATACTTTCTAAGGAAATTAGATTTTTCTCCCTCCCTAAACCTTTTACGTTACATATTACAGGTTACTGACTACCCTTGAGAAAAGTTATTTTAAAAAAAATATAATTTTAAATTCATGACAACATAACCACTTGAAATTGCCTTTCAAATAAGGGTTTACTTTTATTTCTTTAATCAATCCAAGCTTTATGAAACGCTTAGAGGGCTATAAATAGCTAGAAACTTTCTTAGGAAAGGAAAGAATATATAATAGGCTAACTAACAACTTTCATAAAGTCAGCAAACTCTGAAATATAGTTCTCTTATGAATTATGAATCAAAGTGCATATAGTTTAAAAATATAAAATGTTTAGGAATGTAATGTAACATATGTAACATGTAACTTTTTTCCTAGTTAAAAAATATTGTTGTTGTTATTCTAAAGGTGAGGAACAAAAGGTTTACAATTTCATAAGCCAGGTAATGAGTACATTTCTTTTTGTATCGTCACTGCTTTCTTTGCTCTCCCCCACTCCTCCCGCCAGTCTCCACCCACAAATGGTATAGTTTCGTTTCAAACTATCATCTAGAAAGTAACACATGAAATGTAGGGTTTTCTTTCTTTTTGTTTTTATTTATTTATTTATTTTTATTCATTTATTTTTTATTGTGAAAATACTGTACATAGGGGTTACAATTACATGGGCAAGATAGTGAGTACATTTCTTATCAAGCATTGTAGCCTCCTCCTTTGTTTCCCCTCCCCATCCCTTTCAAGCCTCCCCCCTTCCCTCCACCAAATCCCCCCCCATCAAAGTTGTAAAGTTTTTTTTTGACATGGCAACTTGTACTTCTCATTGTTGCAACGGGTCCACCTTTATCCTTATTTAAACGACTTGTTTTTCCCCTTCCCCTCCACAACTTATACCGACATCAAATACAGTGAAAGCAGGGGTTATACTGTGGGTGAGGGGCATACAGAAGCAACAAAGAAATAATCTTATAAATGCGTTAGAAACAAATGCACGAAAAACAAAAAAAACATTTGAATACATATCTTAGGGTTCATTTTCCTAACATCACCTTATCTGACCTTTTCTGCTTGACCCATACATATACTAGATATTGCAAATAATGGAAACCATGAGACCTCTGTTTCTTTGGGCTTGGATTACTTCACTTAATATAGAAATGTAGGATTTTAACATAAGCTTAATTTTATATTTTGAAGCATGCAGGTTGTATCAACTCTGGACAGAGTATTCTTTTGTTTATTTTGATTATGTTTCAACAGAATGGGGAAGGGCTTCTAAAATTATAGATGGTACTAGAAATTCTGAGTTTGAAAACGCAGCTCCTGGAGAACACAGGCATATGTGAAGACCCAGATCCAGCAGTCTTTGCCACTCACAGCTCAGCATCTCACAGAGCCCACAAGGGTCTGGAATGCTGAGTAGAACCAGCTCACCTGATTCAGAAGAACACCCACAACTAGATACTGGATGCTTGAGTCCAGGAGAAACAACTTTAATCCACCTTACACAGAAGTACTTCTGAGTAATTGGAAGCACAAAATACAATATTATTCTTTAGAATAGCAGGAATTCCATAAATGAAAGGTTTTCTTCTTATTATTGTTTTTAGAAGCCCACATGAACAGTGACCACCTCTCCTAGGTGAGCTGCTTAAGAGCTAGAAGCAACTGCTATTACCATTAAGGAGAGATGAAGTAATTAGGAACTATCAAAAGGATTCACTGTTGACTTTTGGGAGCAGAAACCATGGTAGACATGTCTGGGTGGAGCTGGAGTTATGGAGAAAGTAAAAGGATAGAAGGGGAGAATTATGGCCCTTCCTTCTCCATCACTAAAGCATTTTATTGTCACTAATACTGATGTAAAACACAAGAAAGTGCATGGCATACTTTTATATATGATAATTCTCACCATAAAATCAGATGACAAAGGAATCATAGAATAGTTTCAGCTTTCTATCCAGGTGCTTAGAGGAATGTTCACTGGCCTAATAAAATAGATTCTAAAATAATAGTTCAATGTACTCAATGAATTCCACCTCTGCTGCTACTCAGTAAGTATCCATCTGCTTACAGATTCTGTGTGTTCAGCTAACTCCAGTAAATATGTTTTCAGAAATTAAAAGAAACAAAACTATCACCGTTTTCCAAAATGGAAATATAGCCAGGTGCTTTTAGCCTATCCCTTTATTCCAATCTACTTAGCAGGCAGAGATCTGAGGATCGCAGTTCAATGACAGTCACAGGCAAGAGTCCAATAAACATGTAAAATGTAGAAAGTAGCATTGTCGTTCAAGTAGTAGAGACCAGTGTTGAGGGGAAAATACAAGCAAGAGTGGAATTCCTGAGTTCAAACCCCAGAAGTCTCTCTCTCTCTCACACACACACACACACACACACACACACACACACACACACACACACACACACACACACACAGAGAGAGAGAGAGAGAGAACAGATCATTTTGTTTCTGATAAAAGATCATTTCTCGTTCAGTTTATGTGCAATGACTCTAGTAATTGGCAAATTCAAGCTGAAGTGGAAAGCTATCATTAACATCAATCTTATTTAAAATGCTAGCTAAAACAGTTGCCAAAATACCAAAAGGCTAATCACCACAGAAAATTGTTCATATTTAAATCTTCCTATTACTATTTCCAAATTTTCTATGCCTTCAAACAGTATTCACTCTCCCATAGAAAGTGAACTGGCATCCATACAATGTCTATCTTTTTAGCTGAATAATGAAAACATGCAATTCTAAGCCAGCGTAGTCTCCTATTTTCTCCCTTCCTCATTCTTTCTTTAATTAAAAACCACCTTAAAGCCAAGGCACGTTTTTAGAGGTTCATTATTGTAAGTTGCTTGGCAGTTCTGCTTTCCCTGCTGTTCCAATATCATTATCTCCGCCTGCCTTTCTTGCTGTCCATCATGAGCCTTCAGAGCACCAGAATTTTCAGATCATCTCTTTCCTCCAAACTTGTGTTTCCAAATGTATTACTTGAAGATCTATCCAGGAGAAAGGTGATCCTTCTTTTAAATTGAATTGCAATGGTGCAAACATGCATTCTATGGATGCCAACACAAGGAACAGGGTTAGGTTCAACTGTTTTATCTTTGCTCAATGGTGCTATGAACCTAACTTTAGTTCTGAGTAAGGGAGTTGGTAATGTTCCTGGAACAAGTCTACTGTCTGAGTGATTATTCAAATGAGCGTTGTCTTTGCCTCTTGGAGAGCATCATCTGAGGACCACTACTTTCACACAATAATAATATTTCAAATACTTACCTTAATTTCTGTTGTTATTGTTGTTGTTGTTTGGGGGGTATAGATTGGTCCTGAGGCTCAAACTCTAGGCCTGGGTGCTGTTTTGAACTTCATTTTTTCAAGGCTAGCATTTGAGCCATTTTGCCACTTCTGGCTTTTCTGTGATTTAATTGCATAAGACTCTCACAGATTTTTCTGCCAAGGATGGCCTTGAACCATGATGCTTAAATCTCAGCTTCCTGAGTAGGTAAGATTACAGGTGTGAACCACCAGTGCCTGGCTACTTAATGTCTTAGTTGGCTCTTGAAACTTCTATTATAAATTAAAATCAAATCAAATTAAATTGAATTAAAAGCATACATAGCAGTGGTACTCACTAGACTCTATGTGGAAATTGAACTATATAACCTGTAGGTAGGAACAGGAGGGAAAACCAGGGAATGAGAGAAGGGGTGACATTGTTCAAAAAGAAATGTACTCTGACATATAATTGTGACACCTCTGTAATCACCTTCACAATAAAAATAAAAGTGCATAAAATACATACTGCTATGGTCTTCTTTGTTTGACCTACTACTCGATATGGTAAAATTATGTTTACAAAGGATAGCAAATAGTAGAGTTGTTTCAGGTTGTCTGTAAATAGACCATTTTCATTATGTTGTGCAATTAAGTATAAGTGTCTCCAACAGCAAAGTTTTCAATCACTGCAAGTAATTAGGTCATTAGTCCTACAATTACTATTTAGTACCTCTCTTAGAATTATTCTGCATTTTCTTACTCCCTAATTCAACTGATATATGCATCATAGATCAAAACAATTGTGTGTGTTTGTGTGTGTGTGTGTGTGTGTGTGTGTGTGTGTGTGTGTGTATGCTTGCTAATCCTGAGCTAGTCAAGGCTGAGTGCTGAGCCTGAGATTCCTTTTTGCTCAAGGTGAGAACTGTACAACTTGAGGTGCAGCTCTATTCCCAGCTTTTTTGGTGATGAATGGGAGATCAGAGTCTCACAGCCTTTCCTGCCCAGGCTAATTTTGAACAATGATCCTCAAATATCAGCCATCTGGGTAGCTAGGATCACCATTGCCAGCCATTGGTGTCTAATTAAGTAGTATTTTTATGAAATGATTTTCATTAGGTGTTACATTTGAAAATCTTTTTAAACATTGAGATGGACACAGGACTGTGGAAGTCTCTTGGAACTCAAAGCACATACTCAAGCACCCCAACAATAGCTCTGGAAACAGGATTTCTAAATGAATGTGAAATTAGAGATTTATTGACATTTATCTGATTTCTTCCATTATACTTAACACAAATGTAAAGTCACCTTAACACTTTCAAAAACATTAAGGATGAGTTTATGTTCCATGTTTGTGGTTTATTTGGATTTATTTTCCATTTTCTACAGTTTACTAAAGACTAGAAGAATTCTATCTACAATCACTAGAACTATATGGCATAGAAAAGAGAATTGTGGCAAGAGACACCCTGGGGTTTATAAACTGACCCCTTTCTCTCCCTTTTCCTTCGCATAAGAATAATATAGAATTTTGAAATTACAGCAGTGCTAACAGTTTGATTTAATAATTATTTAAGGAAGCTCTTCTACCCATGGGACCATGTCACACAATGCCATTGGTCTCTATATGATTCAAAACTTTATCAAAATTTATCAAAGATATTTCTACGTGTTTCCAAATGTTCCATAGGGTTAATATTAATTACTTAAAAGCCAAAGGCACGTGGCAACCTCATGTTCTATTGCCTCCATATTTGTGATATTCACAATAGTATCTCCATTATCTTTAATGCTTTCTGTGTGACTTAGCTTAAGATCTTTTCCAAAGAATCATACTATTCAGTTTAAAAATAACAAACCACAATTTCATTTCACCAAACCTGTTTTGAAAGAGTGAGTGTAATGAGTCTTCATTTTTTGTGTAACAACATTGTGATATTTCTGGTACAGACTACCTTTTGTACTTTATCCTTTCTTTTTTCCCCATACTGCTTGTGATTATGTCGTAGGCATCTTTTATACCTGTAGGTGCCAATGACCTTTGCCTCACTGCTGTGGACTGCTTTGTCTAATGGAGTATGTGAGTCGATTTTAAATGTATCTATTTCCATCAAGGACTGAAAATGTATTACTAACTTTTACCAGTGTTTTGAATTTTCAGTTCTGACATGTTCTCAACATATCTCAAAAAACCATTATTCTATGAATCTAGCTTCTCTTCAACAGGCACAAAAACCCAATTGAAATGAAGAGTTCTGTGTAGCTCTGATTAGGCCAGAGAAGCTCAGCCAGGCAGATCAAAAAGTACCCAACTTGCGCATGAATATAAAATCAATGACTGGTGTAGAAAGCCACTGAGGTCCTGTTATTTTGTACTTGACTATTGTCTAGAAGGATAATTGAAAACAGCATTGCTATTTAGTAGCTCTCTTCCTTTAAGAAAGACAAGGATACATGTATTGTAACTGCCTTTATTTATGAGTCAATTGGACAGATGATTTAACTTTCCTCTAGCATAAACATTCTAGTTTTCTAGGATTATACGTCATCTATAAACATATAGATTAACTTTTCACATCAATAAAATATGTCATCTGTGAGCTAGGGACAAGAGCCCTCTGGGTTTCAGGGCATGCATGATTTGAAAAAGAATGATCTTGCAACAGATAGAAAAGCTCAGAGAAATGAGGGATTCATGAATTTCCACTGACTTTCTAAGGTGGGCACGAAAAATGGGAAGTGTATTTCAGGCTTCAGATTTTCCTATGAAGAGTCACAGAAGGAAAGGAAGAAGACAAAGGAATCCTATAAATCTAGATATGGAAAGAGGAAGAATTCAAAACTAACATTTTGGATTTGGGAAGGTGGCTCATTGGTAAAGTTCTTGCCTAGCATGCATGAAGCCCTTGGTTTGATTCCTCAGTACCACATAAACAGAAATGAAACAGAAGTGGCACTATGTGTCAAATGGTAGAGTGCTAGCCTTGAGAAAATAGAAACTCAGTGATTTTACCAAAAAAATAAACAAGTTAATAAAATAAAAAATGAATTAAATTAAACATTTACAGAACATAAACTGTGAAGAAGAGCATATAAAACGTCAAATGGATTAGCCTTAGATTGTGGAACTGTCATGTGAGCCCTCAGGAACAGAGGTTGTTTGGTAATTTAACTACAGAAAGCAATGCACATGTTAAGAAAAAGTGAGAAAGGATAATGTAGTATAAGATTGTTTTCAAGGAATAAATTCTCTTCACACAGGAAACAAAGGTTGAAGAAGTAATATGACATATTTAAATGTAATATGGTGAAATCCTTTTGAGGAAAAATAAATCACAGATTTTATAGGGGTTTCTCAATGTTGTGACAATCCAGATTACAATATCTTACTTTGATTTTACTCAAACACTTTATTCAAACTCTTCATTCTCAGCTGGACATCTTTCAGGATGTTTGAGCTGATACTTACATCAGCTCAAAAAATGATTATAGTCACCAAATTCGTTTATGAGTAAAGTTCCTTCTAGGTAATGAATAAAATGCTGGTGTTCAACTACATGAGTTACAGCTCTACTTCTTTATTTTTTTCTAGTTAATTGGATATGAGTCTCAAGGAAGTTCCTGTCAGTATTCCTTCATACTCAGGATGCAAAGATCTGAGAATCACATTTCTAACCCAGCCCACAAAGATCTTAGTTTCTGAGTATCTAGGATTGCTTGCATTAACTTCATCTTTTATTTATTATTATTATTAGTAGTAGTAGTTGTTGTTGTAGTTATTTGGCCATCAGCCTGTCCTGGTTGCTCCGTATGATTAGCTGAGTTAGCCTTGTCTTATGGCTCTGATATGTTACAATATGCTAGAATCAATGCAGCTTTTCTCTTTAATATGCAATCTGCCTGATAATTATTGTGATCATTTTTAAGAAACGAATACTAAGTTATATTTGACATAATAATAAAATTCACCTAAGTTTAACAATTTGTTTAATGAAATAAAGTATTTCATATTTTCATTTTAATAAAATACATGTTAAAATTGAAATTTTCATGAAGTATGACTATACTTCATACACCTAGTGGCTCCTTTTTTTCCAATCAGAGATATCTAGTTAGACTTTTTCTAGGTTTAGTTCATTTTATTTCTGTGAATGCCGTCTATATTTTGACCATTATTCTTTTATGAGATATATGGTTGGCAACTATATCCCATACTCTATAAATTGATTTTCTATTCTATTGATGAATTTCTTTGCTGCACATAAGATTTTTAGTTTGATGTAAGTATGTTTATTTGTTTTTTGTTGTTTATGTTTTTGAGATCATATCCCAATAATCTTTTCCCCAAACTATTGATATGCATCATTTCCCTTGTGTTTTCACTGTTTTTCTTCCTCTATTTTTATATTTCAGGTACTCTGTGAAGAATTTCAACCCATGTTGAACTAATGTTTGTGTATACGATATTATGTATCAAATTTTGTAGATCTGGACATATACTTTTCCCAACACCATTTATTAAAGAGACTCTTTTTCTGTGTGTTCTCTTTGTATGAAAACAAGAAAAGCTGTTGATATTCACCAAATCTTTAAGTTTTGGTTATTTGTCCTGTCACTTTGGTCTTTGTGTCAGTCTTTCTGCCCAAAACAGTGAGTTTGGATGCTATAGATTTAAAAAAAATATTTTGAAGCCAGTTGATGTGATCTCTAGTTTGTTTTATTTTGGAGTCCTTTATGACAGTCTACAAAAATTTTAATTTTATTTCTATTTCTGTAAAAAATAACAACGAATGTTTACTAAGGATTTTACTGAATCTGTTCATTACTTTGAGGAGGAAGGGCATTTTATGGAAAGACGAGCATTTTAAAAATATTTATAATAAGACATTGATATATTAATTTCTGTTCATTTATTACTTCTTCAATTATTTCATTAATTTCTTCCAGTTTTCTGAATCTAGACTTTATATTTTCAATAGATTTCTTTCTGTGCTGCAGTAAATCATATTTTAGGTTTATTTTTCTTAATTTAATTTTCTGAGTTGACATTTACTATATGAGAAAATTCTTCTGATTTTTATACGTTAACTTGTTGCCTTGCAATGTTACTGAATTTATTCTATTATGCATTATAGAATGTTTACTTTTTTCTTATATAATACCATTCACCTTCATGCATTTTTATATTTTCTTAAAAGAAAAGAGAAAAAGGGAAAAGTCCTGGAAGGAAGGAAGTGGTGTGATAGCAGAAGGGGAAAGACATTGGAGGAGAGGAAGTTGAGGGAGGGCAGGAAGTGAAGGATGGCAACTGACGACCCAGGCAAAGCAGGTCAGACCTTTGGCAAGTGGAGAGGCCTGAAGAGAAGAAGGAACTGGTAGAAGGGGAAAATGGAAAGACATGGAAGGATGTATAGTTCTGTAGCCAAAGAGAGACAAAGGGAAGGGGGAAAATGGCTTGCCCTTTGATGTTTGGAGCTTTGGATATCATAATTTGGGGGGTTGGTGGTTTGGAGAACATTGATTATAGTAAATGTATCTCGATGGATTCTCTTGAACTACAGAGTTCCTAATTTTCGGAAACCCCATCAAGATAATCAATTTGGATAGCTGTTGGGTCTTCATCCGTCCCACGAAAGATGGACGGGGTCTGAGGAAAGGTAAGTGTGGTGCTTGCCAGTTCCCCAGCCTCCCTCATCCCGGGAGACAATCAGACACAATGGGGAGCCAAATTAAGCAGGTAGAAAACTCATTTATTAACAGAGAGCAGCCCTTTTTAAAGCCAAAAAGGGCAGGTGGCAAGGCAAGGGAGGAAGAGGAACCAATCACTGTCAAGGTCACACCCTACCATGCACCTGAGCCTTCCGGGGCTGGTTAGGCACTGATCGGAAAATCAATTGGGCTCTGCCCACTCTACTCTCTCCCAGTACAATCTTTGCTGCCCATGTGCTCTACAGTAAATTAGGCTTTGCCCAGTCAAGCCACTCCCAGCGCCATCTTTGCTGCGCATGTGCGCCACAGATTCCCCCCTTTTTTTTTTTTGTTTTAATGGCAGACCCACCTCCCAGTTAGTTATCCTTTTCCCTCCTCTGTAACAGTTGTTTTAACATGATTACATTGGTAAGGATAGCATTGGCTACACAGGGGGTTCCAGGCAATTCTGGGGATCGAGATTCGCCAGACAAGGATAGTAAGGGCTCTTGTGCATGATCCAAGAGCCTGTCCCAGTTACCTCACACCCGCACCTAGCACAGTAAAAAACATCAGTCCCACCACAGTTAGAAATATCCGAAGCAGTTCAAATAAATCCTGGGCACCTGGTGTCTTTTAAGTAAGCCAGTTCCTTGTACGTGGCTTTAAGCTAGCACAGGGGGTCAAGATGACCTTTGAGCTTTACTGTCAGCTCTCAATGGCTCCCAACATCATCTCCCCATCTTAGTTTAAAGAAGCGAACCCGCCTGTCTTAGGTTGGGTGGATCGCCTTGTCTGCCCTACCCATCATCAAGAACTTCTTCAGAGTGAAGCTGAAGGGCCTGTCTTAGTTTGGTCAGACTGACACTCCCTCTTACCTGTCTCTGGCTGTGATTCCTCTTGGGGGGTAGACATTCATTCATTTGGAGCTTGATAACTGGCTGGCTAAGCTCTTAAGAGTTTTGCAGTGCATGTATAATGCAAGGAAGGCATAGAAAAAAACCATCAGCAAAAGCATTACCAGGCGAGGAAATGTCACTAGTCCTTTAACCTTAGTGAAGGATGGGATAACAGTCTTTGCCACTTCAGAGTCCAGAGGTGGGGATTGTTCTAATCCAGCTATTTGCCTGTGGGGTTGGACTAGATCTAAACTGGATGCATAACAAAAGGTGGTTGTTTAACAATAAGTATGGATTCAATGCTGCTATACAAGCAATTAGTAAAAGAACAATTATAGCAGGTAACATTAAAAGAATTGACTACTACAAAAATATGAAACAGTCCATAGGGTGGTGATCAAAATGAAGGTTAGGCCACCAGGTCGAAGGTTCTCTTGTGGTGCTATTGACGAATTCTGCATTGCCAGCATTGATCACTGCCCAGGTCACCTGTTGAGGTTGATGCAGATTCCATAGGGCCGTTCACAGGATTGGGAGTAAGGACAGCCAACAGCTGGAGTATCGCCAACTGCAATTGTTAGAGAACACAAGAGCTTCTCAAGGGCTGGTTGCCCTTGGGGATGGTTAGTAGTTGTCTTTCTGGCTTTTGTCTTTAAAACAGAAGCCTCGTCCATGGCCGTTTTTCTTTCCTTGTTGGTTAGCTTATTCTTGGGCATCCTCTTGTATAGAGGAGATGTGTAAAAACTTAAGGTTCCTGGCAGGGATCCAAATGGGAGCAGAGTCCCCTATGGGGAAAACAAATCCCCTGCCCATAGTAAATATGGGGTCAGGTCCTCTCCATTGTTGTGTCAGGGGGTCCTTCCACCTGACTTTCACTTGGGGCTTAGAGTTTAGTTGTCCCCAGTGCTTCTGAAATCTGGATTCAGTTGCCCGTTTTGAAAAATTTTTAAATGTTAATGGTAAACAAAGCTATCTGTAACTGTATATGGGGGCTAACTCCCCCTTTTTTGTTTTATTGGCTATCAGAATACAAATTAAAAGGTTTTTGAATGTCCTGAAGGGCCATAATTACGGCCAGCATTTCCTTATATTGTAATTATAATAACTTCTTGTGGCGTCCTGTCTTTTAGCAGGGCAAATAAGGGCACAAGACTATCTTTAGGGACAGAAACCCATGGCAACAGCCAATTGATTTCCCCTAAAAGACTCTGAAGTTGGGTTAAGGTCAGAGAGGCTGGAATATCCAGCAAAGGCTTAAGGGGGGTGGCCTGAGTCAAGGTAAGGTGGGTCCCGAGCACCTTAAAAGGAGCTACCTTTGGGGCTGGGAAGGTAGCTCAGTGGTACAGCGCTTGCCTTGCATGCCTGAGGCCCTGGGTTCGATTCCTCAGCACCACATAAGCAAAAAAAAAGCCGGAAGTGGCGCTGTGGCTCAAGTGGTAGAGCACTCGCCTTGAGCTGAAGAGCTGAGGGACAGCGCCCAGGCCCAGAGTTCAAGCCCCATGACCGGACCACCCCCCAAAAAAAGGAGCTACCTTTTGAATTTTATTAAGGGCTATGGTAAAACCCCTCTTTTTTAATATGGGGAGAACCTGGGCCAGAAGGCCCTCCAGGCAACTTGGGTCTCGGTGCCCCAGAATTATATCATCCATGTAGGCATAGGCAAGGGAGGTATCTGAACCAAGCACAGGCCCTAAAAGTGTGGCCAAGTATTGTTGGCAAAAGGCCGGGCTATTGGCCATTCTTTGTGGCAGCACAGTCCATTCAAAACTCCGATCAGGCTGGGGAAAATTAAGAGAAGGGATGGAGAAAGCAAACTTCTCGCAGTCATCTGGATGCAGAGGGATAGAAGAAAAACAATCTTTAATATCAATCACAACCAAGGTATATTCTGAAGGTATAGCAGGAGTCCAGGGCATGCCTCTTAGGGGCATTCCTACTAGCTCCATTCTTTCATTTACCTTAAGTAGGTCTTGGAGCATATGCCAAGTCCCAGAGGCTTTTTGAATAACAAATACGGGTGTGTTCCAAGGACTTATAGAAGGGAGAATATGCCCGAGGTTTATCTGTTCCTCCACCAGAAGGTGGAGGGCTTCAAGTTTAGGTTTGGTCAATGGCCACTGCTCCACCCAGATTGGGCTTTCTGGCTTCCACCTAATGGGAAGTGGCCTTTAGTATTGGGGGTGCACCCGAGTGGGTCCCCATGTTCTTCTCTGTAATTATGAAAGTTAAAAAATCCCTTTCCTTAACGCCCTCTAGATCCTGTTTAAGCCTTTGTTCTTCTTCCCCATCCAGGATATCATCATATGATGCTCGATGGTCTGTAGTGAACACGGCATCCATTTGTCTTAGCATGTTTTGGCCTAGTAAATTGGCAGTGAGGTTCTCTGCCACTAAAGGGCATATCTTTCCCTGTTCTCCATCTGGGCTAGTCCATGTCTTAAGGGCAACCGTCTCTTTGGACTGGGAGTTGCCCTCGTATTGGGGGCCCAGGTGCAAGGTTTCAGTCCAAGGGCACTTCTTCCTCCCTGAGTGTGGTTTGGTCTGCCCCAGTGTCAATTAAGCAGTGAAACCTCTTTCTGCCTATGAGAATACTCATTTTAGGGTGGAGTCCATCCACCAGGGGGACGGTCCAATGGACGTGAGCTGCTCTGCCATGAGGCTGCCTGAGCCTCACAGCAGAGGGGGTTCCTCCTTGAGTTTATGGGGCTGGAGGATACCCCTCCCCTAGTAAAAAGGCTTCTCATCTAAATCAAAATTGATCGACAATCCTTTTTCCAATGGAATCCTTTCCTGCACCTGGGGCAGGGCGTAGGGGGCAGTCTGGCTCCCCTGGGCCAGTTGGCAGGGGATTGTTGTGTACAGTCCCTCCTAAAGTGCCCCTCCTGCTCGCATTTAAAACAAGCCCCTCTCCCGGATGGTCTTAGGGTTCCTCGGCCCTGGGCTACCAGCGACTGAGTAATAGCCTCAGTCATTGTGGATGTCTGAGCCTGTAAAACTAAAGCTAGGGATTGGGACTGGTGCTGTTGCATTCCCACATCCTGTGAGGCCACCACCCATCTGCTAAGGGAACTCTCTCTCAATCCCGCACAGGCCGTGCAATGGTCTGTATTCATCCCTTCCCAGAGCAGCAGCTTTACAAACTGATCTTGGAGATTCCCTGCAGGCAGCTTGTGATGAACACTCTGATGGACTAGGTCTATGAAATCAGGTAGAGGCTCACCCGGTTTTTGTCTCACTCCTGCCATGGGGGACTCAGTGGCCCCATGATCTAGTTTGTACTATTCGGCAAGTCCTGCCTGCTGCACCTGGTCACGGTATGGGCCAGGTATTGTGGCCTGTTGGATGCCGGTGGAGTAACCTCCCCTGTCCCTGCTAGCATGGCAGTAATAGGTATCGCTGGTTTATCCTGCCGGTTACTCTCAGCTCGCACTCTGCATTCCTCCTCAAAGAAAGCACACCATTTAATAAACTGAGAACTAGTAAGAACGGCTTTGGTCACATCCATCCAGTCCTTAGGGACACACAGGTGATATGCAATGTCTTGTAATAGGGTCTGGGCCCAGGGAGAGTTTGGGCCATCCTCCACCACCGCCTTAGCCTCCCATGGATACCATTCCAAGGGCCTGTTAGCTCCTGGTGCCAGATTGACCGGATACACTTGGGGAAGGGAATCCTGTGGCCTAGAGTCTGGGCTCTTGAGTGGCTCTTCCTTTCCAGAGGAGGTCTCCAAGTAGGTTACTTCCTCAGCCCTCGGCCTCTCCATGGAATGTTGGTAGGGGTCTGGGTCTTGCAAGTCCCTCTCACAGGTCTCATAATGCACCTTACCTCCCCTCCAATCAGGGGAATATGGAGGGGGCCTAGGACTGTCAGTATCAGCTGGGTGAGAGGGGGTAATTTTTACCCTTGTTTTCACTTCCACTGTGCACGTTTCAGTGCATTCTCGATTGGATTTGACACATTCCTTTTCCTTCTCACTTCCCAACTCCTCCTGTACTCCTTCTAGGCCTAATGTTCCCTCTTCCTCCTTCTTCTGTGATATAGCATTACCCATATTTAGGGTTTCACTTACCCGGAGAGACCAATTAGCCTCGGCAGGTATCTTTTCCTTTCAAGCCCCACGTTGGGTGCCAGATGTTGGGTATTTGTCCATCCCACGAAAGACGGACGGGGTCTGAGGAAAGGTAATTACAGCGCTCGCCTGTTCCCCAGCATCCCTCGGCCCAGGAGACAATCAGACACAGTGGGTAGCCAAATTCAACAGGTAGAAAACTCGTTTATTAAAAGAGAGCAGCCCTTTTTAAAGCCAAAAAGGGCAGGTGGCAAGCCAAGGGAGGAAGAGGAACCAATCACTGTCAAGGTCACACCCTATCAAGCACCTGAGCCTTCCTGGGCTGGTTAGGCACTGATTGGAAGATCAATTGGGCTCTGCCCACTCTACTCTCTCCCAGCGCCATCATTGCTGTCCATGTGCTCTACAGTAAATTAGGCTCTGCTCACTCAACCCCCTCTCAGCACCATCTTTGCTGCCCATGTGCTCCACAGATAGCATTGGGCCTTGGCCCCAGGGAAAAGTCCCCATAGGTGAAAGTGTCAACCCTCAGGGTTAAGAGTCTACCTCGAGTGTTTGTCTCTGGA
This sequence comes from Dipodomys merriami, assembly GCF_024711535.1. Lineage (NCBI taxonomy): Eukaryota > Metazoa > Chordata > Mammalia > Rodentia > Heteromyidae > Dipodomys > Dipodomys merriami. Next base: position 548,628 of record NW_027206073.1, read on the forward strand.
GGACCAACATTGACCAAAGTCATTTAGGTTCCTCTAAGGGTGCATCTGGAAAAGCTTGCCAGCATGTTGTGGAGACCCCCTCTGGAGGTCACTTGTGGTTTCTGGGAATTCCTTGAGAGGTCATGTAGGGCTTCCTTGGGAAGCCATCTGGAACCTCATCAAGCGTACATATGCGACTTCCTTGAGAAGCCAAATGAAACCTACCCTCGAGGTCATCTACGGCCTTCTCCAGGGGCCATATTGGACTTTCTCCAGATGTCATCTGGGGCTTCCTCAGGAGGCAACCTGAGACCTCTTCAAAAGTAGTCTTTGGGGCTTCCATAAGAAGCAATTTAGCATGACCTCTTTAGGTCATCTGGAATTTCTTTGGGAGGTCAGCTTGGGTTACCTTGATGAGAAATGTATGACCATCTTCAGTCATCATCTAGGACTTCCTTGAGAAGCCATATAGGACCTTATCTGGAGGTCATCTGTGACTTTCTCAAGATAGTTTTCTGGACCCTCCTCAGGGGTTCATATATGGCCTCTTTGAGTGGCCATCTGGGAGCTATTCAAGACGTAATCTCAGCCTCATTGAGAGGACATCTGGGACCTCCTTTGGAGGTCATCTGACACTTCCTTGGGGAGCCATTTGGAACCTCCATGAGAGATTATCTAGGGCCTCCTAGGGAGGACATATGTGACATTCTCCAGAGGTCATCTGTGGCCTCCTCAAGAGGCAATCTGGGACATTCGCTCTGTCATCTGGGACCTCCTGTAGAGGTCAACATTGAGAGGTATGGGACATGTAAGTTAAGTGTCTGTGGCTATTGGTCTGTTTGTGTGCCTAAAGTTCCTATATCCAAAAAATATTCTCCCCAAGGCTTATAGAGTCCCTAAGAGAAAGATGCATTGGTGTATTCTCTCTCCTATTCTTTGCCATCAGCAACTGTAATGTTAAGTCCTCCCATACCAAAAGTGGCTACATTTACCAGCCTGAGGTGGTACAATGTGGTATGTTTCCATTATTACCCTTGAGACAGGAACATGAAGGAGATGGGGGGCAGGCCCCCTTTTTAATATATATTCCCTTTACAACTAGTGACCTGTATAACTGGAAATAGCAAACTCCATCTTTTTCAGAAAAAAACCAGGGGCTCATTATTTCATTAGAGACAGTAATTTTCACACAAAAGCACATCCGGAATGAGTGTCAGCAAATTTACAGGTGCTTTTCACCTGGTAGAAAAGGGAGTGAATCCTGCTCTGTGACTTGAAAGTAGTCTTTGGACCAGACTGTAGACCCACTATTAATGAGACCATTCGGAGCAAGTCTTTCCACAGACTTACCCAAGCTGAGACTAACAGTGATCGAGGTATGGAAGTGCATACCTAATATTGCTAGGTTTGATTAGCAGGGATACCTCAGTGACTAGAAGCCAAGTCATCAATCTAAGGTGAGTGAGATGGTACAGTAGGGAACCTCTAGGAGTAGATCAGTGTGCTTATTGAAAGCAAAATGGATATTGGGAAAAGGAATGTCCAAGGAGGAGAAAGATAGAAAAGGACAGGTTATGTAATCACATTAAACACCTGGAAAATGTGTTCATATCTCTGGAGTAACATGCAAAGGAGCTGGGGGCTCTGAATTCCAACTATGTTCAATTTAAAAAGCAGCCCTCTGCATTTAAGAAGAAATGTGGCAAAGGAAAATTCACACACTTCTATCTCAAAACACAGGCTTATAAAAGACTGAATCTCCATGATGTGGTAGTCCAAACCAACCAAGAGGTTAAAGGCACATGGAAGAGCACATTGGAGAAAACAGAGAGAATTATTTGACGTGAATAAAAGATTTGAAGATCTAAACTTGTGAGAGTCAAAAAAGAGAAGAATAGCTTCCTCACGCTCATGATATTCCTTTATAAACCTTTGGATTGACTCCTCTCTCCCTCTCACGCTCATACAGAGTCCTTTGTAGGTTTTCAATCTTTTCCTGCATTGACCTATTGTTTGCCTCCTCTCTCTCCCTATCACGCTCATACAGAATCTTTTGTAGGTTTTCAATCTTTTCCTGCATTGACCTTTTCTTTGCCTCCTCTCTCTCCGTATCACACTCATACAGAGTTCTTTGTATGTTTTCAATCTTTTCATTTATCATGTTTGCCAGCAGTGTTTGTAGAGCTATTTGGGAACTCTCCTCTGGATTATCCATTATCTGTTCTGTGCCCTGATAATAATGAGTGGGAGTGGAGGTACCCGGACTTGCCATTTTTCTTGTGGTTTTCCGGCTTACTCTGCCCATTTGGGATGAAAGTAACACCAGTTTTGTGCTAGAACACTAACTTAAGGCAAGCATCAAACAAAGTCTGAATTTGCACAGTCAATAGTCTGCAGATACAATCTAGTTCAACAGATACCTCTATTCAACATCAAACAACTATATATTAATGGGCTATGAACCGCAAAGAAGAATTTGGTAAATCAGAAATTATTAGGGTTAGGGAGAGATGTGGGTAAAAATAGGAATAGAGTGATTTGGAAAGTTACAGGGAGAGTTAACTAAGTCCTAGTCTCAAAGCAGGAAATAGGTTGGATAGGATGAAAGTAGAGAGAGAGAAAACAAGAAGAAAGAGAAAGAAAAAAAAGATACCAGAAAAAATAAAAAAATAAAAATTAATAATATGCAGAAGCGAGAACAAACTATTCAAAGAACGTGAATATAATGAGAGAAGAGGAGAGATATAAAGGAGATGTGAAAAAATTAAAAATAAAAATACTTAAAGTATTATATAGGTATAAAGAGGTAATACTACCATTAAGGAATTTAAGTCTCAGAAGTTTTGAATTGAGTAATAAACTTGTGGATTAAGTGTGTACACAATGGGGGATAAGGTCTAATAGTCAACTACGGGTTTATCTGAGGATGTGCAGAACAACAATTAAGTCACATAAAGAAGAACAAAAGAGAGCAAAAGGTGAGAAGCATAAGGAAGAAAGAAAAAAGATCAGAAGCTCAATTGAGCTAAGCAAAAAACAAAAAGAATTTTTTTGAGAAAAAAAAAGAAAGAAAAACGCATACACACATGTATCCCTAAAATAAAGATTATAAGGGGGAAAAAAAGTTACTAGAAAACAATTTTTTTCAAAACACGTAAAAATTTTAAAAAGTTTTAGAAAAGAAAAAAAAATTTTGTAAAAGGTATAAAAAAAAGAAGAAGAAAAAAAACTTGTTTGATTTTTTTGGGGGAGGGTTTGGGAAAATCCTGTATCTCCCTTGTATCTGTCATCAGACTCTGATTGGAGTCTCTGGTCTGCTTGTGGTCCTGTGGCTTGGTTGGTTTCTTTTGTTAGTTTGTTCGAACAGGCAGAAAAATGCTCTGCTTTACCCAGGATTTTGTGATCCTCCTCCCAAGTTAGTTCAATGGGAGGGGGTGTGCTTTGAGTATCACAAAAGAGGGAGTAGGCTTTTTCCTCAAGTTTGGAGAAGCTGTGATGAGGCTAGGTTCTGAGTAGAGTTGAGGCCTTTCAGCAAACAGTAGCTTTTCCCGGGGCCTAGTTTGTGAGAAACTCACAGAGCCCAGGATGGAGCCACTCTCAGGGTTTCTGTTTACTGATATCGAGGATGCTAAAGGGAGGGGTAGCTTCTGGCTCTGATTACTCGGTAAACAAATCCACTCCTAGGGTTGGCACCCGAACTGGGTGACTTTTCCCTGGGTGGAGCTGAGTCTGGCAGGTCATGCCCTTAAGTTCTTGTGACCTGGAAAATGACTCTAGTTTTATTCCAATGCCTGAGTTGGAGCTAGCACCTCCGCTGAGCTTTGTAGGTGAGTGGCTAGAGAATACTCAAAGAGAAAGGCAAGAGAAAAGGTGAGCAATGTGAGCAGCTTTAGAATACTCAAAGAGAAATGCAGGAATGGCGTGAACGAGCTGAGAACACTCAAAGAAAACTACAAGAATGGCAGGAACAAGAGGAAGCTAAGCAAACAGATATAAAGGAATTGAGAGAGCATGATGAGAATACACAAAGATCAATAAAGGCATTCATGGGATCCATTAACAAAGAGGTGAAGGAAGTTAGGGAGGCCACAAAGGGAATGCGGAATGGAACCCAACAGAAGGAATGGGAGTCCAAGGAAACCATAAACAATCAACTAAGTAATTTGAGAATAAACACTGGACACCAAATTAAGGAAGTAGAGAAGTCCATACAAGATCTAAAAAAAGCTTCAACAAAAAATTTGAAGCGCCGGCGCTGGTGGTTCACGCCTGTAATCCTAGCTACTCAGGAGGCTGAGATCTGAGGATTGCCGTTCAAAGCCAGCCCGGGCAGCAGAGACCGTGAGACTCCTATCTCCAATAAACCACTAGAAAACCGGAAGTGGTGCTGTAGCTCAAGTGGTAGAGCGCTCGCCCTGAGCTGAAGAGCTGAGGGACAGCGCCCAGGCCCAGAGTTCAAGCCCCACAGCCGACAAAAAAAAAAAAAAAAGAATTTGAAGCTATCAAAGCTGACCAATTACAAGGAAAAGAAATAAAAAACAAAGTAGAACGACTTGACAGCAGGTTAGACCATGCAGAAGATCGAATCTCGGAGATTGAAGACAGCCTAGATATTATAGAGAAAGAACATACAACCATCCAAGAAAAGTCCAAGAAATATGATAGATCTATCCAACACTTGGAAAAAAATATCAAAAGTCCTAATCTATGGATAATGGGTGTAGAGGAGCACCTAGAAAAAGAAGTAAATGGTCTAGGAAATTTGTTTAACAGGATCCTAGCAGAGAACATCCCAAACATGCAAAAAGATAGGCCTATTCAGATACAAGAAGCTTTTAGAACTCTAAATAGAGCAGACCAGAATAGGATATCCAACCATCACAATATAATCCACACAGGATCAACTCAGAACAAGCAAAAGATCCTTAAACTGTGAAGGAGAAAAGATTAATCACCTATAAAGGGAAACCAATTAGAATCACCTCAGATTTCTCAGCAGAGAAAATCAAAGCAAGAAGAGCCTTGAATGATGTATGCCAAGCCCTAAAAACAAACAAATATCAACCAAGAATAGTGTACCCAGCTAAACTCTCCTTCATAACTGAAGGCTAAATATAAACCTTCCATAGCAAAGAAAAATTGAAACAATACATCTCCACCAAACCAGCCCTACAAAAAATTCTTAAAGATGTCCTACACATAGAAAACCAACAAGACCACAATAAATGCCAAGAAACTGCACCCAAACTGAGAATCCAAGAACCCTAAGAAGAACCCAGTTTTCACAACCACTAAGAAGGTGGATAACATGGCACGAACTCCCAAATACCTCTCAGTCCTATCTCTTAACATTAACGGACTTAACTCTCCAATTAAATGACATAGACTGTCTAGTTGGATTAAAAAACAAGATCCTTCTATCTGCTGCCTTCAGGAGTCACATCTTGCCCCTAAATACAAACACATTTTCAATGTCAAAGGCTGGAGCAAAATCTACCAAGCAAACCGCCCCCATAAACAGGCGGGAGTTGCAATCCTAATATCAGATAAAATAGACTTCAAATAAAAATTCGTGAGAAGAGTTAAAAAAAGTAGCTAAATACTAATTAAGGGATCTGTTCTTCAGGAGGATATTACAATTCTAAATATCAATTCGCCAAACAATGGAGCACCCAAATTTATCCAAGGAACTCTACTTTCCCTCGAATCCCACATAGATCCAAACACATTAATTGTTGGGGATTTTAACACAGCACTCTCCCCACTAGATAGATCAACTCGGAAAAAATCAACAGATAAACTGCAGATCTAAACAGCTGCATAGATCAACTAGATTTAACAGACATCTACTGAATATTTCACCCAGCAGCAACAAAATACACGTTTTTCTCAGCAGCACATAGAACATTTCCTAAAATAGACCACATTTTAGGCCACAAAGGAAACTTGTTTAATTGCAGAAACATTGCAGTTATACCTTGCCTTCTCTCTGACCACAAGGGAATAAAATTAGGACTCAACATCAAAAGCCACCAAAGAAAGTACAGTAACACATGGAGGCTGAAAAACAAACTGCTGAAACACGAGTGGGTCATTAGAAAGGAAATTCAAATGTTCATTCTATTCAACAAAAATTAGCACACAAATTACCAGCTCCTCTGTGACACAGCAAAGGCAGTACAAAGAGAAACCTTTATAGCTCTGAGCTCCTATATTAACAAATTGGAGAGATCTGAAACCAACAATTTGATGAGACATCTGAACCTCCTTGAAAAAGAGCAGCAAGATAAACCCCAATCCAGTAGACGGAAAGAAATAATTAAAATTAAATCAGAAATAAATGAATTAGAATCCAAAAAACTATAGAAAGAATCAACAAAACAAAGAGTTGGTTCTTTGAAAAAATTAACAAAATTCACAGGCCCTTAGCAAATCTTATCAGAAAAAGAAGAGAACACACCCAAATAACTAAACTCAGAGATGAGAATGGAAATATCACCACGGAAAAAACCAAGAGTCAGAACGTGATAAAGAAATACTTCTCAAAACTTCATGCTAATAAGTTTGAGAACTTGACAGAAATGGACCTTTTCCTAGCAAATATTGACATGCTAAAACTAAACAAAGAAGAGTTAAGCTAGCTTAACAGGCCCATATCAAGCATTGTAATAGAAACAGCAATAAGAGTCCTCCCAGCTAAGAAAAGTCCAGGAACAGATGGTTTTAAAGCAGAATTCCACAAGATATTTAAAGCAGAGCTCACACCAATATTCCTCCAAATCTTCAATGAAATTGAAAGAGAAAGTTCATTACCAAACACCTTCTATTAAGCCATCATAACCCTCATCCAAAAACCAGGCAGGGATTTGTCAAAGAAAGAGAACTGTAGACTCATTTCTTTGATGAAAATTGATGCAAAACTTCTCAACAAAATTTTGGTCAATTGACTTCAACAATTCGTTCAAAAAATCATACACCATGATCAAACAGGATTCATTTCAGGGATGCAAAGCTGGTTAAACATAAGCAAATCAATTAATATTATTCATCACATCACCAGGAGCAAGGATAAGAACCAAATGGTGATCTCAATAGATGCAGAAAAAGCATTGGACAAGCATTGGAAAAATTAGGAATCCATGGAACATTCCTCAATACAATAAGGGCTGAATATGACAAACTTCAGCCAGCATTATACTTAATGGCGAAAAACTATAGCCATTTCCTCTTAACTCAGGAACAAGACAAGGATGTCCAATCTCTCCACTTCTCTTCAATTTAGTATTAGAATGCCTACCTACAGCAATAAGACAAAATGCAAACATAAAGGGGATCCCAATAGGGAAAAAAGAAATAAAACTCTCCCTCTTTGCAGATGACATGATCTTGTATTTAAAGAATCCCATAGACTCCACCCCCAAATTACTCATGCTGATTCAAAACTTTGGCAAAGTAGCAGGGTATAAAACTAAACGCCCAAAATCAATGGCTTTTCTGTATGCCAACAATGAGAAAAGTGTGGTTGAAATAAGGAAAGTAACTCCATGTGTAATAGCCCCTCAAAAACTAAAATACCTAGGAATTAACTTAACCGAAAAATGAAGGACCTCTACGATAAAAACTTTAAAATCTTGAAAAATGAAATCAAAACAGACCTTAGAAAATGGCAAACCTCCCATGCTCCTGGATTGGACAGATTAACATCGTGAAAATGGCAATACTTCCCAAGGCTATCTACAAATTCAATGTGATACTTATCAAAATTCCAACCTCATTCTTCAAGGAAATAGAAGAGGCAATCCAAAAATTCATATGGAACAATAAATTACCCCCAATAAAAAAAACACTCCTCAACGGAAAAAACACTGGTAGTGGAATATCAATACCAAATTTCAAACTGTAATATAAAGCCATTGTAATCAAAACAGCTTGGTACTGGCACAAGAACAGACCTCAGGACCAATGGAATAGAATTAAAAACCCAGAAATGAACCTACAGACCTATAGCTAACTAATCTTCGATAAGGGAGCTAAAATAATAGAATGGAAGATAGACAGCCTCTTCAGTTAATGGTGCTGGCAAAATTGATTAACTACTTGTAGAAAACTAAAATTAGATCCTTATATATCAGCTTGCACCAGAATCAACTCCAAATGGATCAAAGACCTCAGAGTCAAAGCAGACACTCTGAAAACATGACAGGATGGAATAGGAGAACCCTAGGTCTCCTTGGCTCAGGCCAAAATTTTCTGAATAGAGACCCGGAAACACAATAAATCAAAGAAAGGTTGGACAAATGGAATTGCATTAAGTTGCAGAGCTTCTGCATGGCAAAGGACATAGTTAGAAAGATCAATAGAAAGCCCACAGATTGGGAGAAGATCTTCAATAGTCATACAACAGACAAGAGTCTAATATCTAAAATATACTTATAACTGAAAAAATTAAATTCCCCAACAACAACTCCTCAAAGAAACAACTGCCAAATAAATAAGTTGGCTAAAGACTTGAAGAGAAACTTCTCTGAAGAAGAAAGAAGGATGGCCAATAGACACATGAAGAAATGCTCAAACTCCCTAGCCATAAAGAAATGCAAATCAAAACAACATTGAGATACCACCTCGCCCCAGTTAGAATGGCTAGAATCAAGAACTCTAATAACAACAGATGCTGGAGGGGATGTGGAAAGAAGGGAACCTTACTTCATTGTTGCTGAGAATGTAAACTTGTTCAACCACTTTTGAAAGCAGTATGGAGGTTCCAGAAAAGACTTCACATAGAGCTCTCCTATGACCCAGCAATCTCATTTTTGGGCATTTACCCAAATGTTTACAAACAAGACCTCACTAAAGCTACCAGCACAATTATGTTTATTGCAGCATTATTTACCATAGCTGAGATATTGAACCAACCCAGATGCCCCTCAGTAGATGAATGGATCAAGAAAATGTGGTATATATACACAATGGAATTCTATGCCTCCATCAGAAAGAATGACATTGCCCCATTTGTTAGGAAATGGAAAAACTTGGAAAAAATTATATTAAGTGAAGTCAGCCAAGCCCAAAGAAACATAGGTCCCATGATTTCCCTTATTTGCAATATCTAGTATATGTATGAGTCACGCAGGAAAGGTCAGATACTGTGATGTTAGGAAAATGAACCCTTAGATATGCATTTAAATGTTTTTTTTTCTTTCATGCATTTGTTTCTAACTCATTTATAAGATTATTTCTTTGTAGCTTTGTATGTCCGTCCCCCACTGTATATCCCCTGCTTTCACTGTATTTGATGTCGGAATAATTTGTGGAGGAAATGGGGACAAACAAGTCGTTTAAGGATACAGATGGACCCGATGCAACTATGAAAAGTAAAAGTTGTTATTTCAAAAACGAACTTTACTACTTTGGTGGGGGGGTTATTTTGAGTGGCGAGGTGAGGCTGGGAAGGGATGTGAAGAGTTAACCAAGGAGGAGGCTGCAGTGCTTGATAAGAAATGTACTCATTTTCTTGCCCGTGTTATTGTAACCCCTCTGTACAGTATGTTCACAATATTAAATAAATAAATAAATAAATATGAGAAGAAGTTAAAAAGAGAAGAAAATCCTCAAAAGGAACCTAGAAAATACTCAGAATCAAATGAAATTCAAGTACATTAGCCTAGATGATTATGAGGCAAATTAGGGGACTATAGACCGACAGAAGCACAAGACAGAAATACTGCCATCCTTGCTAACCACAAGTGAGGTCAAGCAGAGATCCTGATGATGCATTAAGAAATGTGGACGTGAAAAATGAGCTGGACCTGATATCAGAATGTATTAGGCTGAAGTACATGTCGATTATAAGCTTTGAAAATTGTCACCAGAAATTCAAAGCAATAGAGAGAGACGGACAGAGTAGTTAGCAGAGAAGACGGGGAAGTGCTGTCATAGATGAGGCCAAGAAAAGTGAACAGGAAAATATCAGGCTCAATAAAGATATTATTACTCTTTAGAAAGAGTTAAAGGGCTACATGCTCTGATAGAATGCTAGGGAAAGGGAAAGGACATTAGTAAGAAAAATAGAAGGGCTAAAAAAAACATTTGAAATATCTGTCACAAAATACACTGAAGTGGAAAACTAGAAAGAGAAACTAGTAGAGTAAAAGCCCTGAAAGACTGCTGAGATCTTCTGCATAAATGTAATACAGAAGCATCATGTCCCAATGAAACAGGTGGATGTGGCAAAAAAATACCTTGCAATAGCACCTTTGTGAACTTAAGGAACGAGCTGAAGAGCAAGCAAAGGTGTTGTGAGAAGGAGCAGCAGTTGTCCAGTCAAAGGAACTCTCCTGTGACCCTGCTAAAACAGTTACAGTTTAAGGAGCCCATTGAGAAGGAGAGTGAGATTTTGAAAGCAAGTTTGAGAGAAAAGGAAGAGAATAAAGGGGAAGAAGTCTGCAAGGTTCAGAGTATTGTAGAGGAGTTAAAGAAACTAGAGACCTTAAGATACAGGGAAACATCTGAGCTGATCAGGTGGCTTGAGAGATCACTCTAAAACAGTGGAATCTTTAGAGCTACTAGTCATTAAAATTACAGGAAGAAGCAAAAACAGTTGTAATAAGTGTGCAAATATTGACACTGACCTTATGAAAAAAGCATACGAGCTCAAGCTTTCTGTCAGTTTACGTGTAGATATTTGCACCCTGGTAAATTGCCCGAGGCCACTACCTAAAACTGTTCTGAAAACCAGTGGGGACTTAGCGTGAAAATACTTAGTAAGGTGTGTAGGTAATTTCCAACAAGTAAATGCTGAAAAGCTGGAACCTATGGAAAGCATTCATATGAGAGGAACCTCAGATGGTGAATTTGCGAAACTGGACTTCACAGAGGTGAAGCCTGGAAAGTATGGGTATTGGTATCTATTAGTAATAGTGGGCACTTTTTCAGGCTGAGCTGAGGCATGTAATAATTCCTTGATTTGGCTTACCCTTAGCTGTGGGGTCAAAAGATGGCCATGCATTCATGGTCCAATTTCTCAATTATTAACTAACACTCTAGGAATAAATTGGAAGTTACAATCCATTTATAGAACTCAGAGTTCAAGGCATTAGAAAGAATGACTATGCCCTCAAAGGAAACTAACTAAATTAAATACAGAGATTGTCCATGGCTAGGTGAGCCTCCTCCACTTTGCTTATCTTTGAGCAAGATGTAGCACTTATGTTAAAGGATTTAATCCCTTTGAAATACTTTAGGTTGGACCACCCCCTTTGGTTCCTAAATTTGGGAAGGCTATATTAACAGAAACGTCTAACTACAATCTGCAGGCTTTACAACATATTCTTTTATGGACCTATCCTTTGGTAACCAAGGCCCACCAGCCACCTAAGAAAAACTCCACCTGAAGGGGAGGGACAAAGATGGCAATGGAACAGCAGGAAAACACCACAGATCTCCCCAACGAAATACAGAGTTTGGATTTCAATGCTCCGTTTCTGCAAGTGACCCACAAAAAAAAGGCGATTACTCAGAGAGATACAGAAAGTGAAAAAAGAAAAGGGAAAAACCTACACAGACAGTAAAGTGGGAAGACCCTTCCCCCACCCATTTTTGGTGATGGGGCTCTCCGCTGAGCAGCTTAAGTGGTGGAACTTTGTGCCAGGTTGCTTAAGTGGCTTGGCTCTGGACCCTCAGGGGACCACATACCCCCAAGCATCCCAAGAATCACAGAAGACTCCCAAGGTCCAGTGCCAACCCAGAGAATACAAACGGAAATCTCAGAAGACAGAATCAGCATGAAGATTCCCCTCACCCTCCCTGGCATGGCACATCTGCCTGGCTGGTGCAAGAAGCCCAACCTAGTCAGGAGCAGCAGCAGCTCTCAGCAGGGGCGAATGACCCTAGACTCTCAGTGTGGCACGTCTGTCCTGCTGGTGTAAACAGCCTAGCCTAACCTGGAACAGCAGCAGCAGCTGGCAATAGTGGCAAACCACCCAGACTCTGTCACAATGCCGCTTGGCACTAGCCCACAGGAACAGCCCAGACCAGCCTGGGGCGGCAGTGATAACTGTGGCAGGGACAGCTGCAGTGAACAACTCCAGACCCATGCCTGTTTGTGCCTCTCTATACTGGCCCACATAAGCAATCTAGCCCAGCCTGAGGCAGCAGCACTGGTTAACACCTGACTCGTGGTAGGGTGGAGCGCCTCTCCATACCGGCTTGCATAACCAGCCCAGCCCAGTCCATGGTGGCAAAGGTGGTGAACAACCCCAGACATGATGCAGGGTGTGGTGCTGAACAACCCCAGAATAGCCTCATGAACTTTCCTGCCTGGTCTGGCTTTGAAGCTGAATACACAGATCTGAGCCTCCTGAGTAGTTACAAGTACAGGCATTCACACCAGCAAGAGGATCGACATAATTCCCTGTATTCTATCTGATCATAGTGGAATCAAACTAGTTCTCAATAACAAGACATAAAGCAGAAAAAACTTAAACACATGGAAATTAAACTGCACTAAGTTGAACAATACTTGGGTCACAAAAAAGCTAAAGAAGAAATTAAAAAGTTCTTACAATTCAGTGAAAATGAAGAAACATCACAAAGAAACCTATGGGACCCAATGAAGGCAGTCCTGAGAGGCAAATGTATTGCTCTCAGTGCACATATCAAGAAAACAGAGGCCAAGTAAACAATCTTATGATACAACTAAAATTGGTACAGAAACAAGAAAAAAAATTGAACCTAAAGTTGCTAGACAGAAAGAGATAACCAAAATAAGAGGTGAAATTAATGAGATAGCGATTGAGAAAATTATGAATAAAATTAATAAAACAAAAAACTGTTACTAAGAAAAAAGTCAATAATTCTGATAGACCACTGGCAAGAGTAACTAACAAAATAAGAGAGGAGACCAAAATCGATATTATCAGAGATACCACAGGAAAAATTACAACAAATATCCAAGACAATCATAAGGAAATAATTCCAGATTCTACTCACGAAGGAAGGAAAACCTAGCAGAGATGGATGAATTTCTACAGAAATACAAATTGCTATCCCCCCTTTCCTTTTTGGCCCTGCTTCTCCACCATGTATGGTGGGGGCAGCAGTTCGGTAAATAAACTTCTTTTCCTGCCTTAATAGTGTGTGGTATTCTCTTCATAGGCTACTGAATGAAACCTACCTATTTAATATTGCATTTAATGCTGTGACTCAGATGGTGTTTTTGAGTTGGAAATGTTAGAATTTTCTAACCACCCCTTTTCTGTGAACTAAACTGCATTGAGACACCACGCGAGACTTTTCACCAATACCATTGCTGGCCTTCACATCCACGTCCACACCACTTCTCTTCTCTGGTGAGTGAAACTACTCTCTATGGCTCTCTGTTGCTCAATCTCTGTTCAGATGTGGCAACATGCCAGAGAGCTCCTATGGCCTTTAGCAGAAAGGCTGGTCACCTCTGAACCCGAGAATGCTTGGTTATGGGGTCTTGGCCATTTCTCTCTAGAGCTCTAGGGGAAGCAGGGACATCGCTTCTGCCTGGTCAGCTCTCCTTCCCTCACCAGACTGACTCTCCTACACATTTAACGGGGTGCTACGAGTCATGCCCGAGCCATGAAACCCCTCTAAAATGCCTCATGCGATTCCTGGATAGCCAGAGCACCTAATTTTTTTAATGCTTTTCTCAGATTTAGACAATTTTTGCCTCTGCAATGGTAAATGGTCAACAATCTGTTCACTTTCAGAATCTCTTTGCTCTCTGCTAATCATGTCAAATTTTCTATATCTCTCCCTTTCTTTTCTACAACTATTGGTATTGTGCCATGAAGCATGCAAAATGGCCTGGGTCCAGGGGATCCATTCTAGTTTCCCTCTAAAAGGCTAGCCAAACTAGGCTTGATTTTTTGTTCAAGTTTTCCGTGCATTTTTTTAGAAATTTGTCATCTTGAGTTCGCCATCTTGGCCAAATGGTGGGTGAAGGATTTGGCCCCCTCCAATCTTTACCCTTCCACCAAGCTTTCTTCTCCTTCATCCATCTATTCAAATGTGCCTTGCTAACAAGTTGCTCTTTTCACAGACTCTGGTAACTGAGACCCAACCATCTGATGTGCTTTGTTAACAAAGATGTCTAAACATTGTCTAAAATTTTAGGATTTGAGTTTTGTCTTTTTTCTTTTGTGTTGTTTAGGCTAGTACTGACTACGTGATTCTAAAATATTGCGCATATCTGTGTTAAGATTCTCCCATCTAACAAGTTTTGTCATTGCAGAATATTTTGTCAATTCGTGATAAGGACCAGGTAAGCTCTACTTATTCTATTTGATCTCTTTGTTTCTTTAATTGGAAATAACAAAGGGTTTTCGTGACAAAGGTTGCAATTCAAATCCAACCCAGGCTGAAAAATCCCTAAGACTCCATCTCCCAACTTACCTGCAAAGAGCCAGGCTGGAAGCTTGTCTCGAGCCTCTTATCTCCAACCAGAAAACACTGCAAGAGTTTTTATAACTCAAAGTGGTAGAGTGCTAGACATAAGCAGAAGTGCTCAGGGACAGTGCCCAGGAATTGAGTTCAAACCTCCTTGAATACCAACTGGTACAAACCATCCCACCAACGACACTTAGGATTTGGTAAGAAGGAATCAAGGATTTGATTGGACATGAAAAACAGTGGTGGATACATAAAGCAGCATTGTCCTAATAATGAGCAGGGCCCACTAATCAATGTTGCCCCATGACCTGGCCCACTGGAGTGCATGGAGCATGCCACACAAGTGAGCAGGGCATGCTACTAGAGGGGGTAGGATGTCATCCTCACATGATGAGCTGTGAAGAATTGATTGGGGAACAGGCAGTTTGTGAAGTGATGGTTGAAAACTGTTAGGTAGGAAACCCACTGGAGTGATGGAGGGGTTTAACCTATTTATAGGCTGCATGGTCAGAGCAATGGAATTGAAGAAAATCAAGGGAAGACATCAACGAAGGAAGTGGTGAGACAGAAGGAGGGGAAAGACCTGGGAGAAAAGGAATTTGAGGGCGAGCAGGAGGGGAAGGAAGCCAATTGGCCACCAGGCCAGAGAAGTGTAGTGGAGAGGCCTAAAGAGAAGAAGGAAGTGATGGAAGGGAAAAAGGGAAATGAAGGAAAGGTCTATAAAGAAGGAAGGAATAAGGGAAAAGGAAAAAGCCTTACCTATTGAAGTTTGGAGCGTGGAGATGGTAATTTGGGTGGTTGGTGTTTTGCAAACCAATTAACTATGCTTATTGGACGTCTGAGGTTTGGTGGTTAGGGCTGGGCTGTCACTGAGTGTACAGCACAGGACAAGGTAAATGCAGGCTCATTTCTAGTCTAAATAAAATTATCTTCAATGTGCCTCATTGGGTTGCCTTGTGTTTCATGCATTATAAGTGTACAAGATCAGAAGTTAATAGTCTCAAAGGCCACGATTTTTGTAAAATGTTATGAGGTCAAAATAGGTTTGAAAAACCCAATGGAACAATGATATCACAATGGCAATATGATGTCACAATATTGAGTGATAATAATATTTTCATGTTATACTTAGTTGGTGATGACATAATGGTGATGAGGTCACAGTAGGTTTACGATGTTATAATAAGTCACAATAGGTTCTTTTTATTGTGAAAATACTGTAGAGAGGGTTTACCATTACATGGGCAAATAATGTGTACATTTCTTATCAAGCATTATAGCCTCCTCCTTTGTTTCCTCTTCCTATCCCTTCCCATACTTACCTGGCAGGGGAAATACCACGATCACACAATAGGTTTATGATGTCAGTTATGATGTCAGTTATGATGTCCATTCCCTGGAGAAAGTCATCCCACCCAGGCAGGAAAAACTCTGCCCACAGAGAAGTGACTTTCTTCACCAGGTAAACACAGCCAGAGACTGCCCCTCCCTACAACAGCCTAGACAAACAATTGAAATTCAGTAAACATAAACCCCGAGAAAAGCTCCAAGCTGGGCTCTGTGCGTGTCTCAGCAATTAACCCCTCAGGGAAAAGCTACTGTTTGCTGAAAGACCTCAACCCTAAACAGAACCTAGCCTCATTACAACATCTCCAAACTAGAGGAAACAGCCATCTCCCTCTTTTGTGATACTCCAAGCAGATCTCCCTTCCATGGAACTAGCCTGGGAGGAGGATCAAAAGACATGCCTAACACAAAGCAGTTTCTGCCGGCCCAAACTGACTTAAGAAACCAATCAAGCCAAAGGAAAACCAAACACCACAAGCAGACCCAAGACTCCACCAAGAGACTTGTTATGGACACAGAGGAGATACAGGGTCTTCCCATTCAGCCCCCACCAAAAAAATTAAGGAACTCTTCTTTGAAACTTTTCTTAAATTTTTATTTTTAAAAAATATTTTCTGTTAAACTTTTTTCTCATAATTTTTATTTTTGGTGTGTGTGTGTGTGTGTGTGTGTGTGTGTGTGTGTGTGTGTGTGTGTGTGTGTGTGTATGTATATGTGGGTGTGTTTAATCCCTTTTGACCTTTTGGGCCTTTTTTATTGTTTTCATTTTTCTCTCTCTTTTTTTTTTTTACAGAACTTAATTGCTGTTCTGCTCATCCTTATATATACCTGTAGTCAATTATTAGATCTTATCCACCATTGTGTACATACTTAATCCAGAAATTTATTACTCAATTCACAACCTCTTAGGCTTAACTTCTTTAAGAGCAGTATCATCTCTTTATGCCTACATAATTATCAAGTAACTAATTTTAATTTTTTCTTATTTTTTTGCTTTAATGTTTCTTTTCTATCCCTCCCCTCCTCTCATCCTATCCTTTTCTTCTCTCAATATCATTTCTTTAAAAGTACGTAATTTTTAAGTGTTTCACTTCTTAAATTTAATTTTTGTTTTTCCAATTTTCTTTTTTTTATTTCTCTACTGTCATTCTGTCTAATCCTTTTCCCTCTCTGAGATTAGGAATTGGTTAAATTTACTCTCCTATTACCCCTGCACATCCCTCTAGTCCTATTTGTCCCCACATTTCTCTCTAAAGCTAATAATTTGTGGATTGCCAAATCCTTTTTTGCTGTTTGTAGCCCCTTAATACATAGTTGTTTTATGTTCAATAGATTGTATCTTTTGAATTAGATTGTATCTGCAGCCATTTGGATTGTGCAACCACAGGACTCTGGTTAATGCTTGCCTTAAAATAGTGTTCTAGCACACAATTGGTGTTACTTTCATACCAAATGGGCAGAACAAGCCGAAAAGCACAATAAAAATGGCAAGTACAAGTATCTCAACTCCCACTCTGTTAAGCAGGTGACAGAATTGTTAATGAATAATCCAGAGGAGTTCCATAAAAACCTGTACAAACGCTACTGGTAAACATGGTGAATGAAATGATTGAAAACTTGCAAAGGACTCAGTGTGAGCATGATAGGGAGCGAGAGGAGGCAATCAAAATTCATACAGGAATCTTTTAAGCAATAGGAAACTACTTAAAGATTAATGCAGGAATTGCATTAGCAGGTTGAAAAGAGTCAAAGAGAAATACAGGAGATGCATTTGCAGGCTGAGCACAGCCATAGAGAATTACTAGAATTGCGTGAACTTGACTAAACTAATCAAAGAGTAATAAAGGAATTATGAGAGCAGGATGAGAATAGACAAAGATCAATAGAGGCATTCATGGAATCCATAAACAGGCAGCTGAAAGAAGTGAGGGAGATCACAAATGGAATGCTGAAAGGAGCAAGACAGAAAGAATGGGTGTCCAGGGAAACCATAACCAATCAACTATGTGATTTGAGAAACTGAACACCAAATTAAGGAAGTAAAGAAGTTCATACAAGATCTAAAACAAAGCTCCAACAAAGAATTTGAAGCCATCAAAGCCGACCAATTAGAAGGAAAAGAAATAAAAAACAAAGTAGAAAGTCTTGACAGTAGGTTAGACCATGCAGAAGATTGAATCTCGGGGATTGAAGACAGCCTAGATATTATAGAGAAAGAACATACAACCATCCAAATCAAGTACAAAAAATATGATAGATCTATTCAACATTTGGAAGACACCATCAGAAGGCCTAATCTTAGGATAAAGGGTGTAGAGGAGCACCTAGAGACAGAAGTTAATGTTCTAGAAAATGTATTTAACAGAATTCTAGCAGAGAACTTCCCAAAAATGCAAAAGGATAGGCCTATTCAGATACAAGAAGCTTATGTAACCTCAAATAGACCAGATCAAAACAAGACATCCCTCTGTCACCTTATAACCTTCACAGGATCAATTCAGACCAAGGAATGGAGCCTTAAAGATCTCAAGGAGAAAAGAACAATCACCTATAAACAGAAACCAATTAGAATCATCCCAGATTTCTCAGCAGAGCCTATTAAAGCAAGAAGAGCCTGGAAAGGTGTATGCCATGCGCTAAAGACAAACAACTATCAACCAAGAATACTGTACGCAGCTAAACTCTCCTTCATAACTGGAGGTCAAATAAAAACCTCCCATAGCCAAGAAAAATTGAAACTATAGATCTCCACCAAACTAGCCATAAAAAAGACAAAAGTGTCCTACACATAGGAAACCAACAAGACCACAGTAAAAGCCAAGAAACAGCATCCAAGGGAATAAAATTAGAACTCAACACCAAAAGCCAACAAAGAAAGTCCTGTACTACATGGAGGCTGAAGAACACACTGTTGAATCACCAATGAGTCATGGAAGAGATTAGAAAGGAAATGCAAATGTTCATGATATTTAAAAAAAATGAATACACAAATTACCAGCTCCTCTGGGACACAGCAAATGCAGTACTCACAGGCAAGTTAATAGCTTTGCGGTCCTACAAGAACAAATTGGAGAGATCTGAAACCAACAATTTAATAAGACATCCAAACCTCCTTGGAAAAGAGCAGCAAGATAAACCCCAATCCAGTAGATGGAAAGAAGAATTAAATGAATTAGAAACCAAAAACATCAGAGAAAGAATAAACAAAACAGAGAGTTGTTACTTCGAAAAAATTAACAAAATTGACAGACCCTTAAGCAAACCTTATCAGAAAAAGAAAAAAACTCACCCAAATTAAAAAAAAAATTAACTCAGAGATGCAAATAGAAACATCATCACAAAAACAACCAAGATTCAAAAAATGATAAGGGAATACTTTTCAAACCATTATGCAAATAACTTTGAGAACCTGGCAGAAATGCACGTTTTCCTAGCAAATCCTAACATTCTGAAACAAAAAAGATGAGTTAAATCAACTTAACATGCCCATATCAAGCATAGAAATAGAAACAGCAATGAGTCCTCACATCTAAGAAAATCCT
This sequence comes from Dipodomys merriami, assembly GCF_024711535.1. Classification (NCBI taxonomy): domain Eukaryota; kingdom Metazoa; phylum Chordata; class Mammalia; order Rodentia; family Heteromyidae; genus Dipodomys; species Dipodomys merriami. The sequence goes on from NW_027206073.1 coordinate 567,914, forward strand.
AGGACCAGATGGATTCACAGCGGAAATCTATAAGGCCTTCAAAGTAGAGCTCACACCAATACTCCTCCAACTCTTCAATGAAATTGAAAGAGAAAGTTCATTACAGAATTCATTCTATGGTTCCATCAGAACCCTTATCCTAAAACCAGATAGGGACTCATCAAAGAAAGAAAACTGTAGACCCATTTCGTTGAAGAACAATTATGCAAAACTCCTCAACAAAATTTGGGCCAATCGATGTCAACAATTCATCCAAAAAAATCATACACAACGATCAAACAGCATTCATTTCAGGGATGCAAAGCTGGTTCAATATATGCAAAGCAATTAATAAAATTCATCACATCAACAAGAGCAAGGATAAGAACCACATGGTTATCTCAATAGATGCAGAAAAAGCACTGACAAAATCCTACATCCCTTTGTGATGAAAGCTCTGTAAAAACTATGAATCCAGTCGACATTCCTCAATACAATAAAGGCTGTATATGACAAACCTACAGCCAGCATTATAGTTAATGCTCAAAAACTAAAGCCATTTCCTCTGAACTCAGGAACAAGACAAGGATGTCCACTCTCTCCACTTCTCTTCAATTTAGTAATAGAATGCCTAGCTACAGCAAAAGACAAGATGCAAACATAAAAGGGCTCCAAATAGGGAAAGATGATGTAAAACTCTCCCTATATTCAGATGACATGATGTTGTATTTAAATAATTCCACCGACTCCACTCCGAAATTATTCATGCTGATTCAAAACGTTGGCAAAGTAGCAGGGGAAAATTACCTATCAAAAATCAATGGCTTTTCTGTATGCCAACAATGAGGAAAGCATGGCTGAAATCAAGAAAGCAACTCCATTCATAACAACCAATAAAAAATAAAATACCTAGGTATTTTATGAGAGGATCTTTATGATGCAAACTTTAAAAACCTGAAAAAGGAAATAAAAATGGAACTTAGAAAGTGGAAAAACCTCCCATGCTCCTGGATTGGCAGAATCAACATGGTGAAAATGGCAATATTTCCCTAGGCTATCTACAAATTTATGTGATGTTTATCAATATTACAAACTCGTTCCTCAAGAAAATAGAATAGGCAATCCAAAAATTCATATGGAACAATAAAAGACTCTGAATAGCGTAAAAGATCATTAACAGAAAGAAAAGTGGTGGAGGAATAACAATACCAAATTTCAAACTCTACTACAAAGCCATTGTAATAAAAACAGCTTAGTACTGGCACAAGAACAGAACACAGGACCAGTGGAATAGAATTGAAAACCCAGAAATGAAGTCACAGACCTATAGACACCTAGTCTTTGATAAGGGAGCTAAAAAATAGAATGGAATAAAGAGCCTCGTCTGTAAATGCTGCTGACAAAATTGATTAATCACTTTTAGAAAACTAAAGCTAGATCCATATGTATCACCCTGCACAAGAATCAACTCCAAATGAATGAAAGACCTCAGAGTCAAAGCAGACACCCTGAAAACATTGCAGGACAAACTAGGAGATAATCTATGTGTCATTGGCACAGGCTGAAATTTTCTTAATAGAGACCCAGAAGCACAACAGATCAAAGAAACGTTGGACAAATTGAATTGCATGAAATAACAGAGCTTCTGCATGGCAACGGACAGAGTTAGCAAGATCAATAGAAAGCCCATGGATTGGGACAAGATCTTCACTAGCCATACAACGGACAAGGGTCTCATATCTAAAATATACTTGTAACTCAAAAAATTAAATCCCCCAACAACAAATCCTCAAAGAAACAACTGCCCAATAAATAAGTAGGCTAAAGACTAAAGAGAAACTTTTCTGAAGAGAAAAGAAGGATAGCCAATAGATACATGAAGAAATGCTCGACCTCCCTAGCCATAAAAGAAATGCAAATCTAAACTATATTGAGATACCACCTTACCCCAGTTAGAATGCTATAATGAAGAACTGTAATAACAACAGAAGCTGGACAGGATGTCGGTGGGACTGTAATCTTGTTCAACCACTTTGGAAAGTAGTATGGAGGTTCCTCAAAAGACTACATATAGAGCTCCCCTATGACACAGCAATCCCACATTTGGGCATTTACCAAATGATCACAAACAAGCCCATACTAAAGCTAGCAGCACCACTATGTTTATTGCAGTATTATTTACCATACCCAAGATATGGAACCAACACAGATGCTCCTTAGTAGATGAATGGATTGATTAAAATGTGGCAACAATGCTTGATAAGAAATGTGCTCGTTACCTTGCCCATGTAATTGTAACTCCTCTGTATGGTATTTTACAATAATAAAAAAATGTGGTATATATATACAATGGAATTCTATGCCTCCATCAGAAAAAATGTCATTGCCCCATTTGTTAGGAAATGGAAACCCTTGGAAAATATTATATTAAGTGAAGTAATCCAGACCCAAAGAAACATAGGTTCCATGGTTTCCCTTATTTGCAATAACTAGTATATGTCGGTGATAAACACAAACTCTCAGACAAGTTGATGTTAGGTGAAATGAACACCAAGACAAGGACTCAAATGGTTTTTCTTTCTTGCTGTTTTTTCTAGCATATTTACAAGATGATTTCTTTGTTGCTTTTTATGTCCCTCTCCCATGATATAACCTCTATATTCACTGTATTTGATATTGGTATAATTTGGGGAGGGGAAGGAAAAAACTAATTGGGATACATGTGAACCCATTGCAACAATGACATGTATAAGACATTATGTCGAAAATCGAACTTTACAACTTTGGCCCAGGTGGCGGGAGTGAGGGGGCAGAAAGGGAGATGGGAAGGGATGGGAAGGGGAAACAAGGGAGGAGGCAACAATGCTTGATAAGAAATGTACTCATTAGTTTGTTCATGTAATTGTACACCCTCTGTATATATTTTCACATTAAAAATCATGAAATAATAAAGTAAAAATCCATGCCAATTTTTATTTTTTTGCCTGTCGGGGGCTTGAACCCTGGGCCTGGGCATTGTCCCTGAGCTCTTCAGCTCAAGGATAACACTGTACTACTTGAGCAACAGTGCCATTTCTAGTTTTCAAGAGATATATTGGCGATAAGAGTCTCACAGACTTTTATGCCCATGCTGGCTTTGAACCACTATCCTCAGATCTCAGACTTTTGTGTAGCTAGGATTTCAGGCATGAGCCTCCAAAGCCCAGATTCAAGACAAGTTTAAAAAAACAAGCTTATTGAAACTTCAGGATTTTTCTAATAAACAATGTTATTTTTCAGCATTAATTTATAACTATGAGTAATTTTTAGATGTAACTAGGAGTTTTTTAATAGAATCAAATATGTTTTACTATTATTCAGTATCTCACAAAACCCCACTGTAATTGACTTTCCCCAAAGGCAATTATTACATACTATATTACTCATTATTATTATTACACTATATATTACATATAGTGTGAAGTGAATATAGTTTGGACCATTTCGGATAAATTAGTAAATGTTACTTTAGCACTATAAAATCACAACTGTTAATTTAAATGAAGGAAAGAAGATTTTTGAGTTAAAATGAAATAGAAATGTACAATGTGTCCCAATTGAATAAAAAAATTCTGAGTTCATACAGACAAAAATATTTTCTTTCCACTAAAGACTTTGAAGTAATACCATTGGAAATAGTGAGGCAAGAGGAGGAAGAATTAAAATCATGTCAAACAATGTCTGTTATTCTGCTATCCCCTCCACTATGAAGACCTGCCCATTCCCAGTTGTCACAAAATTTCAAGTGTCTCGCTTAGAATCCATTTGGAATAATTCTAAATCACTGACTATTTTTGTAATTTTTGGTATATGAACTATAATATTGACACAAAACAATTGAAATAAAATGCACACATATATTGAAGTCACCACAACTGGAAAAACAATCAACAAAGTAGAAGTCCCCCAGGAACAAAAACATGTTGTGCCCATTTTTTTAAGCACAAAATCCTGAAATACATGTTAACTTGGAGTAGAGCCATAAAGGTAACTGTGTCTCAGAAATATGGTTGCATTAATTTGTAATTAAATTCATGTAGATGAACCTAATATAGCAAATCCCTTGAATGGATCAAATTGTTTAAAACGAATGTGACTTTATGTGGAGTGAGATCTGCACAGATTTTAAAGAATAAAATAACAAAATCATGACATACTTAACAAATTCAGAAAAGCAATGAATAAGGACAATATTATCCAAATTGAGAACGAATTCCTACTGATTTAACAAGAAAAAATATGCAAATAATAAAAGCTGAGCAGTGTACATGAGTGTATATAGCTTTAAACTACTCCACATTACACTTTGTAGAAGACTGAATGTGGGTAATCTAAAGGAGAATATCAACACATGATATAAATGAAATTAAAAATCTCATGAAAAGAGAGAAGTATTTTCTGGAAAATAATAGCTTAACAAATGGTGGTCAAAATCTTTCTAGTACTGACAAAATTGCATACTTATTTATTTAGATCCAAAAAAAGACCCCAGTTACTCAAGCTGATTTGAAATTTTGGCAAAGTAGCAGGATACATCTGTAACATTATTATGGATGTTGACTCTGGCGTGGAATTCATTTCCTCTTTGATCTGACAAATGAATAAATGAAAGAACATAACTTCTCCAACTAAATATCAAGACCTAATTAAACATATCACCAGAAAAGTCATGATGTAAGCCGTATTGCAGCTGGGGTAAAAGAAAAATCAGTCATAGTGATTCTGTATTTATTGTAAATGTTGATGTTTTTCATAAATTATTTCCTTTACTTTGCATTTTTAAAACATTGTGTTACATGATGTATATCTTGGTAACTAATTTTGGATGCCTCCTTAAATTTTGTTCTGAGTATAATGTCTCTCTTCAGTTCCTAACCCATGAAATGATGTTGATTCCAAAAACATTCTAATAACCACTGTTTATAATACACAAAATCTCATAAGCACAACACCTGTAAGCATTGATTAACATTTTGATACCAGGGTCTCATGACTTTTGAGGACAATCTGCATGAGTTACATTGTACCTAGATTCCACAGCCTAAATTTAGCCACTGCTAAAAAATGTTTATATCTTTATTTGTCACCCATCAGAGATTAAATCTGAATATAAATCCTCAGGAAAATGATAAAGTAAGAATTTAGATTTTCTGGATATAAAGTAAACAAAATGCAGCATAGAGTAACTCATTGGTTTAAAGTCAACCTATTTCACCAAAACAGTCTAATCATTACCTTACAATGTGTATTATTCTCATGAAGGGAATGGGGAATATGAGAAGAGGACTAAACAAGCACTGTCTTCAAATATATATAATTTGGATTTATCTCTATATTTCGCTATAAACATTTATGATAAAAAACTGTTTGAATAATTGATTTATAATATATCCTAGTTTCATATACCAAATTACATTCAGAAAATGGGATATAACAATTAACTAAAGAAAGTCCTGGTAGAAAAAATGGCACCCCTATACTATGTGACACCCAATTCTGAGGTGTTTCATTATGCCTCCATTTAATAAATGTGATTGTTTAAAAGTATCATAAAGTACTAATTAAAATTGATCAGGGTATTATAATCTAATTGTTTCCAATTTTATCCGAGAATCATTTATGAACTTCCCATTCAATCATGACATACATCACATTCCATTGGATTCATATGGATAGGAATGAGTTTCTTAGGATCTCCTGCCATTTGGAGGTGGCAGGACCAGGATTCAAACTGGGCTCCAGCTCCCAGCACTTCAACCCGAGGATAGGGAACTCACTGGGCTGCTCAAGAACATCAGCAAGACCAATGATTAGGCAGGCACCAGTGGCTCTCAGAAGTCCTCCTTGATACTTACAAGGTTGTGATAGGAAGATCATGGTCAAAGTCACTCAAGGCAGAAAAGTCCTTGAGAGCCCTGTCCAACAGCAGGGCTAACAAAGCCAGAAGTATAGCCATATGACTCCAGTGTTAGAGGGCTAGCCTTAAGTAAAGCAGCTCACGGACTGTGCCCAGATCTTGAGTTCAAGTTCCAGGAGTGTCAACAAACAGACATACACAACAATCTGTGCAGCCATCTGCCTAAAGCAGGTCACCCTCAGCAGCCTTTATTTACATTCTATTATGAGGCCAATGCAGGAACAGTCACAAACCAGGCTAGGGAAGAGAAGATCAGGTTTCTTAGAAGTAACAAGTATTCAGAAAATTAAAATTGGGGGCATAAAATGGTAGCATACTTATGTAAAAACTACCATTAAGAAAAAGACGAGGGGGATGGGAATGTGGATTAATGAGAGAGTGCTTGTCTAGTATGCAAGAAGCCCTGGGTTTGATTCCTCAGTAGCACATTCAAGAAAAAGCCAGAATTGGTCTTGGATGTCAGGAGGAAAGAAGGGAACACTCCCCAGTCATGAGGTCTTCTGCAGTGTGCCAGGACACCAACATGGTCTTCACACAACCACAGAGCAGGAAGACTGTCTCCCACTTCTCAGGCAGCCGAGGGCCCCAGAGTCAACAGGGCAGAGCCAGGTTCTAACTCAGGTGCTTGGAGCAAGAAGAGAGAGGGCCCTGCCTCTCCTTGGACTGGGGATTTGCATTAATGATGTGGAGAATGAAGGAAGGAGAATGGACTGGCACAGGTAGAAGAAGGGCCTTCAAATCTGACAGATGGAGAGTCAAAAACCCACTCCCTAAGACCAAAGAGCAAGGCTCTCTATTGTTAACCTAAGGATAGCCTGAGTTTCCTGTCACCTGAGGGAGGAAGTTTAATTAGTCGTTGTTTGAAGAGGCTGATAAAAGCCTCACCCTGGTGTAACTCTGACAAATATTTCAGGTTTCCCCTCATTGCTGGCCGCATCTGGAATGAAGTGGTTTTGCAGCTCACTTCCCTGTTGAGTGTGTACATTCTGCCTCCTAATCCTGTAGGCCTAAGTCTCTTTGCCTAGTCTGGCTTTTGAAACTGTTTTCTTCCTTCAAATGTTGTTACACTGGAGTTCTTCCTGCTAACAAGACTAGGGCTTGGAAGCTGAGAATTTCATTTGAACCCAGGATTGGTCAATGATGTTTATTTCCTGCATTTATAACTCAAGAACTCTAAGAAAATTTAGAGTGCAAGCAAATTCTCATTACCAAGGGAGACACAGGAAGCTCTTGAACATCTGACCTTTCAGTAGTAGAAGTCAGAGTGTCATACACTTTCCAACCCTGGATGGCTTCATCCTGTGATCCTCAGACTTCAGGCTCCTGAGCTAGAGTGATGGGCATGAGCTACTGGTGCACTCCTAGGTTCAGAACTGTAATAACTTTTGCATTACAAGTCAACTGCTTATCACAAAGGGCTTGGGCAGCATATTAGGCCTTTCTACATTGGACCTCTCAGAACCATAGAACACAAGGTTATAATGCTAGACTCTGAGAGGCTGTGCATATGGATGGGCTACACTTGAACCTTGAGCTCTAACTCCAATTCTGGTGTACGTGCACAATCATTTTTCCAAAGAATGTTCTAATTAACAAAAAGGAAAAGTACTTTGCTTAACCCTCACTTTTTTTCCAGTTTTGTGTCTCAAACTCAAGCCTGAGCACTGTCCTTGAGCCCATCAGCTCAAGGCAAACTCTACCAATTGACCCACAGCACCACATGTGGTCTTTTTGTGATTCATTGGAGATAAGAGTCTAACAGGTGTGCATGCCTAAGCTGTCTTTGAACTGTGGTCTTCAGATCTCAGCCTCTTGAGAAGCTAAGGTTCCTGTTGTGAGCTACAGGCTTCTGGCCTCTTGTTTTTGCCAGACCTGGGGCTTGAACTAAGGGCCTGGGTACTGTCTCTGAGCTCCTTTTTCTCAAGCCTAGCGCTATACCACTTGAGCCACTCCACAGCTTGCGGGTTTTTCTGAGTATGTGGCACTGAGGATTCAAATCTTACCATTCATGCATGCTGAGCCAGCTCTCTACAACTAAGACACATTTCTAGCCCCACCCTTACAAATTTATTCCTCAACTTGACTATCCCCAAGAAAAGGCTTCTGAGTATAAATCATCTAAAAATTTCCTATAGGAAGGTTCTAAAGAAAAAGAAGACAAAGTTCATACTTGGAAGAGACTCTAAACATGTGAAGACTGTGACAAATGCTTCCATTTAATTATGTATCATGTTTTAACACTTAATAAAATATTAATGAAAAACCAGTCAAGGTCTTAAATTATTGTGTATAAATTTATAATAGATATACAACATGTACTAAATATTATGTTATAATACTAAATAAAATAAACAATAAGTAAATGAAAAGTAAAAAATAAAATACAAAATCAATAATAAAAATTATAATATGTAATAAATATACATATGTAAATATATATTATATATTACACATATGTAGAAATAGTTTTTCCATTGCAGGGCCTTCATTCAGACGCTGGGAACTCTAGCCTGATTTTTTTTTCTTCAAGGACAGTGAGCTTTGCCTTCACCCATGGTGCAAAATAGTTACCTGGATGGTGAGGTCAAATACCAGCAATGATGGAAATACTGGCTCCAGTTACAAGACAGTGACTTAATTTTTTTTAATGGAAGCAGTTATGTTTATTCAGTTACATACTGAACATTTTTTAAAAACGCAGTGTAGAATTTTGGACATCGATTCAGACACCTTGCTCTTACCCCCAAAATGCTTGTCTGAGCTCTACTTTTTTTCATTTTTTATTGTAAAAATGTTGCACAGAGGGGTTACATTTAAATGAGCACGGTAATGAGTACATTTCCTATTGAGCATTGTTGCATCCTCCTTTGTTTTCCCCCTACCATTCCTTCCCTCCCATCTCTACAAGTACTCCCTCTGCCGAGCTCAGTGACTTAATTTTTATTTTTGGATTTGCACTAGGTTTGAACTCAAGTAGTGGCAAATCCTCACTTTCCCTCACATTGCTACATATTTACCAAGACCCTAAGTTCAAATCCCAGGTTAGGAAAGAAAACTGGTAGAAATTCAAAACAAGGACTTTATTTCTTATTTAATATAGATAAATAATTAATTAATGTTTTTATGTATTCTTTATTTTGCCAACACGGGGCTTGAACTAAGGTCATGGCAACTCTGACTCAGCTTCAATCGCCCTAGATTGGGGCACCCTCGGACCTATAGTCAATCCAGGGATCCTAGGCCCAGAGGGCTTTCAGGAAGAAAAAATATGTAGCCTAGCACAAAAAGTGGCAAGCTGCAGAGGGCTGAGGGTTTTACATTTTTTTTCTTTGCACAGTGACCATCCTGGGACTGAATAACATGGCTGAAAAGTGGACCTGAACTGCCATATCTGAAGGCTGGCTTGCTATCAGGGAATCCATAGGCCAACCTTTGAACATAGGCCCCGGGTTCAAATCCCAGAACTGACACCTACCAGTGGCAAGAGATCACAAAAAAATTCGTTCCTATGCATAGGAATACCAATTGAAAGAGTAGCTCATTCTTCGGTATAGTCTAAAATTGGATGCAATAATCCTAGGACGCTGATTGAACTTAATTAATAGGTTATTATGCATGAAAGGAATACTATTCCTTCAATGGCGATATAATAAATGCTTAAGAGTTGGTAGGAATGTAGTAGGTGCCATTCAATCATAGATAGACGGCTCTGATGCTCCTTACTAATATATATTTATTTGTATACCACACTCTGCTTATCCTTGCATCACTGTTTTGGTCAATCCTGGGGTTCTGTCTCAGTATCTGGGAACCACTTCACAGCTTCATTGCCTAAAGGCTGCCATGCTGACACTCATCCATTCATGAATTGGGCTGGCTAAACCCTGAGTTCAGATCCCAGTACTGCCAAAAATTTAATCTTGGAGTATGAAGCCAAGTGTGACACAGGTTTTCCTTTTCTGTGAGAGTCCTGGGAGTCAGGCATGATGGAGAATATATTTACAAATCTGGATGCTGTGATAGGATGTAAACAATGTAATAAATGTTAGAGGGGTCATCAGAGTCAATGAAATAAATGATAAGTCAATGAATAAAACAAGTAATAAAATGAATAACCACACCCAACAAAATATGGACTGACTATGTGTATGGAAGTATAAATCCTATCTTTAAAATGGATATAAGGAGTATGTTTTCCAGCTCTTAGGCTTGAATTCAGGCCTAGGGAACAGGCCTGACTTTCTTGTCTTCAAGCATGCTCAGATTCCCTTCCGTCATGGTGCTGCATATATACCCAGACCTTGAGTTCAAATCCCAGACCTGGCAGAAAAAATGTCATGAATTGCAAACCAAGGAACTAAATATATTTTTTTAATTGAGGGCTATTGGAGAAGCCATTGTCCCACACTACAACATAAGCCTACAGTTCGAATATAGTCATTACACTTCCAGATGGTGGGAGATCCTAAGAAATTCGTTCCCATCCACAGGAATAATGATGGAATGTTATCGATATCACAGTTGAATGACATGCTCATGAATGACACTTGTACACAATTAGACTTCATGATTTCAGTCGGCTGATTGATTTTATTTAATATCTTATGAAACATTAAAAGAATACTATTTCTCACACTGATTTACTTAATAGTTTATTAAAGATAAAAATAATAACATTAATTAAATGGAGACATAATAAATACCCAAGAATTGGTAGGAATGTAGTCTATATAACTGAACAATTGATAAACATCTCTTGCACTCTGTAAAGATATATATATATATATATATATATATATATATATATATATATATATATATATATATATAAAAATTAGTGTACTACGATCTGTGTGTCAATCTGTTCTTATTTTGTCAACCCCTGGTGCTTTATCTCAGATCCTGGGAACTGCCTATCAGCTCAATTTGTTCCAGGATGGCATGCTAACACACACACATTCATGAATTTGGCCCTGTGGGCCTTGAGTTCAGATGCCATAATGCCCAAACAATGAATCATGAAGTAAGAAACTGATGGTAACACATGTTTTCTTTTTCTGTGAAAGTCCTGGGTGTCAGGTATAAGTGAAATACATATGCAGATCTATATCCTATTTAATCAATGTAACCAATGTTCTATGTAACATATTAGTCAAAAAAATAAACAGTCAATACATGTTGTGTCTTTGTTTGCCCCCGAAAGATGTATGGGGCCTGGGAATGGTAAGTGTGCCACTCGTCGGTTCCCCCGTTCCCTTAGACTGGGAGACATTCACACACAATGGGGAGTCAAGTCAAGCAAGAACTCATTTACTACCACACAGAAAGCATCTTTTAAAGGGAAAAACTGTGAGGCATGGAAGGGGAGGGAAAGGAACCAACCAATCACTGTAAAGGTCACACCCTATCATGCGCCTAAGCTTTATCCAATCAGATTTTAAGGTAAACAATTGGGCTGTGCCCACTCAACTTCCTCTCAACACCATCTTTGCTGCCCATGTTCCCCACAAACACATGAATAAAACAAAAATTAAATGAATAACTACACTGAATGCAATATGGTGTCAACCTATGTATGTAAATATAAATAATATATTTAAAATGTACACAAATAGGATGTATTCTTGTGCTGGGGATTGATTTCAGACCTAAGGAACAGACATGAATTTCTTGACTTCAAGAAGGTTAGCTTTCCGTTTCCACACAGTGCAACAGAGTTAACCAGACTATGAGTTCCAATCCAGTCCTAGCAGTAAAAATGGCACCTTTATACTATGTGACGCCCAATTCTTAGGTATTTCATTATGCCTCCATTTAATGAATGTGATTGTTTAAATACTTCATGAAATATTGATTAAAATCGATCAGTATCCTATAATATAATTGTGTATAATTTTATCCTAGAATTATTTAAGAGCTGCCCATTCAATCATAACATACATAACATTCCCTTGGTATTCATATAGATAGGAATGACTTTCTAAAAATCTCCTTCCATTTGGAGTTGGCAGGACAAGGATTCCAACTGTGGGCTCCAGCTCCCACCATTTTAACTCAAGGATAGGGAACTCACTGGTCTGTCCAAGAACAGCAAGACCAATGATTAGGCAGGCACCAGTGGCTCTCAGCAGTCTTCATTGATATTTACAAGCCTGTGATAGGAGGATAATGGTCAAATTCACATTGGCAGGAAAGTCCTTGAGATTCCTGTCCAACTTCAGTGCAAACAAAGCCAGAAATAGAGCCATGTAGCTCCAGTGGTAAGTGGCTATTCCTGATCGAAAGCAGCTCACAATACACACACACACACACACACACACACACACACACACACACACACACACTGCAGTATAATCATCTATCTGTTTATATATTGGCCATTCCTATGGGTTGATCTCAGGTCCTCAAATTTGCCCGCCAACTTCTCTTGCATCAGACTGGCGTGCTAACAGTTACCCACTCACGAAGTGGCCTGCTAGCCCTTGAGTTCAAGTCACAGAACTGCCAAAAACTTAATCCTGGGGAAAGCCAATTGCCCCACTTGGTTTCTTTATCAGTGAAATTTCTGCGACTCAGGAATGATGTAGAATACATAGGCAAATCTATGTCTTATGTAATAGGATGCCAAAAATATTATATTTTAATCATATTCACTAAAATATATAAGAAACAAAACACAAAATAAAAAGAATATACTAACTGCAATATGCAGTTAGTATACAGTAAAAATGTGTAGGTCAATAATAATCATGTACTTAAAATATGTAAATATATTATTTTTTTGAGTGCCAAGACTTGAATTCAGGCCCTAGAAACAGGCCTGACTTTCTTGTCTTCCAGAATGGTGATCTTCCCCATCCCCCACAGTGCTGCAGATTTACCCAGACCCTGAGTTCAAATCCCAGGCCTGCCAGAAAAAATGACATGAATTCTAAGCCAAGGAACCTCATAATTTTTTAAAATATTTTTAATGTATGTACATATGTATGTATGTATGTATGTATGCATTCATGCATGCATGTATGTATGTATGTATGTATGTATGTATGTATGTATTTTTCTTTTGTCAAGCACAGGGCTTGAAATCAGGTCATGGCAATTCTGCCTCAGCTTTCATCACTCTAGCCTGTGGTGCAGCCACTGGACCCATAGCCGAACCTGGGTTCCTGAGACTCAAAGGCTGACAAGAAAAAAAATAATTAATGAGACACAGAAAAAAAAAAATAAAAAAAGAACTGGCAACTTGCAGATGGCTACCGGTTTTACATTTTTCTTCTTTGCAAGGTGACCATCCTGCAACTGAATGACACGGTTGAAGAATGTTGGTAACTTGGCATTGCTGAAGGCTGGTGGGCTACCAGGGAAGCCATAGGCCTACATGGAAATATAGTCCCTGTGTTTGAAGCCGGGTCCTGACCCTTACCAATGGAGGGAGATCCTAAGAGTCTCCTTCCTATTCATAGGAATACCGATGGAAGATTATGAATGGCAAGGTTGAATTAGTTGTTTCTGAATACTACTATATAAATAGAGTGATTTTAGGAGGCCAATGGATTTTAATGAATATTTTGACACATTCAAAGAATACTATTAATTACATGGACACAATAGTTTCAGGACAGTGGTTGATTTAACTAATAATTAAGGATGAAAACAATAATATTAATTACATGGAGGTATACTAAATACCCAAGAATTGATAGGAATGTAGCCTATGTAACCGAATAATGTATAGACATCTCTGGCACTCTATAAAAATCAATATTTATTTGTGTACTACCATCTGCATGTCTATTTATTCTAATTTTGTCAACTCCTGGAGCTGGATCTCAAGTTCTGGAAATCCTTGTCAGCTCAATATGCCTCAGGCTGGCATACTGACACTCATCCATTCATGAATTAGGCCTTGTAGGCTGTGACTTTAGATGCCAGCACTCACAAAAATTGAATCATGGAGTAAGAAGCCCATGGTGACACATGTTTTCCTTTTCTGTGAAAGTCCTGGGTATCAGGTGTGAAATTTCATACATAGGCAAATCTATATCCTATGTAATAAACGTAATAAATATTTCATGTGTAATATATGTCAATAAAATAAATGGTAAGTAAATGAATAAAACAAAAATAAAATGAATAAGTACACTATGCGCAATATGGGATCAACATAAGGGGTTCGATTTCAGGGCCTGGGAAGTGCCTGGCAGCTGAATTGGCTAGAGGCTGCTGTTCTGACAGTCAGCCATTCATGAATTGAGCCTTCTAGGGCCTGAGTTAGATCCCATCACTGCCAAAAAATGTAATCTTGGAGTGGGAAGCCAAGCATGACACATGTTTACTTTTTTTTTGAAAGTGCTCGGTGACAGGTAGTATGTATAATTCAGATGCAAACCTATATGTAATATATGCAAATCTATATGTAATAGGATGTTGTAAATGTAAAAAATGTCATAGGTGGAAGAATTGTCACTACAATAAATGAAAAACAGATATAATTAGTAGTGAATCATTCTAGGATGAAATTAGACACAAAAACTATAGGATGTGGATTAAGTTTAATATTTTATTAAGTATTACCAGAATAAAAATTGCATGGAAACATAAATACCTAATAATTGGTAGTAACACATGATGCATAATTTAATAATATATAGATATCTCTCTCATTCTATAAAATATGAAATTATGTGTATGGCTATATGTACATATGTGATAAACAATAACAAAATATTGATTAATTTAGTTAATGCTTTATTAATTGTTAACTGGGACACATCATTAAATGGAGACAGAATTTAATAAGTAATAATTGGTAGTAATATCTATAATTAATAATATATAGACATCTTTATGTGTATATAATGCTTATATACATCAATCTCTATCTATTTATACCTCGTTCACTCCTGGGGTTTGGTGGTTGACTGCACACCTAGTGAGCATGAAGCCCTGGGTTCCATTCCTCAGTGCCACATAAACAGAAAACTCAGAAGTTCTGCTGTCTTTCGATCAATTGAGTTCTACCCTTGAGCACAAATGCTTAGGGACAGTGTCAAAACCCTTACTCAAGCCCCAGGACTGCCGCCAAAAAGAGGTATAATGTTCTAACTGCAACTATAAAAGGATAGGACTTCAAATACCACATGACAGAGCAAGCTAGGAGTCTGGTGCTGACAGCTGCCACCTAACCTGACTTAGCAAGATATAAACTGCTGCAACCCAGCTCCATGGGTTACCCCCATCATCTTGGCTTACCCTGGCTTACCCCTGATATACTGGCCGCTCTGGGGCTTTAATACCTGGCAGGAAGTCTGCTAGACTCTTTGAAATATGGCTCAAAGTGGTAGAGTTCTAGCCATGTGCAAATGTTATTAGAACAATAATATCCCCAAGCTTTAAGCTCAAGCTCCATGACTAATCCCCTCCCCAAAAAAATCCCACTATACTGTTAGGTGTGAACTTGTGTGGTTTGTGAAATGTTCCTCAAAGAATGGTGATATTGATTAGAGCGCCCTCAGTCTAATGAGAGCTTGTGGGACAGAGCTATGTGCGGAGTCCTCCATAGGGTACTCTGTGCTGAGTCCTGCACATGGTGCTATGTGCTGTGTACTTCACAAGGTGCAGTGTGCTGAGTCTTGCATTGGGTGCTGGGTTCTGAGTCTTTCACAGGATGCTGTGTGCTGAGTCATGCAAAGAGTGCCATGTGCTGTGTCCTTCACCAGGTACAGTCTTTAATTGGGCCCTTGTAAGATCTCCCCACTGAGATGATTATGCAGACAAGAATATTGAGGCTCAGATATGTCTCCATGACAGGGACAAAATTACGTATTACTGAAGACTAGTGAGTTGTCTACTTCAGACAATTGTTCTGTTTTGTTTTTTCTGTCATGAACCTTGAAATATGGACCTAAGCTCCGACCCTTACCTCTTGGGTTCATGATTAGCACTCCACCGCTTGGAGCCATGGACCCCATTCCAGCAGATGCCACAGCCTAGGGGTCTATAGCTGAGGTCTCTCATCCTGCCTTCTCAGGCAGTTGAGATCTGAGGACCTGGGTTCCAAATTATCCCAGAAACAAAAGGTCCCATGAGCCTATTATCTCCAATTCACCACTAAGAAACCTGAAGTGGAAGCTAGGTGCTTGTCACTCATGCCTGTCATCCTAGCTACTCAGGAGGGTGAGATCTGAGGATCATAGTTCAAAGCCAGGCTGGGCAGGAAAGTCATTGAGGCACTTAGCTCCAATGGGCCACCAGAAAAGCTGAAATGGTGTTTGGCTCAAGTGGTAAGCACAAGAATTGAGCTGAAGAGTTCAAGGACAGCACCCAGTCCCAGACATCAACTCCTACAATAATAATAAAAGAGAGAAACAAACTAACAAACCTGAAGGTTAGGGCTTGGAATGTGCCTTAGGGGTAAAGTGCTTTACAAATATGAAACCCTGGGTTTGATTTCTCAGGACCACAACAGTAAAAAAGGCCTGAAGAAGCTCTGTGGTTCAAGTGGGAGAAGGCTATGATTGTACAAGAGAAACTAGGTACAGTGCTCAGGTCCTGAGTTCAACCTCCAAGAATGGTGTATGTGCCCGTGCCCCTGTGTGCCCGTGTGCATACACATGCACACACACAGAGAGAGAGAGAGAGAGAGAGAGAGAGAGTGAGAGAGAGAGAGAGAGAGAGAGAGAGAGAGAGAGAGAGAGAGAGAGAGAGAGAGAGAGAGAGAGAGAGAGAGAGAGAGAGACTAAAAGTAATGCTGTTACCCCAAATGGTTAAACACCGGGCTTCTGCACTGAGCTCATGGTCAGTACCCTGGCCCCGTGTTCAACCCCAAAACCTAGCCACCCAGGGCCCAACTAGGAGAGGTCAAATGTTTCAAAACCTGATGAGATTCACCAGCCCTAGATGATAGGAAGCTTTGTGATATCCGATATGTGCTTGGATTTCCCAAGCTTCCAGAAACCTAGAAAAAACATCACAGGCCCATCATCATTGGTAATGAAACATTTAATTAAGTTCAGTGCCCTAGTTGTCTGCCAGCAGGACTCTTGAGCACTGTATCTGAACAGCAGAATATAGTCTCACAAAGGAAGGATAAGTGCACAGGACTTGGCCTGACACAGGGGGTGGTAAAAATGAAGGCTTCCTAGCAAACCAGAGCACTGGGGATAGAGATAGTTTGGGGTACAAAGTGACCTTTTTCTCCTGACCTTCAGAGCCTGCCCAAAATCATCCTCACTATCTGACCCAGATGGAGTTGTTTGTTACACAGCTGTACAGGAGTGAGGTCTTTTGTCTGCCTGTCCAGACAATGAGAGAGACTTCTTCCAGCAGGCCTGGGATGCAGAGAAACCCTCAGGCTACACTGGGAACAGTGAGGGGAACCCTGGATTATGCACTGTCATGAAAGCAGTCTCTGCTACTAAATCATTTTATTGAATACAAATTTCCTAGCTTGGTGCCATTCATCATAACTACTGTGGAGCTTCACCTATAGGAATGCATCCATACATACCAAAATACATGGAGATACAGGCTATTTTTGAGAAGGCAGTTCCTGGGGTTGAACTATGAGCCTAGACATTGTCCCTGAGCTCCTTTTGCTCAAGGGTAGTGCATTAACTTTGAATCACAGCCCAACTTCTGGGTTTTTCTGTGATCTCTTAGAAATAAGAGTGTCGTGGATTTTGCTATGCTGGCTGGATTCAAACTCAGATTCTCTACACCTCAGCCTCCTTAGGATCTGGGATTACAGTGAGAAGCCACAGGCACCTTCTTTCTTTTCTTCTTCATTTTTTAATCTGGACAATCTGACTTCTTAACAGGGTCATTCCAACGGTTTGAATTTATGAATTAACTACCCAATGTTCTTTATAGCTGTTTTCTCTGAGAAGAATTTTCTCTCCTCATCTTCTCCTCTCGGTCACAGGTTTGAAGCCAAAAGTTAGAAATGAGTGTCACAGGATGTGGGAGCAAATGTCCACAGGACACGCCAGTTCTGTCACTTAGCATTGAGCTGCAGTGAATTTGTTGTCTCAAGCTGAGAGGACCAAAAGCTGGAGCGATCCTCAAACTGTCTTCATTGCTCCTTTTGTTTATAAAATGATCTAATAATTATGAGCGTTGTGTGTCTCCAACTTTAAGTATCTACATGTTTCTCTTTTTCTCTAGTGCCTCTCGAGGTTTAGACTAAGGGTTTGTGTGGAGGGGCTCCTTGGTGTATTCCTGAAGAAAGTCGCTTGATTCCTGTTCACGAGATTGCCATTCAAATTCAGCTTGAGCAGAAATTCTGTGAGACTCTTATCTCCAATAAACCACCAGAAAACCAGAAGTGGAACAGTGGTCCAGCGAGTAGAGCTCCAGCTTTAAGAGAAAAAGATGAGCAGGATTCACAGGTCTGACCATGAAGGAAAGCCTGGGAGAAGCTTATGTCCAATTAATGACCAGATGGCTGGAAGTGGAGCTGTGGCAGTGGTAAATCCTCAGCCTTGGGAAAAACAGCTGAGGAATGCATCAGGCACTGAGTTTAAGCACTAGTATGGCCACAAAAATTTTCAGTGCCCTACCTACTTATTCTGTATACTACCTCCCTGAATGCAAACAGACCTTATGCAATGCTTCTCCTTTTATTTACTAATTTATTTTTCAGATATGCTCCTTGTGTATACTGAATCATTCTCTTCATTTCAGGCCCATGGCTTTTCTCTTCCAGGGTTCCAGCCCTAGGTACTTATATGATACACTGACGCTCTCAGCAGCCTTTATTTAGATTTTATTATGAGGCCAATGGAGGAACAGTAAGAAACCAGGCAGGAGAAGAGAAGATCAGGTTTCGTAGAAGTAACCAGTATTCAGAAAATTAAACCTGGGGATGTAAAATGGCAGCATACTTATGTAAAAAACTACCATTAAAAAAAGATGAGGGAGCTGGGAATGTGGATTATTGAGAGAGTGCTTCTCTAGCATGCAAGAATCCCTGGGTATGATTTCTCGGTAGTACATACACAGAATAAGCCAGAATTGGGACTGTGGCTCAAGTAGTAGAGTGCTACAGACAGTGCCCAGGCCTTGAGTTCAACCCAAGAACTGGCAAAGATATACCGAGGTGTTGGGACTTCATCTGTCCCACAAAAGAAGGACAGGGTACGAGGAAAGGTCAGTGCAGCGCTCACCCATTCCCTAGCCTCCCTCATCCTGGGAGACAATCAGACACAGCGGGGAGCCAAATTAAGCAGGAAGAAAAACTCGTTTATTAACAGAGAGCAGCACTTTTTAAAGCCAAAAAGGGCCGTTGGTGCCACGTGTGACTGCTGCTCACCACAGTGACTCAGGGCCCAGTGGCAGGATGCCTGCCCTGTGCCCTGAGAAGTCCCACCTGGGAGAGCATCTGTCCTGCCTCCAGGCCAGTTCAGGCCTGCCATTGTACACAACAACCCTTGTTTCCTCCTCTAACAAGCAGCTCAATAACCAACCACCATGGGAACCCAGTCTGAGAGGCACAGGCACAATGAAGGGGAAGCTGCCAAAGCAAGTGTTTGGAAAG
Organism: Dipodomys merriami; assembly: GCF_024711535.1. Lineage (NCBI taxonomy): Eukaryota > Metazoa > Chordata > Mammalia > Rodentia > Heteromyidae > Dipodomys > Dipodomys merriami. Next base: position 587,386 of record NW_027206073.1, read on the forward strand.
GAGCAGAGATCACAGCAGGCAAAGCAGCCATGAGGATGTGTCTGCAAGGAGTCCTTAGCTGGGTTCAGGAAAGAGAGGCAAGCGCATGTGGGCGGGGCACTGCCATAACCAATTTGAACATCTAATAAAGCTGCCTCTGGTGGATAGATGGCTTCTGATTTGACATCGGCAAAAGAATAAGGGGCTGCAAATTCAATGAATAGTCTCTGCCCAGAGAAACAAGGTCAAACGCTTAAGTTTCTGCACTTCCAGTGGTTCCTGGTATCTCCAGCTGAGTGGACATCTTTCTGTGGCCAGTAGGTGCCACGCCACCTTCTGCGGAGTCTGTGTGAGAGATCTTGTTAGACAAAGAGCTTCAAGGAAGCATGCCTGCAGGAAGGGGGTGTTGGTTTCTTTGTTGCTTTGTATGTCCCTCCACCCCCACACACACTATAACCCCTGCTTTCACTTATTTGATGTCGGTATAATTAGTGGAGGGGAATGGCAAAAAGCAAATCGTTTAAATAGGGATACGAGTGGACCAATTGCAACAATGAGATGTACAAGTCCTTATGTCGAAAAACGAACTTTACCACTTGGGGGGGGGAAGGAGAACTCGGTGGGGGAGGTGGGGTGAGATGGGAAAGGCTATGCAGGGGAAACAAAAGAGAAGGCTACAATGCTTGATAAGAAATGTACTCATTATCTTGCCCATGTAAATTTAAACCCTCTGCATAGTATTTTTACAATAATAAAAATATTAACAATGCACATAAAAAAGAAAAAAGAAGGGAAGGCTATGTTGCTTCATGGTTCAGAGTTTTAGTTGATCTTGGCTGAGAGACAATAGCCAAGATTAACACATGATGGTGATTTTGGAGCAGAGAGAGAACTCCTGAACAAGTGTGTTTCTCATTTTCCCTCCTTTGATTCTAAGTTCTAAGACTTCAGGATAGTGCACGATCAGCATGTGTTTTTCCAGTTTACCTAAATTTCTCTGGGAACTCAGTCTCCCATACACCTAGTTGTGTATGTTATTGCTCTCCTGCATATTTTTCAATCCAACCAAAGTGACAATATGACTTAAACATTTCATTTGAAAGCAGCACCCAAACACATCTCCTTATACAAAAACGTTCCACTTTTGTCTCCAAAAGACATTCATGTTCAGACAGTAGCATAAATGGAGAGCTAACAGAATGCATTGCCCCTCTCCAAAACTCTTTGTAGCTTTGACTTCCAACACCATTCAAAATTCCAGCTTCAAAATGTCCACAGAGACTCAAAGAAAATTTTTAGCTGAGAGTTGCCATGAAAATAAAACAAAATAGGGCTGGAAAGGTGGCTCAGTGGTAGAGTACTTGCCTTGCATGCATGAGGCCCTGATTTCAATTCCTCAGCACCACATAAGCAGAAAACGCTAGAAGTGGGCACTGTGGCTCAAGTGGTAGAGTGATAGCTTGAGCGGAAATGCTGAGGGACCGTGTGCAGGCTGAGTTCAGGCCCCATGATCAACAAAAAAAAGTAAATATATTTTTTTATAAAAGCAAAACCAATTATATGCCAAGTATAAAGGCACATGCTTTTAATTAAAGCTACTCAGAGTGAAGACAGGAGGATCACAATTCTAGGGAAGCCTGAGTAAATGCACTAGACCCTATGTGGAAAACAAACTAGGATGGTCCAGGTTTAAGTGGGAGGGTGTTTACTAGGACAGTATGAAGCTTTGGTCCAAAAAAGAAGAGGAAGATAGGAAGAGAAGAAGAAGAGGAAACAAAGAGGTGGAGTAAGAGGAAGGAAGAAGAGGAAGAGGAGAAAAAGGAAGTATAGAAAGAGCAAAAATGAGGAGAAAGAAGAGAAAGGAAGAAGAGGAAGAGGTTGACAGAGAGGATGAGGAGCACCATATCTTCAATATATAATAACATAGTGTAAACATTCCTATTCCTAAACAAAAGAATTGGAGAAAAAGGAAAAAAATGGATCAGTAACTCAATTAATGGACAAAGAATTTGACTTGAAATTTGTTAATCGAACAATGTGTAAACAGACAAAAGCATTAGCACCTGTAAAATCACTTATAAAATAGAAATGAGATGTCATTTCATACTCACCAGAATGGGTAAAAGATGTGCATTAGAAGGTTTGACAAGGATGTAAAGAAATTGAAGCTCTCATACATTGTAAAATAGCACATTCATCTTGGAAATTAGTGTAAAAATTCCTCACAAATTTAGTTATAGAAATACCAAACAGCCTAGAAACTTTGTACAGCCTAAAAACTTTGTCTATAATTTTTATACACTTAAGTTCAAAACAGCAATATTATCCATGACAGCCAAAGGATTGAAAAAAAATTCACGCTGACCAATAGGAAAACAGATCACAAAACATTTTATACTCATGAAATAGCCCATTATCAAGTAAAAAAGAGAAATGGAGAATTGATATTAGTGGAAACACTGACAACAGGCTAGATGGAAAGAGCCAGAACAAAATAACAAATAAAATAATTTGATTATAATGAAATTTTTGAATTATCAAAATCAGGCATAACAGTTTCTTTGGGGTTGGAAGTCTAAGGAGAATTCATAATAGCTGCAGACAGGTATGAGATTTCTTTGTGAATGATGAATATTTGAGAATATTCCAAGGTGATGATGATTGAATATACTTTCAGAATACAAAGAATCCCTAAATTTTATAGAATTAATTTAACAAATATAAAAATTTTCAATTACACATAAAATGATTTTTAAAAGGGATACTAGATAATCTTTAACCAGCAAAAGTGTTCTACCATGAAAGTAGACATAGAATATAGCAAAGTGGTAGAAAGCAGGAGCACGTAAAAAAAAAAATCAATGCATATGCTACAAAATTAAGAAAAATCAGAGAATAAGTGGTTGGGAGAGATGAATGGAAATGTTAAAAAGGGATTAAAGTGATCAAGATGCATTGTATTCACAAATTACTTTATTGAATGGCAACTCCTTTCTTCAACTATTCAAATAAAATATTTTAAAAACTAGCAAAAATAATTAATTAAACAAAAATAAATGATGAATAGATAAATAAAATACAATAAAAATAAACTATAGATCTATAACAATATAGGCCAGAAATTTAAAACACAGACAAGAATAAAGTAGTTTTGTTGGTGCTTCTAGATATATAAGGTAGAAAATTTTGACTACATCTAATTTATTGAGTTCTTTTGTCAATGGCATTAATTATGCCAGTAGTAAAAATAATCATGAAGTTCTGAAATGAGCAACACAGTATCTAGGATATTACTAATTACTAATGCAAAGATAGATGCAAAGAAAGATAATGCAAAGAAAGATGGAATAGTATATGTTTGTATGATTAGATAAAATGTCAGAATGATGTCTGTATGTAACATAGATATCACAGAAATAAACAATAGAAATTTAAATGTATAAGCCAGGGTATTACAACATGATTACAGCAAGTAATTTATCTTTCTTTTTCTGGAAATGAGAGAAAAATAAAAGCAATAGTGCATAGTACAACAGTCAAAAACTACCAAAAGTGGTCAAAGTCACAAATACTACTTTTAATCCTATAATAGGAAGGTAAAGTCACCCTCAAAATCACGTGTGGGAAGATAAACTAAGACTGCACTGAATTCTCTATACTCACATTTATACAGTGAAACATGACCACACATTCTTTTAATAAACTCAGCACCACCTTATGTTTATTAACACCTGCCTATGTTTTTCTAAACTGAAAAACTGGACCAACATCATTGCATTGCATTGCTATAGATTAATTTAGTGTTAAATAAATTTGTTTGCAGAGTTTAAGCAAATGGTATGAATTCAACAGTACAGTACCAGAATTGTATTCAACATACCAATTTTTAGCTTATTTTTGGAATATGATCTTGTGTTTATACTTAGGCTTTCCTGGATTGAGATCTTCCTATCAAAGCTTTGTACATAGCTGAGATGACAGACAGATGCCAACTTGACTAGCAATTGAATGAGATGTGATCATTGTTAAGTCTACAGGGAACCTACCCCCTATGCCCATCTCCTTCACCAGTCTGAACCCAGTAATCACCTGAATGTCCATTAACTAACTGTGTGTCAGAAAAGGATCCTTGGATCTGAGATTACTTCCTCCAAGTCTATTTTCTATTGTGACTTACTCATTTTAATTTTTTTCCTGAAATAGTCCAGGGGCTTAAAATAAGGATCTATGCACTCTCCTGAGCTTAATGTTGGATCAAAAGGCTAATAATCACCATATATGACAAAGCTTATATTAAAATGAAATGGTAAATTAATATATATGATAAACTGATAAGAGAACCTACTAATGCTTGTGTGTGTGTGTGTGTGTGTGTGTGTGTGTGTGTGTGTGTGTGTGTTTTATAAGAGCACACTTTTAATACTCTATTCACTATAAACAGTAGAAAATTATCTAGGATGTTATTTTTAGGATAGTAAGTTCTGTAGAATCGGTGACATAAGCTTCCACATTCCAGGATCTTGAACGTATTCTGTTCTTGTTTGTTGAACCATGAGCTTTGAAAGCAAACTCTCCTATATCTGAATTGCCAACAGGGAAGTAGCAATCTAACACTACATACATATCATTGAATCTCAAGGTAATAGTTTTTTTTTCCACATCAATAAGATAATTACAAAGGGATGAACACACAACAATTAAGTATCTAGAGTGAAAGGGAAACAAAAAAGTAAGCTTTTTTTGGGGGGGTGGGTCCAGTCGTGGGGCCTGAACGCTGGGCCTGGGTGCTGTCCCTCAGCTCTTCAGCTCAAGGCTAGTACCTACCACTTGAGCCATAGCACCACTTCCGGCTTTTTTTCTGCTTATGTGGTGCTCAGGAATCAAACCCAGGGCCTCATGCATACAAGGGAACGCTCTAACACTAGGCCACCTTCCCAGCACCAAAAGTAAGCATTTTTTAACTCCATATGATAATTTCACAGGGGATGAAAGAACTACAATTAAGTATCCAAAAAAGAGCCATCACACCTTCACAGCATCCTGTTATATTGTTACAATTGGTAGCTCTTGTTAACTTCTCAGTATGCCTAATATATAAATTAAGCTTTGCCATAGTTATTATTGTGAATCTCTTAGCCTATCATAGTATTCTGTTCATTTGTAGACCCCCAAAAGATGACTTACTTCTTCTATTTAAAGACATGCCTTCAGCTTTAGTGTTCAACCATGCATTTTCAGTCTTCTCAATTATTAACAGCTCTTTTTCTGAGTATATGTTTTTTCCCCTTGTTTAGGAATTGGTACTGAATGTTAAAGAATCCAATCTAATAGAAAATGTAAACACCCCTATGCTCTAGGAGAGAGGTGTTTGTTTTTTTTTCCTCCCGGGATGGATAACAGGACCTATTAATAAAAGGCTGCTCTAGAACTTTGTGTCACTGAAACTAGTACTGCTTTATTGTTCTAGCTGTTCCTGGGGCTTGAACTTAGGGCATGAGCTCTGTTCTTATGGGATTTTTTTCTTCTACCACATGACCACAACTCCACTTTGGTGGTTAATTGGAGATGAGAGTCGCTTGGATTTTTTTGTTCGTCCTGGCTATGCATTATCCTCAGAACTCAGCTTGCTGAGTAGCAAGGATTACTGGTAAAACAACAGTGCCCACTGCTTTAAGTGTTGATTTTTATTGTTATTCTGAGCTCCAACTCCTTTCAGGGTGAAAAGCAGTCACTGGGGACTCAGTTTTGCATGGGTTTATTTGTATAGCAATTTTTAAATATTTATTTGCTCTCTTGTTACATTGTTGCTACTTTATCTTACCTTCATTTAGTATTGGTGTCTACATTTTACATTTTATTATTACCAACATATTTCATGAAAAAATGGGATTACTGCACCGAGAAATTCAAATTAGTACAGTATTAGTGGTTTGCCTCATTTGAGGAAGTTTCTCTGCCATAGAGTTCCCAACACATAGAGATTGTCTTCACTTAGAACACCAGGCTACCACTGAAAAAATGGGGCCTGACAGGAAATTGGATAGCACCAGTGGGGTATCTCCAGATAAGGGAACTCTTAGCCACATTCCAAAAACTCACACTGCCATCGTCAAGATCAAGAAACACACCAACCCGGCCCAGAGGCTTCTCTACATAGTGAGGCAGCAGTGGGGAGGTGGTAAAAATGGTGGAAAGTGTGTTCTCTTTCACAAACAAAAGGAGGAAAAGATCCTCAGATTCAGTGAGGTTGCTCTCTATGGAGGAATGCCTAGTAACTCCCAGGGCCCAGGTGGAAGAGTCATCTACACTAACCTCCCAGTAATGTTTCCCAGAGCTGAAGACTTCTTGCCCAAAAGCAGTAAAGTGGAAGGACTCTTCAGAATTCAAAACTGCATCGGGATTGTCGTGTCCAACACAGCTCCCAAGATCTTGATTCCGCGTAGCTTCATTGAAAGCAGTCTCCACCTGGTACTGGCTGAGCCTCTCTATCAATCCAGGAATGGGAGGGGCACTGAGCTCTGGCCTCAGAGGAAGAGGCAGGAAGAACAAGACTAACTCACAGCTTTCTAGGGTCAACTCTACATCCTGAAGCAGGTCTACATCTGGCTTCTGGTATGTTTCAATCAGCTTCTGATACATATTCCTCAGCTGATGTTTCTTCTGAAGCATTTGGGTTTCCCTTTCTCTGAGTTGCAGTAACATGGCTCTTCCTTCATTGATCAGTAGCTGGGAATGGTGTCTTTCCTCCTCCTGGACACCCAGCTCTAAAAACAGCACTCTAAAAACATCCTTAGTCATGCCTTGGAATAGCTTCACATACCAAATCCATCGGTTGATGAGTCTCCTCTTCTCCTGTAAATTGTGCTGGTTTTCCTGAGTCTTTTCCCATACAGCATGCATCTGCTTTGAAATCATCTCCCTCTGCTCCTCAGCAGCCCTATCTATGGGATGGTGTTTGTGAGCCCTGTGCTCCTGAGACTCAGAGCAGCTCCTACAGAGCAGGGCCCTGTCTACCTCACAGAACATCTGCTTTGTCTCCCTGTGTGTCCCACACATGTATTCCTCAGAGCTCAAAAAATGCCTGAGGCTGGCTCTTCTGGCAATGGCCACCAGGCTCCTCAGAACCACGTTGGTTTTGAGGTCTCTCTGCTGGCTTGGTCCCCTGCACACAGGGCACGTGGCTGGAGTCTGGGTCTCTTCCCAGCAGAGGCAGAGACAAGGTCGACAAAAACTGTGCCCGCACTCTAGGGTGACTGGCTCTATGAAAGTATTTATACAGATGGCACATCTCAGTTCTTTCTGGAAGGCCTGGGCAGTGTCATGGTCCATCATTCCTAGAATCTAATGAGGTGCTGGTGGCTCACCCGTAGAAGCCTAGCTACTCAAGAGATTGAGAGCTAAGGATCAAGCTTTGAAACCGCCTGGGCCAAAAAAGTCCCCCTGACAAAGACTCTTATCTCCAATTAACCACTCCAAAATCACAAGTGGGCTGTGGCTCCAGTGGTAAATCACTAGCTTTGACCACAAAGTGGCCCAGGGACAATGCCCACTCTTGAGCAAAAAGTGACCCAGCAACACTGCCCTACCACTGGGTTCAATCCCTGCAACCGACAAAACAATACCACCACCACCACCACCAAACCAAGGAGAGAAGAATTAAAAGAGGAGTAGATTCTCTCACTCTAATCCTCACCTGGAGTATCCAAGCTCCAAATGGCCTCCTTCCTGCTGATGTAGGATCTTCAGCAATGCCTGAGTCTCAGACTTCCACTCTATTTATACTGAAAGAGGGTGGGTCCAGGAAAGGAAGTCTCTGATTGGTTGCTTAGGGAAGCTGATTTACATATCAATAGGAGCTGGAATTTACATCCTAGCAACCACACCTTTCACTTCCTCTTTCAAGGACCTACTTCTTACAATTTGTTTAGGTTATTTGAGTTAGGTGCAACGTAGGTTTGTCCAGGATTGGAAAAGTTTATTGTGTTTGTTTTATTTTGTTTTGTTTTGTTTTTTACTTCTGTGTATGTTTTATAATGGAACTATGCATTTATTACTTTTCCACAGGACTGTAGGCCATATTACTGACATTATCCACTGTATCTTGTGGGTCTTCAAAAGTAGCTGAGTTCGTATTTCTTAACAGGTGATCATCCCATACTTTTATTATTTGTAATTTGTCAGGCCTGATGTTGGGCTGGTACTTTACCACTTAGGCCTTGTCCTCTCTGTGTTTGTGTTTGTTTTTGGAATAGAAACTTGTGTTTATTCTTAGGATCTCCTTGACTGAGTTCTTCCAATTCACAATTTGCACAAAGCTGAGATGACAAGAATTATCTCTTGCTTGAGTTGTGATCAGGATTAAATCTGCCCACAGACCAGCCCCTCCCACCTTTCCCATCACCTGCCTGATTCATAGCAGTAATCACGTGACTATCGTTGATCACCTGACTATGAGGGAACAAAGATCCTAGGCTCAGAGATCACTTCCTCTTGTCTATTGTCTATACTGACTCATCCTTTCGATGTTGTTTTTCTTGTTGTTTGTCTGTCAGTGCTGGACTTGAACTCAGGGTAGAGGATCTGTTCCTAAGCTCTTCTTCCACTCTATTTCTCTTATCTTTATTTCAAATATCATTTATGCCTTTTTATTATAAAATGATGTGGTATTATAATATACAATTTAATAACTCAATGCCGTTTTTGAGAATGATCTAAAAATTATCATAGACATAAATATACATATATATACATATAACTATATACATTGGATTTCAAGAGCACATTATCAATATTCAATTCGCTATAAATTTTATCCTATCAGAATATTCTCTTTAGGGTTATAGGTTCTCTAGTTTCCCTGGCATAACCTTTCCCATTTGTGGTTTTGTTATTATAATAAATTTTGTACCTTTCTTGCTGTTGATCCACTAGCTTTGAAAGCATAATCCCCTATCTGAATTGTCAGCAGAGAAATAGTAGCCTAACACTATGTTTGCATCTTTGACACTCAGGCATTGACTCTCAATCTTTTTTTAAATTTTTCTTTTTAAAAAAAATTTTGTCATTAGTGCTGCGGAACTCTGGGTCTGAGGGAGACCTCAGCTCTTCAGCTCAAGGTGAGCCCTCAACCACTTAAGCCACAGCACCACTTCCAGCTTTCTAGTGGTTTATTGGAGATGAGTGTCTACGACTTTCCTGCCAGGGCCAGATTTGAACTGAGATCTCAGATCTGTTTTCTGAGTAGCTAGGATTACAGGAGTGAACCACTGGTGCTGACTAAGTATTGTTTTTTACCTTAATATGATAATAACAGCGGGGATGAATGCACAATAATTGGGTACATAGAGTGAAAGACAGACACCAACAAAGAACCATCACAACTGGACAGCAAACTGTTGTATTGTTACAATTGTTGGCTATTGTTAACCACTCAGTATGCCTAATGAGTAAATTGACCTTTGCCATTGTTATTATTAATCTCTTTGCCTGAATTAATGTTCTCCTCATTTTTACCCCAAAAATTATGACTTATTTTTTCTGAAGCCATTCTTTCATCTTTAGTGTTCAACCCTGCATTTTCTTTCTTCTCCATTATTACCAGCTATTTCTCTAAGTATTCCAATGATTTTATTTTATTTTAGTTTTAGAAATTAGTACTGAAACTTAAAGAATCCAATATAATAGAAAGTTTAACACCCCAATGGTCTAGTATAGAGGTGTTTCTGTTTTTTTCTTCCCAGGATGGGTAACAGGATCTAGTAATCAGAAGTCTGCTATAGAGCTTTGTGTCACTGAAACCAGTACTGCTTTTTTGTTCTCTAATGTACCTGGGGCTTGAACTTAGGGCATGAGCACTATTCGTGAGGGTTTGTTGTTGTTGTTGTTGTTGTTTGCTTTTTTTTCTCCTACTACTTGGACTACAGCTCCACTTTGGTGGTTAATTGAAGATGAGTCTTTTGGACTTTCCTATATGAACTGGCTATGAACTGCCATCCTCAGAGCTCAGCCTACTGAGTAGCAAGGATTACTGGGAAAACAACAATGCTCACTGAATTAAATGATTTTGTTTTGTTTTGTTTTGTTTTGTTTTTTGCTGTTATTCTGAGATCCACCTTCTTTCATGGTGAAAAGCAGTCACTGGGGACTCATTTTTGCATGGGTTTATTTTTATAGCATTTTTTAAATATTTCCTTGCTCTCTTGTTGCATTGTTGCTACTTTATCTTATCTTCATTTTTTACATGCTATGTTTTATTATATGTTACCTCCATGTTTCATAACAAAATGGGATTACTGTGCATAAAATTCAAATTAGTACAGTATTAATGGTTTGCTTCATTTGAGGAAGGTTCTCTGCTATAGAATTCCCAACGTATAGAATCTTCACTAGTAGTGGTTTATCATTGGAGAAAAAGGGTCTGACAGATAGTTGGAAATAGCCAATAGCGAATCTCCAGAGAAGGGAACTCTTAACCACATTCCAAAAACTCACACTGCCATTGTCAAGATAAAGAAACACCACAACCCCAAGAAACTTCTCTATATAATGTGTCAGCAATGGGGAAGTGGTAAAAAAAAAAGTGTAAAGAAAGTTCCCTTTCACAAAAAGAGGAGGAATACGTCCTCTGATTCAGGGCGGTGGGCCAAGAAAAGGGTTTGTACCTGAGTTCTCATTTAGGGAATTTGATTTACATATCATCTGGAGTTGGAATTTCCATCCTGTAAACCACAACTTTAACTTCCTCTTTCATGGAAATGCCTCTTACAATTTCCTTAGACAGTGACAAGGGTTGTTTATTTTGGCTAGGCAAAAGTTAAATTTGAACAGGATTGGAAAACTGTTTTTTTTTTTCTTACCTTTTTGTATCTTTTATTTTTGTACTATGAATTAATTACTTTTCCACCATACTGTAGGTGACTTTTTATTTTGTGATTTTGAAAATTAGCTGAGCTTTCATTGTGGAGTTATTAGATGACCATCCAAGTCTTTTTATTTGTAAATTGTAATGCCTCCTGCTTGTCTGGTGCTTCACAACTTGAGCCATTTCAATCTTTTTATTTTCATCGGACTTCTAATCTCATAAAAAATACTGTATTAATTTTCTATTGGTAATGTAGTTCCCCAATTTTAATTTGTGCAAGAATTCTGAACTGATTTCAAAAATGAAGGAGATTTTAAAATAATTCATTAAAAAGCTATGAATATGGAGCTGTATATAATTCATTACTTTTGTTTAATTTTTCACACCTCAGTTGTAGAGTATGCTCAAAGGTGATTTCTACACTAATCTTTTTCTTTGAGGAATTTTTTTAATTAAAAAATATTTTAGAGATATTAAGGTTAGTTCAGCTATTTTTCTCCTTCATAAGGAATGTGATTTTAAGTTAATAAACAGAAAATCTAAGACAGATGATACATTTGGTATTTCGATCAATTTGTGTAATTACTTTTTAATTTAAATACTGAATAGTTGTTTCTGAATTTTCAATTTATTACCTGAGTCAAAGGTATATCATTACACATGCAGAATCTAATCCACTAAGTAACATATTAGTTTGAATTTTATGTTTTAATTCAACAATAATATTCAAGAGGTATCATTTCAGTAGGTTTCACTCAAAAATTATTAAGATATGCCATATGTATAGATATTTCATAATTCTATATTCTTATTTTTGGATTAGATTTCTGTAATCCATGAGTCTGTACTCCAATTGTGTTAGACTTCCTATTGTTCATCTCATATCTTTGCTTTGTTCCAGGATTTCAGCAGTAATGTTTTCTTGTTTTCCATGGTTTTTATTATTTTTTCATCTCACTATCACTGTTGTAACTTTTTAACAAACAAAAAAGAAAATTCACTATTGCCCAGCTCAGCATTCTTTACATTTTCAAAAAGCCAAGTGATGCTAGTGACATACAACATACATCATGAAATGATTGATATCATGTATACAATATGCTAATATCAAAATATTGCATAAAATGTAAAATATGTAATGTTATGAAATTAAAATACACTATTATTAAACTGTGACATCAAACATTTTCTATTATTATCATAATATAATAATATAAAACCGTGCCATCACTCTCCAACTTCCTTTGTAAAGAATTTACACTTTGTGGAAACCTACACCTGAGCCCCTTTCCTGGTAATGAATGGACTGTTAAATGTCTCTAGAATTTGGGCCAGCTCCCAGAAGCCTCTGGTATGTTTGTTTGGTTCCTCCCCTTTCTCACTCATTATAATTAGGCCTAAGAGTATGCCACCTAGTACTATGGCGACAAAGTAAGTTAGAGAACAAGAGCCCTATTCCCCAGCTGGAAGCCTCCAGGTCTTCATGCAAAAATGATCTCCAAGTTGTCATTTGTCTCAGTCCTGCAGCCATTATTGCCCAAACATGTAAGCTCAGATAGGTGCTTGAATAGCAAGCTGTTGTAGCACAATCTGCTCTGTAGTAGGGGTCCTTGAGATGCCAAGGTACCCCAGCCTCTCCTTGGGCAGTAACCACATAGTCTTCAAGCTTTAAATCTTTAAAATCTGTTGCTTCTTCATAACTTCCCTCTTCCTGAAGCCTGAGAGGTCTGAGGGTCCCTCATCCACAGGGGTCTGGATGGCTGCCAGGATCTTGTCCTGAAACTCAGGTGCCTTCATCTGTAAGAAGCAATAGCAGCTCCTTCTTCTTCTCCTTCTCCTGGAAGAGCTGGTTGACACACTCATCTTTCTTCTGATATAGCTTCATCCAGTACTTCCATCTGTTCTTTATAGAAATCTAGGGACTCTTCAATGGGGCTGATAGGTTTTGACAGCTGGCTGCATCCATGTTGGAGTTTATCCACTTGCCTCTAGTAGCCCACTTTTTCCAGGCAGCTTGTGGATGAAGCAGAATTTCAGGGTCTTCTTGGGCACTTGTGTGTCCTGCTTCCTTTCCCGTGGTTTCAACTTCTGGAGAAGAAACCCTACTGCTTCAGCTTTCTCTGTCTCTTGACTACCATATTAGCCAGGAACCCATAGTAGGTCTGTTGCTCCTGCAGCTGCTGGCTAAGCTTCACCTTCTTTAATTCATCAATGGATAAAGATAACAATCCCACCTAGTCTTTGGATTGTCTGTCCTCTAGGACAGTCACAACAAGTAGAATCACCCCCTTTCCTTTTTGCTCACTCCTCCTTCTCTAGTGAAAGCCAGAAAGCTCAGCTGGGGCCCATAGCTGCTCCTGCTTCTGTCTGGTGGTTTTAAGGCACATCACAAGTGTTGTGTAATTTTTGATGGTCCTTCTTGGTCCTGCAACTTTGTCCAGCAACTGTGTCTGCTTCTGCAGGTGCTGCAGCAAGGCCTCATTCTTTAAGGTCAGCTGCAAAGTGTAGGCCCTGTGCTGTTCACAGGTAGCTCTGAGCTCCTGCAGCTGTTCATGAAGCTCCTGAGATTCTGAGCCACTTGACTACATAACTCAGCCATCTCTTTCCATTCTTCTAACTTCTCCTCTTGCTGGTCCAGCTTCTTCCTTCACTTGGAGCTTTGAGTGCAGCACACGAGAGAGCTCCTCCTTCTGTTTCTTAGCCTGTGGAAGGCATCCTGCAGCTGGCCCAGCTGCTCTTTGATCTCTAGGTTATGCAAAATTGTGTATCTCATGGCCTCATTAATGTGTAATCTTCCCATTGTCTTGAAGAGCTTATACAGATCCCAGGCCTTTTCCTGCTGCTCCAGTTATCACAGCTGCTCCTGCTGCTTCACATTTTGGAGACTGAGGCTCTAGTTTTCCTGCCTTTCAATGTAACACTACTTCTCACATTTCTGTTGCTTCTTCTGCAACTAATAGGTCTTGGCTGGCAACTGTAGCTTGGTCTGAGTTCGTCCTGCAGGCTGCTGCTGGAGGGTAGCTCTGCCAACTGCCATTGAAGTTCCACCATGTTTATCTCTAGGTCAAACACTTATCACACCCATTGCTCTTTCTCATCTCTCAGTTGGTTCATCTGTTGAACCTTGTCTTTCCTCATGGACCTCTCCAACTTCAGGTCCTCTGCAACATGGTCTCTCTCCAGGCTTAATTTGGTCATTAAATCTTTCATGTTCTCTAGCTTTCTCCAGCCATGCCTTCTCTCTTATTACCTTTGTTTATCTTTTGGTTACTCTCTTGGGGTAACGTAGGACTTCTGACATATTGTTAGTTATTCCAGTGTCAGAGGAAAGGATACTAGCAGGAAAGGAATCAGAGGAAGATTCCAGGTCTGCGTGATCTTTGGTCTCACCCTTGGTTGATTTAGAGTCCACAGTAATGATTGTTATGAGGTTACCTCTTTTCAGTTTTCGTTTTGTTGGTGGTAGTGGGTCCACCAGGTCAATTCCTCTGCAGATACTCTTGCTGTTATTTCTTGCCTAAAGAAAATTTTATTGTGCATGCATTTCTGGTTTGGTTAGATATCCCAGTAATGGGATAGGGAAGGTGGAGGGGCCATGTTCCAAAGCTTTCTGAAATCACTTCTATTCTTGCAATCACCCACTTACTACAGGATCTCTGAAATTCACTCAGTCACCACATGGCACCTTTACTTCCTTCACCTGCTGGTAGTGGTATGAGCCAATAGAGGAAAATGCCAATGGTACTAGGCAGCACAGAATGTGGATGTGGCCTCGATTCTTGTATCTTATTGTTCAGCTAGAAACAGGTATGCATTGTGGGATCATTGTGATCCAGACACAGTGGGGGAAGTCACCCCATACCTGCTCTTACAGTCCTCACCCATCTACATATCTACTTGGGGAGCAGGGCATCACCAGCTCCTGTTTGCCCTGCCCATCAAACCTGACCACTTGGGCTGATAACTAGGATTAGCTCTAGTTGGGTGCCTCCACAGTTGTACTGGAGACTGCTCAAAACAATGTCGTCCATCCCACAATTACAATCACCAAGTGATCTTGAATGGTTGTTCTCAGGAATAACCACGCAGGATCACTGTCATAGTCCCTCTTAGGCTGGGACTATGGAGGGATCAGACCCAGAGCTTAGGGGATGAGTGAGTGACAGAGAGTAGAGATACTGGATAATGCATCATTTTGCAGTCTATTTCCTCATATTACAACGTGGTCCACATATTTTTACATCACAGAAATACCGTCCAAATAATTTCCATCCAATCCTCCAGACTGCAAGACTGTGCTAGTCCCATAATTCGCTGACTCCTTACTGCAAGTTTCTAATCTGGGTCTGAATCTGTTCCCCTGCCTGCCAGGTCTCTATCCCACACCTAGCATGCCATGTTCCCATAAGAGAGAACAATGGATTGAACCAGACTTTGTCTTCTTAAAAAAATTTTATTGTGAAAATACCATACAGCGGGGTTACAATTACATGGGCAAGGTAATGAGTACATTTCTTATCAAGATGTGTTGGCTCCTCCTCTGTTTCCTCTTCCCATCTCCACCCCCCCCCGACCAAAGTTGTAAAGTTCGTTTTTCAACATAACGACTTGTACATCTCATTGTTGCAATGGGTCCACCTGTATCCCTATTTAAACGGTTTGTTTTTGCCCTTCCCCTCCACAAATTATACCAACATCAAATACAATAAAAGCAGCGGTTATGCTGCGGGAGCGGGGCATATGAAACAACAAAGAAATCATCTTATAAATATGTTACAAACAATCACAAGAAAAAAAAACCAATTCAATCCTTATAGTGGGGTTCATTTCACCTAAAATCAACTTATCTGATCTTTTCTGCTTGTCTCAGACATATACTAGTTATTGCAAATAAGGGAAACCATGGGACTTGTGTTTCTTTAGGCCTGGCTTACTTCACTTAATATAATTTTTTCCAAGTCTTTCCTTTTCCTAACAAATGGGGCTATGTCATTCTTTCTGATGGAGGCCTAGAATTCCATTGTGCTGGAGTCTGCCGGCATTGAATGGTAATCCTGAATTAGGGGGCGAGGATGCAGAAAAATAAAGACATAAGACAAAGGATGGGGTCGGGAGGTCTGCAGCTCAAGATTACAGCCCCGTTTATTTTTAATTTTTCCTATTATATACTATTAGAAGTCAAGAGGTAACATAAGGTTACCATAGTGCAGAAAAACAAGGAAAATTTTAATAAAAACAAAGTGCAGTAAAAACAAGACAAGATCAACTGATAGAAAGTAAAACAAATTCTGTAGACATAGCAAAGCAATCCCGGGCACCTAGTGTTTTTCATGAAAGCCAGTTCCTTATGCGTGCCTTTAAGTGAGCACAGGGGTCAAGATGACCTTAGAGCTTTACTGTGGACTCCCAACATCTCCCCCATCTTTGTTTGAAGAAGCGAACCCTCCTGTCTTAGGCTTGGTGGATCACCTTGTCTGCCTTACCCGTCATCGGGAACTTCTTCAGAGTAAAGCTGAAGGCCCTGTCTTAGGTTGGTCAGACTGGCACCCCCTCTTACCCGTCTCTGGCTACAGTTCCTCTCGGGGGAATTCATTTATATAGAGCTTGATCTTATGTAGCTGTATGGCTAAACTCATAAGAGAGTTTTGCAGTGCACGTATAATACAAGGAAGGCATAGAAAAACTATCAGCAAAAGCATTCCCACGCCAAGCAATGACATTAGCAATCCTTTAATATAAGTCAGGGAAGTGATATAGAGTTGAAATTGTTTAAACAGTTTTTTTAAGCAGTTTTTGCCACTTTAGCATCCAGAGGTAGGGCTTGTGTAGTACTATGAGGAAGCTGATTAAGATAATGGGCAGTTTGTACATTTTGTGTTAGTGCCACAGCAGCTGCCGCTGAAGAGGCAGCTAACAAAATAAAAGCCAAAACATCAGCTACAAGTAGCCCAACAAATCGATGAGGGCGCATTAGTTTTTTCAATTGTCTTAACACCTGAATGCCAGAATCTCTATACCAAGTTTTAGAAATATTTACAGGAAGCATAACAACAGATGGTTTTCTAACAATGAGTATAGATTCAGTTATGCCGCTATACAAGCAATTAGTAAAAGAACAATTAGAATAGGTGACATTAAAATAATTAGCTCCTATAGAGATATTGAATGGTCTATACATAATGACATGGGGTGGTGATACACAACTCATAATATTTTTAAAAAGGGATGAATTTGGCCAGGTTATGTTGTTGAGTGCAGCCACCAGCATCCAAACATGATGTTGAGGATGCCCATTCATCCACCACAGTCCAAAATTGTACTTATTACTAAGATTAGCTCCAAACCAGTCCATTAATTGAAATTTAGTTCCAGAAATATTGGTAACAAATGGCTTCACATGCCTGTACCTTATTGGATGAGGCTTTCCTGTAGATACTACTATTTGTGAAGAATTAATGCAACGGGGTATCATATAGGATGGAGTAAAATTTGCATGAACTGGGTACCCAGTTGGTAAAGATGTCATCTGTATATTGTACATTTGATTTTTGTCTGGGATCCAAATTTTATGAGTCATGGATATCATTATAATACAGCCTGGAATGGAGCCTTTAGAGCTGGTGGTAAAGTAGAAAGGAGTTCCAATGTCTGAAGCTGAGGTATCTCCCATCTTGGTGTGCTGGATGAAGGGATCAGGTGCTGTACTGTATGCTGATCTATTGACTTGAATGAGTACTTCAACTCTCTCCCAAGTTGTAGGGTGCACAATCGGGGGATCTGGCACGTAAGCCCAATGTGTCAGGGTTTGTGTCATCAGAATGTGCCTCCACAATCCTAATGCAATGCTCAGGCAATCAGCGGGATTCATTTTCTTCCTGCGAAAAAACACAAACATGTCCTCAACCCCATGTTAAAACTGGATCGAGCCCGTGCCAATCACCTGTTAAAGGATCCTTCCACTTAACTTGGCCAATAGCTCTTTGCTCTCTTTTTTTCCCAAAGTCACTGTACTGTGGAAAGTCCATTACAATCTAAACTTAAAAATTTAGTACAAATAAAGCATGAAAAGAATATTAACAGGAGAGAAGGGGTATAATTCCCCCCTTTTAAGTTAAAAATTTGGTGTTTTAACAGCCCGTTGGCTTGTTTAACAATTTCTTGTTCTTGAGGAATATAGGGAATATCTGTACAGTGAAAAATCTGGTAAGATTTACAAAAAGTTTGAAAAGCTTGTCCGACATATCCCGGACCATTATCAGTTTTAATATGTTTAGGAAGTCCCATAAAGGCAAAGCAGTGTAGGGAATGATCAATACCATGTTTGTTAGTCTCCCGGCAAGAGGAGTAGTCATAATAAAATTAGAGTAGTTATATGGTAACATGGACAAAACGAAGCCATCCAAAAGATGGAATCAGGCAAGAGTTTAGTCTACTTTTTCCATGGTGGAGGAGGTCAGGGTAACTATGTCTATTTCCTCCCCGTGACTGTAAGGCTGTAGCAGCCGCAGCAACAGCAGGGTCTTTCAGTGTCTCCAAGGGACTGTCACACCTTGTGCTATATTTCTACACAGACTGGTTAAGGATACAAGTAATACCTACGCTTGCCAGGCTGTGGCCCCACTAGTTTTTAAGACTATTTAGACAATAGCACAGGACAAATTACCAAGATGACAAGCTTTTTAACTAGATAGTTCTTTTAATAAAGCTGATTTTCTAGGCAGATGTAGAGGGCTCAGGCCTGCACTACTATTTTCCATGCGTTTTTCTTCTGTCTATTTTGGCACATTTTTTTAATGACTCTGGTCCCTTATTCTAAAAAGGGGATGATGGGTGAAGATTCATCATCTGTACCTTCTTCAAACTGACTCAGGTGTGTTGATCCTACCTAGCCAGGAACCTATAACCTTAGTCTATTTTAGAAAGAGATTACCAGGGTTAGATGTCATTAAGAACAATATTTTAACTTTTGACAAATGCACAGACTTTTTCTCCAGCTACAGCAGTGTAGCTTGTTTAGCACTCTGGTTTGTAAAAGCATCTTTAGGAATGTGACCCCTAGTGATCCTAACAATGCCTAAGTCACCCATGCAGATGTTAATAGACAGATGTTAATAGAAATACACTCTCAAGTTTACAAACGATTTTCTTGAACAGATAAATTCTTGTAGCTGGTGTTAGCTCAAAAGTTACTGTCAATTAGGGCTTTTGGCACATACAGGGGCTGGGATTTAAACCATCTCCCACATTTTATAACTTCACTTTTTAGTACTATCACAGATTACTAATGTTTCTGTCCCTACAAGGTAGGTAGTCATGGACATTAGGCATGCTTACAAACTATCTTCCCATGACATTCTGGCTTTGACCAATTTTTGAAGGGCCACACACAAATGACTCTAGGATCTGACATTTTTGCCATTCGAGCAGTGGCTTACTGCCTCTGGATGCTCCTCCATAGCTCTTGTCCCACGAATGTCTTCTCTACACTGGGATAAATGCCTCATCTGCATTTCCCTTAGCTGGTCGCTGGACTTGATCTCGGGGCCTGAGTGCTGTCCATCAGTTTTACAGCTCAAGGCTAGCACTCTGTAACTTTGAATCCCAAAGCAATTATTTTGGTAATCCTAATTTTTTCACTTTGAGGCAAATGTTAAGAACAATTTTACTTTTAAACTTTATATCCAGAAATACTTTCCTAATTTTTAAGCCTCCTATTAATCTCTTTTAGTATTTTATATTTTAGTTTTTAGTTACATTTTTAAAAAATCCTTTAAAATCTTGAGGCCAAGTGTCACTCATTGTCTTCTGGATGCTGGTTTTAAAACAGATACACATTAAAACTTTTAAACTCACTTGACAATTTTTCCTTAATGCAAGAATTACAATCACCATCACTGTGCCAAGAAGGTAAACTTAACACCTTTATGACTTTTAAAAACCTATCTTAATTGTAGAACATCATTGAAAGCAAGTCACATTATTCAAATACATTTTAACCCTCTTTTTAAGTCCAAGGGGCAGTTTTAGCAATACTAATCAGATCATCACATCATTAATTTTTTTTTTTACCATCATGTTTCTAGTATTTACCTGTAGAGAAAAAGGACAGAACAAAGTGGGCCACTTGGCCCCTCCTGTGGAATGGGCAAACACCTAATCTCACTCTTTAGGGTAAGATGAACTGCGTTTGTGCTAAATTGTCCTCTTTCACCATGCGTGGACTCCTCCCATGCCTGTCCCACCATGTATGACCAGTTGAACTGAACTTTTGCCTGTTTTCCCCTTACTCCTAAAGCTAGGTCTTTTGTTGGCTTTTACATTTTTTCCTTTTCTTATCTCTTGGTTTTTTGAATGAAAATACATACTTTTAGACAGACAGGACAGTAATGTCTTTGAGAGTGTTAAACAAACTTTTATATTTAAACTTTTAATATTTATCCCCAAATTTTAGCCAAGAGAACTAAATTCCAAATAGCCAATGCACTTTGTTAAGCCAGATAACTTGATTACAGTGAAAACACCCTTATGCATTTTAAAATACCAGATTTTTTAATTTTTTAAGTTAAAGAATCCTTAAAAGGTCATTTAAAACAATGTGAAAATTCTTTAAAATTTTTGGTAATGTCCAAACCTCATAACCTTTTGAATTTGAAACTTAAACTCACCTAATTGTTACAGCATGCTGATAATTCTTATCTTAAACATGTTCACAAACACACACAAAACACACACAGATCTTAAAGCGCACAAAAATCAATCAGTTTTATGTACATTTAAAACTGGTACCAATTCTAAAACAGAACTAGACAAGACAACAACAAAAGGCTGAGTTGGGGGCTAATGGGCCCCCAGTTCATCCCTACCTCAGAAAACATAGAACAGAAAACACACCGAAGTAAACAAGACAAACAAGTGGCCACAAAGACAAAATCAGGTCTCAGTGAATGGGGCGACATCTCACCACCACTCACAAGTGGGACTCAAATCCACATACCAGGGGATTCGAACCCCCTCTACTCACCTCCGGAGGATTTTTCTTTTAGAATCCTGCAAACATTGACCCAGGGGCCTTCCAAGTTAGAGGAAAATTCCCAGTTATGTTGGGGAAAAGGAAAGAAGTCCCTAGCAGCCGTCCCCTCAGACTGACAGGGTCTCCCCCATATTCAGACCCCCTGGGTCAAGGCTGGAGTCTAAGGTCTTGCTGGTGTCACTTGTAGGTGGTCAGTGGCGTTTTCATCCGGCTGTGAGTTCTCCCTGCCAGCCATTTTAAGTTATTGTTAGATCCTCCAGGTTTTTTCACCCCCACCACCCCACTACTTCTGGATCCAGAGAGGGCGGAGGAGGTGGCTGTGAAGGGTAGAAAAGGGGTCAGTTTAAAGTATAAGTAAAAAAGAAGGAGCTAGAGAGAAACAGATATTGAGGGAGTGTTAGCTAGTCTCCTCTAGGCTCTCACATCAGGATGAATCTGAGAGAAGAAACATTCCAAGAATTCCAGAATACATACACACAAACATTGAGACAAAACACATTTACAGCGTGCACATTGTAGACTGTCAGACAGAAAGTGTTGGACTACAGATGGGCCCAAATGTCCGCACTAGTGGATAGTTTACCCTGATGGGGATCTGGGGGATGGCTCCAACTGGCCCAGTTGGCTGTCTTATAGTGCGTCCGGCAATACCTCTTGCCAACCCCAATACAGAACCTGCAGGCTACACAGATACCAGACAATTACAAAGCAGCAATGTTTTAACTTACAGGGCATTTGCATCATAGTGTCCCTGAATGTTTTTTGTTTGTTTGTTTGTTTTTTGCTAACTTTCTAAACTAATGGTTCCTTCCTCCAGGAACCAGGGATATACTTCCTCAACAAAGTAAAAGAAACATTCTAACTGACTCTGTCTAACTTTCACTGCTTGAGCATGAAGCACACCCTTGAGAGCCTGCACATATAACATGTGGCTGTTACCTTGCCCCATAATTTCTTACTCCCGACTACACTCTCTCCCGCTCTCTATTTCTGGGTCCTTAGCTGGGTCCTCTGCCATGATCCCAGGTTTTCAGTTCCCTGTTCAGGGGCCACTTGCCGGAGCCTGCTGGCAAAAAAGGGGGATCCTGAATTAGGGGGCGAGGATGCAGAAAAATAAAGACATAAGACAAAGATGGGGTCGGGAGGTCTGCAGCTCAAGACTGCACACAATTTATTTTTAACTTACCTTAATATATACTATCAGAAGTCAAGAGGTAACATAAGGTTACAATAGTCCAGAAAAACAAGGAAAATTTCAGTAAAAATAGAGTGCAGTAAAAACAAAACAAGGTCAACTGGTAGAAAGTAAAACAAACTCTGCAGATATAGCAAAGAAATCCCGGGCACCTGGTGTTTAAGTAAACCAGTTCCTTGTACTTGCCTTCAAGTGAGCACCAGGGTCAAGATGAACTTTAAACTTTACTGTTCACTCCCAACACCTCTCTACTACTTTTTCTCTTCCTTTCTCTACTTTTCTCCTCTTCATCTTCATCCTCCTTCTTCTTCAACCCCCTCTTTCTCCTCATTCCCACCCCAGCCACCATGATAACCAGCCCTGTCTGCACCATGTGATCCTTAGACACACCCCAACACCAGAGATCAGCAGACACAGTCAGACCTGGACCCAGGCCTCTGAGACCAGAGCTAGAAGTGTTCCTTTGCCCTCATTCCTACACGGAGACCAGAGATGTGGGCTTGGAGCTGGGGAGAAGATACTGTTGAAACTGAATTCCCCATGAGGTGCTCAGAGACTCAGAGTCTGTACCACTTCCTGAGAGATGGAAGGAGGGGCAGGTCTTTGGAAAAAAAGTTATCTCAGAAGTGCCGCGTTCAGGCAGAAAAGCCTGGACCTGTGTTATATAATTTGAGAAATAAAGGACACGCAAGCCTGGTTCCTGATGGACATACCTGTCATCCTAGCTGCTCGAGAGGCTGTTTCAAAGCCAGCCCAGACAGAAAAGTCTTTGAGAATCTGTCTCTCAAATTACCAGCAACAATTCAGACTGGAGGTATGGCTTAGACGATAGATCGCCAGCTGTGAGCAAGAAAGTCAAGCAAGATTCTTTGTATGCTTCTTTTCATCTCTAGAGTGAATACAAGGCCCTGAGTTCGAGGGAGGGAGGGAAGAAGAGGAGAGCGAGAAAAAGGGAGACCTTGGTTTCAAACAAACAATGCAATTTGAATTTGTTTAATTCAGTTTTTCCCTTTCCACAGCCACCCCTTCATCCTCTCCCTTCCCCTGCCCACTCCTGCTGCCCACTCTCTTGTTGGTGAAGAGAGGGAGATCTATCCTCATGTTTTGTTTCTTTGTTCCAAAGCGTGGTAGTGATGTGGAGACTCCACATACCCAGGGAGCCCTCCCCCATCTCCTACCTACCCTTTAGCTCTCAGACCTCCCTTAATCAAAGTAGCTTCAGGAGACACACCCTACTCACATCTCCCCAAAGCCAGCCCAGTGAGCCTGCCACCCCACTCCCACCCCAACTCCCACCTGAACTCAGACTACCTTTGGGGTCCACGGGCATCAGAAAATTAGCTGTAATTGCTCTGTACTTAGCACCTTCATCTTCCCGGCGCTCAGCTGGGGCACCATGTATGCGATTTCACTCTTAATCAAGAGGCCTTACAGTCTGACTTCAGAGACTTACTTGCTCCACCATGCAGTAAATCACAGAGGCCTGGCAGAGAACTGAGACTGTATTTCACAAAAAGTGAAGGGAAGAGCCTGGCACAGGGAAGGTAGAAAGGGTGGCAGAGTTGAAGGCAAGACTAAAAGCTCGGTTGAATCCTGGGCTGCTGGGGAGGTCAAAGTAAAGAAGATCATAGATCACAGCCAGCAAAGCAAAAAAGCTCCATCTCAACCAGCAAGCAGGGCATGGCGGCTCACACCTGTCATCCCAGCTCTGCAGACAGCATCGGCAGGACTACAGTCAAGGCTGACCAGGACAAGAATGTGAGGCTCTACCTAAAAAGTAACTAAAGCAAAATGAGCTGAGGGTTCTGGTTTGCATCTGTCCTTCCAAAAGTGCATGTGTTGCAGGCTGACTCCCATGGGCCTGTGTCCGTGGCCCTTCAAGGTGGGGACGTTGAGAAGTGACAAGTGTCCCATGGTGTCATGAGGGTAGGCTACCGATGGTGGCATTTGGGGCTTTATCACAACAGGAAGAAACTGGCACCATGGCACGAGCCTGTATCCCTAGCTACTTCAGAAGAGGAGTTAAGAGGGTTTTGGTACGAGGTCAGCCCAGACATGTTAGTTTGTTAGACCCCATTTCAACCAGTAGCTTGGAGTGGTGGCATGCCCCTAGCATGCGGACACAGTGGAAGCACAATGGCTAGGAGCAGTGGCACGCTTGTGCCATCCCAAGAGATATGAGACAGCGCAAATAGTAGGACCACAGACCACTCCAGTGCAGGCATGAGCAAGACCCCACCTCGAAAATAACCAACCAGCGAGGGACAGTAATTAAACAACACAGTATATCTAATATGTCTACTAGTTTTCCTTCCTCTTCTTTCAGAGTCTTTTTGATGGTGCTGAAGTTTGAACCGAGGCTTTTTGCTTGCTTCTTGCTGAC
Organism: Dipodomys merriami; assembly: GCF_024711535.1. Lineage (NCBI taxonomy): Eukaryota > Metazoa > Chordata > Mammalia > Rodentia > Heteromyidae > Dipodomys > Dipodomys merriami. The sequence goes on from NW_027206073.1 coordinate 611,834, forward strand.
TGACCAGTGCTCTACCATTTGAGCCATGCCTCCAGCCCAGATGTTTCTTGATTACATTGGAGATGGAGCCTCATGTGCCTGGTCTGGCTTTGAGCCGTAATCTTCCAGATCTCAGCCTCCTGAGTACCTAGAATTATAGTTATGAGCTTCTTGCCCCTGGCTCTTTCTAGATTTTTGAGTAAAGTTCTGTTCTCTTGACCCTAAGGTCACATTCTTCCCCATCTTTTATTCTTCTGTCTCTTCCATCTTTTCCCAAAGCATCAGGAGAAAAGTAGAAGAAAAAGAACAAAGCTTTGGGGCTGGGAATGTGGCTTAATGATAGAGTGCTTTCCTAGCATGCATGAAGTCCTGGGTTCAATTCTTCAGTACCACATAAACAGAAAAAAAACAAAAGTGGTGCTGTGGCTCAAGTGGTATAAAGCTAGCCTTAAGCAAAAGAAGCTCAGGGATAGTGTCCAGACCATGAGTTCAAGCCCCAAGACTGGCAAAAAGAAAAGAAAAGAAATTTCTTGCCCAGGCTGGTTTCACACTGCGATCTTCAGATCTCAGCCTTCTGAGTCGCTTGGTTTACAGGTGTAAGCCACCAGCACTCAGCACAAACACTTTAAATATAAACTAACAGACAAGTCGAGTTGTAGATTTACAGCAATGATATTACTGAGCAGCCACAGGTCCCTTGCAAGAACACCAGATGGGCAGGAACCACAGAGCCCAGCACAGCTCTCTCCACATGGCCTGTGTGGGAGCAGTTCCACTGGGACAAGAGGCTACCCTCCACTCTCACTTGCCAGGGGAACCTGAGCCTGAGGCCCTGGAGGTAGCCAGGGACTCTGCATCGAGACAGAAGGTAAAGGGCAGGTCTGTGCTAATCAAGTGTCCCATCACATCGTGTAAGACCATGTCAAACATTTGTCCAGTTATTTTCTCTTGTTTTACCATCAAGTGACCACCAACCCATGCCTCATCTCATGGGGGGCTGCTCAGGAGCAACTGGACAGGTGGTCTCCCTTGTTCCCGTCCAGTGCCACTCTGTGATCCCCAAATGACCCCCGTGGCAAGGTGCAAGGTGTGTCTGATGAGTTCTTGTGTTCTGGTTCATAACCACAACTCTGTCATCGCCAAGATTTCCCACTACAGAAAGGAACAGCAGCCCTAGGCCTGGGTCATGAGGCTGCAAGGTCCTCCACACTAAAACTCCCCAAGCAATCACATGTCTGCTTTCTTGTAAATTCCCTCTTGTCCACTCCTGAGAGCCCCAACGACAAGCAGGCATCCCATGCTTCTATTTCCAAAGGGGAGCTGGGAGTGGAAGTCAGGCCACAGTGAGCAACAAGAACCTGGCATAAACCAGCCTTCAGCCGGTGAATATGCCAATAGCCTAGTTGGCTTCTCTACCCAGGCCCAGGTGCGCCACGGTGACTCTGGCCCCATGCCTCTTGTCCTCAGGCAGTGGTGCTCAGATCATCCATAAAGGCAGTGTCTACCTGAACCTCCAAGGTCTGAGCTAGTCAGCTGGGAGTCCAGGACAAACTTGCTCTCAAAAGATTCAGTTGGAAGTAATCACATAAGCCAAGTAGTGAAAGAACAAGGCCTGGGATGAGGAAGGTAAGGAAAAGAAAAGGAGGAAGAAAGGAAGGAGAAGTAGGAAGAAAGAGGAAGGGTAGTTGAAGAAAGAAAGGGAAGAAGAGAAGAAGGAGGAGAAAGCCGAAGGAAGAAAAGAGATGTGAAGAGGGGAGAGGAGAAGAGGAGAAGGAGGAGGAGGAGGTGGAGGAAGGAGGAGGAGGAGGAGGAGGAGGAGGAGGAGGAGGAGGAGGAGGAGGAGGAGGAGGAGGAACGTTAATAAGCACACTATAAGATAGAGAACAAATGGAGATCTGAGCCAATCTTCCCATGTCTTGAGGTTTCAGCCAGTGACCAGAATTTTTGTGAATGTCCCCCAAGCCTCTAAGTGTGAGGAGAGCCACAATTATGCCATGTCCCCTCATCCAGCCATGTAGCCTTGGGTTCTCTCTTTCTCAGAAACCTTGTGACACACTACACACATTGGCAGAGCTGTAGAGCCCACTGTAGAGCACACCATCTCCACCCTGTCCCCAACCGTCACAGCCTAGAAATCACAGCAAGTCCAATGTGACGCTTCTGCTAGCTCCAGAGTGCCCCCCTCTCGGGCCTGCTCTGATCCCCCTCCTCTTCTCCACCTCGCGCCTCCCCATACAGCCTCAGGTCCTTGAGCTTGCTTTCACAGACAGTGTCGGTCTGCTTTCCAATGCTGTGACAAGATCTAAGGAATTGAACTCAAAGGAAGAAAGGTTTCTTTGGGTTTGTCTCCATCTGTGGTTGGCTGGAGCTATAGCTTTGAGCTGAGGTAGGCAGCACCTGTGGCAGCAGAAACACAAGGTGGAGAAAGGAGAGGGGAATGGGCTGGGAAAAGTTACTCCATTCAAGGGCACATCCCCCACCCTGTGGAGGCATTAATCCATTGATGAAGGTAGCAACCCTGGAATCCAATCCCCTCTCAAGGCCCCACCTCCTGATAGCTCACTCAGCTATGAGGTTATCAGTGGATAAGCCCGTTGCTAGAGCCAAAACCCCATGATCCAATCCCCACTAAAGGTCCCGCCTCCTGACAGCCCATTCAGCTATGATATCATCAATGTATGCCCATTGGTGGAGCCAGATACTTTCTGATGAGATCCAATCACCTCTCAAGGCCCCGCCCCCTGACAACCCACTCAGCTATGAGGTCATCAGTGGATGAACCCATTGGTAGAGACAGAGCCCTCAGGATCCAGTCACCTCTCACTATGGCCACCAGCTGGGGAGCAAGCCTTCAACTCAGGAGCTTTTGGGGATATTTCAAGTACAAACCATACCAGAGGGCATCATTGTTCAAGTACCCCAAAATCCTCCACTCCACCTGGGACCCTCCTACAGTGGGGCACCCTAAATGGAACACAGTATGCCACTGTGGATAGCTGAACACAGGATCCAGGACTCCCTTACTAGAATGTTACATTTGCATAAAAACAGTCTGAGGTCTTATTATGGTTGTTGACAATCATTGTGTTTGTCTAATTGAGCTTGTAAGAACCAAGAGGTTCCCCCAAATCCTGACCAGCTGCTCTGATGGCTTTTAAAGCAGGAGCTCTTCTTGATATTCAATATAAAGCGACCATATTTCCTCTCCAGGGAGACACTAATGACAGAGAAATGTGATTTCCTGCTGCAAACTTACCAATCCTACTCCACCTCCACCAAGCCATGTGTTAAACCCTTGGTCCCAACAGTGCTCTTTCCCCTTCACCACAGTAACTACTTGCAGAAAACATCCTCCTCCATCCAGCTGTTTATTTTTTTGTAATATCGATTTGTGATACTGATTGATATTCAGCTTTGGGTAAGGAGAAAGCACAGAGAACCCCTAGGATAGAAGTGTGGCTCTGTCACGAGTCAGCTCTGTGTTTTCTGACAGTCACTTGACCTTGACTTGGACCTTCCCTCTCAATGAGAGAGGTTCCTCATCTGCACACATTTTGGCTGTGAAATTCAAGGGCAAAGTGCATGTGAACTATTTGGCATGGGGGTCACACATCTGGTGGGTGCCCAGCAATAGACTGACCATTTGGTCCAATTACTTGATGGTAATTGAAAGGGGGAAAGGGGACATTATTTCAAAGTGTTGAGATCCGTGGCCTGAACCTGGCCCCTGTCTATCTTGCTTCTCCTCTGACCCTCATTTTCCACTCTGCTAATGCAAGGTAACAGCAACAATATTATGGAAGTAGTGAGAGACTTCTATGACAACCAAATTAAATGTCCAACCATAAAACATACCTTCTTCGTTATGTTACTTTTATGGCTCCCCACTCAGAGTTCATCTCCTCTGTGGCCTGTCACTTCTAACATCATAGGTAATGGTGAAATCCTTTTTCTCTCGGCTTCATCTCCATGTCCCACCAGTCTGTAACTGAGGAAAAAGGAGTTGCCACATGATGAGAATCAATCTGACTCTATTTTCGGTTCTATATGATGAATATAAATGATTGGAAAATTAAAAAGACCATTAGGCTATTAAAAATAACTTCCAAGAACCATCTCTCAATAAATTATATTCAGTCTTAAAAAACCCATCTGCAAAGAATATAAATGGTAATGCCAACCATCTGAGAAGTCAGTAATCAGATATAATGGTCAATTTCTCTGATATTATTGTCTAATTAAGCAATTTGGCTTTCGTGGAGATTGTATGTAACTGAGTCAGTATAGTCTAAAAGGGATGTAGAACTGATTTCTTTTGAGCTAAAGACAAAAAAGGAATATTAAAACTTTAGTACAAGGAAGAATAGGTTACAATTTATGTTTTCTGCTCAATTGGCTGCTTTTCCAAAGCATAATTCAAGAGTTAAAAAGAAGCCTGACAGATGAACTGTGAGGGGACCGGGACTCCATGTAGAGACTCCGACCCTGGGTAGGTACCAGTGCTCTGCATGGAGGACAGGTCTTGAAGCCAGTCTCAAGCAGATACCAAAGGGGCCTGACATTCATTCAGAAGTATGGCTGTAACCAGGAGAGGAACTTGAGACAGACTTCAGTCAGCACCGTGAGCCTCAGAGTGATATAACAGAAATGATTTTAAATAACAGCACTTCCGTTGTCACTTTTCTTTCTTGGATACTTCTCCTTTTGGCACCAATGGATTTGTTGCTGCTGCTGCTGCTGTGGAGACAAATACAGGAGAGAGCTCATGGTTTTGATCCAAGGTTCACCAGTTCGACAACTCTGGGCCTGCACTGAGGCAGAGCATCATGGCAGCACATGAGAAACTGTGCAGGGGGAAGCTGCTCACCTTATGGCCTGGGAGCAGAGAAAGACAAGGAGGAGGAGCAGGAGGAGGAAGAGGAGAGGGCAGGGAAACAATGAGAGCAATGAAAGCTTTCTCCATCGGCTGGTGGCCCAGGGAGGAGGAGGGAAGAGAGGAAAGGAAACATGTGGTTTAATTCCATTTTGGGTCAGCCGTGCTGCTGGCCCCAGGCCAATGAGTTTTACTTCTGACCACACTGAGACAGGTAGAAAGAGGGAGATTAAGAGCTCCAATGGAGACACCACTTGGTGGCTCTCACTTGTATCAGCCTACAGCAAAATGACTGGGTCCCCCACATGCATAGCCAGAAACTGCAACACTCCCTCTGGCTGGAAAGGATAGTGGGACCACTGGGCCAAGTACAGTTCCCTGCATCCAGGACCTTTAAGGCAGCCTGGAGTGTCCTGCTATGAGGTGTTGGAATGTCTGAGCTAGCTAGCTAGCTGTGTGAGCCTGCAGGAAGGTTACAGCCAGCACCGACAGGAGCTCACTGCTCACTGGCCATTCTGGAGCTCCAGCTACACTGGCTCATCCTTGGCCCCATAAAACAAAGACACATGCACTCACCTATTTACACATGAGCAAAGACAGGTACAGAAAGATTCCATATCTGCCTAAGGCTGCAACAACTGGATTCGAACTGGCTGGATGCCACAATGAGTGCTTCCTGCTAAAGCCACACCTGCTGAAGTTATACCATTGCTGAGGCCCTACCCCTTGCTGAAGCCACACCCCAGCTGAAGCCACACCTCGTGCTGAAGCCACACCCCTAGCTGAAACCACACCTCCTGCCGAAGCCATACCTACAGCTGAGGCCACACCCCCTGCTGAAGCCACACCCCCAGCTGAATCCATACCTCCTGCTGAGGCTATACCTACAGCTGAGGCCACAACTCCTGTTGAAGCCACAACTTCTGCTGAAGCCACACTTCTACTAATGCCATATTATCCACTGAAGCCACGCCTCTAACAAAGGCCATGCCTTTAGCTCATCTTCAAGCCACCCTAGAACTATGGAGCACAACAGTAAGGTTTGTAGAGGAAAGTACAGCAGTTTCTAAAAGTCTTCCACTTTTTATCCAAACTCACAGCGATCTGCGAAAATGAATTACATGATAATTGGGCAGTATGTGTTTTCTGACTGGTAATTGTTGTAATTAATTCAGCCTCGGTGAAATGCAAGGAGTTAAAAAAATGCCTGGAAATAGTTGGAAACCCATTGTATGAGGGAAACACTCATCTTAATACAAAGTACTTAACCAAATATGACGTCTTCTAATAAATCCTCCTTATGCGTTTCCAGCTGCATACGCAGCTGTCAGCAGAGCAAGAGCACTGCAAAATTGCTCTACATCTCGCTCTAATTTCCTCTTGGTATGGGGAGCTCGTTTGGCGATAACCCTTCCCTCTGGGCTTGGTGGCAGTATTTCCCAAGAGGGCTCCATGCAAGGCCCAGGGCCACATGCTGCCTCATCGAAGATTCTAGAAACATCGGCTCTGACAGTAGTTTGGGGAGATCTGCCAGGAGAAACACTGTGCTGCTGTCGGGCAGCACTGGGTTCAAACCTCTGCTCAGTCGCCCAAAACTGATACTCATTCTACCAAGGAGGCTCCTGACTTTCAGACATAACCACACAGCCCTCTCCCAGGACCGCTGCTGGGATTTAGATTTGCTGTTCCAATGCTATTATCAGGGTCTGAACCAAAGATGACCCCAGAGGCTCATGGGACAAAGGCCTGGTTCTGGATGATAGGGTTTTGAGAGCTGACTTAGTCATAAGCTCTCATATTTATCCCTGGGTAACACTCATGAGTGGACACTGGAACTGAAGCCCTGTTGGAGGAGGGCGTAGTCACTGTGGAGTATCCTCCCAGCGTGGGTCTTTTTCCCAGAAACAACTTGTCTGCCTCTACTTCCTGGCCGCCAGGCAGTGCGCAGCTCAGCTTGGCCCCAATGTACCCCTCATCACAGGCCCAGAAATAAGACAGTAGAGCTTGCCACCAGCATCCAATTACAGCCACCCCCTGCTTAGCTGCTTTTTGTCCAAAATTTGATCACAATTGGTGAAAAACCAAAGCCACGATAATCTGCTCAGATATACAGCTAAAACAAAAGGCAAAAAAACTTTGTGTATTATTATTTTTTTTTTAGCATTTCCTTTCCTCCCGAAGACCACTGTTAGAGTGTGAATGGGTGAATGAACTGGTCTTGTTGGCCACACAATCACTGACAAGATGGAAACTTCACCCTATAGAAAAAGTCATGAAAGCAGAAAGCACTGGGCATGTGGCACAAGTAGTAGAGTGCCAGCCTAGCGAGCTCAAAGACCTGAGTTCAAATCCCAGGCCAAAGAAGAAAGGAAGGAGTGAAAGGGAGAGATAGAAAATTAGGTTTTATCACCTCTTTTGCCTTTTCTGTCCATAAATCCGCATTTAGATGACAGAGGCGTCTAGACACCTTGAATCCAGAAAATCCCCCTTTCTGAGAAGAAATCCCCCTGGATTTGGGAGGAGTGCATGAGGCAGTGGTGAGGTACAGGAGTACCGGTTGCTGAGCTCCTGGGCAGGTCAGCGTTCCTGGTCACAGCAGGGATACACCTGCTCTGTCCACCCCAGTGCTAGGGTTGGTGTCTGCAACCTCACTGACTCTTGACAGAGACTCTGGAAGGTGGGGACAAAGGCCGGTCTTCCATGGCAGGGGAGAGGCTAGGACAAGGGAGAGACCTCTCCAGAGGACACAGCCCAGTACCAGTGAGAAGTGTACATGGCCAGCAAAGGGCCCATCAAAAGGGAGTCAGGATTCCTGAGGCTACACGGCCTGGTCCCTAGTCCCCTTGGCCAAGGTTCCCCGAAGAAGCAGAGCCCCTCACCAGTGTGGGATAGGATGGTGACCTGCAGTGACCCCTAGGCCGGAGTGCCAACACAGGACAGTGACCTACAGTGACTCCTAGGCCTCATGGTGTCCGGAAGCCTTGGCAGGGGGCCAGTCTAGCTCTACTAACTGCACATGAGCAGTCACAGCAAACCTGGACATGCGCAGTTGCACACCAGGGGCGTAAGTTCTACCTGTCGATAAAGCTTCCTATCAGTTCACACTCAGTGAGGGACGGTTCACCTGATCCCGACCTGAAAAATCTCAGCCAGGCCGGCGTTCCCTGCAGCCGACTCACTGTCTCTATAATAAACTCTTGAATGTGTTTTTCTCCATCATTTTCCTCACTGCACATAGCAAAGCAGAGCAAGTATGCCAGCCCAGGTCTGTTCTCTCTTTATTTTTTTAAAATTTTTTTAAATTTAATTTTATTTTATTTGTGAACATACTGTACAGAGGAGTTACAATTATGTTGGCAGGATAATGCGTACATTTCTTACCAAGCATTGCAGCCTCCTCCTTTGTTTACCCTTCACATCCCTTCCCAGCCTCCCCCCCTCCCCCCAATACCGATCCTTCTCCTTCCCCCCTCTTCCCCTCCCCCCTGCACCAACGTTGTAAAGCTTGTTTTGGACATGACAACTTGTACTTCTCATTGTTGCAACAGGTCCACCTGTATCTCTTTAGAAAGCCAGGAATTTCTTCCTGGGAGCCTCAGGAAGGCCCCATCCTCACAACAGCTGCCTCTCATCTCCAGACAAACTAGGAGCACACCACAAACCTCACCCTCCTGCCACCAAGTCAGCAGCTGAGGTCTCACCAGATCTGAGCTGGGAGCTCCCTGGCAAGCAGGGAGAGTGGATCAGCGTATTCTTCCCCAGCTGTCTCACTTGGAGCTGACGACAGTTCCTCCACACACACTGGAGTTGTGCGAATACAGCCTGCCTCTGCAGTTGTGGCACACAACAGCACCCAGTGGGCACCAGTTGTCTCCATGGCCTGTGCCAGCTTGGCTATGGCAGAGAGAATGTGTTTTCCTCCTCCGGCTCCTCCCCCCACCACCCTGTACCTGGCTACATGTCATCTCTGTTTCTGATCAGAGATGTTCCAAATTATAGCCTGTCATATCTGCAGCACATTAAAAACAAGCTCCTCTCTCTTCCGTATCTATACATTCTCATTCCAATTGTTCGAGAGAGAATGTGCTGGAGTTGCTTCTGCTTCTCTGCATTTGAACATCATCTCTTTTCTCCACATTCCCAAAGGCAGGGTCCTTGGTTAGCATGCTGGTTAACTCTCCCTCCCTGTCTGCACCTACATGATCTAATCTGCCTGGGGCAGGCCGGTTGTTTGGCAATCAAACTTGGTGATCTAACCATTCGAAAGACAGATTAATTAAAGAAGAAAGGATTTTTCTCTCCTCCTTTCTCACCTTTCAAAGGCTTTTTGGATAAGAATCAACAGAAATCAAAATAAAGGAGTGAGACCACCACCCACCCCTGTCAACCCCCAAGTCCATCCTAGCCCCCCCACAAGAGTGTGCTATTGACATTCATCTGCTTAGCTCCCATCTGACACCAAAAGTCAGCCCTCAGCCCTGGGGAATCAGAGGGACAGGAAGAACTTTGAATAGGATATTTATGAATTCCTCTGATACAAGCACAAAAGAGAAGCCGGACAGCTTCATTGATTTAAACATTAAAATTACATGTGCTTTTTTTTTCATTTTCCCAGAGGTGATAATGTTTCTTATTTTTAATGTAGATTGAAATCTCAGAGACTTTCCACCAGCTCCTTGTGGTGATTACGAAAGATTAGTGATAACACATCTAATTAGTGTAGAGACACATTAAAATCAATGGCAGCAGTGTGGAGAGTTAAATTGATGGACTCAGAGTGTCCAAGCCAAGATGGGCCTGCAGGCTGGGCTTTGCCAGGCCCCAGGCATGCTCCTGTCCCCAGGCTTTGTGGAGGCCTTCCAGGCTCCCAACAGTCCTTCTACTGCTTCCAATATCTGCGTTGCTGGAAATGCAAGGAAGAACAGAGCCCCGTTCATTGCCAGAAGAACACAAGCCAGGCCAGCAAGTGTCCCATGCTCAGAACCACGTGCTAGAGAGACCCAGGTGGTCTCCAAGGTCCTCCAGGGGCTAACCCCCCCCACCTTGACCCAGGGGTCAGGAGAGCTAGGGGGATAGAAGAGGCCCAGGGCCTTCTCTGAGAGTAAGGATAGATGCGGACCTGAAAGGCTTGCTCCAAGACAGCTGTGCTCTAACTATGCCACTTGTGGGAATGGCTGAACCACAAGGGCTATGACACCACTCATGGGGACAGAGCTCTGGCTGGTCCTCAGATGCTCCCCATGGTATCCCTGGGACTTTGGGCCTGCCCAACCTGAGAGGAGGTGGACGTAAGGTCAACAGCGCCACCGTGTGTCTGTAAAGAGCAACATCAGACTCTGACCAGATCAACATGGTTTTTCAGTGTAAGAGAGATAGGAACTTCAAGAGAGGGATCCTAACTTCCTGAAGGAAAATGTGTTTTAATCAATTGCTTAGGGGAAATGAGAAATAAACTCAAGAATCTGGGGGGTGTTATGTCACACCTGTAATCCTAGCCACTCAGAAGGCTCACATCTGAGGATCGAGCTTCAAAGCCAGCCAGGGCAAGAAAGTCCTTGAGACTCTTATTTCTAGTGAATCTCCAGAAAACTGGAAGTGGTGCTATGGCACAAGTGGTAGAGTACTCAACTTGAGCTGAGGAGCTAAGGGACAGTCATGGCCCAAAACTGACAAGAGAGAAAGAGAGAAGAAGGATGGAAGGAAGGAAGGAAGGAAGGAAGGAAGGAAGGAAAGAAGGAAGGAAAGAAGGAAGGAAAGAAAGAAGGAAGAGAGGAAGGGAGGGAGGAAGGGAGGTAGGGAGGGAAGGAGGGAGGAAGGAAGGAATTCAACAGAGCTATACTAATAAAACAAATAACTCATAACTGCCATGTGTGCCATTTACCCCTGCTGGCCTAACACTGAATATCCTCCTGTCTCTACCTTCTGAGTAGCTGAGACTACAGCTATATGTCACCACACCTAGCCCAGAACCTGCGTGTTTGTGAGAGCTTTAAGAAGATAACAAGGAAGAAGTGCGATTTGTACTGTGAGCTCTTCACTACATTGTCCTGTATAATCTGTGCCTAAAGAACAGAGCAATGCAGTGGAGATGGCTGCTGGGTGCTTGTACCTCACACCTGGCATCCCAGCTACTCAGGAGACTAAGATCTGAGGACCTTGGTTCAAAGCCAGCCCAGGCACTTATCTCCAATTAGCTGTGGCTCAAGAGGTAGAGCACTTGCCTCGGGCAGAGACAGCACCTAGGCTCTGAGTTCACTTTTCTTATTTCCAACTAAAAAGTTTAAAATGTCTGAGGAAAGCTGAGTGAGAAAGACAGCGTTTGCCTCTGCAGCAAATACGACTGAAGTGCATCCTGTGTCTCTGCTGACAGGGAGAGAACGATGGCAAACCCAGTCAGTCCTCTCCCTACTATCTTCTGTTCCTTTCTTTAAGTGGGGGCACTTCCTAACCTCCGGCACTTCTCCTGAACAAGGATGTGTACTCTTCAGGCTCTGAAGCTTGCCTGCCTGCCTGAATGTGTCCCTGGGAAATGAGCCACAAAAGACTCTGGAGGAGCAAATGTTCCTGCCTGTGGCAGGTGGGAACACAGGGACAGGGAGTGCTCTTCTCTGTTGTGTTTTAAAACACAAGAATTTTGCCATCATTACAGGACCAGATGCTAATGTGGTTCATGGCCGAGGTTGGCCTGAGCAACCAAGATCTTGGCCGGTTTCAGGATGAGGCTACAAACCAGCATCAGGAGAAAACAGGGCATGGTGTCAGTTTTTAAACAGGCCAGAGGATAGATGTCTTGTGTGGTGTTTTTTTTATGAAATTGAATATTTTTTAAAAGCATATGCAGGGCTGACCATGGTGACTGACTCACCTGTTATTCCAGCTACTTGGGAAGTGGGAACAAGAGGATCAAATTTCAAGACAAACCAGGACAGAAGAGTCTGAGTCCCCCATCTTGACCAGTGGCTGAGTGTGGTGGTGCACATATGTGTAATCCCAGCCAAAGAGGAAGCACAATGGATAGGCATGGTTGTACACACTAGGCATCCCGAGCAACACAGGCAATACGTGCAGGAGGACAACCCAGGCCAGGCCAGGCCAGGCATAGAGTGAGACCCTACCCGGAAAATAACCAGTGCACAAAGGAGCTGGAGGCCCCTGGCTTAAGTGGAAGAACACCACGTCTAGCAAGTGTGAGGTACTGAGTTCAAACCACAGTGCTGGCACACACACACACACACACACACACACACACACACACACACACACACACACACACCTACACCTCAAGAATAAGTTCTGGTGTAATTTTTGGAATGGAAAGAAAAATAAAAAGGGGGAAAATTCCTAGCCTTGACTTCAATTTTTCTACAAATTGGTCAAAAAGAATTGCAATTACTGCATATATAGGAAGTGGTAGAAACAAATCTTTCCTTTTAATACAGACCCAACCCCCACTGCAGATGCACAATAAAATCTATGTGGAGGCAAAAAAAGCCATCCATTTACATCGCTGTAAATCTGAGTATTGTTTCCTAAAGGAGACAGGAAGGGAAGGCTCAAGGAAATAAAATTTATTTAGAGATTAATGTGGGTCCAGAGATTTGACATTGTTCATGCTCCACAACATTTGTTCCAGCTAACATCAGTGAACTCAAGTTTCCCCATACACTTTAGGGTGGCCTTTGCTTGAAGTGTTTGCCCTGCCTCTTTGGGAACACCAAATTTATAGTAAATGCGTCTTGTTTCCATTTTTATTTCCTTAGTTGGAAACATATTTTCCCACATCTTGGAAACTGCAAATTACCATTTGTGTCTTTTACCCACTATTTTGACAAAGGTAATCAGCCTTCATCTTATTGATTTGTAAATGCTCTTGATATATTATGATCACACTTGATTTCTATGATGGATGCTACAAACGGATGACAGCCCAGATCTTGCTAAGCTATTTTTTTTTCTTTAGTCTATGCTGGTGATTTTCCAAACTAAAAGTTTATAAACATATTAAGTTCTCAAACTTACCAATCAGGGGTTGAAGGTGTGGCTCCATCGGTAGAATGCCAGTCAATGAGGAAAGTGCCAGGTTCTAGTCTCAGTCTTAGACTTAAAAGAGAAAAAGAAAGTTACCCATCCATATTTAAATTTCATGTTGGACTAGAACATAAAAGTAAGCACATATATTGTTCCAAGGTTTCTATGCTTACTCATATATATATATATATATATATATGAATTATATGTACATATATATGAATATATACGAATTAAATATATTAAATATATACAATAGAATTAAATTAAGAATAATATTATGTCTTTCTCAGGGAAACAAGTAGCCTGTGGAATGAGTCAAGCTCAGAGGACAGATGTGGAAGTCAGATCTAAAATGTGACCATCCCTGAAGGCACACACTGCACTACAAATGCACTTCCACAATCGCACTGCTTACGCAGGGAGGATTTCCACGGTGTGACTCCTCTGAACAATGAGCTGACAGTCTTCCAGATGAAAGCTGCAGAGCTGAAATATGTCCTGTCTGAGGGGCTGGTACGAGGGGAGGTGGCAGACAACGTGAGAGGGAGGGTGAGCACAGATCATTCTGGAACCCCACTTGCTCCTCAGCCCCAGTCAGCATGTAGAGCCTCTGAGGCCATCCATGCCTCAGTGGATCCTTGAGAGTAAAAGGTGGCTGTGACTGTGGCTGTGGCCGTGGAAGTGGCTGTAAGTCCATCAGTCAGGTAGGGCGGCTGTACCCACAGGGTTCAGCTCCATCTCCTCCCCAAGCACCAAATAAGGCTGTGGAAAGCCAACCAAGCCTCCCAGTCATTCACCCCTACCTCAAAGCGATGGGAAGTGAAGAGGTCTGAATTACATCCCCATTCTGTTTCCAGGGAGATGAGGAATTCTGCAGGCAGGGTGTTCTGTCTGTCCGAAGGAATTGGGGGTGTCCCATCCCAGCATCCCAGAAGCAACATTGCTCACTGCTGTAGAAGATCTGGGGGTCACAGCCTCCTAGACATAAAAGCAAAGAATCTTGGAGCTCCATTCACTTGGGCCTCCCAACCTAGAAGCCAGCCTTGTGGAAGCAGTGGCCATGTCAGGCCAGGCCAGGCCAGGCCAAGCATGGACACGGACGTGGAGGGTCCTTGCACCCCACCATGCCATCGTCCTTCTTGCATGGAGGGTGAAGGTCGTCAGGAAAGCAACGTGGAAGTGCACCTTGTCCCTGTCTCTGCGTCTCATGGCTACAGGACTGGAAAGCTGTATAAACTCAGTGTCAGGCCCTGGCTCAGATTACACTCCTGCCATCCCAACTGCTCAGGAGGCTGAGGTCAGAGGATTGCAGTTCAAAATCTGCCTCACCAGAAAAGTCTGAAAAACCTCATCTCCAGGATAACCAGCAAAAAGTGGGGCCAGAGACACGGCTCATGTAGTAGTGTGCCAGCCAAGCAAGAGCAAAATCCTGAGTTCCAAGTCCAGCAGCCCCAAAGAAGAAAAAAGAAAAGACAAAACACCAGGACCATTCAGAGAGTGGTGAATTACTTTCCCAGAAAGTGAGAGGCCATGAATTCAAACCCAAGTCCTGTCAGGAAGGAAGGAGGGCTGGGTCACATTGGACAGCAGGGATTTCCACTCTCCTGATTGCCTCAAGGTGAACACAGGCGTGGGGGGACGAGGCCACACTTGTCCTGATAATCCCACATCTCATTTTCTGCCCCATTTGCAATGCAGGTTTGCAGGTGTGTGAGTGAGCAGGATGCCTGTACTCAGATTTCTGGTCCTATTATGTAGAATGCATGATTCCAAGCCAGGAACAAGGCTTAGAGAAGATGAATGCAGACTTGGGGTTCTCTGAGTCATAAACCTGCTTGGGGGAGTCATGTCCTATGGTTCTGTGCTCATTTCCACCTCTCCTCATTTCTCTCCCAATTTCGTTATGATTTCCTTTCGGGCCCTGTCCCCTACTGGGCCTTAAACGTCATGCCCGGCTCTCATATTTGTTACTGTGAGTCAACAGCGGAGGGGAGGTGTTGAGTCCCGGCCTTGAACTCATTGGATACGGTCCCCAGAAAAATATCCCTCACTGAAAACCAAGCTTCAAAAGTGTATGGGGTGTCTCTCTGTACCCAGGGTGACACTGGCCATTTCCCAGGTCTCTCAGCATCATGGCATCAGGGAACCCAATGGAGAATGTCAGCAAGGCTGTGATAGGTGGGTGGAGGACCCCAGCCGACAGAGCCATCACCTCAGGGCAATTCACTGACTGATCCACAATCCAGGCTGCTGGGCTGGCTTCTGTCTCTCTGAGCACATGAATACCAGCTGAGCTTTCTTCCTGCAGCATCTCCGTGCTGAGGCTGGAGGGGGGGGGCGGTCTTCATGCTTGCCAATTCATTTGTTAGATTCACAGCAAACACCTCACAATTCAAATTTCCCGCAGATCTCTCCTACTGGTTGACCCGTGGCCTTGAAAGAAGGAGCTCGGTGTTGTCCAGACACAGTTGGATGAGGCTTCCCTGCATGATAGAGAACAGTATTTTGCTTCTTGTTTTGAGCAGGCTGATCTACCCCAAAATGAAAGACGAGGGGACCCCTGGGAAGCAAACCCTATTAGTGGTGACAACTTCACTTGTTCCATCTGACCTTGCCTAATACACCCCAAAACACACAGTAGGTCTACTGACTCACCCTTGACTAGCATAGCCAGGAGCACACAGTAGGTCTATTGGCCCACATGAACTGAACTTCCCAAGAGCACACAGTGAATATAAAACATTCAAAGACACACAAGGACATAGTATGCCCAAGCCCACACTAGGTCTATTGGCTTATCCCTGAATAATATACCCAAGAGCACACAGTGCGCCTACTTCAACCAAAAACACACAGTAGATGTTCTAACCTGCCCTTCACACCCAAAAGCACACACTGGGCCTAGTGACCAAGCCTTTCTTAACACAACCAGGAGCACACAATGGGTCTCAAATGCATAAGAAAGAGTACACAGTGTGTCCAGACTGGAGGCCAGCCTTCAAGACTGAAGACCCTACACCATTCCTGGGCCATGTGTGGATGGGTGTTCGGGGTTTTGAAAACTCAATGTAAGTGCTACTCCAGGGGTGAAAAGGGCCAGGAAAGCTCAATTCCTCCAATGCTCAGTGGAGCCACTTCCCTGCTCTGTGTCCAAGGGGAACTCTTCCTCCCGGGGGTCCGGCAAAGAGCAAGCACCCCCACCCCACAACCTAACACATACGTTCCCAACCCATACCACCCCAGCCTCCCTAACCATCTCCCCATTTTCCAGCCAACTCCATCCTTGCTCTGATAGCCCCACCACACTCCTAAACCATTGCAGGATCTCCAAAACAGAGTGGCCAAAGGTTTCCCTAACACCTAGCCATGAATATCCACCCATGAGCCCATTAGAGATTATGAGAAGCCCAGCCATATCCAACTCCACACTGCCCGCTGCACTTGGCAGCATACTCCTCCTTTGTCTGTCTGGTTTCACCAGCTGACCCCGGCCACCCCTGTTTGCTGGGACACATGGGTGGAGAGGAGGCCCCCCTAAATTTATAAAGCCAAGATCTGAGGCTCCTGGAGGGCCCTGCCCCTCCCTTCCGGGAACCCAGCTTGGCAGTCCCCGCTGCTAGATGGAGGGTCCCGTTGCCTTGACAACCAGCACCGAGCTGCTATTTCGGGACTTTTTCTCTCCATCCTTGGAGCCCCATGAAAGCAGGAAATGCCATAAGGCATTTGTGTGAGTGTGTGAAATTTTCAGCAAAGTGGCATTAATAATGTCATGGGGTACCTCACCATCTAGGGCTCTCCCAAGATGGGCAGGCAGAGACAGGATGCCAATGGCGACATTTCACCCAGCCTGTCACCTCAAAAGGCACTACTAATGGCGACAGCCAGGCAGTGTAGTGGGAGTTTGTTCCTGGGGGAACTCCCGGCCCCCATCATGCCATGTTCTGTCATAATCAACAGCTGCTATGTGCCTGGTGAGCATCGTACAGCAGCACCATCTAAGCCTGGGGGGCAGGGGGTTCTTCAGGACCCTCATTATAAGAACATAATTTCCACACAGTCCCTGGGAAGAGAGGCAACTGTGCCTTCCTCCACACACTCAGCCATCACCTGCCAGTCTGGAAGGAGCCCCAGGGCCCCACCAGGAACAGCGAGATGCACAAAGCTTTGTCCTGATGACACCCAATGGCCCATAGCACTAAAATGGCAAGCCCATCCAGGCGGCAGGGGAGTGGGGGCTGGGAGAGGCTGGGGACACAGGGATCTGCGGGCCAGCTGAGTAGCAATGGTGACAGATAAGCCATGTTGGTGTTAGAATCGATTTTCATAACAGCTTTTGCATGATCCTGTAATACTTCTACAATCACTCTGGAGTCCAGCATGCTGTTCTCACCATGTGACGTGTGTTTTCCAGCTCGCTGTGGCTCTGCAACAGACTATCCCAAGATGGAGGGTTGCTATGGCTTGAACAGGTGGGGAGGATAGGGGGGAGAATGTTGCCTTTTAGAGGCAGAGCCTCCTGGATGGTAATTAGCTTATGAGGACCCTCCCTCATGGATGCATTAAGGCTGGCCTTGGAGTAGTGTGGGTCCCAGAAATGGATTTGTTCGCAGCCACCGCTGCCCACTTACTTTGCTCTCAAGTAGTGGATATGGACAAGGCCAGGTCAAAAGGGTGGTCCATTGTGGACACATGGAATGCCTGATGGGCAGCATCTCCTGCACTCCAAGTTGGCACATGCGCTCAACATCACAGAGTTGCTAGCTCTCCTCTGGTGGCTCCGGGTAGAGTGTGGTCCCCAGCTCCTTCCCAACGGGTCCCATAGGCCACCTGGGCATCCTCATAACATGCAGCCAAGGACATTTGGATGATTTTGATAGCAAGATATAAAAGCTGCCATTGTCTTCAGATTTGGGCCCAGAGGTAGGTCCGGCACTCCATGCACATCGTCTATTCTTCATAAATTTCCAAGGCTCAGACACATGGGAGCTACCAGAGAGCCCCCTCTTTCCATGGGGTTCATCTTTAGTCAGTGTGATCACCTTTAATCTAGGAATCCCCTGCGAGAGCTATCACCCACGAGGAACCTTCTCTGGGCCTCTTGCCAGGGTGACACCCATCAACTCATTGTGCCCTGCTCCTCTCACCATGCCAACTGAAGAGCTGAGCTGAGAGTAGTTTTTTTAAAAATCCCCAGGGTGACACTGCTAGGAATGGGTGGAGTCGGGATTAGTCTTCCCTGCAAGTGTCCAGGCGACTCCCCTCCTCTCCTTTCCCCATAAAAGTCTGTCGTGGAGATTGCTATGGCTGGTTGTCTGTGCTGACATTCGCTGCCCCCATTTTCCTGCTGCCCTCCTGCCCTCCTGTACGCCTTCCCCCGCCCCATCTGTGCCTCTTGAATCTGCTCCAAAGCCTCCCATTTGCCCTTGATTCTCAGGCCAAACTTCCTCCCAAGCTCTCCCAGCATCCTCCCAGCAGGGCCCCTACAAAAACACCCATGGTCCGCCCAGCCATGTGGAGGCCTGGCATACCACCTGCCATGTGGTGGCTCACCATCAATGTCAGCCTAGCACCAACACATCTGCCCCAAGCCCTCACCAAAAGCCAACTTTGCTGGCCTTGAATTCAGACTTCTAACCTCCACCTCATGAAGATCTTTTCTATTGCCCAAGCCAAACTGCCTAGCTGCGCACTTTTCTGTCATGACAGACTGCCCAGGTCCCAGGGTCCCAAGAGATGCCCTCCCCTAGGGAGAGTCAGACATCTTTGCCCTGCAGCCACCACCATACAAAGCTAGCATGAGTTGAACCAAAAGATTTCAAAAATCAATGCCTTTCCTTGATTCTCACTGCATCCCTCTTACAGGAATGTAAAAGCTATAAATGACTTATGAATGCATTTATGAGAGGTACAAGATGCAGATAAGGAAAGCTATCATATTTACTAAAATCCATAAAGCAAATTCAGGATGTAATATGACGTCTCCAAAGTGTAACAGATAATTTGACACAGTTCTGCTCTCTGTTGATCTGTTTCAACTCTGAAATTGCATGCATATTTTAAACAGTCATTTACTGGGTGCCAGTGGCCCATGCCCATAATCCTAGCTGAGATCATGGCAGCCCAGGGGGAAAAGTCTTTGAGAAGCTATTTCCAAAACAGCCAAAACCCAGGCTGGAAACATAGCTCCATTAGTAGAGCACCAGCTTTACAAGCAAGCTGAGCAAGTGCAAGTTCTTGTGTTCAAGCCACTTAATAAGGAGAGAAATCAGAATGTGATGCCCTTTTTGTATAAATACTAAATTATGAAAAGATTAGTCACTTAGTTGTAAAATAAATACTGGATTTTTTATAAACTGTTGGGAGACAGTGCATTATCAATCAGAAAACTTTGAAAGAGGAACCTCATCCACTTGTAGGATAAAATCAACATTACATATAGGTGAAGACATACATGTAAAGTGAAAAACCACAGGCCTAGTGTAGCAGCACATGCCTACAATCCCAGCTATATGGATGGCAGAGATAAGAGTATCACAGTCCAAGTCTGGTCTCAGATACAAGCATAAGACCCTAGCTGGAAATCAACTAAAGCACAAAATGCTGGCGACCTGCCTGGCAAGCACAAAACCCCAAGTTCCAACCACAGAAAGCCTTTCCAATAAAAACGTAAAAACCAAAAACTCCAAGAAGGTCACAGGTGCCATTAGGGAATTAAACAAACTTTCTAAACAATATTGGAACTCCTCCCACCCTAAAATTAAAGATATACATATATGAATGATGAAAGGAGTGAAGTCGATTGACTTGTCTGCATGAATAACCCCTTGGCATAACTATTTTAAGATAATTTTAATAATTAAATATATATGCCTACTTAATTATGTAAAAATATAGAACTTCACCATGTAAGAAGGACCTAAAGGAAGGTGATTTGGGTCTGGGAAGAGCTTTTGTATACAGATGCGGGACACAAGGTGAATAACTAACTTGCAAAGAGCTCTGGGTAATTCACAGGAACCGCTATACTTCATAGGGTAAACATGGAGTTGGGCAGGAAATGGGCTGGCACACGCCACTAGTGAAAGAGATGTGAATTCCAGTGGAACTCTGTGTCATCAGCACCTAAAATACACTGACACCCACGGAGGAAGAAAGTGCTGCCCCACCTACAAGGTGCTTCTATCTCTGAGAAACGCCACCACGTGGCATTCTTCACAACATTAAAATTAAGTATCTTGAACCCAGGATTTCCGCTTTGAGAAGCCATGACACAGAACTGAAAATAGTAATGGATTTCCAGCCACCTTCTTTCTGTGATGACTTATGCACTCAGAACAGATTGTGAAATGAGGAAGCAGAACACATAATGGTCCATTCAGAGTGTGAAGTTGTATGCAGTCTCTATAAAGGAAACATCATACTCTGCCCAGATGGTTAAAATGTAATTTCTCACACATTTTGTCTAGGTTATACTCAACATGAGATTTTTATCTCAACAGATAATAAAATAGAGCTGCTCTTGGAAAGGTCACTGATCATTGAAGACCCAAATAAGGTTTCTTTCCCCTCCCAAAAATATCTTGTCTGTTAAAAAGGGATCTCAATCCAGTCAGAATGACCATCTTCAAGAACACAACAACAAATAAGGCAATAAAGGGACATAAAAGAGATTCATAGAGGGAAAGAAGAAATCAAACTATCCCATTTGCAGATGATATGATCTTATACCTAAAGGACCCAAAAAATCCATCCCCAAGCTCCTACAGCTGATCAACCACTTTGGTAAAGTAGCAGTAAACAAAATTAACCCACAAAACATCAGTAGCTTTTCTGTATGCCAAAACAAGGTACAATCAGAAAGGGAAATCATGAAAACAACTTCATTTGTAATAGCCTCAAAAACAAGTACCTAGCAATCAAAGACCTATAAGATCTTTACAATGGAAACTATAAAAATCTGAAGAAAGAGCCAGGTGCAGTTGGCTCACACCTGTAGTCCATGATACTCAGGAGGCTAAGCTATAAGAATCATGGTTCAAAGCCAGCCTGAGCAGAAAAGTCTCTGTTGAGACTCTTATCTCTGATAAACCACTCAAAAAAGCCAGAAGTATTATTGGGGCTCAAGTGGTAGAGAACTACCTTGAGTACAAAGAGGCTCAGGGAAAGTACCCAGTTCCTGAGTTCAAGCCTCAGTACCAGCAAAAAAATTCTGAACAAAGAAATCAAAGAGGACACAAGGAAATGGAAAGATAGTCTATGTTCATTGATAGGTAGAATAAATATTGTGAAAATGGCCATACTGCTAAATTCAAAACAATACCCATCAAAATCCCAATGATGTTCTTTACTGAGATAGAGAAAATTATCCAAAAATTCATATGGAACAACAAAAGACCTAGAATATCCATAGCAATTTGGGGGGAGATGGAGCAATGTGGTGGTATCACAATGCCAGATTTCAAGCTCTACTACAAAGCCAAAAAAACCAGCTTGGTATTGGCACAAAAATAGATCCAAAGTTCAATTGAACAGATTAGAAGACCCAGAAATAAAATCACTATAAAGTCATCTGATATTCAATAAAGGAGCCAAAGACATACAGTGGAAAATACATCGCCTCTTCAACAATTGGTATTGGGAAAACTGGGCAGCTATATGAAGAAAACTAAAGTGGATCCCTGCCTTTCACCATGCACTAACATCAGTTCAAAGTGGATCAAAGACCTCAATATCAGACTCAAAAACTGAAACTACTACAAGACAGAGTAGGAGAGACATTAGACTTTCAGGTATAGTCAGGAACTTCCTGAATAGAGTCCTAGGGGCCCAACAGATAGGAGAGAGACTGGACTACATGAAAATAAAATAGTTTCTGCACAGTTAAGGACAGAATCACCTAGAAATACAGCCAACCAATTGGGAAAAGATCCTTACTAGCAATACATCAGACAAATGCCTAATATCCAATATATACAAGGAGCTCAAGAAACTAACCCCTCCCCAATCTAGTACACTAATCACTAAATGGGGAAGGGAGATAAGGACTGATTTCTCCGAAGAGGTGAGAAGCGGAGCACCGGTGACTCACACCTGTAATCCTAGCTACTCAGGAGGCTGAGATTGGAGGATCATGGTTGAAAGCCAGCCCAGGTAGGAAAGCCCATGAGACTTTTACCTCCAATTTACCACAAGGAAACTGGAAGTGGTGCTATGGCTTAAGTTGTAGAGTACTTGCCTTGATCTGAAGGGCAGTGCCCAGGCCCAGAGTTCAAGCCCCATGACAGACAGAAGAATAAGGAGAGGAGGTGGAAGGAAGAGGAGAAGGAGGAGGAGAAGGAAGAGGAGGAGGAGGGAGGAGGAGGAGGAGAGGGGGGAGGGAAGAGGAGGAGGAGGAAGAGGAAGAAAAGAAGAAGAAGAAGAAGTTCCGGGAAGATGGCGGAGGAGAAGCTGGAATCTGAACAAGCTCTCGCATAGAAAGCAATTTTAGAGTTCTAGTGAACAGTCCTAAGCCAGAGAATCACACCAAGTGTGCCATCACAGGACAGAGAGTTAGACAAGAGAGGGGAAGCCAAGGAAACACAGCAGCTGCCGCTACGGCGGCAGGGTCGCGGTGGCGACCACCACCTCGGGGTCATACCTGAGACACAGAGAGTCCGGGACGAAGGAGCCAGACGCTGCGGACTAGCGGATTCTACTCAACACCAACAAGAACCGACAAGGAGCGGAAATCTTCATCCTGCTGTTTGCAGACCAGAGACGACCCAGGATCCAAGACTCGGCGTGAGTACAAGCCCGACATCCTCACTCCTTCTCAGGAAGCAGAGGAGGGAAGGCTACCCCTCCCCCCCCCCAGCACCGGTGATCTCCACCTTGGATACCGACAAAGCTCGGAGGAGCTGCTAGCTCCAGCTCAGGCCTTGGAATAAAACGAGTCATTTAGCAGGTCACAAGAACTTAACGGCGAAGTGACCTGCCAGACTCAGCACCATCCAGGGAAAAGTCACCTAGCTCAGGCGCCAGCCATTGGAGTGCCTTGCCTCACTGAGTAACCAGAGCCAGAGGCTGCCCCTCCCTCTAGCAGCCACCACAATCAATTGAAAAACAGAAACCCTGAGAATGGCTCCAGGCTGGGCTCTGTGAGCTTTATCACAAAATAGTCCCAGGGAAAAGCTACTGTTTGTTGAAAGGCCTCAACTCTACCCAGAACCTAGCCCCATCACCACATCCCCCTCTTTAGTGACTCTCAAAGCAGATCACCCTCCCAGAAAACTAACCTGGGAGGGGGATCTCAAAATCTTGGGTAAAGCAGAGCATTTTTCTGCCTCTTCCAACCAACCGACTTAAGAAACCAATCAAGCCACAGGACCTCAAGCTGACCAGAGACTCCAACAAGAGACTGGTTAGAGGCAAAAGGGAGATACAGGATTCTTCCCACTCCTCCCCCTCCCCCCAAAAAAATCAAAAGACTTTTTTTTTTCTTTTTTTTCTTCTTCTTCTTTTCTTTTTTTGCTTCTTTTTTTTTTTGCTACCTCATATATATATATTTTCCCTTCTAAAACTTTTATTAATCTTTAATTTTTGCCTCTTCTGAAAAAATAATTGTTTTCCAGTAACTTTTTTTTTCTCATCTTATAATTTTTATTTTAGGAATATGTGAATGAGCGTTTTCCTTTCTTTTCTTGTCTTCTTTCTCTTATTCTTTCTTTCTTAATTATCTTTTTGTTTTTTGTCTAGCTCTACTGAACTTCTGATCTTTTCTTCTCCCTTTCCCATCCTTAAAGTTTTTCACATCTCCTCTATGTCCCTCCCCTTCTCGGAACATATTCACATTCCTCTCTAAATAGACGGTCTTTTAACTTCTAAAATAACATTAATTTTTACGTTTCTATTTTTTTCTGGTCTCTCTCTCTCTCTACTTGCATCCTACCCAACCCATTTCCTGCATTGTGATTAGGACATATTTAACTCCCCCTGTGCCTCCCCACACCAATCTATTCCTATTATTTACCCACATTTCTCCCTAATCCTAATAATTTCTGGTTTTCCAAATTCTTTTCTGCGGTTCGAAGTACTTTAACATATAGTTGTTTGATGTTGAATAGATGTATCTGTTGAACTAGATTATATCTGTAGATTATTGACTGTACAAACACAAACTTTGGTTGATGGTTGCCTTAAGATAGTGTTCTAGCATAAAACTGGTGCAATCTTCATCTCAAATGGGACGAGTAAGCCGGAAAAACACAAGAAAAATGGCAAATTCGGGTATCTCAATTCCCAATCTTGATAATCAGGGATTAGAACAGATAAAGAATAATCCAGAGGAGAGTTCCCAAATAGCTCTACAAACACTAATAGCAAACATGATAAATGAGAAGTTTGACAATGTACAAAGGACTCTGTATGAGCGTGATAGGGAGAGAGAGGAGGCATCCCAGAAGTTTATACAGGAATATCATAAGCGTGAGGAAGCTACTCAAAAAATGATACAGGATTTGCATGAACAACTTGAGAATGCTCAAAGAGAAAGGGAGGAATAGCGTGAGCAGGCAGAGAACACTCAAAGAGAACTGCAGGATTCCCACGAACGGGAAGAAAGAGAACTGCAGGAATCCCACAGACGGGAAGAAGCTAATCAAAGAGTAATTCAGGAATTGAGAGACCAGGTAGAGAATACACAAAGATCACTAAAGGCATTCATGGAATCCATTAACAAAGAGCTGAAGGAAGTCAGGAAGACCACAAAGGGAATGATGAATGGAACCCAACAGAAGGAATGGGAGTCCAAAGAAACCATAACCAATCAACTAAGTGATTTGAGAACAAACACTGAACACCAAATTAAGGAAGTAAAGAAATTCATACAAGACCTAAAACAGAGCTTCAACA
This sequence comes from Dipodomys merriami, assembly GCF_024711535.1. Classification (NCBI taxonomy): domain Eukaryota; kingdom Metazoa; phylum Chordata; class Mammalia; order Rodentia; family Heteromyidae; genus Dipodomys; species Dipodomys merriami. The sequence continues at coordinate 636,606 of NW_027206073.1, forward strand.
AAGAACTTGAAGCCATCAAAGCTGACCAATTAGAAGGAAAAGAGATAAAAAACAAAGTAGAGAGTCTTGACAGCAGGTTAGACCATGCAGAAGATCGAATCTCAGGGATTGAAGACAGCCTAGATATTATAGAGAAAGAACATACAACCATCCAAGACAAGTCCAAGAAATATGATATGTCTATCCAACACCTGGAAGACACCATCAGAAGGCCCAATCTAAGGATAATGGGTATAGAGGAGCACCTAGAAACAGAAGTTAATGGTCTAGGAAATTTGTTTAAAAGGATCCTAGCAGAGAACTTCCCAAACATACAAAAAGATAGGCCTATTCAGATACAAGAAGCTTTTAGAACCCCAAATAGACCAGACCAGAAAAGGACATCCCACCGTCACATTATAATCCACACAGGATCAACCCAGACCAAGGAAAAGATCCTTAAAGCTGTCAGGGAGAAAAGGGTAATCACCTACAAAGGGAAACCAATTAGAATTACCTCAGATTTCTCAGCAGAGACAATCAAAGCAAGAAGAGCCTGGAATGACGTAGGCCATGCCCTAAAAACAAGTAATTATCAACCAAGAATACTGTACCCAGCTAAACTCTCCTTCATAACTGAAGGCCAAATAAAAACCTTCCAAAGCAAAGAAATATTGAAACAATACATCTCCACCAAACCAGCCCTGCAAAAGATTCTTAAAGATGTCCTACACATAGAAAACCAACAAGACCGCAACAAAGGCCAAGAAACTGCACCCAAACTGAGAATCCAAGAACCTTAGGAAGAACCCAGTTTTCGCAGCCCCCAAGAAGGTGGATAACATGGCAGGAACTCCCAAATACCTCTCAGTACTATCTCTTAACGTTAACAGACTGAACTCTCCAATTAAGCGACATAGACTGTCTAGTTGGATTAAAAAACAAGAAGCTTCAATCTGCTGCCTGCAGGAGTCACATCTTGCCCGTAAAAACAAACATATTTTCAAGGTTAAAGGCTGGAACAAAATCTACCAAGCAAACGGCCCTCATAAACAGGCGGGAGTTGCAATCCTAATATCACATAAAATAGACTTCAAATTAAAATTCGTGAGAAGAGGTAAAGAAGGTCGCTACATACTAATTAAAGGATCTCTCCTTCAGGAGGATATTACAATTCTAAATATCTATTCGCCAAACAATGGAGCACCCAAATTTATCAAAGAAACACTAATTTCCCTCAAATCCCATATAGATCCAAAGACATTAATTGTTGGGGATTTTAACACACCACTCTCCCCACTAGAGAGATCAACTCGGCAAAAACTCAACAGAGAAACTGCAGATCTAAACAGCTGCATAGATCAACTAGACTTAGCAGACATTTACCGAACATTTCACCCAGCAGCATCAGAATACACGTTCTTCTCAGCAGCACATGGAACGTTTTCTAAAATAGACCACATTTTAGGCCACAAAGCAAACTTGTCTAAATTCAGAAACATTGAAGTTATACCTTGCATTCTCTCTGACCACAAGGGAATAAAATTAGAACTCAACACCAAAAGCCACCAAAGAAAGTCCGGTATCACATGGAGGCTGAACAACACACTGCTGAATCATAAGTGGGTCATGGAAGAGATTAGAAAGGAAATTCAAATGTTCATGCTTTTCAACAAAAATGAACACACAAATTACCAGCTCCTCTGGGACACAGCAAAGGCAGTACTCAGAGGCAAGTTTATACCTCTGAGCTCCTACATCAACAAATTGGAGAGATCGGAAACTAACAATTTAATGACACATCTAAACCTCCTTGAAAAAGAGCAGCAAGATAAACCCCAATCCAGTAGACGGAAAGAAATAATCAAAATTAAATCAGAATTAAATGAATTAGAATCCAAAAAAACTATAGAAAGAATCAACAAAACAAAGAGTTGGTTCTTCGAAAAACTTAACAAAATTGACAGACCCTTAGCAAATCTTATCAGAAAAAGAAGAGAACACACCGAAATTAATAAACTCAGAAATGAGAATGGAAGCATCACCACGGAAACAACCAAGAATCAGAACATTATGAGGGAATACTTCTCAAAACTTTATGCTAATAAGTTTGAGAACTTGACAGAAATGGACCTTTTCCTAGCAAATATTGGCATGCCAAAACTAAACCAAGATGAGTTAAACCAGCTTAACAGGCCCAATATCAAGCATGGAAATAGAAACAACAATAAGAGACCTCCCAGCTAAGAAAAGTCCAGGACCAGATGGTTTTACAGCGGAATTTTACAAGGCCTTCAAAGCAGAGCTCACACCAATACTCCTCCAACTCTTCAATGAAATTGAAAGAGAAAGCTCACTACCAAATACATTCTATGAAGCCATCATAACCCTCATCCCAAAACCAGGCAAGGACTCATCAAAGAAAGAGAACTATAGACCCATTTCTTTGATGAACATTGATGCAAAACTTCTCAACAAAATTTTGGCCAATCGACTTCAACAATTCATCCAAAAAATCATACACCATGATCAAACAGGATTCATTTCAGGGATGCAAAGCTGGTTCAATATACGCAAATCAATTAATATTATTCATCACATCAACAGGAGCAAGAATAAGAACCACATGGTTATCTCAATAGATGCAGAAAAAGCATTCGACAAGATCCAACACCCCTTTATGATGAAGGTTCTGGAAAAATTAGGAATCCATGGAACATTCCTCAATACAATAAAGGCTGTATATGACAAACCTACAGCCAGCATTATACTCAATGGTGAAAAACTAAAGCCATTTCCTCTTAACTCAGGAACGAGACAAGGATGCCCACTCTCTCCTCTTCTCTTCAATCTAGTATTAGAATGCCTAGCTACAGCAATAAGACAAGATGCAGACATAAAGGGGATCCAATTACGGAAAGAAGAAATAAAACTCTCCCTCTTTGCAGATGACATGATCTTGTATTTAAAGAATCCCATGGACTCCACTCCCAAATTACTCAAGCTGATTCAAAACTTTGGCAAAGTAGCAGGTTATAAAATTAACCCCCAAAAATCAATGGCTTTTCTATATGCCAACAATGAGAAAAGTGTGGCTGAAATTAGGAAAGCAACTCCATTTGTAATAGCCCCACAAAAAATAAAATACCTAGGAATTAACTTAACCAAAGAAGTGAAGGACCTCTATAGAAAACTTTAAAATCTTGAAAAAGGAAATCAACACAGAACTTAAAAAATGGCAAAACCTCCCATGCTCCTGGATTGGAAAGATTAACATCGTGAAAATGGCAATACTTCCCAAGGCTATCTACAAATTCAACGCGATACCTATCAAAATTCCACCCTCATTCTTCAAGGAAATAGAGGAGGCAATCCAAAAATTCATATGGAAAAATAAAAGACCCCGAATAGCAAAA